>NC_137629.1:20420988-21101821 GCF_963383615.2 Lipophrys pholis
AAAAGCGTTATATTGGCAGTGATCCTTGATCAAACAATCATGCAGATTCAGGAAAACTTCCATATCACCATATTTGTGTTGCTGATGAGGTGTGATAAAACATCTTCACTTTGGCTTTTTGAAGCTGCTCCTCTAATTAACTTAATGAAAATATGACAAACGCTGTTAACAGACAGTACGCCACACGGCACATTAGCGATTTGAGTTCTTTAACAATCTCATGTATATGCTGCTATCGCTCCCCTGACTGCACGCCACTGTGACAAAGACATTAATGTAACACCCCCACCATCACCCCCATCACCACCACCCTCCTCCTCCCTCCTGCTGCCGTAGGCGACGCATTTGATCCACTAGAGAAATTCCTGCAAACGTGCACCAGCAGCCTGGCCCTCATATTCACATCACACCCCTGTCTGAGCAGAGGACAGTCTCATTAATGAGGGCATCTTGGGTGTGTTTACATTTCATTACACTGCTCTCCCTGGCCTAAATGACTGATTGGGTGGGGTTGGCTGATGGTAGAGGTGTCGGACGGGGGACTTTTACAGGCTTCCAAATATTGTCCAAGGCTTATGCTGTGAGACATCTCAGCATAATGATGCACCCTAAAAAAAAAAAAAAAAGTCACGCCAGGATAGGATATTCAGTTCTTGTGGACAGATAACAGCATTATGCTAAATAATCTGTCTCTGCCACTCTGACTGACAGGGCTAGACTTCCTCTTAGTGGCAGCAGTGTTGAACATTCAGTAGCAGCCAGGAGTGTCTATAAATCTGCAAGAGTGTTGTTGCAGATAATGCTTTATTCCCAATCTAATTCTAAACTCATAACTGAATCTGGTAAGAATGGCTGCGATCACGTTACAATAAAGCCCTTGAGTCACAATGTCCCTGCACTTGAGTCTTCATAAAGCTGCATCATTTCCCAACTCACTTTGTTTAGGTGACTGACTGCAAGCACAGCAGTGGGAATTAAACGAGCACCACGCTTCACAATTTCGGGAAGGTCTCGAAAGTTTAAGATGTGGCAACTTGGATGTTTGGTAATCAAATAGCTGTCACCCGGGCAGAGTCACACACCTGGCAGAGACACTTGTCAAATAGTATCTCCTGGAAGTGTGTGCCTACTTCACCACAGCGAGTGTGAGCGGGCCACGGGCAAATTCAGAGGAGTGCAGGACGGAGGGAGAAGAAGAAGAAAAAAAAAGAAGTGTCTTGAAAAAGCCTCAAGGGCGACAAATTCTTGTCAGAATACAAAGAAGGGATAAGTGCAGGGTTAACAAAGAAGAAACAATTCCGACTGACATTTCTTTTGTGGAGCTGCGACTCGGAGTGATTGTCTGGCTGGCATAATGGCTCACATTATCACCCCCAGGAGAGTGGCATCCTCACTGCATGGACCGGAGCCTTCTAAACTTCCCTTGTTGGCCGTATTTCTCACATCTTGTTCTCAGCAGCCGGTATCCTCATTTCAAATGTTGTCACTCATTATTCATTGAAGATGGCATCAGGTCTGTCCACATGTGACACAGTGACAGAGATAACAGCCGAGTCTTCGGAGGGAAGTCCTAAAAGTTGAAACATTTATTTTGTGTAAGGATGCCATTTGGAAAGGTCTGGGGGTTTAATGGTGGGTGTGGAATTGTGTGCGCGTGCTTACTAGCAAGGGAAATATAATCGGATTGTGATCCGTGGCTAATTGGAAATGCATTTAGAGTCGTTTCTCCTCTTTGTTTGCGTCGCCCCGATCTGCGCTCTGCCTCTTTTGTTTTCTGCCTCCAGATAGAGAAGGGAAGTTGCACTGGGTTTAATGGCAGGGGTTTTGAAATGCATTAAGGCTGTAAAATCTGGATGCTGTGTGACTGCTGGATTCCTACCGCTGCTGCAGAGGTTGGGTTTATTTTGTTCATCCCCGGAGCGCAAATCCAGCTGCAAATCATGCAGAGGAACGCAAGTCCTTCGCGGTCCCACGCTACAGTAAATATGATAACCTGCAAAAACATGCTCTTGCGGGGAAGGATACAATATGTGACGTTATATTCTACACATTAGCAGCCCCCTTTTTCTTTCCAAACCGTGGAGTTGCATCCGAGCGCTCTTTGCAAAGTCGATCAACAGATTGGCGGATGTGGGCGCAGACTGAAGCAGGCACAACAGGGCAAATGCCAGCGAAAAGAATTAGTTCCCACAGTGCTGATACTTACAGGCGTATGTCATGGAGAAGCTATTCCCCATTTTGACCATATCCACCTGCGGCACCAGTTTGGGGATGTCCTGGTGGTGCGAGAGGGCGAACCGAAAAACCTCATACTCGTGCGATTCGGTTGGGAACAATCCTCCTGTTGAGCAGCAAAAGAAAGAGGAGTTAATGTTGCACAGCACGGATACATCGAAACGCGCGCAGGTCAAAGTTGGATCGCATGTTTTAGCGCAGGAGACAAAGGGGTCTGGTGCGTCGTGCGCCATTCTCACCTATATTGATGTTACTTGGAAAACTTGAGCTCGAACCCAAGCACATCCCCAGTAAACTGGTGTAGAGGATGGTGAAGCTTCGCTGCATATTTCCTTTTGCATTGGCGAAGGGAACAAGAGCCGAAATCCACACATAGGTTTGTCCGTGTGTGAAGTTAAAAAATCCGATTCCCCTCCGCTCGGATCGCCTCCTGTTAGAGCAGCTCCCGCTCCGACATCGATTCAACGGCGAGACAATTATCGCAATGGCGAGAGGAGGCACCTTTCTCTCTCTTCTATCCTCTCTCTCTCTCTCTCTCTCTCTCTCTCTCTCTCTCTCTCTCTCTCTCTCTGCTGATGCTCTCTTGTCTTTGGTTGCTGCTGTATGAGACGGAGAATGACTTCAGCAATGGGTGCACTGCAAAAAAATATGCCCGTTTTTAAAAAACAAAATTAAATCCAAAACAGTCGGGTGCGAGTGACGGACGGAAACGATCCCACCCTCTTAAAACAAAACTCCTAACACCACAATGCGGCGATATGACTTTTCCTATTTTCTTGTTTTTAGAGAGTGAAAAACAGGGATTTTAATGAAATGTTTCCAAACAAGTGTCAGTGCAACAGGGCTGAATTACGCGCAATACTCGTGAGGCAAAACGCCATACCGCCTGTCAATCTCGCTCAGAAAAGACTCGTCGCACTGGAGACAAATGACAAATCCTCACCCTATTGGAGGGCGTCACTTCGGAAAAGGAAAACGCACAATTTCACGCTCATTACTTGACTAATGACCCGCGAGATGGACATTTTTTGCAGTGTGCACCCTTGGAGCGGACGCACGGATCCCCCCCAAGAGACGCGCAGGATTTCAGATTGCACGGCCCTGCAAACATATCTGTACTTACACTTATATTTATGATGTCCAATGGCATTTAAACTATGTGATAAGTTGTTTGTTTCAGGTTGATTTTGAGGTAAAGTCATCTCTGTGCGCTCGTAAAGTAAAATCATATTTCATGTGATTTCAAGCCACACAAGCTTAATGTGGCTGGTCTCGATCTGTATTTAATACAAAATGTGTCTGAAGCCACGGAAAACATCAATGAATTGGTTTAAAGAAAGATTATTAGGTGGAGAAAAGACACTGCTTGATAGGTCTGTTGATTGTTGTCTACTCCACTATATGATCTCAATGCATTCAGAAAACGACTAAAACCACCAGGGGATCCTCAATATTCACTCTATATCTCAAAGTGAGACATCTACAAGACGAAACACATCATCAGTATTATAGCAATGTGTTTCTCATTAATTAGGACTTTGATATAAACCATCCAACCAAGTCAGCGTAAAAAATAAAAAAAAAAAGGGAGAAAAAGCCATGACAAAGGAACACATCTCTTGTATTCTTTGTATCTTCTATCAATTCTATGTCTATAAAGGTTCTTAAAGCTAAATAAGTTTTTTTTACATTTGACAACTGCAGTGGCAAGGCATTATAAAGATCTGAAAGGAAAAAAAAGGCAAAGACATACAGATGATCATAATGGTTACAGATGCATAAATATTTGATTAGAAAGATGAATTATAAGTTATACCACAAAGACCATCACTGATGGTGGAAACACATCTGCTAAGACGCTGGAGCAGGGTGGAAAAAGGGAACCCCCCCCCCAAAAAAATACCAGATGAAATTTTGGTGAGCAAAGGCTTTATTTGTTGTTTTCTGAAACAATTATAACAAAAACTGCCACAAAAGAACCAAATCATCTTGCGCCAACAAAGTTAAGTGGCTTAGAGTAAAAACAAAAACTAAACGAGTGAACTAAAGAAGACTCTAGCTAAAAGGCAGAGATAAAACTACACTAAAATAAAAGAGATAATACAATAAAAACACAATTACCAAGTGTCAATGAGCAATCAGTAACAATTAAAGAATCAGGAGCATGGGAAATGAGGGAGTTACACAGAAACACACCTATCTACCAGCACCAATCTCACAAATTTAGCCACAAACCATTTACATGTATGCAACATTTGCTTGTCTGATGGTGTAAATTCAAGGTTTATTTGGATCCTATTAGCATGAAAAGCCTTTGCCATTCCTTTGAGGGTCCTGAACATCCCCCTATACATATATCTTTCTAGCACAATGCCACAAAAATCTGGAATTAAAATCAACTCAATCAGACAGGACAAGCTCCTTAAAATGTTTTGTTTGAGTTATACAGTGATCTAACAAATGGTGCAACAAATGGACACACTAAAATATTGACCGTAGTAGTAGTAATAATAATATTAATAATAATAATAATAATAATAATAATAATAATAATAATAATAATAATAATAATAATCATAATGATACAATTTTGTCATTATGTCAATTCCACTCTTGCATTGCAAATAATGAAACTGTGTTTTTAATAGTTTTTGCTTCTTCTATGAGTAGTGAGACATTTCATAATGCATGTCTGCTGGTGAAATGATGACCTAGCTCTGAGTTTAAGAATGTATTGTCATACAATATAGATGGAGTTTGTGTGAAAGAAATGTCCCAAAAAAACCTCAAATATAGAAATCTGTTTTCAACCAATAACCCTCTTAGAGCATGAAAAAACGTTGCAACAAATATCACATTGCAGTGCATCACGGGTTCCTCTACCTTGTACCATTTGGAGTTTATTTGTCTTATCTGTTCAGTACAGTTCAATTTCATTTCATTTATATGGCGGCAAGAACAACACAGTCATCTCAAGGTACTTTTATAGAGAAAAATCCAACAATTCCAGCAAGCATAATGGTGGAAAGGAAAAACCTTCCTATAACACGAATGAATGAATGAATGCATTTTTGTGAAGAAACCTATTCTGAACCCAGGTCCACTGTCAGAAATAGAGAGAGAAAGAGAACACAAAAGAGAAAGAGAAAGAGAGAGAGTATAGACTACAGGGGAGAGATCACTGTTGTGTGCTTGAACAACCATCAATCTGTGAGATGCTTATATTACCTTTTCTTTTGAGCTGTTTGTCTCAGGTTTCGTCCATCTTTTCATTGACACAAACAACCATTTTCCATTTTTTCTACAGTACTAAAGGAGCATCACAAATGCAAACACATTAAACAATATCAAGTGCACCATTTTAACCAAAAGTAACCCCATTTGTTTTTTTCTGTAGCCAATCAAACACAAAATATAAGAAAGTTTAAAATAGAATCCAACCTGTCAGCTGTTTACTGACACATATACAGAGAAATCGTCTGGGCATATAGAAACGCTATTTTAAAAGTCTCGTTGAAATTACTTTTAGCCTGTGTTGAGACCGTTATTTTTCCAGGGTGACTCCTCTATTCATGGGGTCACTGAAAGATTTGAATGAGTATGAAAGAGCATGAACATAACATGGCCTTCGGATTCACGAGTGGAACCTATACGGTATATTTTAGGATTATGCCACTCTGCATCACAATCATCAAAACAACAAATGAAAGGAAAATGTTTTGAAAGAATGGTTTTGGTTTCTGCAGTAGAGATCCAGAAACATGTCAAATCAATGCCAAGGTGCACTCAATCTATTCTGGCAGCACATAGTGGCCCAACACCAAAGTGAGACACTTTATGTTGTTTTTCTCCCTTTGATTCCTTACCTCTATGCACACAGCGGTTTGAATTGCAAGAAACATATTGAGTTTTATAACTGTTTTAAAAAAAAAAGAAATCACACACTGTGGAACTCATTCCCAATATTGCCAGCGTTTATCCCTCAAACTAGTTTGGTTTATGATGAAATTTCTGAATTCTGAATGAGGACTTTTGCTTTGTGTGCACTCCCCACCACCCGCCCACATTCACCCGCTCACGCAGTGCAGAACTGGCGGGCAGCTGATAAGGGAGGTTCACAATTTAAACCATGTATTTACAGACAGCTACAGCCAATTATTTCCTGGAAAGGAGGTCCATGCCCCCATGTTTTGTGCAGTCTGCAAAATTACCCCAACAATGGCGATATTCACGTGAGATTGATTGCAAACCCACGCTACGCCGAGATGGCCTGGTGCTTGTTTAGAAAATGAAGAGGCAAATCTTTCCTTTGACACAATTAGAATTAGGTTTAAACTCATTTATCACACCATGTAAGCTCACTTTTTCCATAAACACCCCCCCCCCCCCCTCCCGCCCCAGAACACAAATGCTGGCACTAATACACATTTCTCCATGAAAATAGAATCTAGCAGATAACAGACTTATGCTGAATTAGAGCTGCAGTGTTTTCAATCGAGTGGAAAGATTTTCTGCAACAAAAACCCAAAGCAGCGGTTGACTACATCTGGCTGTTCTATAAGCGCTTCAGCTGAAGAAAGATCTATGAATGATGGGTGTCCTATAGATATGAGTAGAATAGTCAATTTTCCTCGCCTTTGTTTGACATGATAAGAAGCTACTTCAAGCCGAATTACCCGGGAGGATTTCTTTAAAGTGTTTGTATTTATTTATTTTTTACACCTTTAGGCATTTTATTCTCTGGGTGAAAGAACACATATGAATTAACCATACAGTAGTTTGACATAGTATTCATTCTCTGTGAACGTTTCAAAATTTTTTCACATTGCACACATAAAAGTAAATGTATTTGTGATTTTATGTGACAGACCAACACAACATCCTGCATATCAGCTCAAACTATTAATATATATATATATATATATGTTTTTTTTTTTAATTCTTTGCAAATAATAAAAAACCTATTAATATTTCAAAATGTGGATTGTTGTGATCATACTTTATTGTCAAGATATGCTTCACTGTCAGGTGTTTTGTTTTAACTGGTGCGCCTGTCAACTGGTGGCTGACTTCTGCCACCAGCTGTTAGTTCCAGATGATGTTGAAATTAGACAAACGAACGGGACGATACTTTAAACTTCAATGAAATGTGGTTAAGCAGCATTCATCAGGGCTGCTACAGATTTTGGTTGGCTTTTTAACATCCTTTGATAAAGGATGCTTGAGGAAGCCGTTCACCAGTTAATGGGGAGTCCAGTTAATCCAAACCACTGGTGGTAACCGCAGGTGGCCATTAGCTCAGAGACCTTCCGATACTCGTAGTGGGTCACTCGGTCTAGCTCCCACTGAATCCTCTGGTCGGCCTCCAGACAAAAAAAAATGTTTGCACCTCGTTGTTGCTCCAGTGGTTGGGTTCTGTGTGTCTTCCTCTGTACGTGAGCATTCTTGTGATTGTTCCTTTAAACGGGGCTAACTGTGAAGAACAAGCTGCTGTCCTGACTTGTCGAGTGACGTCACGCGCCGGCCAATCTGCGGCCTGTCACATTGCCAGCTCACCTCAGCTCAGTTGGAACTTCGGTTGAGGAGGCACCACGGAAGTACTTGGCACCAGGGACTAACACATAAAAGCCTCAAAACCGAGGCGAGTCAAGCCGAGTAGACGCTAGCGGATAAACCCTAATAGTTGTCCTGTGGACAGATTGTCCTACCTGAGCTGTGGATCTCTGCAGCTCCTCCAGAGTTACCATGGGCCTCTGGGCTGCTTCTCTGATCAATCCTCTCCTTTTAGGAGGAGGTGGACATCTGCCATTGTGCCGTACTCCATTTTGGTACATGGAGTGCACTGTGCTTTGTGAGTTCAAAGTTTGGAATATTCCTTCATCTCCGAACTCTGCGTTAAACTTGTTCACATATTTATCTTTGAGCTGTCTGATGTGTTCCTTGTTCTTCATGATGCAGTTTGTTCACAAATGTTCTCTAATGAACAACCAAGGCCTTCACAGAACAGCTGGGTTTAAACAGAGATTAGATTGCACACAGCTGGACTCTATTTACTAATTAGGTAACTTAAGTAAAGGAAGACTGAATACTTTTGCACGCCACACTTCTCATTTATTTATTTATAAAAAAAGATTTTTTTTTGGGGGGGGGGGGGGTTAAAACTATGTATAATTTCACAATAATACAGCACATTGTGTTGATCTATCACATAACATCCCAATAAAATACATTTGCATTTGTTGTTGTAATGTTAGAATTAAAAATTGAAAAGTCCAAGGAGTATGAATACATCTGCAAGCCACTGCATTTAATCACCGTGTTTAATCGAGTTTTCTTTTTAGTCTTTCTGTGTGCATAGGGTCCTGTCAGTTCAATAAATGTTAGATGTTAAAATGTGATTATCTGATGAAAGCGAACAGAAATATGGTAGCATGAGTTTTTGATATCTGAATAGTACAGTATAGC
Source organism: Lipophrys pholis (assembly GCF_963383615.2). Classification (NCBI taxonomy): domain Eukaryota; kingdom Metazoa; phylum Chordata; class Actinopteri; order Blenniiformes; family Blenniidae; genus Lipophrys; species Lipophrys pholis. The sequence continues at coordinate 20,429,689 of NC_137629.1, forward strand.
CGTGTGGAAGAGCAGTGATCTCGTGATGTTGTTGGGTACAACAATTGCCATCAGGCAGACTGATACATCACATCCATAAGTACCTACGCTATCTCTTTGTTCCTAGAGGTGCGTTCGTCATAGATCATGACATGACTGGCTGTCTGGTGGTTTTTAAATAGAAGTCTATGTGAGGAGTATAATGAGGCTAATCCAGTTTGAGTGTAAAGAAGGAGAAGAAAAAAAAAACCTCCCCACCCTGCATGTTATTCCCATAATTGAGCCACCACACTTGTGCAGTCAAGTGCTTGGGTACGTCATACTGCTGCAGGCAAAAGCATAAAAAAAAGTTTTGGTACACGGTGATAAAGGAACAAAATATGTCAAATAGGGTGGGGAGTGGATGTGGAGTAACAAAAAGAGCTTGCCACAGGCCTCCTCTCAAGGGACCTTCAAACTATTGAGAGTGAGGACAAAACACTGCTGCGTGTTAGAAAGAATACAGCAGGGTGATATAACTTAAAAAATACAAAAGTAAGGCCATGAGCTATTTCGAAGGCGTTACATCGTTTGACTTAGTATATTTCAACACAATTCAAAATATAGAAAGCGATGATGGCAACAGCTATCGGGAAACCTTTTGTGGATTTAAGTGACTCACTAAATCCTATAGGTTTTTCATCAATCTAACAGACAGGAAACTCAAGCATAGAGCCTCTCATTGCACAAAGTCATCAGGGTAGCATCTACAAAGCTTCCATCAAGGACTAGCAGGTCAAACCATGAAGCAAATGAGTGGATTTGTAAGCAGTCCTATTATGTTAGAATGAGTGAATGGAAGCTTCTGGTGGGAAATAATGTCAAGCTGCATCACAAGGTTCTATTTCTTAATCATTATTGGCCTGAAAGTGTTTTAAAATCAAAAAGGGTGAGACACAAACATGGCTCGATTTATTTATTGTATAGCCCAATAGAAAAGACTGTCAATATTTTTCTTTTAACTCAATAAAATTGTCAATAAATACATAATGAGGTAAAATTCTGTGATAGTAGTGATCATGAATGAAGTGTCACAAGCAACTTGAGCAAAAACTATCGCCAAAAACTCTTCCCCTTTATCATGGGCGTGACACCACTGTTGATATGCAGTGAGTGCACCACTTACGAATGTATTTGTTACGTCAGAAACGCACTAATATCTCATTTTATTTAGCTTTATCTTATTCCACGACTGACTGAGAAAAAGACCTTTCGAAGAATTTCACGCTTGAATTGAGACACAGCTTGCATCCTATTTATTCAGTTACTAATTACTAGTAAATGCTATCGATTTGTTAATGGCAAACATGCAGAAAACACATTTCATAGTTTATTTTAATCCAGAAAGATCGATCCGAGCTCTGACTATGTACAGTAAGAAACATAAATTGAAAGGCATTCAGATTCTTTATCAGAGTTCATGCCAACCCTATGAGGTTTTACAGTCCATTTGCCTTCGTGAACATTGAAAATACATCAAATTTGTATCAAATCAAAACCAATTGAGCACTCTCTCATTTCTCACTAAAGAAAGAGGCCCGGCAAGACACAATTCATTAAGTGATAATGCGAAAATCGGACCATCTCCCTCGGTGTGATCTCGCAGTGGCTGGTCCTCATGCTCCATGCAGAACACAGTTAATGGATTCAGATAGTTTTGGCTTGTTAGCGGCTTCATCTGCAGACTTGATTACAGCACTTGTTGACTGACTGACAGACTCGGTGGAAGTACAGCAGCCTTGAACAAACGCCCGGCATTAGTGCAGAATCGATCGGAAACAGACCGGCGTGGACTCGGTGCGTGTCTGATTTCTGCTCTGCACCTTAATTGGGATGAATTATTGACATGTAGCTTAATTAGCTGCCCCCATAATTGATTTAGCAGATCTGTCCAACAAGAAAGCGTGCCTTATAGAGGTAGGGAAGGATCAGGACGTCTGAAAATACTTTGCATTTCAAAGTTGCTTGAGAGTTCACATTCAGTGCGTCAGTAAAAGTTTAAAAGAATTTTGACAGTATGTGTCAAATATCTAACATATATTTCCTCTTTTCAGGAGCCGTATTCATTCATTTCTAGAGGTGCAAGTTATTATCAATCTCATCATTGTTGTCCAGTTGTTGTTTCACAGAGAATTACAGTGTTTTGGCTAAATTGAGTATTTGTGCAGATATGACAGTGTGATGAAATTAGGCTCTAAACATGCTTTAATACTTAATTAGTTCAAGTTACCTTAAACATATTGCACTTTATGTCTGAATTCTATGGTCAGTCACAGTGACAGCAGTGTGCATATGTTAATTCAATTTAAAAATGTTTCTCAGCAAAAAGTACTAATGTGCATCTAGGCATTGGCGGTCAGCAAAAGATTGGAAACTACTGATACATAAGCAAAATATCCACTACATTTAAGATCTGTTTTTGAGTCACTCATCTTCATAAAACAAATACAAAAAATAAATTCAAAACAATTTAAAAGCAAAAAAAAACCCCGATGTGATAACTAATTCCATAACCAAAATGAAAAGCTTTTTTTTTTTTTTTTAAAACTCATAGCTTTTATGATCATCAAGTATTTACTAAATTATGTATTAAACAAAGTAGATGACTTTCACAATTGAGGTTATAGATGTGTAATAGATGTGAACAAATGTTTGTGCTCGTGCCCTTGTTAAGCCTGTGATAGACTGGTGACCTGTTCAAACTGAACTCTGCCTTTGTCTATAGTCAGCCGGAGAAAAACACTGAGGAACAGAGAATTTTGGATTCATTTCTGTTCCTGTAGGTCAACTGTATTCTTTTTTTACACTAAAACTGGGTGACAACAGGAGTTGCTATTATTTGCTAATATCAGTTTATAACTGCAGCCCCATTGAGATCAAACTGAGCCGTATGTGGATCTGAATTAAAATTAGATTGACATCTGCTCTAAAGGGATTTGATCCTGCAAAAAACTAAAAAAACAACCATTGGCTGGAATATGGTCCTTGAAGGTCCTCGCGGTTTCAGCTTGGTCAGATCTTCTGAAGGCACTGCAGATGGGCACACTTAATATTTGAAACATCTGGGATCAAACGTCTGGAGAAGCTATTGCTCCACAAGCAATCAAACTGATAACGTCAATCGTCAAGTATCCAGTGCAAAGCGGAAAAAAACATTAGTGTTGTGTACATTGAATGTGATGTTCTGTTCTAGGTGTCCTCTCTGTCTCTCTCTCTCTCTCTCTAGATCTCCCTTGCTCTCATATGCTACCTGCATAATTGCCTTTCCTCTCCACTGGCCGCAGGGAGAAGTGGAGCTCTCACAACGTTACTGTGGTAATACTGATTGATGGAGTCGATACTCGCCTCGGTTCCAGAACATCGAGCATCGCCGCACACAGACATGACAAATTTCGGGGAACAAATTATAATAGCCTGCATCATGATTAATCTCCTCTGGGGGAAATGGAAATATTGTGAATACCTATGAACTCACAGAGGACGCAGAGCTTTACAATAGGACCCAGGGGTCCATTGTCCAGCTGTGCAGACTCAAGGAAAAGAAGACCACGGTAAAAATCGTGGCCGGCCTAACATTGTGTAAAAAAAAAAGAATAAATGATTAATCGGGGGGGGAAAAGATGCAGCTTTCCTGTGATATGATGAGGTGGGTGTCAGTCTCCAAATCCTTGAAAACTATTTTTTCTCTTCCCTTCCTGATAAACAGCAGCTTGCTGATAGCTCTGAGGGAATGGGGGAATAGTCATGCTTGTTATCGCAGTCATGACAGTAATTCAGCGTAAAGATGGCATATCAGTGTTTAAACCCAAGTATCTGTAACATATCAGTGTACATCTGCTCATTTACTGCTATTATGGCTGACTGGGCTGATGTTTATCACTGGAGATGAGATAAAAACACAGTAATGAGGAGTAAATCAAGTCCGGAAAGCAAAAGGAGTATCCAGCTCATTCAGTAATTACCTGTTTTTATACTTGTAAAGTAACTTCAATGAGAATGGCTTTGTTTAAGCAATCCTATCGTGGTTAAGGATAATTATTAAGTTCCATATTGCGGCGAGGAAACATTTGTAGCTTAATTATCTCACTGTCTTGATGTGCAGCTTGCTTGGTTTGACATTTACAATTTCTAAGGTGACATGAGGAAGCTGCTGAATGCTGATTGCGGCAGGTTTTCCTACAGATGCGATGATCAAAACAACTGCGGCTCATTGTACTGACAATCTCCTTAAGTAACCAATAAATGGTTCTCTTCCAGCTTTTTTTGGTTCTTTAAAAGTAACCATTTATAAGGGGGGAAAAACCCGATCGAAATTACCTTCAGATTGTTCAAATATGATCAGATTGAAGTGTTTATATGGTGCTAATTTAGTCGGGTTAATTTCCATCGGCGTAAAAAACAGCTAGAGAAAAACAAATCCAGACAGGAAACAACACTGCCACAATCGCAAATAAAGTGTTTTGTTCTTCATGAAAAATAAGAGTAAAAACAAAAGTGTTGCATTTCTATTATTGCTCAGTGTAGTAATACAATAATAATGCTATTATGCAAGACTGGGTTGGGGTTGTACTGAACAAAGTAACTATATAATTTGTTCATTTAAAACTTATAATTTCAGGGTCCAATTTAGGTAAATGTAGGTCTGATAAACTATCCTACAGACTAATTATGATACCTGTTAAAACTCACCTCTTTGTGAATGTTCGGCCTTTAACATGAGTATTGAGCTCCAATCAATACACATTATGGTTTCTACAAAGCTAACAAAGTTACCTTAAATGAGATCCAATACACTTAAAAGGAAGACCAATGAAAAATAAATCTTTAATGTGGCCTCCAGCTGCCAATCTCACTGACCAGTGGGTATACCTTTATGATGCTTTTCATATGAATGTTTTAATAAGGGCAAAGTCAGTGGATACAATTATCTTAGTATTGGCCACTCGGCCAAAATCCATTTAAAAAAACAAAACAAAACATGTTTGAATTGTTAACTTACTATTATTACTCACAGTTGGGATCAGTGGCTGAAAGCAAAGGCGTGGAGGTGCACGCTGAGGCCTTGAAACTCTTCATTAATAATAAAAAAATAAAAAAAAAAAAAGAGAAGGAAAAAATTTGGTTGGAAAGTAATTAATTTTCTAATCATGGTATTCCTTTGAAACCTTTGAGACTCGCTGGAAAAGCCACTGTGCTGCTTTAGTTCTTTATGTGTCACACACACACACACACACACACACACACACACACACACACACACACACACACACACACACACACACACACACACACACACACACACACACACACACACACACACACACACTTCACTTCAATATCATGGCTCATGCATTTCACTATACATTGCAGGCAATAGAAGTGACAGCTTCTTCCCATGAAAGCAATCACGCATCACATATTTGCCCAGGGAAATCATCGCTGGGCCAATCAATTTGGACATTTTTATATGTGTGTGTGTGTGTGCGTGTGTGTGTGTGTGTGTGTGTGTGTGTGTGTGTGTGTGTGTGTGTGTGTGTGTGTGTGTGTGCCTGTGTGTGTGCCAGTGGCACCAACCTTTACTGCTGCAGCTGCACGGTGTGCTGTAGGCTCGTTAAATCAGTGGCACTAATGGTCTCGATCTCAGCCTGATGCGCTCAGACTGACTTCGAGGAGGGAGCAGAGGTTGGGTATGACTCCGCAAAGTCGATGAAACAGTGGGACCTGAGAAACTCCGGCAAGACATTTAAACTCTGTCACACTCTTGACATCGGCATTAACAACTGAAGCATTTAGTGAGATGGGTAAACACGTCGTCACCCAGAACACATGACTCCTCGTCAAACCAAAAGGGATAAAAAAAAAAAAAAATCACACTTGCTGGTTTCCTGTCAAACATCGAACCCCCTCTTCTGCGGCGTGTATCACTCTGCTTTGATCACCGGGGGAACTGTTGACAGCAGCATTATAAACAGGATTTCCCCTCAGGTGCCCCGCAGTTTGGATGGATAGTTGTGAGGATCCAGTATTGAGCATGACGGGCACTGACCAGCTGTTGGGCTGCAAAGATATACAAGTCAAAGACGTGTGAGGGAACATTCGTACTGTCAGTGGGTCGACAAACAGGGTCACACAGGTTAATGTCTCTCAGATAAACAAGCTGGGATCTTGATTTCTCTCATTTCAAGACCTACTACAGTGACTTGTACCTCTGTCCCTGATTAAAAATATTCTAACTACCTCATTTGATTATCAAGTGAACTCAGGAATATTGCACAATGATATATGAGATCACTTTCCACATCACTTGAACGTATATGGATAAACACAGGACAGTTTCAATAATATTAAAAGTTTGATTGAAAATATAAATTGGGGTGATGTTTACCTTCAGCAGGAGGCCCTCAAAGCCTACCAATCCTTTATTCACATCGTATTCAGTGGCTGTTTTCCAACCTAAAAAAAGCCATGGTTTTAATGAACCTTGGTTATGCCCTGGATTAGTAAGATCTTCTATTAAGAAGAATATATTATAGTGAAAATTAATATGGAATTCAATTCCACAAAACTATGACATTTACAGAAGTTGTAGAAATAAATGTACTCATTTATTGCGTACAGCAAAGAAGAAATACTCCTCTGACTCAAACACTCAAACTTAAACAGTCTTCAAATAACATTTGAAATGCATGGAACATAATTTATTTGTAAATTCAGTTAAATTAAACTATCTATCCATCCATCCATCCATCCATATATATATATATATATACAGAAGTTCCCAATCGAAATTTGCATTTAGAAAAATGGAGAATCTATTCATTCACAGTATTGCCATTTGGCTTTATTCTCTTTGTTGAGACAAGAGCTTTTTCTATTTAAAAACAAGTAGATATTGTTTGTTTATTATTTGTACCCATGGCCTTTAGCCGCCTTTAACTCACACCATGCTCAATAATCCCCTGACCTTTGTGGGTTAAATGTCATCTCCCAGCAAGACAGTCAATGAGTGAGTGTAAGTGGGTCAGACAGATCTGAATTACCTGCAGGGCAGAGAGGAACATTGTACATTTACAAACTATGTGATGAATGTATGTGACAACGCACACATTTTCAACTCCAGCTGTGGGGAAATATTGGATATATATATATATACATTGGATGTAGGCACTCAGCTGGCATACATGTACACTGTAATGAAAGCAATAGTGTTGACTGTGGTAAAAACTGTTCAAATCTTACCACATTGTATCTTCCATATTGATCAATTTGATACATTTCTTTCAAAACAGTAAATACAGTTGATGTTGGACAGCTGTATAGGAATTGAGAAAGATGAAGATGAGAAAGTGATACAGAGGAAGAGAAGTTCAGTGAGAACGCCCATGGATGCAGTGCATTGATGTGTGGATACAAGAGATAAAGGACACTGGAAGAAGATGATCCTCTGTGGCTCCCGCTAATGGAAAAATACAGAAAGAAGAAGTAGGAGGAAATACATTAAGAGAATTTGATTATTTTCAGCCAACATAAGGCAGTGCAAGAGTTTATTTTCTGACATAACACATCACACCAGATGCAGCAGATATTATAGTGTTTCTAGATTAACAGGGTTGCAAATATATATAAATATTATTATATATAAATGTAATATATATTGATATTTCAATACACTAATTTATATGTGTTTTACATGTGTTTACCGTTGCCACGGCAGGAACCGTTAAAGAAGGTGTTTGGTAGCACATCTTTACCTAGTTTTTGGTCACATTTCTATTGGATTATATTGATACACTTTATATATATTCATTTTTTTGAATGTACGCATATACAGTACATACGTATATTATAAAGAGCTGTCATTCTGAAATGTAAGTTTCACATGATGATGCTATTTCATTATATCATGTTACCATGAAACCATATAATGTTTTAAAGTCCTAGTATAAAAGCCTTATGAAAAGTTTCACATCACAAAATGATTTTGATGAGTTTTTTTTAAGTATACTGTATATATATATATATAGTTCTTAACATCTACATAGTTTTAATTTGAAACTTAATCAATTAGTTAACATTTATATGGGTACATAGTTTATAAAACTAATAAAGGCATTTCACTAACTTGAGCATATGATGTGCAGTTTTAATAATATCTTGAAATGTCTGCTCAAATTCTTTCTGATGTATAAAGGTAGCGAAAGCAAAATTGATGTGAAGTGAAAAATACTACATATTTCAAGCCATAACAATTATACATTATACAAGTAGAAAGCACAGATGCTTTTTTTTTTTTTTACAACATCATAACAGAAGAGCAGAAAGAGGATGTGCTTTCTCATATTCTCAGTGCTCACAAAAAAAACAAAGGTACTGCCTTGGTCATCTGTGCCAAGCGTTCATGTGCCTGAAACAGATAAAAGCAGAGGCGAAACAAAGATGAAGCAATGTAGACAGTCTGGCATGGAGATAGAAATACATGAGCTGAATGGTTTGTCGATTTTGCTGAAAGAATTAGAGGTAAGCGGCTTGGTTTTCACTGTATAGATTGTGTGTAGATAGTGTTGCCATGGTGCTTCCACTCTCTCCACCACTTTGCCTCGAGGAAATAAAGCTCAGAGTTTTTAAATGACACTTAGATTTGCTCCAATAGTGCTGGAGTCTGATGAGAAAATTTCCAATATGTGAGATGACATTTATTGTCATCATGTGATCAATGAGATTTGAGGACTGTCATTTCTTCCCCATTTCATACTGCGGGGCAAACAATGCCACGCAGGTTCACAATGGACAGTGCACATTTACCTTAAGTAAATAAACTCACTGAATTTAAGACCACTCACACAAATCCCTTGATTGAAATTTAAGAGAAACCAATTAGGCTCTTTCACGGGGTGATGGGTCCAGAATATTGACGTTCTGTGAATGACTGTTGGGGCCACAGCGACAGCGGCAGTGGGCAGCAACTGCAACTTGATTGGAACAAACAAGGCCCCAAATGTGCTTCAGTTCCCATAATAAAGTCAAGAGAAAAGTGTCTGAAGGTTTGTGAAGGTCACAACACATTCTGGCTGCAAGGAAATCAATTTCCTTTTGAGCTAAAAACGCCCCTTGTGTTTTATTGACCCATATCTTTCAAGTCGCCAAGCCATTCTCTGGTCACCCCAGAGCGTCTTCGTGCCAAAAAAATGGGCCATTCAATGATGGAGAGCAGTGTGCAGTCCATACATCCATTTGCATGTACGCATTTGCAGTGTGAGGCGCAGGTTTGAGAGTGCTTTCCTTTTGTGTTTGGATGCCCACGTGCGTGTGTGTTGGTCTGTGAGATGTCAGACTGCAGAAATCGTACTTTGCTTTGAAGGACAGGGAAGGAGGGATGGGAAGCCAATCTGTTCCTCTGCAGATTAACTCTCTCATTCCAGACCACTCTTTTCACTGAAACACCCACTATCTCCGACGTTTGTCTCTCTCCCCCCCTCCCCTCCCCTTTCATCTCTCTCTCCAGTTCCTCCCTTATTGCTTCTGTATACTCAGTGACTCTCTCTTGCTCTCTGTCAATCAAGGCTACCTGCACGGGCTTGCTGTGGATTCGTGTGGGAGTGCGATGCATCTGTGGCTGTGGAGGCGGTGTCGAGATCCACCCCCGGTTTGAGTGGGTAGCCTCGGCTTTGAAAAGCCTCTCTATTGAAGAAGGGGCAGGGTAAAATAAGACATGAAGGGGCACGGGCTGAGAAAAGACGAAGGAACACATCGGTTTTGGCTCTTTTTAACGTCCTCCAAGGACAAAATTAAACTGATGGTGTATATTTATCTGTTTGTCTATTAGCAAGATTACGTCAAAACTACCGCACGGATTGTTAAAATGTTCCCAACAGATAGATTAGGCCATGGAAGTTTCCGTAAAATTTGGGAGGTGATCCGGATCTGGATTCAGATTCTGGATCAGAATTTTTACGTCAAAACTACGTCAGATTTACACTAAAATCTGGCGGATGTCAGAAATCTCTGATTGCTCTTGTTTTCGCTGCGAGAGAAGGTTGCCCGGGTTCAACCTCAAGTTGAAGTGAATGGGTGCACGGCACATTGTTTCTTGTCCAATTAGCCGAACATCCAACTGCCGCCTGTCTTCTCCGTGAGAGTGTAGCATGAAAAAGAGAAAGACAGAGAGATAGAGAGTAGATGGGGAAAAAGACAGAGGTTGAGGACACGTGAAGAACAACTTCATGACCCATGGGAACTTTGTATCCTCCCACCCCAGCCAGGCTGGAACAATGAGAGCGGATGAAAGTGGGAGGGGGATAGAGAAACCTGAGATGGCAGATGAGGGGAGAAAGAAAACCCTGTGGGATAGCTCTCCCACTCATTTCAGTTTTAAGATTGTCCGTCTGTATTAGAAGTCTGCATATGGGTGACGGCTGGACGGAATGCTGTGGTCGAGTATGACGCGGGGGGGAGGGGATTGGAGGGCGTAGGGTTGGATGAAGGGAGTGAGTAGGTGCTGGAGAACAGCAAGGGTGCACGCTTTCATTAGTACTCTAAATGCTAATGAATAACTTCATAGCTTTGAAGATGCAGCTATGTTAAATATGCATGGGTTATCCAACACAGAACACAGTGAGCAAAAAAGAGATGGAATGGGAAAAGCGGGGGGAGACACAGTATAAATGTAATGGTGGATAAAGAGGTGGTGAGAAGGAAAGGAAGAAAGGAAGGAGCGAAGATGTGAAATTCCTGAAATCCATTCCATTGTCCCCCGATGTCTAATGCGGCATACAGGTCTTTTTTTGTTTTTTTTTCTAAGGCTTCACGCAAACCAAACTATCATAATCGCAATACTCAAGAAAACTGATGAAATGTGAATCGCCGCCTTAATTGTTGCAAACAAGTGTTAGCGTGACTTTTCATAGTGCTCTCTCTTGGCCTCCTCCCTGCAGGGACAGATGCAGTCAGTCATTAGTGTTAAGTCAAAAGACATTAAACCAAGCTGCTTGTGGTGCAGTAATGGCCCAGCAGTTTGAGGCGATGGCAACAACAACTAAGGACAAATCTCTGTGGAACCGTTTCATCTTCTTCTTCCCGACAGGAAGACAAAATGTAGCGTTTCGGTTTGGCAAAGCACAAAACAGACACATCTCATACATCAGATAAAGTTTGTTGAGACTACATGGGAAGCATTAGGAATATTTGTATTTCTTTCGCGTAAGAGGCCTCTCATTTCATTTTTTACTCCAATGTTTGAACCCCGCAACAGAAATTGAATAAATGCATGTATAATGCCAGCTAATTGACCATTACAGTATGCTGGTCGTTAACAGGTTAATGGCTTCCATTAATACCTCCGCAAAAGTGACAGGGGGAACGGACGAGCTTCTTCAATTTGATTTCCAATTAATATGTATGAGTAGACCTGTGAGAGAGAGATGATATGAAGACACATTATAGGAGCTGAGCGGAGGTGACAAAGCTATCTGATGACTTGGCTTGAAGAGGAAGTGACCGTACTATTAATGGTCGCACCACCAATATAGAAGAGCAAGGCCAAAGATATGAAAAGACATGTAAATTTCTGGAGCTGGAATCAACAGCAAGGTGATTAAAGGTGCTTTATACCCTAAATAACCCTCATAAAAATCAACAAACACCATTTCATTTCATGCATTTCAAACCTTTGATTCTCTGAACATTTATTTCATTATTTGGTCACTTTTTGGAGTATCTGCTCATTCAGTTATTTGTTCCACTTCCTTGTATCCTTTGTATCATCCAGGCATTTTTTATTTTTAGTTTGTTCACCATGCCAGTCACTTTTGACTTCACAATAACTGCCCTGAAATCAGTCTCCTATCAAAGGCCAGGTTAAGAGGTAACATGTTGAAAGGCATGATGTTCAGTGTAAATAATATTAAGAAAGATTTGTATGTTTATTGATGAGTGGCGTGTTTGATAAAAAAAAAAAGTGTAACGCTTATATTGAAAACTTTGAAACTTTTATCCTTGTAGCCATATGTCGTCCTTAGCAATAGCAGCGCTAGTTAGCTCGTTTTAGAGAGATTCTGATAGGAAAATTGTGTTTTTCTTTTTTATTGTATTCTTAAGATCACTAAATCCAGATTTCAACTATTAATGTCTATGAGTCACTATTTCTGAAATGGCAATGTTGCGGGTTGATTGTTAGTGTTAATGAACTGCCACTGCTGTAGGAAGGGGGATTTAAAGATTGTCATATTGACGGTATGTATATTAGCATAAAATGATTGATGCTTTTAGTACTTTGGCTCGTTAAAATGACCAATTTATTCGTGAAACACAAGTAGGTGAGAACGTGTCTCCACATTGGTTCACTGAGCACATAGTAAACCTTATTCAGCGTACCTCCTCAAATAAAATAGTTTGAATTGAATTTTTTCTATATGTTACCATAGTACCATATGGGTCCGATGTTTCCAATATCGACAGCATCAATCAGTGAGTGAAGATGTCTACAGTGTAATAGTGCAAAGTTCAAGGTTCCTGTATCAGGATGTACAAGAATGTGAACTTGTGGGGTAATAGAGAATTTTCTTCCTTAAGCCATTATGGGAAGACAATATTTTGTTCTAGTAAGCAGTTACCATGATGAGGAAATAAGCTGGTATGGTAGATACATTTCTTGTTGATTTTTCTGAAAAACCTCAAAGCCTCTCATGATGAAACCGAGGACTGAGAATGGGAGAAAGGAAAGTAGCATCGACAGAAGACGCTTTTGGTATGGCTGCTGGAGGGCAGAGCTCCATGTCAGAGAGGAGACAGGCAGTCTCTGTGCACTGTGATGTGCTGTGGATTCACTGACCGGGGTGAAGCAATCACGCCCTGACCAGGCCTCGCAGTTTGTGAAACTGCATGAAAATCAAGCAATGCAGCAAAATTATGGAGGTGTTGTTTTTGGCTTTACCCTTTGGGTAGAACTGCTTCTACCATGATACACCATGCAGGCTGCACGACAAGAAAAAAATAAATTAAAAAAAGAGCATGCTGCTTGTGGTTCATTCCTAAACCCCAAAAAGCCTAAATCGCTCGTTAAGTATTCAGCTGTAAGTTATATGCTGTACTGAAAGGTACTGTCGCTGTGAATGAGAAAACAAGCACGCTCCTCTTGTTTTTTCTTCATTGTATTGTTTTTCACATCATTGACAAAAGTTTTGACCAAATATTAAATAGGTCACTAAAGATTTCTTGATGGTGAAAAAAGTCCAGACGCCTCCCCACATCCTGCGTTCCATCCCTGCGTGAAGCTGTGCTTCTCTGAGGTGAACAACATCGATCACATCAAGGTTTTCAGTTGATCATGGAGCTTGACCAGGCTAATAAGTCAACTTGGCAATGGACCATCGACCATCTCTCTGAATGCTTCTCTGGCGAACACCATTTGTTGCTGCACCACCACCCATTGGTTGTGTGAAAATCGTGGATTCACCACAGAGGAAAAATATCACATGGCTGTTAAGGTTGACCTGTCGCTTGCATATCAAGCAGTTGGCTCTTTGCATCTCAGTTCAACGTGGTGTTTTATGTTTTTGGTACCTGAAGAGGAGCTTGAGGGAAGTGAATCCATTTGATGTCAACAAAACTTACGATCAGAAATTACTGGTAGTTTTAGATGGGACCAAAACATGTTGGGGAATGCCCTAACGTAGTATGTGTTTTGAAATATAATTGGCTTTTTTAATGTGTAAATCTGTGTCATCCACATAAGTATAGGTTATTTTGTGGCTCTCCATACTCTGTGCCACTTGGAGCGTGTCAATGCTCAACAGAAGAAGGCTCAAAATGCCTCCTTCAAGAACTCCATATGTCCTTTTTCAAAACGGCCAGATGTGTGATTATTGGCTGATTCAGAATCCCTCCTGTCCTTCAAACGGAGTTACTGATGCAAAAAGTCTCAACGTCTTTTCTCATCTGTCTGATAATATGTGGGAAGGAGCGAAGAAACGGGGGAGATCGCTAACTAAGGACGGGGAGGATTCTAAAAACAAGCTCGCAGATTTTAGGACATATGGTGTGCAAAGATGGATAGGTGGCTGCTGAAATATGCTGATGGCAAGCGTGAGAGCCAGTGAATCCAGGGAAGTTGGATAAAAGGTTTAGAAGTTGAGTGCAATTTGCATACGTAGGCAGTGGGTGCAAAATAAGACCCTACATTTCAGCATAAATCCCATGGAATGTGTCGTTTTGCTGGGGGAATACTTTGATGTCAAGAAAACGCAGCGCTTACTGTAACATACTCTATGTAAATGATAACAACACTGGAGCATCTCCTTCTCTTCCCCGTGCATTGATATGGGTGTTAATGACCAGCTATTTGTCTACTCACAGTTGACAGCATTAAAGCACATTACTCCTCCATCTGTACCACTGCTCTCTCTGTTATGAATTATGCCGTTTAAATGGGTTCACTCCTTTAGAAGAGCTCTGGGCAGGGTCTGTGGAGAGGCATCTAATGGCAGATAAGGCGTAGGCTGCAAACACAGCAAAGCAACAACAGCTGTCAGAGATAGTGGGGGGAGAGAGAGAGAGAAAGGGAGAAGGGAGAGTGAAAAAGGGACCAGAGATGGAGGGAAGTACAAAGATGTAAAAACAAATGGAGTGTGTGAGCGGAAAATGAGATAAAAATAAATAAATAAAAAAAAGATCTGTGCTGTGCTATCCAGCCTCTCAACAAGTGAGGTTGTGTGTGGGAGAAAGCAGAACACAGAGTGACATTAGTTGTGAGGAAATCTATTGATTGCTACAGCAGCCATTATTTCCCAAGTCAAGAGACTAAAGCAAATAAAGGAGGGGGCGGGATGGATGGGATTTAAGTGATTTAGAATAGACCCTACTGAAGAATGTGCATAGAATTGTTTTCAGCTTAACTCATTAATATTCAGTTTTCCTTTACAAAAAAAAAAAACCCAGCACATTTTTAGCACGCTATGTACTTGCTAGTGTCCTTTAAAACTAGTGCAAAGGCTGTTGTCGCCATCTTTCAAGCCTAATGGAAAGGAGGAGGAGCGCGAGGCAAAAAAGGAGAAGAGATCCATTCATTTCTTCCTGGAAAGATGTGTACCTTTCTAAACTGCTGCTGACATGCAGTCATGCTTTTGCCCAGAGCAAGCAGGGATATGCCGAAGGGGAGAGAAAACGGTGGCAGAACATGTACCAACAAATGAGGAGAGGGGGTGGCAGCTCAGTGTGTGGAAAAGAGGGGAGGGAAGCATTTATGTATGATGGATGAGAGGTGGAGAGGGTTCCCGACTGTTAGATGTTTCCTTTATCTCTCTTATGCGATTTTGATACGCAGAGTGTGAGAAGGTTGGAGGGGGGGGGGGGGGGGGGGGGAGGGGCTTCCAGCAAAGATGGAAGGCAGCAGAGGAATAAGTCAGGGGAGAGTGAAGCAAAAGAGGAGGAGATGCTATCACATGTATTACCTGGCAGAATGCTGCCAGCACCTCTGCTCGTCCTTAATGAGGCCAGGAGGAACATTATGCAGATGAGCCTTAATGGAGCGTGGACCACAGACCCAATGTAGGGTCACCGATCACCACGTCTGCTTTCCTCCCTTCCCTTTGCCCTCCCATCCGCCGTGCTCCTTCTCTGCCCGCCTCATCCTTCAATTTGCTTGTGTCCTCACCTTCCCCCTTCTTCTTTTTAATTTCCCACCAAGCTCCCCCTAAACACATCCTTGTGTTCGCCTCTTGAGCGCCACCCTCATCATCCCGTTTTCCTTTTTCAGAGAGCGAGTATGTGTCATCGATCTCCACTTCAGACGCGCTGGCTGATCAGAAGATGAATAGGGCTCTCATGATGTAAAGATGAGATTCATTGCAGAGAGGCCGCTTTAAACTAGCATCTGGCGAGGAGAGGAAAAGGAGAGATGGAAAAAACACAAGCAATGAAGAGCGGGAAATTAAAGACGGGGAGTCAAGCGTAGGATTTCGCTGCTTCTCAGATGGAATTTCGAGGGCCATTCCTGAATGATGCCTCATCAGGCTTCATTCGGTGTGTCATATCTAATTGCTTTTAGATCCGTTCCTATGGAAACTGCAGTTCTCTTTTAAGCTGCTGAGGGGGGATGTTTTATCACCTTTTCTCCTGGGGGTTGGTGCCACCATTACATGTGTGGTTTGGATGAACACGCCACACTACAGAGGGATAAGCTCGCTGGGCCTCAGAGGACAAGCATCACAAGCCAGGAGAAGATATGTGAGCAGAGAGTGGAATAAAAGTGTTGCATTCCGTACACACGAAAATGTTGAATGCATAATTTGCCGTCACATGACACAATAGGGAACGGAGAATGAATATGCATTGGCTTGTGCACAAACATACTGCACACATGCGCGCAGTATGTTTGCACACATTTTCTTTCTCACACAAAAAGAAACGATTGTAAAGGAAAATCCCCTTTGGCTGACAAGAGAATGACGTCTTTATCTGGCTGCAAGTATGCGGCACAATAACAATTTCAGTTTTTGCAGTTATGTGGGAATCTCTCATTGGCTTTATCTTCAAGCGACAAGAAAAAAAACCGAGAATGCAAATGTGGCAATAAAACTGTTTGCCTCAATGTTCATTTTTGTGATTACAGCCAATTGGCTTCACGAGTGAAATTGTACATGCAGATGATATACCTGTTACTGTGTCTCTGCAAGATTTGGACACGAGATGTGAACATATGGAGTGAAGGAAAACACTGCTGGCAAATCAGAAAAGCAAATAGAAGGTGTTTATTCTCAACTTGTATTTTCAATTCATCATTGTTACTCCTCTTTCTCTTTAGAAGTGACAAAGCCATACGGTATAGCGTACAATTATATTGTTCCTTCTTGAGCCCTGAAGCTTTTTTTGTTGTTAATTTTTATGACTAATGCTATACAACAAATGTCCAGTTGGTAGGTAAATTACACAATTATAGTGTACTTGAGAGTCATGACTGAGTATATTCAGGATATTCTACATGCAATATAATAACAATTGAGTTAACCAGATTGTGAGTGTAGTGGCCTCTCTTGTTCGATTTTTTTTATTTATTTTATTTTTCAACTGTTGTAGTCTTACGGGCATTTGTGGCATCAGAAGGAGCGAAGAGGATCCTCGGTGGTTTTTGAGAAAACAGTAATTGTATCTGTCTTCAGAGTGCCCCTGGCTGAGGATTTTCCCATTCTATGAATTATGCATGGCTCTCGAAATCATTTGTTGTTAACCGAGAGTAATGAGGCTGATACTTAGCTGGATTTTGAATTATTTTGAGTCATCTCTAGTTTTTGCTGGCTTAGTAGTTAATTTAGTTTAACTATGTCAACACCAGAATTACCTGAACCATTTTAGAATTTCGAGCAGAGGAACCTGCAGTTTTGTCGATTGTTCTTTCCCTGCATGTGCAAAAAAAACAAACAAACAATGACAACCTGAACATCATGTGCTTAAGCTATAAGGGGGGGGGGGGATGTGTGGATCTGGTTTCCCCATAGCAGGGGTATCAAAACAGGGGAGATGACAAACAGGTTTGTTTGACACAGAGATCAATTCCTGTGACGACAACATTCCATCACCACCTGTAATTTATCTCGATTGTCGCTAGTGTTTGTCTAGTCGTGTCTAGCAATAGTGTGTGACTCACCAATCTGAGTATGCATTCAGGAAACATCATATTTCACTCAATCATTCATTGCATGTGCAGATACAAAAAAAAGGATCCTGAACACTGTATGCTGGAGCTGGAAAAAAGGAAAGCCATAGGTGTTTCTGTGCTTCCCTATAGAGATCAATACCTCAGTTGTCAGGGCTCAGTCCATGCCTTCATAAGCAGCAATACAGAGGCATAAGACGAGCCCTTATTGTTGTAGTCCTCCCTCCTCTAGGCCACTAATGCCTGAGAGAGTCGATGGTCTCTGTACAGGCATGCTTCGTCAGTCCGCCTTGAGCTTTCAGCATCTGAAAAACCACTGTGACTGGAGATGAAGGAGGAAACGCAAGGGTTTTCTCGACTCAGTCCACTCCTCCCCCACTGGCCGCCTAGTATTCCTACGCACTCTTATGTTTTGTTGAGAGGACCGCTGCTGTTTCCACAAGAAATTTAAAAACTACTACACAGTAATGCTGATTAACGTACACCCACCCCCTTAGGGGGGAGCCTAAGAGGGGGAAAAAAAGCATTAATTATATTTGGATTTCACCCTCATAAAGCTTGCCTCACCCCACTGACTGACTGGTTTAAAAAGATACACTTGAAAACCACTTTTATAATATATCAGAGGTTTCCAGACACAGGGTTGTATAAGCTTTACCTTTCAGGCAACAACACAATTGACTTTAAGGCTCACTAATTTGCAAACTTTGGAGACTGTGGACATTCTGTTGGCAGGTAAGATTTTGTATTCTGGATAGTGTATAGAAAACAAAAAAGGCACAGCTCTTTATATAGCAATTGAGGATATGGATTTAATTCAGCAATATATCCTGTTGCCATGCAACTACTTGATCAATCTTCATTCAGAATTTGTTATCCAACAATGGCTTTACCAACACAATTTATCTGGAACTAATAATTACTTTGAATATGTTTAAAGGAGATTGGTGTATCACTAATCTTTTATAACCACTAACGGCAGTGAAGAAAATCATCAACAGACAATGCCGATCTTTTAGTCTCCATGTCGAATCTAGTCATTTAAATCTTTTTTCTGAACTTGTGAATAGGCTTTTGCCACCGTTTGAGTGACTCTCCCTGCTCCATCATTCGCCTAACTGGTGGCATCAGAAGTCTCGGTAACTGAATATTTCCCATCAGCATTTCAAAGGCTGTCCATCATTTTGACACATCAGATTAGGGCTCAGATCCTCTAAAATGAATCTTTCGATCAAAGTGACAACAAAAGATTCCGGAAAAACCTCAAGGTTTTAATGAGTCGGTTGGGTTTCTGTGCTCGTCGTCTTTGCTGTTTCTGTGGTGGAAAGGTCAGCTGCATACACTGCTACTCGTAATAATGATCAATATCTGTGTGGTGTGATTGCTCTCACAAGACTGATTCTGCCAACTAAACTTGTTCCACTTGGGAAATTTACAAAGTGCTCTCCCTTCGCAGATAGTTATTGGTCACATACTCTTGTTTGTTTCCTAAAGAGTGAAGGTATAGCTATAGAAATATTAAGTGCACAGCCACTCCCTTACAATCTCCCACAGTACTTTTTATTCCTTCTTTTTTTTCCGCCTCCTTTTGTTTGCCTTCCTTTCATCATTTATTTTTTTTGGAACACAGGTAACTATCTACAGTCAGCTGTTTAAATAAGTGCTTTCTTAAAGTCCCCCTAGCCCCTCAGCATGGCTCGCTGTCTTATCAAGGTCAAGGGTGCTTTGCAACGCTTACAGCATTTTATCAGCATATTATCCAAGCAGACGAAGACGTGGAAGCAAGCCTGTGGGCTGAAATTCACTGGCAAAGCTCATTAAGCCTCGCACTGTTTTTGATGACAGGCCATGAGTAAGTTTAATGTTGCCAATGCCGGAGCTCTAACCACAAAGACCTGAGGATCATTACAGTGTAAGCTTTAGCTCCTAATCCCCCAGTTGTAGGCTGGACTATAGCCTCACCAGCTAACCTTGTAGGTATGCCTGCTTCCAAGCAAATCCTCAACCTTGACGTGGCTTCACCCGTTTCAACTGGGGCCTCTCCCAAGGCTTTAGCTGGGCCCTGGACTTTAAAACATCAAAAGCAACGTTCTTCCGTACTCTTTCTTGAAGAAGAAGAAGAAAAAAAAAAAAAATCAATTGAAATGCAGACAAACAGACCATTCATGATGTCACACTCAAAGGATTTCACTACCAGCTGTATTCACTGCTTCTTAGTCCCCATGGTTAAACTGAGCAAAGAATAGTTAACATTATTTTGAAGCCATGACATTAATTGCCGGTTTTACGGAGCAAATCAAAAGGGCTGTTAAATATAATGGAAATTAAAAACAAAGCTGCTCCTTTGATGTCCGTCTTCTGAGCCTAACAGGGAGTGAAGGTTAAAACCCAACGAGTGCAGTCTTTTAACAAGAGACTCTTTGAAAATCAAGCACAGCAAAACTCCAGGATATACAACCCCAATCTGGACAAAAAGGATAAATGTTTTAATAAGTCCAGAGCCTTTGAGAAAACAAACGCCTAAAGATGTTTTCCTCATACAGTGAGGCTGGGCTGTTTTGAAACTGGTTTTGCTTATAATATCAGGAGCATCCCATATTATTGCCATCCAATATATCACGATCACATTATATCAATGCACTTTTTAAAAAAAATGGCAAGGAAATTCCACATTTTTATAGAGGTATATTAATGTTGATTTAGTCATAAAATGAAGCGTAAAACATGTAACTGCTAAACTACAGACAATAATTACATTACAGTGGACAGACTCATTAAAGATTACGTTACTATAAAAGCCACAGTAAAAAAAAACAATGCTGTAGAAAATCAGAGAACATCCCACCACTGTAAGTAATCAGTCTTACACTAAATAATTATGACAATATTCTTACAGTGCTTACATAAACATTGAATATTTATTAATCTAATGTATTTTCTTGTCCTTCTCTCCCCATCCCTAAAGCCCGAGGCTGTGTCATCGATGTCAGCAGCAGCTTTGATGTGAATGTGACCCAAGTGTGGTGACACACACAGGATCCATGCCTGTGAAGTGCGAAGGGTTGAGTCAGTCCAAATTGCTTGCTACGGGTCACTGGGTCTGGCAATTGGGAAGGACAGAGTTACACAACACTATGACATGAATTAAAAGAAGGAAATGCTGCACAAACAACTTCGAGGGTATTTATCAGATGAGGTGGGGATGAAAGGCTTGGTGCATGAACAATGCCTGTTGGATTTAGATTACTGAGCAGAAATTGTTATCTGTGTTCAAAATGTTCTATCGCTTCTGAGGCACCTTGAGAGACACTATGTTGATGTTCAGGATCAGCATTCTCCTCTTCTGCTACTGTGATTTTCTTCTTTTGATGCATACTTTAGAAAGCTGGCTCTGGGCAGTATAAAAAGCTGCAATGCAGTTCAAGTTTGGTTTATATATTTTTTTCCCATAGAGGTACCTCAATGTTTTGAGGCAGAAAACACCAATGGGCAAATCAAATTGATCGTAGCTCACATGTAGCCATCTCTTCAACCAATCTTTCGAACTCCTATGTGCTATTTGTTGCCAGTTAATCTCAAACCAATTATGCTGAAGTGTGGGAGGAAACCTAAACATCCAGAGAACTCAAATTTGCATCTGGAGAACATTGCCACAGGAAGGCAAAAAAGCATGAGATGACAACACATCTTTTTTCTAAAGATCTCGAAATTGTTAGCAAACAAAATGTATAATATCTTCACAAACGAATTAAAATGCACCATTAAAAATACCTGAATATTTATATAGGAATGCTAAAAAAAATACTGAAATATATTATGGACAGAAAATGTGCTTTTGGACTGATACACCCATGCAGAGAAAGCTTGGATATTCGTATCACAGTTAGAGATGGAGGAATGACTTTTTTCTGAGAAAAAAAAAAATCCTCAATAATCTTCGGTTTATACAAAAGAGTGCTTTTGCTTTCCCTTTGTTTGTCTGCATCAAACGAGCAGTGTATGATCACAGTCATTACCCCTACGGTGCAGTAATTCACAGTCACTTTGAACATAATTTTCTCTTCTACTTTTCCCGGATAGAATTTTTTATTTATTTGTTATTACATTAATATGAGGCAACGACGCTGAAGGTGCATACATCAATTAACATGGTGAGGACAGGTTCCAAGAGTTGCTGGTAAAAGTTCACACGTTCAGCCAAACAGCGCTTATCTCCAGCTGCCAGCTGGACTTGGCAGAAATAACTCAATTTAATACCCGTGGCTGTTGCGTGATAATAGCCGCACTCTTGTCACGATGGGAGACTTCTCACCTCTTTAACCCTGTCGCTCCGCTTCTCTTCCGCAAGCTGCTGGCGATTAGCTGAAGAAGGTAAAATTCATATTGTGCATCCTCACCTGTCCTTCAGCCTTCCCGTCGTCAATCATACCAGACGTAACATTTGCAATGCTTCAGTTTCTACTCTATTCCGGGTGTAATTGTTTCCATTTCTACTCTCTTCTGGGCGTAATTGTTCCCATTTCAATCCAGAAAGTATTAGACTGCTGCACTCCACAACACGCTTCACCTCTTTGTCACACAACCGTGACTCATCGTCATGCAGAAACTGAAGTCCTGGAGAAGCTTTCATTAAACGACCACGACGGAGCCTCCCATAGACTGAAGACAACTGGGTGACTCACAGCCAGTCTCAGTCTCTCATATGATATTTGGCTGCAGACATGAGGGCTCACCCACAGTACAGCAAAGAACTTTGAAAGGCTACCAGTCTGCCCACTTTTTTTGACTGCGCCTCTCCAGGTCTTAGTGTCAGGGTCTTCATACACTGTCTAAAAATTCAAGTTTTGATTGGAAACCCGGCAGGTCAACAAAATACATGCCAACTCTGAAAAAAATTGGATGACACCAACTTTGGGAATGGTGGAGCAGCAGCAAACAGCAAATATACATCTGGTTCGCTGGCTAGTTATTTATGGAAGCATATTACTGAAGAAAAAAAACTAAACGTATTTGCACTTAGTGAAAAAAGTTGAGATTAGTTTAAATTTAATGTTGAGGAAAGTTAAAATTCAATGTCAACATTTCAATTTTTTTTTAAATCCAAACTGGAAACGACCATTTCCTCTGGTCCATTCCTCATCATTTGCCTGTGGATGCCAAAATAATCACATTAAATCACAATGTTTTAACAATATATGGTTGCTTACTGCTTTTGAACATCTGATTTTACACAGGATCTCCTTGTTTTATAATAAGACATTTTCTAAATAGCTAATGAGCCCCCGGGTCAGTGTCCATGTAATTTGTACTTCATAGGATGTCAGTGTGGAGAGCGATAGTGAGCTGCAAGCTTCACTTTCTCTTCAAAGTCCTAATACTGATGATAGCTGCACTGTGTTTATGAGCTGAAGCCTGTTCTGAAGTATATTTTCACCCGTTCATTAAACAGCCTGCAATGCATCTTGTTGTAGTGGCCGCATGAACTGGCTGTTTAGACTTTCTTTTAAAGTACATGATGAAAAAAAAAAAAAGAAAATCTCAACATTGAATTTAGATTCGTTTTTTTGAAGGGCAGAATTTTTTTTCTTTTTCTTGAGTGGCCCTAATAATCTTCCTTAAGTTATTACATCGTGACCCAAATTCCCCTTTTGTCCCAGCGATCTCGACTTTTTTATTTCCTCTCAACCAACAAATCCACGTTTTCAGGTTTGTATGTCAATACAACAGCACTTTGTACTGAATACTACGTCAGAGTCTGAGTGCAACTTATTTGTTGAACTCTTTGTGAGCCTGTGTTATGGTTCACATTATTATACTGGCAAAACAGGAAAAGATGTTAAAGCTTGATTTTCTATAACAGGAAAGTTACTCAAAACAGCACTTAATTGGTCCAAATATGTCAAGGTTTTTTTTTTTTGGGGGAGAAATAGGTTTTAAAAAGTGAATAGTCTTAATTTCAGAGTCTAAGAATAAAATGATATCTGTTCCACCTCATCTTGCCTTTTGAACGCCAATAAACATACTCTGATGAAGTCTGCATTGCACAAAGAAGTAACAGCATCTCTAACATTCAGATATTGGTAACCTGCTAAAAAAAGAATTGCGATCGGCGGGAGGAAAATGACTCAAAAGTATAGGTCAAATTAATCAGCTAGATGGAAGGAGTTATGATAATTTTAACTTGATGGTGATCAATGCAGCTGAGACTTATAATAACTGTCAAACTGATAAACAATATGGTGCCACTCATTGCAACATAAGATGGCAAGCGCGAGAAGAGTCTGAAAAACAAAGAGTCAGAGAAGATTATACCCTGATCCTCAATGTGGTTTACAGCCATATGTAGATAGGAGAGGGAATGATTACTGACTGGGAAACATAAAGACAGAATGGAGAGAACCGGAGCTGTTATGAAGGCTTGGAAAGTCTCCAAAGAGCTGGTGGAGGAGATTGATGTGGTCTAACGGGCTGTTTTAGCAGAGAAGAACTGAACTCAAACTGCACTGACAAGCTGCCTCATGGCATCGGTCAGAGGACAAAACACCCAGGAACCCTGAATCAGACAGGAAATGCTGCTCAAATGAGGCTTTTTCAAATGTATTTTCTATTTTTCTATTTATTTGTCCAGTGAGGCTTAAAAAGAAAGAGCTGTTATAAAGGGATAGTACTTCATCATATCATAGAATTGCCTAACATAGAGAAGAGGTTTTCTTTTAAAAATTATGAGCCATTGTTGATTACATTTCTAGTAATACTGAAGTAGATGAATCCACAGCCAAGTGTCCTCTTCTTTGGACTGGTTCTGATGTTTCACTGCTGCAGGGAATCTGGGTGTCATTCATAGGAAAGAAGAAACCATTACAACTTTGAATGATTTCATTCAGTAGACTCACCATGACTGAAAGGAAAAGTGTTTCCTGATCTTTCAAGATCCAATTAAACATTGAAAATGGATGATCTGGCCCAAAAATCCTGTGATAAATGGTTTTTACCCATATCCATTGCTAGTAGATGAATGCCCTCCCCCATCTCCATCAAAATACAAAAATCCCACAAAGGTCAATACCAAAAAAACAACATAAGAACAATTGCATGCACACATCCACCACAGGTGGTCTGGAGGGCTGGGGCCCAGCTGGAATGAGGAAAAAGGCAGGGTAAATCCTGGACGTGCAGACCAGTCCTTCAAAGAGCAGACACATAGAGGGATAGACAACACGTACATTGGGTCAATTTAGACTCTCCAATTAATCTACAAAGCATGTATTTAGCCTGTGGGAAGAAGCCAGAGTAGCACGTAAAAACCCCACACAGATACTGTAATTCAATTGACCTGCAACTATGAATCAATAATCTAATGTACCGGCCAAAATGATCTGAGGTGGTGTTTTTAGTGGTAGCTCTGGGGTTCTCATACTCATTTATCATTCATGGACCACAGAGCAATCTGCGCCAATGGTGTGACCAGAATTAATGTTTGATCTTCCCCGATTATGATAAATATGAAACACACAAACCTAAATACATAAATAATTAAAAAGTTGAGATTACTCTTTTCTATGTGACCCACAGAAGTTGCGATTAATTCCACTCCTCTGCTAAGTGCCAATCTGATAGTAATTGGACAGACTGGATGTATTCGCCTGCTTGCCCTGTAGCACTTTCTGCTTCTCTGACTCACACACACACACACACACACACACACACACACACACACACACACACACACACACACACACACACACACACACACACACACACACACACACACACACACACACACACACACACACTGCTCAGAGACAGCATCAAATCAAATGGTGATCCAATTCAATGACTATTAGATGGTGTGATGTGTTGCAGCCTTAAGCTTTCTTTGTGCTAACCATAAACAACTGTGCTCAAAGCTATCTTACAGTGCAAGGGACAAATCCTCTGGAGTAATTTAGTTTTGCTAGGCTACCACATGGAAGTACATCAGCACCTGAGCTGCTCACTTCATTGACTTGACACGTTTGCCTGTTAATAACAACCTTGAGTTAATCCCAGCTAACGATGGGTGAATGCTGGGTAAACTCTGGCGAGTCTATCAGAGGGCAAACACTCACTTTCACCGCAACAGGCAATGTCGGGTGAAAAATAAACCACACATGTATGTTTTTAGATGTAGGAAGGATACAGAGTAGATCAAGAAAACCCATGCACAGACAGAAGAACAGGCAGAACAGAAGAAGAACAGGCAAAGAAAGTGCTGGTCTGGAGTCAATCCAACATCTAAGCCCAGGACTGAAGCTGCTAATAGTGACATAACATGCCAAAAACACAATTTAAAAAATGTAGAGACTACCCACTGTGATGGACTACCGACTTATCCAGCGTGCACCCTGCCTTCATCCATTGTTGGCTAAAATTGCATCCAACGTTGTGTGCGCCCCTGGATTTGATGAAGCAGTATAGAAGATGGATGACTAGAGGCAGCTCAAAGATTACCCACCTAACATTCGAATAAAGTCAGTGTTACTGCGGTGAAGATATACAGAAAACCTTCTCCTGACCAAATTTGAAAAGTAAATACACGGACTGACAACAGTTCACAACCAGTGACAAACTACAAGTGACTCAAAGATTCTGCCACATAGACTTATGAAAAGGCAACCCTTGAAATTTATAGAGGTTTGATCTTTTATCAGCATGTATGCTCTAAATGCATATACTGATTGATGGTCTATAGCAGGGGTACAGGAGGGGAGGGATAGCAGCAGAAGTCGTGTGCTCAATCAAAAAATATGAAGTAGCAAAAGATCTCAATGTGGTTTAAGTTCTATGCTCAAAAAAAGAAAAACAAACATGTCTTTGCAGAGAAAATGAATTGGCAAGCAGACTCTTAACTGAGGTCAACTGCAAAACCCCACATTTCATATACGACTCTCTTTTTTTTAATCATTCCTTTTATAAGGTAGCTGGCATCTTTGCAGAATAATGGCTAAAGTACATCTGTGGTTCACCAAAACGCATCCAGTGAAGCGCAAAGGCTCAGCAAAACATACTCACGCATGCAAGCACACAACAGCAGAAGTGTTCCAAATAAAACCAATGGGTTGCCTCCCGGACCTGCTCTTGATTCTGAAAAGTGTCTATCTATGATTCCTCAAATCAAACCTTTGATAACTTAAGACGAAACAAAGCCTTGCCATTATTAATACAGAACATCTGGTGGAAGTTGACTCACTGACGATAAGATATTTGTGAGGACTTGGCTTAAAACCTATTAAAACCTTTGGGCTGCCTGGCTGAATGGAGCTGCATTTTCAGGGAGATGCTAATGTCAACATCAAAATCAAATTCACAATAACAACACTTAGGCACGTAACTTAGATGATATAATGTAATCTGCCACTCAATGAAAAACCAGGGCCACATTAAAGTTATTACCAGTTATTCACTGCTTCCTTCAAATGTCATGGCAATTTATTCAGTTGAGATTCATGTGAATTTGCTAAAGTTAAGAAGAAATATGCTGTTTATGGAGAAGCATAACTGGCTGAAGGCTGACTTGAACTGAGGCTGATTGCACTCAATCTGTAGAGTAGCTAGTAATCACTCACAGGCAATTTAGGCAATAAACAGTTATCTCTGGCTTGATCCGTGTGATTAAAAGCTGCTAATTTACCTTTGAAAATCGGAGCGTGGCCCAATCGTGGGCATCAAACCAAAGTACAGTTATTTTGTTTTCTTTGCCAAATTTGCTTCTAGTGAATGTGTTCCTGTTTCATTGCACATCATCTATAAGCAGAGGGGTGCCCTTGACTGCCTATATGCTATTTCAGCATTTATGATTATCACTCTTTCCCTTCACTTCCACCTCCCAAGACCCAGAATCACCCGCATTCAACCCAGAATAAATAAACCAAACGGTAAGGACAAATGTAAGGGCTGGCTCTCCTGGCAGTCAGTCCCACAGACCTGAACCTGAACTTGCCAGCTGAAAGTTACCCTGCCTAAAAGCCTCCATTAGACAACTTTGAAGCGTGGCAGCTGCCAGGAAGGCAATGCTATGACTAATGCGATTTCATGCACGACAGTGGTCTGTGCAGCTGAATTTACACTGAGGCCCCCAATGTTAAAAAAAAAAAAAAGGCAGGAAAAAGACAGACAGTGAAGAGAGGGCTGAGCAGACAGAGATGCTTTACCATGCCAGATCAAATTATTGAACTCAATATGCAGTATTATCGCTGTAGATTAACATTTTTATGAGTGTGTGAAATTGCCCATGAACATCTATTGCCATGCACTACAATGAGTCACATGAGGTCCATTCCCTGAATTGACAAGCTGAAAATAAAGATGCTGCTTTTCCACATTAGATGGTTTTTGGGGTAGGTGCGGTCTCCTGAGTCCACTTGAAGGCCATTAAAAACGTTGTGGGCCTTTTAAAAGAAACAAGTTTTTATTATGGTCACCTGTACAAATGCAGAACAAGCTCAGAAAGTAGCTGTAGTGCAAAAGACAATTCAACCACGAGGAAGAGACTCAAAGTAGCAGCTTTACTCTTCTACATTGAGAAGAGCTATTTTGAGGTGATTTGGGTGCCGATTGGGAGGCCACCCCATTCCTACTGGAGGTCCATATAAATGAATACTCCTGTGTCCAAACCATGTGTTGGATCTGAAATGCAAAAGCCCACAAATTTAGTCAAGAACTCCTGCAGCTCTCCCTATGCTGAGCTTAGAGGGCATTGGTTTGACAACATGTAAATTGTATTCCCCATGGCACTACTGGAGTGTTGCTGCGTAAAATTACCAGACTTATGTTGATCGCTCTTCCAGAGGATAGATTTATAGAGGATGAGGGGAACGTGAGCCAGAATGGAGTTCCTCTCTTAAAGCACATGTTATGGGATTGACGGCATCAGCAGTCTGAGTCTTAAGTGTGCTACAATGCCACTTCATTAACAGCAAGGATAAAAGTGGATCCTTCTCCCACACAGGAGACCCTGTGCACACAGACAGAACTGTATCTGCCAGCCATCTGAGGCTTGTGAACATAAACAAGTACAAATATATGAATACTTAAATTGCCAACTTC
This sequence comes from Lipophrys pholis, assembly GCF_963383615.2. Lineage (NCBI taxonomy): Eukaryota > Metazoa > Chordata > Actinopteri > Blenniiformes > Blenniidae > Lipophrys > Lipophrys pholis. The sequence goes on from NC_137629.1 coordinate 20,458,436, forward strand.
TATGCCAAATAGGAAAGTAAGCAATGGTGCTACATCATGAATTAGGTTCTTTGTTTTGTTTTGTTTTTTTCTTGAATATGGGCAAGCCCATTATTGGAGATTTCCTTTGTAATGTTACAAATGTTAATCTTTCTATAAATATGGAGTAGTGGGAACATGGATCAGCACATCCACATTTTACTCTCTATTCTCACAGACTGGTGAGGTTGGCAGTGGTTAGCGCTGACTGAACACACTTCCGGTTTGCCAAGGCTTCTCTATGTGGAGTTTGTCAGGTTTTATTCTTTCTTTTATTTGCGTGAGTACACTGGTCTCTTTCCACAATTTCAATGAGCTCGGTGTTTGAGAAGTGACTTTAAATTGCACATGGATGTGAGTGTAAATCATTGGCTCTCTCTGTGTTGGCTTTGTGACAAAACGGTGACCCGTTCAAAGTGTACAATAGCTGTTGCCCCCTGTTGGGTTGGATAAACGCCAGCGCCCTGCAGCTCTGGCCTGGATAAGGTGGGTATCGAAGATTGATGAGCTTCGGGTAAGGCTGGAGAACTTCGACTCAGATAGGAAAGTCGGAGGAGTTGAAGTATCTCGTGGTCACACTCACAGGTGGCGGGAGGAATAATGGTCAGCCTGTCACCCGCTGAGATAAACAATATCCAGTTATTGTACGGCATTGAGGTCAGAGCTTCATTGTTCCGTTTATCTCTACTTCACTGACAGTTATGAAGTCGATGATGACTCAAGAATGACAAATCATATACAAGTCTTTTCTTTGCAGAATAGTGGGCCTCCGTCTCTGTAAGACTGTGTGGAGTTAAGCTATCCGCAAAGAACAGAGAGTGAAGCTTAACTGTACTTTTACTTCCATATTCACAAGAACAGATGTAAGTGGTTCAATTGCCTGCCTCAGAAGCACTGTGTGAATTTGCTAATGTGATGGTTGCATCGAGGTGAAGTGAATGATTGGAAGTAGGGATGTCCCGATCACACTTTTTTGCCCCCGATACCGATCCGATTTTTCAGAATTGAGTATCGGCCGATACCGATACTTTCCCGATCCGATACTCACATTGCTATTGCAAATATACTCAATAGTCTATTTTTTTTTTTTTTTTTTTTTTTTTTTTAAATAGTCTATTTTTGGAGCAACTAAGATGTCTGAAGCTAAAAGCACTATTGGCAGAAGCTTTGTTTAGCTCGAAATTATTGTAAAACTCACTTATTGAGTCAAAATTCTTCTCTTTCTCTTTAATTGTTGTAAACTGAGGGTACATCCACACAACGAAAAAACAATCTTTTTTTTCTCCCTGGCCTTCTCCCAAAAAACCGTCCACACCTCTCTATGAACACGGCTCAACACGAGGCTTCAGGGCATGTAGTACACATGCCAGGCCTTTAGGGGCGCTGTGACTCACCAAACACAACAAAAACGCAGAAGAAGACAGACCACATAGAAATTTAGAAGTAGACTTCAGCACATAAACACATAAACCACATATATAACTCTAGATTTATAGGTCTATGGCCCTGCTCCGCCTGCTTCTAGCTTCTGCAGCTCGACCGGAGCTTGTAGTCCGTGATTGTTGTGGTTATTAGGTGACGTTGCGGACCGCGTTTTTTTTTTTTAGATCGGCGGGGTGATCGCCTGGATTTGCCGATTCCCGATCACTCACAAATCACTAATATCGGCCCCGATCCGATATCTACCGATAGGATCGGGACATCCCTAACTGTAAGTGACTCCTGCCTGGGGGTCGCAGTGTTTTTATTATTATTATTTTTATTTATTATTTTTTTATAATCATGATATTGACCGGTCAATGTGATTGGTCTTGTGATTGGTCAATTTTATGATGTGGATCATCTGTGAGTAGGCACTAAGCAGAAGGGGCCAGCACCAGGTTACAGGGTAAACCCTTTAGAAGACAGTCTGTGCAAGATGCTTAAAAAAAAAAACAACAACAAACAATTGTAATTCAAAAGATTTTTTTTTTTTTTATCCACTTTTGGGATGTACTTTTTCATATAATGGTTGCTTGTCAAACAAAGACCCACATATTTCATAACTATAGAATTGTGCTATGAATCTTCAGGGGATTGATTCTGCAAAAGGAGCCCCAGCCAACAGCCAAATCCCAGGTTGCAAGACGCCTTCATTTTATACATGTACTGTAGTCCAGCAGCGCTCCATGACTGCTGTCACAAGTGATTTATCATTCTTTGTCCCTCAACACATCACTATCAATCACTGTCAACACAATTACTGGCCATTGTTTTGCATTGCATGTGGCTTCCATGCTTCCTGGACCAAATGTATTTATTTATTTAATTATGTATTAATGCTATGGTGTATAATTTAAAGACAATCATCATGAACAACTTTGACAAGGTAGTTGAAAACCAACGGCATACAACTGAAACGGTAATATATTTCATTTGCATAGCGAGCCAGCCCGTGTGTTGAGAAAGACTAGATACTACCTTGTTGTTGCTCCCGCTGTCAGAAAGAGGCAAGGCTCCTTTGTTGAATGCCTCAGTGTTGACAAGTATTATGACCATGTGCTGAATTGAAAAGCCAAGTAGACAGATTTCATTCAACACACACTGATGACTCACAGCCTTGGTGAAGTCAATTCTGATGCCACACACTTGAAACAGTTCAAAGCTACTGCAAATATAACTACAACACTGCCTCTATGTATCCTTTATCTTCAAAAGGACTGCAGTATGGCACAAGACAAAACACTTGTTACAGCATTGCACGGAGCTTTAGAAAGCAGCATATCGTCGGGCATACATCATTATAGAGCAAGAGGCCTCTAAATGACAGAGAACCTGGATACGAGGAAAACACTTGAGGAAACTGGGGGACGTTATTTGTCTGGCTGGTTTGGAAGAAGAATTATATTTCAATGACTTATAAAACGAAAGCTGTATCTTCCTTCCATCCTGCTTTTGATCTGCAGATCAATATTTGAGTAGAAGCAGCTGAGCAGACGGCTCACATACGACAGACAGGGTTAGGATTTATTGGATGAACAACAAAGGAATAAGGACAAGCATCAAGAGCAGGACCACTCTTGATGTCAAGACTGTAGATAATCCCGCATATTTCATTATCCAGGTTTTTTTTATTTCTTTTTTTCTCCTACGTCAGTGATTTTTAAAGTGTGAAGAAGGCCTTCCCTATGGTCCACAGGATAGTCTTTTTGGAAGCAGGATCAGATGAATTCTGCTGGTCAGTGTAATAACTATCTCATATTTTTAATGTTTGAGACAAAATCCCCAAAATGTAACGGATGTTACTATCAATGTGCTTCTTAAGGCACATTTCTATTGCTGAATTTATTGTAAATGTATAGAAGATGAGTCAACATTATAACAAGCACATTTTGAATGTAAATCCTCAAGAAATGCCATATTTTTATTATTTTTTGTATGCCTGTGGATTGCAACAATTGATCGCAATTATCTCATGCCAGCTATCTTATGTGTTAATGAAATCCAGCGCTCAACCTTAAATCACTTGGTGAGAGACCAACCGTGCGGTATTAGAGCTGGGGGTGGGGTGGGGAGTGATGGGATTTTTTCTATTGTAAATTAACTCTCTCCAGAGTCCTTCTGTGGTTGGACTATTTTCTCCAGGATCAAGCACCTCTTGTACATGCATTCAACAAGAGGCAATGAACTAATTCATGAACAAGTATCAGCATGATATATTTCCCTTAAAGCATAGTGATAAGGTCACCCAATGAATCATATAGTACATCATCAATTTACAAACACCTTAATGGGCTCACACAACACAAGGCATCTTTTAATTACACCTCCTTATTGTAAAAACAATACTTTTTTAGTCAATAAAACATATCTTCCCCGTCAAGGTTTGAAAACGGTCCTACTGTATCTTTTAAATGTATCTAATGTCTTTTTTTTTTTCTCGATAGTACAGCCAAAAATGACGAATCTAATAAAATATGAGGTGTGCACAAATAACTCCAAATCTCTACCAGAAAGCTGAAACCCAGAGAAAACTGGGTGTTTCATTGTGTCCGCCAGGCACAGGTACTGGACTCGTTCCTCTTAGGTCACCTGTCATTGGTGTCACATCCGCTTTGCTCTCTCAGCTTGCTATGATTTACCGGGAAACGCTGGCCCATCGCTATCAAACACACACAGAAGATGCCTGTTGGGCCTAATTTGATACCCTGCAAGCCCAAGCATGGACCCCCCCCCCCCCCCCCCCCCCCCGCCCCTGATATAACTCATAGTTTGGAGAACATGTTATAAACACATACTGTGAGCTTTTAGCTTCAGGCTATGTTTTCCTTACACAGTCACCCGGCCACCCTGGTTTTCCCGCTGCTTTGGAGATTGGCAGTGGAAAGTAGTGGCTACGATTGGTCGTCTTGAATCTGCTGCTGGAAGCTGGCTAGCTAATGAGAAAACTTCCAGGGTAAAGCACTCGCATCTCGTTGGGCTTCTAGGAAAAAAAAACAGCACAAATACTGAGCTGATCTATGGTGATTTATGCTGGTTAATGCTTATCTCAGTTGGCCCCATGCTGGTTAAGCTGGTTGGACAAAAAGCACTAAAGCGCAACATATGCATGGCTGATCGGTGTGTATTATTCTAATTTTACTATCATATGTTGTATCTTGGTGGTCATATAGAGGTTGTAATCAGCTTTTGAGAACAGGCTGGTACACCAGCTAAACCAGCACCGGACCACCATAAAACTGCACAAGGGGGTCCACATAGCCTTGTTTATTGGGCCTCAAATGAAATATAGGAACAGTAGCAACAACTCCCCAAAGATTTTATTTATGTACTATTGTTCTGAGTAATATAGACCGAATTATATTGCCATTAATGGAATAATTACATAAATTTTTGATGAAACTAATAATTGCAGGGGAATATAATCTTATTAGATTTAATGTTTTGCTAAAATACTACCAGCTTAACTAACCTTTGTTGGTGCTGAAAGCAAGTACAGTGTATTCAAAATGGAGCCTTGTGGTTGCAGTTTCTTTCAGCAGAGACTATACATAGACCATGTAGTTTTTAATTAACCACATGCGTTGTGCATATGCTTATCAGTAGGCTAAATATAAGACACAGCTAGAGAGACACAGCAGGAGAGTGTAAGGGTGCATAAGTAGAAAGGAATGAAACATGACTTACTCATAAACTAAAGTAACCGTGAGATCTTAAGAGTGAGTGAGGACCTGTGGGATTTCTGAGGAAATCGATAAAAGCAGCTAAGAGGGTTTAAGCATGACCTTTGAAGGAATGGTGGGTAATCAGCGGCGCTAAATAATTTTGCCCCTTTCTTATCCTGTTTAAGTCAATCTCTTCAATCACACTCCGTCCAGTAGAAACAGAGCAATGTGCTCAACAGTCAGATGATCACTAAAATCAACAGGCTTTATCATCTTAACACTATGAATGTTTGTATAAAATTTCACTATTTGTTCAGAATAAGGTGGCGGACTGAATGACCATCGAGAACGACATAGTCATAGTCCCCCTGATGGGATCTGTTGCTTCTAAACAGAGTGAATGGATGGAAAACCCAATTCTACTTTCACTAGGCTGGTGTGTTTTTCTTAGGAAATGTATGCTCCAGCAGCCACATATCACCCACACCCACAGACACAAATAGGAACCATGATACCATGTCTAAGTGATTCTCCACGAGCTGCCAGCCTGAGCTGAGTCCTCCTTGCTAATGCGTCACATGCTCTCCGCAACTCCCCTGCTCATGGCTGACTGGCTGGTTGGCTTATTGTTCAACCCAAAGCCCCGGTGTAGGGATTGAACACGCTGGGTGGTCCTAAAGACGGGCGCCATCTGAAGGCGTGGTCCTGCATCAGTATGGCTAGCTTTTGTGTACAAGCCTCACTTCTTCCTCCCAAGTCCAGAGAGACAACGGTTGGGGGGGGTGGGGGGAGGTGGTGGTGGTGGTGGGGGTGGGGGGGTGGGGGGGTGGTGGTGGTGGGGGTGGGGGTGGGGTCTTGTTGGAGAGAAACAGTGCGGGATGATGGAGTAAGGATAATGGTAGGATGGATAGATGCTGCTGCCAGGACCTGTCAGTAGTGACAAATGGATGTTGCAAAGATGAAGCAAGTAAGACATTAGAGAACAGTGATGTGGTGAATCACCGGGATGACTGTGAGTGTGTGCGGTGTGTGTTCTTTATGTGCCTGTCTGTGTGCTTTAGTGACTGTGTGGGCGAACGTGAATGAATGGGAAAGTGTGCGTGTTCGTGTGCGTGTGCGTGTGCGTGTGTGTGTGTGTGTGTGTGTGTGTGTGTGTGTGTGTGTGTGTGTGTGTGTGTGTGTGTGTGTGTGTACGTACAGGTGTGTTCCAAGCTGCGAGGTGCCAACCCTGACAGCGGCCCTCCAAGACGGGAGAGTGCTGGGAAATTGATTTAGGTGGTGTCTGAGGGCGACAGAGATGAATCTGTGTGTCTGATTACAGGAGAAAAATTGCAAACACCATGAGATAGAAATGGCAGAACAAAGAATAGAAGGGAAGAATGACAAAAATGAGAGAGGGCAAGAAAGACAGCCAGTAAAGAAAACAAAATACATGTGAGTTAATGAATAAATCAATAAAATAAAGTAAAAGCCATCAGCATATTATGTAGTAACATGTGGAGGTACGTGACTTTTCTTCAAATAACAAGCAGTATCTGTTGTTAACATAGACCTTGTCATGAAGGCCAACTGTGTAGGATTTAATTTATAGCTCGGTGGCACACAACTGCAAGGCGCATGAACGGGCCGTACTGCCCTTTTAATTATACTCCCAACTGTAAATGCTTCACTTTGCTTCTTCACATAGGCTGAATATGGGCCGTACCCTTCAGAGATAACCTTTTTCTATCTCACTTTGTCACTTCACTGAAAAGGATGCAACTGCAGTGCTGTCACCTTGATCGTATTCTTTCGATCAGTATAAAAAGCCGTGCACGTTGTGGTGAGCTCATGATTATTAATATACTTTTCTAGATATGATGGAGAGAAATGAAAATACCTCACAAAAGCTGTGCTCTATTGGTAATCACCATTAGCATCAGAGTCTTGGAGAGAAAGAGTTGTCTCTCATTAGATTACCAGAGTTGCCATGCATTATTGAGGAGGCATTTGTTGGTGAAGGTATACCTATGCTGCCTATTATACATCCATGTATTCATTCAGATGGCTGAAAGCTGGAGTATTTTATACCACTCAAAGTTTATTTTTGTCAAATTATTCTTTTGTATAGCTTATTGCTTAGGAAAGGTGCTGCAAAGATTTTCAACTCACAGGTTGTTCATGGTCTGTGCACAGTATAACACCACCACACAAGGTATAAAGTTTGAGTGATTGTGCTTCTTGCATTGCCTGACAACTGCTGCAAACCCATTACTTCAACGGCGGAGATAAGGTTGTGTGATCTCTGAAAGGCTTTTTAGGTACAAGTTTGTTCGAGTGGTTAAAGGGCTTGCCTAGAACAAGAAAAGTAAAATAACTTGCAGCTGAACTTTTAAAACAAATGTGTATTGTATTGTCAACTGGCTCTGCTAAAGTGACTCGCTTTAAAAATCAAAACTTTGTGTTGGATTGGTATTGCTTGAGCTCCTTGACTGTAAAGAATCGTGTCAAGTGCTGCCTCTGTGCTTCACTAAGCATTTGTCTTAAAGCTCCCTTTTGATGGCCAATACCTCTTAAGTGTCACCTGACTGTTGAGAGTATAATGTCACATTTCCTTGCGCCTGTAATTGTAATACCCACTGAGTATGTCACATGTTTGCATGAAGGCTTTACGAGAACTATTTCCTCATGCCAAAGTGAAATCATTCATACATATCTCATATGTTACACAGTCTTCCCATGAGAGATCTTTTTATTCTGCACTCTGATCTTCACAGATTATTTAAATGCTTATTTTCCATCTAACTTCTTATCTGGCGTGCCTGAGTGACAGCAGATGCTCTGAGCTTCTCCCCACAAATAAACATATGGTTCAATCCTGAGAAGCTCACTCGTATGAATATTAATACAATTCCACCATGAAATAAGCCTCTTCACAAGTGGCCAGTTTGACTTCAGTGAAAAGTGATGAAAAGCATTAAATGATCCATCCGGAGAGTTAGGCAGCTGTTTTAATGTTATCACTGTTCCCTCTGACAGGCAATTTCAGTCATGTCATTATGCTTTCACTGTGATGTCCTGTTGGTTTGTCAATATTCTCGTCACCCTCAAAAACTACAAAGAAACCTCCATTCAAAGCGGATGGGAACTGAGTGTAAACCCCACCGCCCCCCACGCGCGCCCAGTTTAGATGTGAAGGGAATGTTAAAGTTATATGGAGTAACACCAATATTATTATTATTCCACAAAGATCGGTTTTCCGATTGGTCGAGCTGATACAATCTTAAGTTAACTGAGAGAATGCTTTTCCTATCCGGAGGAAATGAAACTATATATCTAAGAAATAAACAGAACTATCAGGACCTGCCAGCAGGAATGACTGAAGGTTCAGGGGAGAATCTTTATTTAGGTTAATTCGGAACAAATATATCCAGAACAAACAGAAAGAACTCAGTTGAAAACAACGTTTGAGCTTTAAATCTTTAATCTTCTTTGAAACACCAAAGAGAAATACAAAAACAATATAAGAACCCAGAACTGTGGGAGAGAGTAATTGTTTAGATGACAACAGCTGATACTCTGGTCTTTCAAATGTCCCACAGTCATGGACCTCCTCTTGCCCTGAGAATCCTGAAGACACGGGGGAAAAAATACAGTCAGAAACAAAGACACTTCAGCACACTTAAGAGGTTTACCAACTCGGAGAGGATGAACTGACTGGTTACAAAGGCTGTACTCTGTCAACCCATATTACAAATGAGTTAAACGGGTTAAACATGGCCTGAGTAACTGCTGTTACTAATTTATGCAAACGAGTGCTGGACATACAGTATAATCACACTGAGTCGAGTGTAAACCAGCATCAAAGTGTGTGAGTGAATCTGTAAAAGCGTGAACGTGATGCCATCAACCTTTCATCTTGGGATTTTTACGTATCCATTTGTCTGTTAATGAAATCAAACAAAACCAATGTTTCTATAACTTCTATCCCCGATTCTGAGGGAAGGCTCCAAAAATGACACCTGAGAATGTTTGTCAGTCAAAATGACTTCCAGACAAAGCCATGGCGACTAATAACACACTAACATATTTGTATTTCTCCATGATTTGTTCAGCATGTCTTATGAGAAGTGTCTTTGCCACACTCGCACTTACCATGTTGCTCACATCCACATGATGGATCTCCTTCCTCGGTTGTGCAGTCAGACTGAGCCAAGGCAGCATCTCCTTCCTTTCATAGCCCCAGGCAACCCATCTGGGGACATCTGCTTGCCCCTTGGGTCTGTCTGGATCATCCAGAGCTACTCTGGCACACAGAAGCCAACGCATAGTTGGCCAGGGAAAGCGTGCATGGCCTCAAACCGTTTGCACCACATGTTCGTTTCACATGTGGACACCATGATCCTACATGGAGTGTGTGCTCATACCCTGTGTGTGTCCTCGTGATTTATTGCAATGGTTTTCATACATTCATATCAAAGTAAATGTCAATTTTTTTTGGAACATTAAAATGTCATATCCTGGAAGATGAGAGGCTTTTAATGATAACAGATTACAGCCCGATGCTGACTGAATTCACTTCAGGGAAGTCTGAAAAAGTCAATGAGACTCAAAATACAGACAATTTCTCCTTTTTTTCTGGACACAAAGCTATGGCCATGACTTTTACTGACCTTTAAATCTGTTTACAGTCAGGGATCAAACCTATAGGTTCAGCTGTGTAAAGCCAGCAGTTTATTAAATGTGCCAGATCTACACTTCGGTAAAGTCACATTTCCCCCCTGGGAAGAGCGAAGGAAGCGGACCCATGAAGTTATCATGTAAGCTCAGCTGCAACCACATAGAGGATTCATTAGTGCTTGTAAAGCTTGTTCTATCGGGCTCCATATAGATCATAATACTGCTCTGGCAACTGTGAGAAAAGCGTCAAAATTCTAATTTACCAAATAATACAGCATTAATGTAGTTCATATATAGAGCCCTGGGTGATATCCAGTTGTGAATAGGCCTACGCATTGGAGCAAAGGTTAAAGATTCCTTCAATACAAAAAGCTAAAGCAAAAAAAATGAAATAAAAAACTGTTAATCCAAGCTGATAACTTGATAAATTATACATGGGTCATTTCTGCTCAAGGCTTAGATTTTTCCCATTAACAGTAAAAGACCCAGCGTTACATTTTTCTTATGTTCCACTCAATAAATCAAAGCACGCTTACACGCTAAGAGCTACATATGATTATTGTCAGGAGTCCACCGCGAGATAATAAGATGTCAGCAAAATATGAAGAAAGAAGAAGAAAAAAGATTAGATTAACAAATGTCTATAGATACAGCTATCTTTGAAGTGAAAGTTGAAGTCAAGACACGTGAAATCACACTAAGAGAAAGCTCGCTGAAGAGCCAGAGAATACTGAGCTGAGAGAGCCAATTCGACACAGAGTTAGAGTTTGGCTCTGTGACGTCGCCGGGCTATAAATATGGTGCTCCAAAGGCCATATTGACATTTAGGGGCTGATTTATCTGAGAGTCTGGCTCTGGTTTATGAGGTCTTCACCAATGTTCACAGGCAGATGTGATGTTATCGAACCCTCCTTCCTCGAACATTGTGAGGATGTACTGCATAATACGGACAAACTGTTTCTTTTTTGGCTCCCACAGCGACTAGGATGATAGCGTAATGATATATGCAATAACTCAAATGGTAAGGACGATAATTATGCTGTGTACAAGAGGAGTTATTAGACCCCAGTTTATTCTCTGCATGGACCATAGCACACGAACGACAGTTCAAGTAGATGGGCACAAAAATCCTCATAGTAATAGTAGTAATAAACTATATATATATATCTATATATCTACATATATAGATAGATAGATAGATAGATAGATAGATAGATAGATAGATAGATAGATAGATAGATAGATAGATAGATAGATAGATAGATAGATAGATAGATAGATAGATAGATATTGGAATACAAAAGCCAAAACACTAATATTACCCATAATAAAACTGTAATAGCAAAAGTGAAAATGTAAAGTTCAACAACACCCATGCAAAAGCCATAGCAAACATGCAAAAATCACAATTCATATGCAACAACGACAACATGCGTACAAGAATCATAACTCACCACAATAAAAGAGAAGCAGGCATGAATCTCAACATGCATGACATTGGGCCCGCTCACACCTGTCATTTACATGCGTTCCGCGAGATCCGATCACAATTGGCAAGCCCGAAAGACAAATGTGAACAGGCACTCCCGCACTTTTTCTCAAATCACCTCCTGAGGTGGCCAGGGACTCATCTGACTTCATAGGCTTTGTCCTGTGAACAGCATGTGTCGTGTATGTGTACCAGGACACTGGCGTCGCAGGGAAATACGTCATATGTAATACGCAAAAGTCATTCGTGTGCATCGTGTTCTTCTTTAAGAGAATGCACCGGTCTGAGTTATACAGTCTTTCAAACTTTCCGAAGAAACTATAGAAAAGAACATCAACATCCGTGACTGGGGGGCAGTGAAAGTGATTTTGAGGTAATAATACAATTCAGACTTAAGTGGTTAGCCTAAAATGTATGAAACAGACTGCGTCAGGGCCACTTGTAATCTGATCACCCGAGACACATGTTAATGCCAGGTGTGACCACATTTGCATGCAAAAACAAACACACACCTGCAAAAACCCCATCACGCAACAAAGCGAGCTATCGCCATTCAAATTAACCACCATTCCTACAACAGGCAGGCAAGAATTTCAACGCTCATTATAAAACTATGACATGCACCCATAAACCACAAAAACATGCCAAAGTCACAACAGGAATGCAAAAAAATATGAACGTGCATCATGGAACCATATTACACATGGAATAGCAAGAAAACTTATTAAAAAAAACACAGCGTATATTCAAAGAGCCAATAAAGGCCGCCAAAAACAACAACGGGTATGGAAAAGAAAATCACATCACAAATGCAACGTATTATTTTCTGTCTTCAAATACCCATCATTGAGCAAAACATTTTTCTGAAGCACGTCTGTGCCTCCATTTGTCCAGTCTGGGGTTAATATGCCGACTTGTTTGCAACACACTTGATAATTCAAACTGGCCATTTTCGGTGAGGTCAGGGAGTTTTTCTACCGAGGCAAGTTAGTTTGTGCTGCCTCCAGCTACAACTGCTGTGGCTCTCACCGTGTTTACTCTCTCTTCCCTCTCTCCAAGGCTTGTCTTCATTATGCTGCCAAGAAGCATATGGCTGTGTGCTGACATAGTAATTATATATATTTCCACCCCCATCTTTTTGTATGTGTTGACTCGTATGTGATCCAACACAAAATGAGTGTTGCGTGTCCGCGTGTCAAACACAGACAGTTTGAGAATTAATAGCTTCAGGAAAGGTTGAACTCAGGCGAGGTTAATATGAGCTGATTTTAATAAGCCAAGTGTCTTCATAGATTAGTTTTCCCTTGTAGCTGGTATCCAGGTAATGAAATTCAAATGATCAAGGCAAATGGTGATGAAAAAGACCAGAAAATGGAATGTCTCATTTTTTTTAAAGCAACATGTTGAAAACCCTTTTTTTTCTCCCTCTTACAAATGTTTAAATAATGTTGACTCTTAACACACAATTGTGTCTTTTTTTTTTCTTCTTCAAAGACACCGTCAATTTATTTTTTTCCAAAAGGAAGAAAAATGTGTTGTATGTTGACATGAACGCGTTGTATAAGCAGAGACTTTGTTGCAGTCGTTCCACCCAGAAGGTGGTGAATTATTTACTGTTGGGTTGGCAGGAAGCCTGCGTGGCGATGAAAGTCCTGGCTTCCACCCCAGGAAGGCTGAAAGGGCTGGGAGGAGAAACAGCGAGCGAACCCTGCCCCCTCCACCGCTCCGAGCGGCGCGCTAGCTTAGCGTAGTTAGTGGCCTAGCAGCAGTTTGTTCATTAGCTTGTCCCTCGCTGGGCGACAACATGCGGTCAGTGTCAATTAGACGGTCGAGGCAGAACAGGTGGGACTGTGAGTGCTGGGAGGAGAAGAATCATTAGGCTGAGAGACGGATGCCAAGAAGCGGCGCGGCGACATGCGGGGTTAGAGACTGATAAGACGAGCTGCGGTGCCGGTCGACGTACCGTCACAGCACTTTGGGGGAAATCTTTCACACCAAACACGCTGCAGCATTGCTTGATTGAATAAAAGCAGCTTGTGTATCAAAGTGTTTCCCTCCATTGTAAATCGCAGACACAAAATTGCTTTTTATCTCCAGTATTTTCCCAGAGTGTCCCAGATAATGTGACAACACTCGGGGCCATATTAATGCCTGATGCAAAGTGATGCCAAGCACAGTGCAAGTGTCTAGGCTGAGTTGTGATTATAGCTACCACTTAATGCCTATATGCTATCAAAAATGACAAAAGTTGGTCGTAGTTTTCGAATCAAGCACAAGTGGATACTTGGGTAAAAGAAAACATGAACGAATTCAGTTTTTTTTTTTACAGAGAAAATAAACAAGTTCTGAAATATGTGAACATAGCCTATTCTACAGCGGATCACCAGCACAAGTCAATACAATTTGCACTGTAGACTTGGCTAGTTGGTCGCCTCAACCGAGGCCGCACGACACTCAATTTAAAAACTTAATCAATGCACCATCAGTGACTAACAAAATAAAATAAGACATTTATTGTGGAACTATCTCCGTAGCCATGGACTCAACAGCTAAATCATCATGGCAATGACCCAGACTGTAACTGAATTGAACTGAATCACATCCGGAGACTAAATATTGTACCCAGAAAGCACAATTTGTCCTTTTTATACCTCCAGAAAATCTGTGGCCGCTTCAGTGACTAGGGAGTTTGTTCTAATAGTGGTGTCCATTTCCCAAACCTGTAAAACTTTTCAGCATTGATGAAAATGTATTATGATTTGTTTTGAAGTGGGACCACACTTCAGTGTAGTGGTTAGCACTCTCGCCTCACAGCGAGGATGTTGTAGGTTTAAAACCAGGGTTTTTGTGCTGAGTTTGTATATTCTCTGTGTGTTTATCTTCTGTCCTCTGTATACACCTTAAAAAAACAACAACAACAACATACATTTCAGGCTAGGAAAATCAATTTTCTGTAGGTAGTTGTCTCTCTCTCTGTTTGTCCTGTGATGGATGGGCGATATGTTCAGAATGTACAATGGTTTCACCCTTTGTAAGCTGCGATTGTGACCTCGAGTTTGATAAAGTGGCATAATGGATGGATGTTTTAAGTGAACCATGATGTAATGACAAGAAGTTCAAAGTATACATAGAATCTGACATAAACTGAAAGTGAAAAGGTAAGATTATTGTACGTGACAAATCCAGAATGACCCATACACCGATGGTAATTGCCAACTGTTATAAATCAGCCTTGAATGGCTTGAGGCTTTCACACCCAATTCAAATCAAGTGTACCCATTTTGCTACTGGCGTTTTTAGCTGTATCACAAACTGTCAACTCACTGGATTCCATCTCTTCTTTTCACATCCTCTCAAGTTCTCTCTATGTGTAGTTACATGTTTTGCATTCAGTCGTCATCAGGTTAAAACAGGAAACGAGGTCCGATGATGTAAGGAATAAAACGCACATACTTTTGTGTGAAAATGTTGGTAGCAAAAATCTAAGGTCAGTGGGAAAGAAAAGTCAAATTGGCATAAAAAGTTAAGTGTTTTTGTAGCATACACGCTTATTTCTTATCTTTTTTCCAAAGTGGTGCTGGTCTTAAAATGAGGCGTGGCCAGGTGTTGGAGTGGCACTTGAAGCACCAGAAAGCGACAACATAGTGCTTTTTCTTGTTGTTATTTTGAGGGCACAAAGCACAATGCACCTATTGAAGTGGGTGGCGTACACTGTGCATACTGCAGAAAAGGTTCTGAGGAGCCTGAGACGAGTTTGTGGCTTGCAGCTGTTTGTCGGAGTTTTTACTTCGAGTTTATTAAACGCCTGCAGCCTCAAACAACAGCCTGTGCATCGCCTAAGCAAGACAGATGTGCATTTACACAAACAGTGGTAACATCATTGTTTACCCATAAAATATCCCACTCCAGAGGGCATGATTGGTCATCATCGGGGCGCCACTCATTTCGTGTGCTCTCCTTTCCTTTAGAGGGGTGAGTTGTCACACTAAAACTATCCAATTTTTGCACACAAGTCATTTTCCATCCTGAGCTTTATCAGTTTTCTCTGCACACACATTATTTTTCAACCTTTTATTAGGAATTGAGCTAATGCAAGCACATTTGACATACAGGGATAATTACCGATTGCAGCCAGTGGCATTGTAGTGCCAGGGTCAGAACGCTGGGCCTGGGAGTTTGTTGTAAGTTGTATGTTTTCACTTTCGCCTGCAAGGGTTTTATGAGTGTGTCGGTGATTGTCTATTTGTATTTCCTCTCTCTGTGATGGACTGGTGACCTGTAAGGGGTGTAGGAGTCAGACCTTGTTCTTCTAACTTGGATAAAAGGGTAAAAAAAAAAAAAAGGCCTCCCTTGGGTTGTGTCAAAGGAATTTGCGGTGAGTGCAGCAACAGAAACAACAAACCAGAAAAAGAACTGCATTCAGGACGACAGGGCACACCTGAGTTTATGCCAGGTTTGTCAAAAAATGAGCCCTAAGGAGGAAAACAAATGCAAAAAAATTAAAAATGCACAGGTGTAAAGGACTGATTTTTATATGCAGAGATGTGACTGCGCTGTCGGCCAGCACAAAAAAAACGTCTGTGAATTTGTACCTCCAGCTTTGGCGTAGTTGGAGGAACAAATGACAAATATTTTAAACCCATGATCAGCCTTCCTTGTTTTCTTCATCCTATTCAAAGTTTGGTGATCTCAGATGCGACTCTCGCCTGGCATTCATGAGAAGAAGAGATCTTTTGAATGATTTCATTAAAAGAATAATATTGATGGTAATAGTTTGCCTGGGCCAATATCTCTAAAATTAGCAACTTCATACCATAATCACCGCTGGAATAAAGGGAAAAACCAACTCAACATTCATTACAGACGAATTGATCAAGAATGCTGACTAGTTTTCTGAAGGTAACGCTGAAGTTTCTCATGTTCACTCCTCTTGTTCCACTTGTGAGCAGAATGACTGGTAATAGAATGAACTGAAATGGAGTCTTAATGAACCGTTAAATTTCATTGCCTTATTGTCAGAAATAAGGGCAAGACCTGAAGACATATCAGTGGTTGGACATTATTAAGAATAAAATGTCATAAAAAAAACTCAATTTGCACGTAGAAATGTATTATTTTAAATAATTTATCCGCCTGAAAATGGCAGTAGATGTAGATTTTCTTAATTGTGTCTTTCACAATCTTTTGCATTTGTTAAGGGATTATCAGTAGATGGAATCTGTACCAACAAGAATATAATAATTATACAGATCTGTTTAGGGTGATGCTATTATGATGCTTACATTTTCCTGAGCATGACGTTCTATGGCGACTTTACAACAGTGCTATGTAAATGAATATGTATATAGAGTTGGATGTGCATTGGCTGAGACCCAACAACAGCTGGATGAACGCAGCATCCTTCAGGGCCGGCAGCTGTTTCTTGCAAGTGCTGCTGTATCCAACAGTTTCATATACGTAACGTCCCCCGCCGCACCTGTGTTTGTGTCTCCATGTTGAATGTGACTGACAATCCTGAGATGGCTGAGTTAGTAAAGTGAGAAGGCTGCTTTCGCTGCGTCGTGGAAAACTAAAGAAAAGCTATTAAATTGCATTGGAGATTTATAGAAAGAATTCACACGCTATTTCACGCAAAAGATTCACTCTACTTCTGCAGTTTTATTTCTCAAGTTATGCAACTCGCTCAAATTTACTCAGTTGCAGTGATTCTAAATAGCGCAGGTTTTTATCATGAAACTTCCACAGAAGTGTTTCAATCCTCAGCTGCTACATAATCCACTTTTCCACAGTGCATCCGTCTGCTCGCTATGTTACAAACAATCACAGCTTTGCCAAAGTACAGCTAAATACACTGCTTCTGTGTCATGCTCGCAATCCCGGATGCTCTGAAGTATTTTGGTAGCTCTTTGGAACATATTGACTGTACAGACGGACAGCAGGAAGGGGATTATACTGCGGAAGGAAGACATTTCTGTGGATGTATGCATACGTATATTTACCTCTGTGGATCTTGTCAACATGGAAATTCATGTAGGAAATGGCTGAAGATAAAAATACTCCGTCAAGCACCCAACTCGTTATGCACTTGCTTGTACATTTTTAGCAACACCACTGGGTTTTAGCTCTGTGTTTATCTTTATTTATATGGTAAACAAAGCAATTATTGCGCTTTTGCCGTATGTCAGTACTACGGAAGAATATTAGGGCCACTGAAGACAAAAAAAAAAAGAACTGGTCTTCGAGATAAAACTTGCAGGAAAAGAAAATATCCTCATGCACTTTGAGAAAAAAGTCAAAGATTGACTTTCTTTATACAAACTGGAAGCGATCATCTCCTCTGGCTCCCCTCATCATTTGCCCATGGATGCCGAAATATTCACATTAAATCACCATAATTCTGGCTATAAAAGGTTGCTTACTGCTTCTGAATATCTGCTTTTATACCAGATTAACATTTTATAAATATCCTATGAGCACCCTGCAGGGACTGGTGTCCCTGTCTCATACTACGATTTGTAAAAATTCTCCACATTGATTTTTGACTTTTTTCTCAAAGTGCATGAGGATTGTTTTCTTCTTCAGTAGCCTTAATACTCTTCTGTACAATACAGATTAAATTGTAATAACTTAAAGTAAAGAAAAAAAACAACTAATATTTTAAGAGAGGATTTGGGAAAATTCTAAATGAAAGAGGGGTTGTAAATTGGAGGTTTCCACGTTGAAATTATTAAAACTTCTCACGGTGAAGTGAGAAACAGAAACAAATATAAACAATCGTATCCCAAAACGTGTTAATTACACATGCACACAGCTTCTGATTCACTCAAATGCACACTGAGCCTTTTGCCCCATGGAGACTCTAATCATCACCAGTCGAAACATGTAGTTCACCTCCTTTGGGTAAGAGAAAGCCTCCCTAAATAAGAATGTCTCTATAATGAGATTTTTCTGATGGATCTTCCACGTAGAGACTGACCTTGTTCAGCACCTTACCCTCATTTAAACCACCAATCCATCTGCTCGATCAAAATGGAAGATTTTTAATTAAATGTGCGATAGCAAAATTGGAATACATATCTTGCTATTTTTTTCATTTTCCCCTTTGAGCTCAAATTCCATTATCTTTGTCTCAAGAACTGTCAACGCATCAAGATTTCACCTCATGCGACAGGCCTTTAATACTCTCTTTAGAGCGACTGACTGCTGCTCAGATGAGGAAATTAAATGCTCAAAGCTTTCCTCTGTAATTCTGAAAGCGTGGCAAGAGTCAAACAAACTGCACCTTTCTGCATTGTTTTTTTTTTTTCTTTTTAATCACTGAACCAGAAAAGAAGCATGACTATGACATTTTCTACATTGTTAACAAGCCCCAATTTATGCCATTGCCTTTGGCAAGGAATGTCCTTTGTGTCTACATGAGACAGAGTCAGGCCTGTACTGTACATCAGCTCCTAATATAACCCTTAAATCAGAGCTACGGGGAGAGGAAGTCACTGATAACACAACATTAACATTTCACTGACATACGGAAGACTGCTTTATATTTATGCTGTCATATGGTGTAAATGGTAATGATGAGTCTAATCTGTCCATGTGAAATTCTGTGGGGTGGGGGTGGGGGTGGGGGGGTTCTGCAGGCTGTCCCAATTGACAGGCTGAAGGTAAGGAGACTCCCTGAAGAGGATCTCGGGGTAAATACACATTCTCTCACCATTAAAGGCAATAAAGATTTACCAAACACGTTTTGAGGTTTTCCATGGATTGTGAGAAAGGAAACCTACACATGCTCAGGGAAAGGAAACATACTTCACACAGATTGGCCTCTAATTTAAACATAATGGGGAAGGAGTGTTTATACGGCATCATTTGAAATGATGTGACACAAAATCCACTTTGGTTTTGACAAGTTTAATACAATCTTTAGTTTCCTTCCAAGCAGGCCATCGATGGTTTCTGTAGGATCTAACCTGTTTTCAGCCAAATGTTTAGTTTAGCAGTGACACAATTTGCAATTTTATTGCTTGTGCTAAACATTAAAATTAAGAATCCACCGCACTACTGCTTTCTCATTATATCATCACTGGTATGTGTTAGCATCTTTTCAATGGCAAAGCATTATTCATTATGTACCAGACTGATGGATGTCATGGTAAAATAAGAAAAGCTGAAGTGGAAGTAGGTATCCAGTACTTATTATAGGAACCATGTGAGGGTTTAACTCCCTTTTGGAACAATTTGAAGCTGGGAATTCTGTGCCTGAATATATCCAAATATGTAAAAGATATACGATTGTTTATTATCACTCATTTTCTCCCATACACATGCATTTTTTTTGTACCTGCGCTGTTCATGTAATCAACACACAAGGAACCTATCGTGCATTTATTTATAATCCTTTTTCATTATTCAGTAGCATAGAAGAGATGATTAATGCCAGCAGGATGATCCCACTATTCTCTTTTTTTTTTTCCCCCCTCCCAGCTCGTCACATCTTCTCCCCGCTGCCCCCAACAGCATGTAAATCTCACCAGTAAATATTTCATCAGGGTCGCACAGAGTTTTCCCCCTTCTCTGCTGAGGTTAATGGAATTCAGAGTGTGTCTTTGCCATCAGTATCCCTCTAATTAAATCAGGTGAGGGATCCTCCTGGTATACACTGATGCCTGCCTGCTTACCCAGTGCCACACTTTCCAAAGAGACCTGAGAAAAACACGACGAGGGGCTGCCCTGATAATTGAGGAGGGGAAAAAAATCAGAAAGTGTTCTCAAAATGGATTTAAGGCATTTTTTGTCCCTGAGCTCATCATTAACGGAGCACCTCGGCTTGATTGCTTGAACAAGTCATTTGATGTCTATTCTTTTGTCATTCCAAAGCTGTACTGAGGTCTACAAACAACCGATGATGGAAGAAGTTGCCCATCATCTCCACTGAGCTGAGGAAATAAAAGAGACTAGCACATAACAGTTATTTATTTAGAAGAGTAAAACACTGCATTACAATCTACTCACAACTTTCAACATTTTACACAGTTTTACTGACCAAGGCGCCATTTAAAGACTGTTACCTAAACTGCTTTGTAATGTCTAATGTTTTCAGGGTTAATTTAGGAGTTTGAAGAGCATTGCGGACTGACTGGGATTTGAGCCACAGTGGTCTTTGTGTGTAGCAACTACCTCACAGCAAAAAGACCCCTGATTGTATTCTGAGCTTGTGGAGTGTGCATGTTCTCCATTTGCGTGAGTCGATTTTCTCCGCTCAATCAAACTTCACAGTCCGAAGGCGTCTACCTGGTGAATGAGTGTCTCTAAAATTGACTATAGGTGTGAATTGAGAGTGTGTGTGTGTGATTGTCTCTTTCTCTGTGTTGGCACTGTAATGGCCTGGCAACCTGTCCAGGGTGTTACCTGGCTTTTGCCCATTGTAAGCTGGGATCTCCTCCAATCCCCCAATCTGTGATTGTAAGTTGAAAAAAAAAAA
The DNA here is from genome assembly GCF_963383615.2 of Lipophrys pholis. Taxonomy (NCBI): domain Eukaryota; kingdom Metazoa; phylum Chordata; class Actinopteri; order Blenniiformes; family Blenniidae; genus Lipophrys; species Lipophrys pholis. The sequence goes on from NC_137629.1 coordinate 20,479,224, forward strand.
CTGCACGGATGGATGAAAGCGTGAAGACTTGCCAATGATTCAGTCGCCACCAAATGTAACCAAAGTGTCGACTTTCGAGTTGCACCGCAGGTAACATAGATGTCACATGCTGGCATGAATGGAAGGAGATAAATATGTTTAACCTTTCCTGGTGTTCACTTAGTTACTCATTACATTGTATTTATGTTAACTAAATTGTATTTAGAGTTAGTGAGAAAAGACAAGTTGAATTTCAAAAAGCGATGTCTCTGCTATACTGTTGTTGCATAAGCAACAAAATAGTCAATTCGAGACAATTTTAAAGAGAGAAACCTGCAGAACCAAGCGTGAGCTTTCTGTTGTCCTCATTGGATTCAGGCGACAGAAAGAGATAAAATGATCAATAAACAAAGGCCATGTGCAAGCGACCTGGCTTAAATATGTAGTCCACATGGGTTTGAGATGGCATTACGGAGAGCAAAGACCTCCCATTACCATGTCACCTTCCTCAGCTTGGCTGGGGTGACCCCAAGCTTCTCTCAGGCCAACCAGAAGATATAATCTCTCCTTTTCGTCAACCTTGGGGCCTCCACCCAGCTGGCCACGCCTGGTGCACATACAACCAAGGCCATTTCCCCCTCTTTGTTTAAAGAAAATAAAAATTGATTTACACAAGCCTGCATTAAAACCTCATTAAGAACTTCTATGAGCAAGTGAAACCTATAGGGGGCAGTGTAACAAGAAGCATAAAGCCAAGCCAGCAAATCACTCATTTTCGTTGTTGTGTAAACGGGGACCAAGACGCTCAACCAGCTCCTCTCAGTGTGCAGGTGCTTCACTCTGAGTCACTCCAGGGTGTTCAAGCTCTTTCCATTGCTACAAAGAGTTCAGCAGCTGAAGTTTATTAGATGTGGGCCCCAGTAGGGATCTCTGGAAACTTTTAAAATTCTGCTGCTCACACACAGAGGGTATTGAAGCTACCTGAGTATTACATTCAACACATACTCTCTCTGGGTAAAATACTCATGGCAGCCACAAGCTACCACCAGCACTTAATAACTTGTATCTGTTGTCCTGGGCATCCAATGTGTTCGTAACTTCCTGCTGGACTTGCAGCAGCTTATTTTCCCATCCTATGGGGACCATAAACTCACTCAGGACTACTGAGCTTTCTTCGTGCAGTAAACAAACTAATATGCACTCATATTACATCGTGCTATTTTTTTGGTTTGCACTGTGGGGAGTTTCCCACACTAATCGTGTTGTCTGTTTCAATTTGGAATCATTTTGATTCTTTTCAATAATGGCTTGTAGTTTTTTGTTTTTTTTCAAGCAACTGAGATATTGAGAAACACTATTTTGCTTGTATGAACACAAGCAAAATAGTGTGTGACCATTGGTCATAAACATTTGTTATTTGCATTGTTAGGCACTTCGAATGCACTGAACAACATACAGAGATACTGATTATATTTTCTTTAATTTAATTTCAATTTCAATTGAAATTTCAATGCCTTTTTATTTACATAATGCCAAAAACAACAGTAATCTGAAGATGATTTCATAGAGGAAAAGCCAACTATTGTACTAGAGCAAACACAGGCGATGGTGGAGAAACCTTTATGAATCAGTGGCAGCTTTCTGCTGTTCCAGTTGGAGTGATGGGATAGAAAGAGAAAAGGAAAGAACAGAGACAGAGACAGAGAGAAAAAAAACAACAAACAAAGTCCGGACCAGGAACTTCCAGTTCCACTGTTCAAGTAGTAGCGTCCTGCAGGAAGCTTCAAAGTGAGAACAGAGAACACAGCCTGCAGGAGAGGGACCGAATGTCAGTGACATGTAAAGCTGATATATAGCTGTATACAGAGCGGGAAAGGCAAGAAGCCTAGTGCAGAAAAGGTCCCCAAGCAGTCTAAACATATAGCATTGTGATTGGAAAATGGCGCAGGGTGGCCTGAACCAGCCCTAACTGTAAGTAAATGTTATGAATGGCCACCAGGCCATGGTGTACCCTGCCTTTTCCAATAGTCGGCTGGGATTTTATCCAACTCCTCTCAAACTGGAGTTGAAGAAAGCAGTATAGAAGATGGATAATTAGAAATTGTTGACACCCTCTTTAGGGCACTATATACTGAACAAGAAGCTATTTCAAATTTCATTAATATATTGGTTCTATACCTTGACTAAAGATATTAGCATACCAACAATACTCTGGCTTGTATATGACTCCAAACTCTATTATGCTCTGTTGACGTAATAACTGGTGGCGAAGAGCAGCCAACAATTAGATTTTTTTGCTATTCAGTCAAAATAGAGCGACGGTGGCAATGTGGAAAACCTGCATTCCCTGTAAATCCCTCCTGCATGGGAAAGACATATAACCCAGCTGTTTCTGAGCTGACCGTGAGGCCTCATCCCAATTGATTGTGGCTGGTAAACCACCATGGTGAGGTGAGGGAGGAGTCCTGACTCAGCTTTGACTCCTTTTAGTATGGCGGTGTAGAAGCTCTACATCTAGTCTCTCTGCTCCCTGATGTACAGCCTGGTGTAGAGCAGCATCGAGTGGCTTATTTGAAACATGAGAATTCGCTGCGGATAGAGAACAGAGCAGATGTACTCGATCTCAGATCAGAGGAATATTCCCATCCTGCCACAACTATCAAAGGATTGGTCATCCATTATCAAGGCTACGAGAGGTGAGGGAAATGTGAAGAGTCAAAAAACAAAAAAAACAACCTGCGGGAGTAATCTCGCTGTTTTATTTTAGCTGGAATAATCCAAGAGAGACTGTTTTAATTTCAAGATGCCCCATAGCAGTGACCCAAAATTAATTGTTCCTTCTGCTACAGAGGGGGACCTCTTGAGACCAACAGGGGGAACGCAGAAAAAAAAGAAAGCCTGGGTAATTACACAAGTGTAGGGCACTTTTCTACAGAGTGGGACTCTTGGTGGCCACGGAGTGTGTGAATTTAATGGAAGAGAGAGCTGACCTGAGGCTAAGCAGGAGCGAATTAGAGTGTTGACATACAGGCTTGCAGAGGCTGAGAAGGCTCTCTCAAATCAGCAGTGGCAGCAGCCCAGGCAATTTAACAGTGTGTCTTTCAGGGAAACACAATATTTTGTTTGGTGTTGTGAAGACGCCACAAATGTTTCCGTGTCAAAAAGGCACGCACAGCACACCAGCAAAACGTCTGTGGAATATGTGCCTGAGAAAACCGAGACACTAATGCTATTCATGCATTTCCTGAAGATCTTTTAGCACGTCCATGTAAAACTTTCTATCATATTTGCCACAATAACACTGTTCGCCAACAGTGTGAACTTCTTCTGGGTGAGGGAACTATTTTAATGACGTAGGATCATTACCTGCGTTTCAAACGGAGGCAGACGAGTCTAAAATTACCCCGCCAGTCTCTGTTTCTCGTGCCAAACAATCTGCAACTACAGGACAGCGTTATGAGACGCCCGCAAGATTGCTGCCACTTTGAAGACAGGCGCTGCAGAGCTTTCAGTCCTTTGTTTGACTGATCCAAACTTCTCCTTAACTTCCACTAATTAGATCCACTCAGACATCACACCACAATAAATAATAAAACACAACAAATGAGAGCATTGTTGTTTCTCTACTTTGTGTTTCTTTTTTTTTTTAATGCCTTGGAGGAGCAGTGTGACTCATTTTTATGTTTTAAAAAAAAATAAAAAATTTAAGGTGGAAGAAAAACAAGCAAGAATGCACAAAAGGTAGTCAATGTTTCTACGCACAAACTCAAACAATTTGGGCCAAAAAAAAAACCAACCAAAAAACAGGCTTTTTTGATATGTGTAATTTTACTGTCTCAAAAGTCTGAATTGTTTTATCTGTTTGTGACTGACTTACTTTCTTTTAATCACACAAGGTATTGAGTTATGCTCACTGTGAGAGAGAAAAAAAAGAAGAAAAGAAACAGAAGCTAGTGAAAGTAAATACACCAAAAAGTCCATCTTTTCACTGCCATTGTGATATGATGCAATTACTGAACTCTGCGGCGACTCCTCCAAACTAAAGGAGAACATACTTTCACTGCTTCTTAAAACAGACCGTATAATCCATTCAGAGTGACATGGCTTCCTAAATCCAGAACAGATCACAGCTTCAGGAGTGATTCATTTGATTTTGTCCCTCATCCGACACGGCTATTTTTTTAAGCAAGGAAGGGATCGTGGCCATGTTAAGAAGAGGCAACACCAAGAGTCATTTGTCAGGAGAAAACACCAAACAAACATACTTTCTATGCGCCAGCTCCCCAAAAAAACAACATTAATGCTAAACTATCAATCAAATATGATTAGCAATCCGGAGGGGGTGTTACCATGGCTGGGTTTATTTATTTATTTATTTATTTATTTATTTATTTTCATGCAAGGAGCCAGGTGAAAAACAGAACTCGTCAATATAGTTGCCTTCTTCCTCTGCCTCTTATAGCTTCGGTAATACAATTTTTTCCATCATTGGAATAACAGATCTCAACTGCCCTTCATCAGCTTTACCGTACCGGTATCTTCCACGGTGGGCTACCGCGGGGCCACCGCAGGATGATTCTCTGTGCCGTGTGTTTGTCCGCGCTAGCATGTTTGTGAAAGTGCTTCAGACTTGGCTGGAGACTCTCATTGCCTCTGAGTATTACTCTTTTTTTAGGATCTCTCCTGGAGGCTGTAATGCACTATTGATTTGTAGAGCTAATACATTTCTTCTCCCTTCTCGTCGTTCTTATCTGCGGCGTGCATGCCCATTTCCAGGTGGACTCACACCTGAGAGCAACAGAAAAACGAAAAATCGAGCCAAGACGGGTGAGAATTAAAACCCAAATGAACAGTTTTGCAAAAAAAAAAAAAGTTGATATTTGAGTCTTCTGTCAGGATGAAACCTTGCCTGTCCCTAAGGTTCTACAGTCTATTTAAAAAAAAGTGTTGGCCCTCCAAGCTCACCTATCATTGCCTTGGCTTGAGGGCCTTTAGAAGAGGATTTTCTCTTTCAGAAAATCCTTGAGGAGTACATGAATCCCGAGCTGTCACTGTAGCTAAATCAAACCCGCCCCATTCAGCCCTCTCTCCCTGAGGTGATGGGATGTAAAGAAAAGGTCGAGCCTGTGTTAATAGCTTACAAATCTCCACGTCAAAACCTTGAGTGAAATACAGTCTCATAATAAGTGTAAGTGGGATGCGCAGAGCGTCTGAGGATCTTTTTTTTTTTTGTAGCTCTGAGTGGGGGAGAACACAGCGGACACCTCCTGCTGCAACGATCATCCTCAAATAGTAAGTCAGTGGTAGTGACACACCATTAATCCATTGAGAACTCATTACTCGGCATATCTCCATTTACATCTGAATTACACCAATTAGGGGAACAAAGCAATCCTGCCACATCCGAGCCACTACAAATGAATTAACATCATCTGATTACATCGAAGCGTATGAAAATCTATACTGTCAGGGTTCCAATAAAACGAACACCAGGCATTAGCAAAGCAATTCCAGCCCCTACTCTTATAACCAGTGTTGGAGAGATGGTGCTCCTGACATTAACACACAGTATACATTAAGACGAGACCTTAATCACAGTTATACAGGCAGGCTATTTTATTGGCTTTTTGTTCAATAAAGCACTTTTATCCATGTAGATCTATAATAATATCACTTTTAATAGTAACTTAAACAACTTGCTGTACTTTTTATTGTGTGAAGACGGCCTGAACCACAGAATGTAATTGAGCCTCTCAACATTATATAATTATTTGTTGGTGTTGGGTGACATCGTGTGTATATCAACATATGTCAAGTTCGGGGCCCATGAATGAGATTTCACAATGGCTGTGGTGTACACATTAGTGAAATACGGTTACTTTTTTAAAAATTGGAAAAGTTACTTCTGTAGCAAATTATAAAAAAATCCCTCAGTTGATCTGAATAATGTAGTTGTGCTCATTAGCTGAAGTTTCATCATCAGTGATTTGGTTTAAGATGCTCTAAAATTGGAATGTTACTATTTTTCTGAAGATAATGAAGTGTATATCGATGGTGGCTAATGTGTCACAGCCGGTATCAATACAGGCTCATGTTAATGTCAGTTAAAGCTGGATGTTTTCTATTTTGGTTTCAGGAGTTCATTCAAGATTAACAATATGCTCCTCCTGCATGAGTTTAGTGGAATAGTAACCATTCAGACTACGGACTTTTTGCTGGGGTCTGATATTTTTTGCGTGATCATTTCAAACGCACCGGATGTTTTCGGGCGACAGAGCGCATGCGCAGAAAACGCCATTTACGCATGGCACGCCAGGGTTGCCAGATGTGACTCACTGTTTTCAGCCCAGACTAGGTAAAAGTCACACACACCTCAATAAAAACCAGCCCAAATCTCAGCCTGTGTAAGAATCATGTTAAAACTGTAAAACTATTAAATGTGTACTAAGGAACACGCCATAAACAACCAAATGCGAGTGTGCATGACAGAAAGAAATAGCAGCGCAACTGTTTTCACGGGAGACAAAAGGAGCAGAAAACCTAATAAAAAAAACTTCAATAATTATTTCTGATTTTATCATTTCGCTTTATTGATCACTTACTGGCGCATTAAAAAGGTAATGGCTGTACAATGAGATATTAATAGATATTACTACACAACGGCCGTCCTACTAAAGGGGACCAAAATTATTGTAACAGTTATAATATTGTCTTGAGCTGACGTGTATTAAATACACACTTTGTTCCAGGTATTTTCTTTCCATTATTTAGTGATAGAATTAATCATATTTACATCATTTCAAGATGAATCACTGAAAAGTGGGCAGAACTGAATTCATTTGCACGGCCTCTCTCCAAACTCCTGGGTCCTCTTTTTGTTTTCCAAAAAAACGGTAGAGATTGGTGTCCTCAGCAGTCAGAATTTCAGATTTCTGAGCGTTGAGCGCACTGATCTCTGCACAGAGCCCATTCATAGTCTGTCTAATGAGGAACTTTGAGTCGAAAGAGAAAAGCTACCAGGGTAAGACATCATTAATGCAGAACACTGAGCTCTACGTACTACAGAAGGAAGAACAAAGCTTGAAGAGAAACCAAGGAGGTTCTCACACTTTTCTTCTTTTTTTTTTTATGCTCTGAGGACAACCAGGTTCATCAGTGCTTCTCATACTTCCTGATCTAAGATGCTTTGCCAAGGGTTTGGCTGTCATGATGATGCATAGTTTGTTCATGATTTTTAGAGGACTCATAAAACACATGGGAGGCAGAGGGAGCTGACGGTCCCATCGGCCATGTACACAGTTTATAACTCGGCATAAAACATAAATTAACGTCGGCTGTTGCATGTCATGCTGTAAATGAAAGAATTGTTAATTATTTATTTATCGTGAAACTGTCTTGAAGGGTTTGTATTTCCAGTAATGGAGTAAAAGAGTAGGTCACGATTCAGGCCCGGATGAGAGGTGTTGTAGCGTAGTATTTTATCAACAGATAGTTTTCTCTTTTAACCGAAAATAAATAAAAGCGTAGAAACTAAAAGTGCTTAAATGGCAATGAAATTAAACAGCATGGTATTACAGAGTGATCATAGCCAAGAATTCCTTACACACAATTGTGTTACACCATTTCTAAGGAACAACCCATTTTTGTAGCTATTCTACCAGTTGGATGTGAAACAGAGTCTCAACAGCTGATGTAAGGTTGAAGAATGTAAGGTTGATGTAAGGTTGATGAATGAGTCCGTGACCATATGTAAACGTATAAAATTCCTCCATTATGTTGCCGTATATGGATTCATCACTTCAATGATCAGTATGATGATGTTGGCTTTAATATGAAAACTGCTTCATCTTTTGTTTAGTGGCTTCCTCCATTACAGCATCATATATAATCATTACATGGCATACAGATACAGATACATCACCATATTCATTGCAATATTAATCCATATCATCGTTCTTGTTTACTAATAACCATTAATGCTATTTTAAACTCGTTCCGTCTTTCCTGACTTCATGTTCAACTACACACAAAAGTAAATGTCTGTGGGATGTTGTATCTTGCATTCTCACAGCTTCTACCTTGTATGTATCATTGTTAATGCTGATCGTATAGATTTACACTCTCTTTTATATAAGGTTGTTGTTTTTTTAATTTTGTTTGCTTCGTGACCAAAAACCGTTTGTTTAAGCAAACAGTGCAAAAAATGTATGATTTCGAAATGATTATGTTCATGCTGTTGGGCTGAGACACAGAACAGTAGAAATACACAAATTTAGTCACATTAAGATTAGATTATGATTATATTTTGTAAGAAATCTTAACACATTTGCCTCATTTACACTCATGGTGTAAGGTAGAAACAATTTCACTGCATAACACTTTCTTTATCTGTTGGGTTTCCTCCAGCTAAATGATATAAATGATTATACAACACACTTATATTTCTTTGGCGTAACTGTTAGTAAATTAACAATGCTTTATGTTCATGTTTGCGACAGATGGATGCTCCCTGTAATTTTAAATGTCAATATGTTTTGAAATGTTTCTTCTTCCATCAGTAATCAGTTCAAACTGCATTGTAATAGTCTAATTTGCACTGCGGATCATTCCCGCTCTGCACATTCCCAACAAGGGAAATGAGAAATGAAAGCTGAAATAAATCGGCCTCATTCATTTCATAGTGTCTTAGCTTATTAGTATCAAGTTGAGAACTTCTTCGGCGGCTGCGGCTCGTATTAACCTGATAGGATAATGCGAGGCGGGGAGGGTGGGGAACCGTCACTTGGCCTTCAAGGAGGCCTGTCTGCGGGTTGAGGAGGAGTGAAGGGGGTATCAGGTGGGTGAGAGCCCGGTGGAGGCAGCCATGAGTGCAGAGTGGCCCGCTGACCTTCATTAACGCTCCTCATGGTGAACGGTGGGCTGTGTGATAGTGGCTCTTTGCCCACACAAGGGGGTGGCGGTGTGGAATGGGGAGGGGTGCTGACAAATTGCATGGAGGGAGGGAAGATGAGTTTTGCGGTTAAAGCTGTTAAAAATCAAAAGTGGGATACACAGCAAGAGGAAGAGGGGAGGAAAGACGATTAAACGGCAACCAAGGAAAACACACATTTAGACGGAGTGGATGAGACTGCGACACATCTGCCATTTGTCACATTGGCACGTGACGTGAACTGGAGGCTGAAACAATGAGCCGATTCTGGTGCCAAAGCATTCTGCACCAGGCACACAGTCTCTGTACGGAGCCGGGTTCATGTTTACAGGAGGTTTAAATGAGTGGAAACGCAGCGCTGATTGTCTGCACGACCAAACAAAGCAGTCATAAAAAATACAGGTGTGTGTGTCTTTGTGCAATTACTTTGACCCCAGAGACTCCAGCGAAGCAATGAGGTGTGGGCCGAAATCAAACTTCATTAGATCCGCAGGCAGTGAACTCCGGGTCGTGCCAAACTGGCACAGCAGTGCTTCAACGTGGAAAAACCAAAGCTTTTCCTCCCATCTTCAAACTTTTTCATAATTGTGATAATAGGAAACATCCCCAGAGCTCACCGTGGGCGCAATGTTTCATTTGTGCTTTGAATTGACAATCTGATTGTGGATTTGTTTCAAAAGTTTTTAACCACTCTCCATACGACTAAAATCAACACTTTGTAGTGTTGTGATCTAAAATGCATCACGTATTGACAGTTCTGATCATCCTCCTGAATTATACATGTCTAATAAAGAATGCATCCTGCAGTCACACTGTGCCTCCCCATCGGGAAGCACATTTTCTCTCATGGGCAGATGTATCCACACCGCCGTAATGTATTTTTAAATTATATCATTTGTTGTTTTAGACATACTTACACCACTGCAAACTATACTGATGAACCACACACACTGAGGAACCATTAGTAGTAGATCAGTAGACTGTAAAAAATAATGCTCAAAACCTCTAATTTGGGCTTATCTCTTTAATGCCATCTTCACAGTTAATGGTGTCATAAAATCCAAATTTAGGCAGATATGCAGATGTCTGGGTGTGTTGAGTGTCATCAGTATCATGTCTATTAAGCAAGAATGGCCACTTAACTACATATTTTAAGACCAATCTTGGGGTTTTTGTTAGTCTCATTATGTGCCAGTTTTATTGGGACATCACAGGTGATTGGTGCAGCTGCACGAGTGCAGTTTTGCTGCAGTTTTTGGATATCAGACATGTATTTATGTGAATCTAAAGATGAAGTAATTTACACAAAGAAGCTGAACCAAATGCAATATTCTGGTTCTGACAATAGGTCACCTGACTCCTGACACAGGGCCGAGAAATCTCTGGACTCATATTGGCAGATGTCTCCCTTTAAAGGGGTCCTGTTATCTATCTTTTCAACACTTTCACATGGGTCTCGTAGGTCCAAAAACATTGTATTCAAAGTTTATTGTCCCAAATTATGATTCGCTCCTTGGAGATGACAGACTTTCTTCACTTCTGGGGCGTCATTCCCAGGCATGGGGATGCATGTTACTGTCGGAAAATCTTTAGAAAGTGATTTTTGAATAATATGATCTGATTTATGTTGGGTTTTTTTAATCTGGTTGTCATGATTATATTTGCACATGTCAAAAAACAATTATTGGAATCTCGAGCAAATTGAAAGGTTCCTTCTTCTGTACGATTCTGAAAGTGTTTGGCTTCACTGTAATGTGTTGGCAAAACAGAGATGGAAATTTTTAGCAATTTATGCCTTGGTTACACAACAACGGAAATGAGTGTATCCGCAAAGTGTCAGTCCATATAAATGTCCGGTACTCTCGATTCTGTTAACGTTTATAGCATATGTATGTGTGGGTTCATTACAAAATTATCCAACAGCGCCCCCCCCGTGGCCCGGTATACTCACTACATTATTGTCAGGGTGTCTGCTACTGCAGTATAAATGCAACACTTTTCTTTTTTTACACATGAAACGTTGACACGTAAACGGGGCCTTAGGTTCCCACTTTCCCCAACTAGTTGGCTACATGGCACATTATTTCTGCTGTGAAATAAACGGTGTCTGTTCCTCTCAGATTTCCTTGGTAACTCTACTCCTGATTTTGGGTACACATGGAGAATACGTTTTGAAAAAATTGGACTCGGTCTGGCAAACACCAAAGCCCTAATTATGAAAAACAAGGATATGCTCAAAACGACAAATCTCACCTATCTAAAATGAATGTTTCTTTTGTTTTTATTTATTAGTAAATTTGCAATAGTTTTAATAATTATGTAAAATTTCCAGAAGTGCCCAGGTCTATGACATCTGTACAAATATCAGGCACTGCGTGCTTGTGAATATAGTGTATTCATGCGTATGGGGCTACAGGAAATCTCCTCTCGCCATGAAAATCAAAGAAACACGTGTTGAGACTCTGCCAGAACCTCGGCCAACTTGCTGGCTGATGGAGCTGTGCCCACAGCCTTGGCTTGGCCTCAGCCTCTCTGCCAGCCAGCACAACTCTGATCAGAGCCTTTGAGCAAAAAAAAATAAATCAAAAAAATAAAAACAAAGAGATGTCTTCCCCCGATTATGGGTCTGGCAATTTTTTTCTTTCCTTCTTTTCATACCAAAGGCTCATCTGACTAAGCTGAAGTCCTTTGGGCTTCAACTCTGACAAAGCAACCTGTCATTATTATTCACAGGAAAGCAACTCCTTTGAGTCTCATGTGAAGCCTTCGCTTTTTAACACTTAAACAATGCAACACACAAGCACCATCCGAGTGGCGTGGCACTCCGACAAACAACCCTGTTTGGAGAAACGAACACATGCAGAGCCGACTACTGAGTTTCACCACCTCAATACCATTGATCTGTCAAAGCAGCCATTATCCAAGTATTTCTCTCCATTAAGAAATCATGAACCATCTGCTTGCTCAGCTGAAAGTGTACATGATGTGAAGAATGCCTATCATGCTATACTTAATTAATGAGTCACAGTACACTTGCCAAGGAATCACACCATTAAAACATGTAATATTATGCAAATGTTCCCCCTTTCTGTTAAAATGGGGAGTTTGGGATGTTTACGAGTGCAAGGTTTGCTCTGGCTGCAGGAATGGCTCATATTTAAGCTGAATTGTTGAAGAGGCAGAAGAGAAATGACGTTCAAAAGCAGAGAAGGTGTTATGCAGAGATATTTCATGAAACGGTCTTGATTGATGACACACCGCAAGGTGACAGTGAATGACACAGCAATTCAGCAGGAAAACATGTGGTGGAAACCCACCAGGAACGGTGATTTATCCATCACGAAAACAGAGAAACTGTCCAAATTCAGGTTGGCTGCAACAATCAACCAGTCAATCAAAACTATGAGGTTTGAATAAGTTGACTGATTTCTACCAGAAACTGTGCTTATATCTACCAGCTATGTATAAAAGTGAATAGATTCAAGGACACTAAGCATTCATGATCATCCATCCATACATCTTCTGAAGCAGCTTCAATCCAAAGGTCGTGGCTCCTACAGAGCTGGAGCAGCCAATGTCTGATTACCAGTCAGTCACAGGGCGGATGACATACACGCTGACAGGCAATGTAAACTAACCTAACAGACCTGTTGCACAGATAGAACAATATCCACATGGAGAAGCACAGAATCAAAGTAGCATTTTCTCAATCGATGGCAAAACTGGCAAATTAAACAACCTATGTATGTTCATGACCGGCCAAACAAAATCCTTAATGTTTAGTTTTTCATGATAAATTGTCAATTGCAGGAGAAAGGAAAAAGACATTCTCCGCAGATGATTTTGCTGATAGCGGACCTGCAAGAGAACATAATTTCCTCTGTTTGATTTGGAGTCCATGTCAGTCCACAATGACTTTTTAGGTTAGCGTTTGCTGTCTGGGAAAGATCAATTTAAAAAAAACAAAAAAAAAAACACCTTCTTTATTCAGTTGATCCGATCTAAGGTTGCGAGACATATACATCTAATTTACATTCATCTATTCAGATGAGGTAGTCTGACAGCACAGGTTTACATGGGAATTCAAAAAATAACACCTCAATGGTCACAGTTGAAATCACTTTCATTTTGAAATGTAATATAACTGTGCTGCTTTTCTGATTATGTTATATAAGACCCCCCCCCCCCCCATTAAAATGAGATGTTATATCTTAAGGGGTTAATCCTTGGAGGTAAACTTTTAACAACAACATACAACCCCAACACCAAAACAGCTTACCTAAAATATAAGATTCTTTGGAATGCTTGCCTCAAGGTGCGGCAGAACCTTGTGCAAAGGCTCTAGCCGGGTTATGTGTTACAGCTTATTTTAAGACGATCGGCATGAACGTTTACCTTCACCTTCAAAAGAAAGCGGCATAACAAAGTTCTGGGGGCAATTGTAATAAACAAGTTCAAGGAAACAACTTCGTTTCCCCCGTGCCCTGTGTGTGTGTGTGTGTGTGTGCGTGTGTGTGTGTGTGTGTGTGTGTGTGTGTGTGTGTGTGTACAGAAAACACATTTACAGACAATCAGATTTCCTCCCACACATGCACGTATACCCACAGACACACACATCACGTTAATGCAGCCTGCAACGACCCTCTCAGGAAAGAAATAGTCAGCGCGACGAGACGCGATTAGAGCTCCCTTTGGTCGCCATGGCGTTACCGATGATTGATGTGATTAATAAAGCTGTTGTCATGGCGCCCTCTTTGCCTCTGAATGCTGGCCAAAACACATGGAAGTGGGGGTGAGAAGACAAATCGACAGAGATAAAGAGTCTAAAAGCACTCGTGTGTTCAACGACTGTGATTTATCTCTTTACAGCTCTGGGGCAAACGTCACTCATCAGATTATTATTTTACACAGCACGTCGGACCACACTAAGATATAAGTTGCCTCCACGATGCAGCTGAGCCACAACAGTGTCACTGTCGAAATCGAGCCATGGCGAGCTGGTTTATTCACTCAATATATTTCTCAGGTAATTAATTTAAGAGTTCTTTTGCCTTTAGGCCTGAGAATCTCACAGCCCCCTGAGTCAACATCACTCAATTTTTCCACATCAATGTGCACGGCATTACTTGGGTTCACGGAAATGCTTGCTTGAGTGACAGAAAAATGGTAATGGGTTTGGTTTGGATTCCTGGGGTCTGTTTTTAGTGCTTTTCTCCACCGAAAACCTATTTTTCTCTCGGAGTCAGGTTATCAAACAAGCACAAACAGCACCATAACAGAAAATGCTACAAACTTCTGACATTATCTTCAGGCTGTCATCGTGCTATCTCTCATTTGTAATTCTATTAGCAGGCGCTCTGGAACGACCAGCAATGTGCTTTGGGTTTTCTATCAATATTCTATGCATATGTATCGATACAAGTTGACAGCCCTGTGCTTCTCGAGGATTTATTCTTTATGTTGTAAAAATAGTTTTGTGAAGAAAAAGTTTGCACACCTGGAGGGTCTAAATCCAAATTTAACTTTTGTTTTTTGAGGGTCGCTTTCAGACTTGTAGTTTGGACCAGTGGGAGCAATAGATGCAGAACAAAATGTAAATTTCATTGTTTGAAGCGTGGTCTGCCTTAACACAAAGAGTTGTCAGTCTGGTCCAAACACCACACCGACTTGCAATACAACGTCACATTTTTCGAAACTTGTGATACTTATTTACCTTAGCCAATGGATGCGGGGGGATGGCTACCTTTTTGTTTGCATGTATTTATCTATTTATTGCGTTGCATGTATGTATTTTACAAACTTTTTGCAAAAACTATTAACCCAAATTGCATGAATTCTTCAGGGATGATTTGTCGTCATTCAAGGACCAATTGATTCAATTTTGGGAAGGTAACAGCTAACCGATATGAGGTATGTGCTCTATGTCTATGTAAATAGACTACAGACAATATGTATAGTCTTTTGTATGTTTTGCACCATTGCTGCCCCTTGCATGAAGTACGTCACGCATGCATTACGCATACATTTTTTGGGACACAGAGCAGTTCCACACGGCATGTGAAGCCCTACTAAACACAACTTATTTGTCACTGTTCCCATGAGGTGTTGACTGCTGCGAGTTTATGTAGTTATTGGACATGACTATTATAGTCAATGAGGCATTTACTCTTGAAGTGGCTCTAGTTTTGCCCGTGGTTGTTGGCATTTTCCTTGACCATAATTGAAAAGTGATAAGGTCATCGGACTGCGGGGGAGTTTATGGTTTAAACTTGTGGAGTATGCAGAGCAGTTGGTGATGCAGTTGCTTTCTCGGCACTGCACCAGAGCGTGAATCGTGCCGGAGCACCTTCTTCTGATGGTCGTATTTTTGTCTGCGACAGATTGAGGTATATGTTCATTCTAACCCCGGCCACAGTACACGTAGTTCTATAACTCGACAGCGAAAGAGGATTGGCATCAAATATTACCATGTTAAATCTGAAAGCGTTTTGGTTACTATTATGCGCTCGGGGAAACTAAGGTTTATTCAGCGCAGTTGAAGCAGTAAAACCGCACTCGACACCTGCCGGTCAACATCACACGTGGTCAACGTGGCGAAGGACAAGACCCTATCTCATACCACCAATGTTGTTGTTCATGGCTGACTAAACTGATTGTGATTAAACGCTGTCAAAAATCAAGCTGGTTTATCTGCTTATTCATCACACACGCATGACCATGAACGCTTCATCTTGCCGATATTTTGACAAATCGTGGCTCAACTCGGATCAATTAGAACGCTTAGAATGAAATAGCTTAATCAATTAAGATAAGCGAAGCTCGCCAGTTTCTCGCTTTCGCTATACGTTCGCCAAAAAAGACATCTTTAAATACCTTCTTACAACTTCAAATACATTGTTATCATAAATATTACAACACTACATTCCTTTTCAATTAGTATTCTTGTTTATATTTTGAGTATGCCACTGTGTCAGTGATTCTCAAACTGTGGTACGTGTACCACGAGTGGTACGTGAGCGCCCTCTAGTGTTATATCGGTCAAAGATAAAGATACATTAATTAAAATCCATGAATAAGTAAATTCTAATATTTTGATTGCTTTTAATTCTTTAATTAATTATCTTTTTGATTACATTTATTGGAAAATTCAGATTTCTAAAGTATTACACACTGAAACGTTTGAGAACCACTGCACAATGTTATGGGGCATTTCTTACAGTATTTCGGAACAATATAAATGCAAGTGTTTTCTCGCTCTCTTATATGAAATCATAAATATCACTGCTGCTCTTTTCACAGCGGGAAACCATCAGACCAGTATTATTCCATATACCTCGACACTAGTTTTCTTGATATATATTGACTGGGATACCATGCCTCCACTTTAATACCTGTAAGGGTGTTTGCTGTAATTATTGTTGAAAGGAGTTGAAAAAAAAAAAAAATCCTTTAATCAAGGCAAAATAAACCTTGAAGCAAATAGAAAGTCTTACTTGACTGAGCAGCCTGAAATTGAAGTGTATTTTCAATTTGTTTTGTATGTACTTTGACATTTCAAAAACGGGGCAGTAACATATTTGTCAGCTTCACTGTAAATGGCTCAGAACATCTGATACTAATACGTTTATGTTTTTTTTTAGATGTCTTGGTTGCCGTATCGTGAAACACTTCGGTCTGATCGATATGACTTTGCTTTTACGTCTGTGCCCGAGAAGAAAACTTTGTTAGGTTTCATAAATGGCAGCATGCCCGTGTAATTAAGTAGGAAATTACGGAGAGGTCAGCTCACACCTGGTGGAGATGAATAGCCGAGATAATGATAGGATTGTTTCAGCTTTGATCTCAGTTGCCTGTTTAACGTGCTCCCGGTGTGATTTTGGTTCGATCGCTGAGAGGAGCCAACCGTTCCGGTTTGGCATAAGCAGAAGGTTGCACGTGGACTCGCGGAGCCAAGATAATTTCCCTGTTGTTTACCTGGGAACCTGTCGGCCTTTTCGCGGTTCATCAAGAATTTCTCCACAGACAATGGTTTATTTTAATCACAGCTGAGAGGCTTCATTTCTCCTTGTATCTATCCATTTTACCTTTCCCCTGAACGTGTGCTCTCTGCAATTAATTAAGGACTCCTTCCCGTGTTTTGTCGTATTGGATTAGTGAAAGCTGGGTGTGATCTATGCACAGATTCATGTGAAACCACAATGAAGATGACTGTGACACGCTCAGCTGGGGAAATGAACAAAGACGTGCTGCTCTATTGTCATAGACGTGGGCATGATGTATTTGTCTCAAGTAGCACAGAATCAAAGGAAAAATATTCTGCACAACGTGCAAGAACACTGCGAAACAATACAAGATGTGGGAATGATCGGCATGATTTGTTAATCACACCTGTAGAGAAGGGTTGTATCTATTTGCTACCTTTTAAACTGAAACCACACCCTTTTGTGAATGTGCCGCAATGTCAGATGTTTATTTTATTATATTGCCATGGCGAAGATAACTCACAGTGACGCTCGAGGAGGACAGGATTATTGTAGCTACAACAATTGTGACACAAACCGAGCCCGACTTGGCCCGTGGGGAGAGAATGGGAGGCTCCGGGTCCACCTGGCTGTAAATGTAGGCCACTGGGTGAGAAGGAGGGATATTCTCGGCGTGCCTCCACCCCCCCTTCCCCATTGAAATAGCCCTCAACACTGGCGGTTATTACAGCTGTGATGGGTTCTGTTCCTCTGCTCTGGCATGTTAATATTACATGAAACTGTTAAGGATGACAATGAGCCTGAGGCATCAGGGAGACACTGAGATCCCACCCCCTCCCTGACACATTCCCTTTTTTTTTTTTTTTTGCCCCTCTTATCCTGCCTGTGACTTTAAATAACTCATGGCCTCATTATCTAAATAGGCTTCGGTAAGCAGCATAAATTAGATTTTTTGTGAAGGTATTTCATATTTTGTCTCCACACATTATACAGTGCAGCAAAGTGTTACATTCAAATACTGTTAAGCAGATTGACCATGTGCTTTCTTATTCACGTGTCGAAAACAACAGCCAATGTCCTTCATTTGTGTCGCAAACCACAAAAAGGTTTTTTGAGTGATTCACTGATTTAAGTCAACCCAACAAACTTTATTTTTCATTTTTCATGCAGGTTAGTGCAATTTAAAGTGCTTCAACGATAATTGACACGGTGGAACTAAGGTAAAGCAAGTAGGGCAAGGGAAAAGGAAACACAAGAAAGGCGTGAAAAAAAATACAGTGAGTGGTTAATAAAATGGATGGAAAGTTCTTCACATCGTTGTGAGTTGAACTACTCACCAACAATTAAAAAAAACCTTAGCTGCACACTGCTGAAAATTTGCATCAAAAATAATCCAGTGTCAGACTTTTGATGACCTACTTATGATGAATTTCTGTTTTCCACATCTTCCATAGAGTATGCGTTGCATAAACAAGTACCGAGGAGGGTTAGATACCCTCCACACTCTGCACCCTCTCCTACTCTGTACATCATTCAGCATTTCATACTTTCCAAACCACCTCTCTTTCTCCTTGCTCTGCTATCTCCTGCATAATCTCCCCCTTGTTCTCGACCGCCTTGCTGCTTCTCCCCACAGATTCTCGATTCATTCCTCCAAGGACGCATCCACCGGGTCATTATCTTTTTCCTGCTGGCATAAATTTGAAGCGTATCTATACAGCCTGCGAGCAAACATAAACACTCATATGCACTCTCCGTGTTTGGCCAAGGGCACGCCGTTTTATGAAGTCAAGTGGAGCTAAACTGATGGTAGTTTCTGTCTTGTACCCAGTGAACCTCTTTCAGGAAATTGGAACTAATTCACTAGTATCTTTTTTTTTTTCTTCGTCCACCTGAGAGGTTCCACGGCTCGGAGGTAGCCCCCCATAAAGCCTGGCTGGACCGGAGGTGTCAGGGTGGTGGCTTATGACAGCGACACAAAAGCAGTGGTGTTTAGGAGGTGGTATCATACATTAGGCTGCTGCTGCTGCATCGGCCTGCCACTGAGCTGAGGTAACCATGGCAACAGGCTGCTGGGAGACAGGAGTGAGAGTCAGCAAGGCTGAAGTCAGTGGGCCTTCAAGCTTTTGAACACCAAGAGAGATTAGCTCAGAGCAAAAAACCCCTAAACCTCGCTCGACGGCAGCTCTGTGACGACGAGTATTGATGTTGGAGGAAGTGGAAAGTGAGAGCGGTGGGGATACACAAGTTGCTTTATGCCGAGATCAAGTCAAATTGTTAAAATCAAAGCACCAGTGTGAGCGCATTCTGGCAAAATCCCTAAATCAAGCCCTCATAGCAGTGTGAAATGTCAAAAAAATAAAAAATAGTAGCATGCATGAACCAGAACTAAAGAAACCAGAACATCCAGTACTGCTGATTTTTAGCAATTCACTGACTCTCTGAACTGTTCTTAGATTTTACCGATAATGTGTCACGATCATGCTGTTTGGTTACAATGGTTCATAACAGCTCTTCTGTCTCCTTAAAATACGCATCGCGTGATTTTGGAATGTCCTGGAAGAAGGAGGAGCCATCATGACAGTATCCCCTCTGGCTTGAAAACGTGTGGGCAACCTGTGGTACAGAGTGGCGGGTTCACATTGTCATGGTCCTGCAAACACGACCAGCTTTTTTTCCCCCTGAAATTTCACCATCTCTCTATCACACAGTGGGACTTATTGCTGTGAGCTCCGGCTTCTAGAAACCCATAGAAATGCTGCAGAAAACGATATGAGGATCAGAGCGACACCCGCACAGCAGATGCTGAACCAAATTCACAATATCTCTCTACTTCCAAGCTTAACTTTTATCCCAGGACATAATGCTACGAGAACAATGGCCGGATCCTTGGTTTGTTCGGTTCCGAGATGACGTAGAAGGTAATGTTGCTGTTTTTGAGTGCTAAATTTGTAGCAGACGTCACTTCAGAGTCAGTGGAGCAACATTGTGCAGCCTAAGCTACTGTTTTGGCCAGGTTTTTAAAATCTATTAGTGGCAAAGTTATAAACTTCTAAGATTGACAAAATCATAAAGATAATCTTTAATCAAGGCTCTGCTCATTTCTTACATTCCAGGATTAGAACAAAAGGCTAAGCCGTTTTAATATATTAAAGATTATTTGGCGTGCTACACTCTACGGTATGGATTTCATACACGATGCGACAACCGCTTCAGCGTACATCAATATGCCAGGATGTCAACTTTTTTCCTAGGTATGTTGCCTGTGCATTTAGGTACAATCCATTCCTGTGGTTGCAGTTATGCATATGGAAAGAGCTGTGGGGAAAATGAGTCCAGTGGTTTGCCTTCATGGGTTTCAGCAAACTATCTGGTGTAACATTCACACAGTCTGTCTTAGTTAAAATCACAGCTACCATGACAAGCCCTTCTTACTGTACAACAAAAGAAAAAAAAGATAGACATTTTTTTAGGCAATGACATTTATTGTCATGATTCATATTTTGTCTCTTTAAAGGTCACACTGGCCAACTCCTCTATGCTCTATATCATTATAAAGATGTAAAAAGTTGTATAACTATACTTGTATAAGTGTGTGAGTCTACATGTTTGATTTTATTGCAACAGCTACTCTACGCATTCAGAGATTTTCAGTTTTTCACTGTCTTCGTGTTATCACAATTTGTTTATTTCTAACCTCAACGTCTTTTGTGTTCACGTTTTGTTTTCTGCAAAGTACTTTTGTAACTCGGCTTTCGGAAAGTGGCGTACAGGATGATTATTCACACAACATGGAGAGCACAGCAACCAAGATAAAATAAACCCAGTTATGCCAGCAATCAGGGCAAATTGCATCATTTGTGAGCAACGGATCGATCCCACAGATTAATCTATTGTTAGGGGAAGCGAAACTCATTGCCGTGATGTCTGTAGCAGATTGCCATGGTGATGGAAAACAATAAGCGCGAGGGAGATTAAAGGAGGAGAGCGTCGCTTACATAACAAACCAAGGGCAAGACGTGCAGTGGCTCAATGAACTACAGAGAGAAAAGGAACCGGAGTGAAAGAGGCCGGGAAGCGAGGAGAACTAAATCAATAAGGAGAAATCGAGACAGACGGCAGGAAAAAGTGGGATGAAGACCGATATCGGAAATGTACAGAAGTGAAAACAAGCAGGAGGCTGACTGACATCTAATCCTTCGGAGAGCATTTAGCGTGGCGAGGTCAGGGATGAGGTAAAACATTATGAGATCTTTAGAGCAGGAACACAAAGCCACACGGACAGGATACGGAGGTAAATACCGCCGGGGAGATTATTTACCGAGGCATCGTGTTGTGAAATAAACATGAGGAATCATCAGAGGGGTTCTCGTTACTCTTTTCCTTAATCCACCTACTCAAGTAGGACACTCTCTCGCTCCTTCCTGCTCATCTCTCCTTTTCTCGCTCTCTCTCTCTCTTTCTCCCACTTTATGCAATTTGTACATCCTCCGAGGAAAAAAAACAGAGGCAATGTCCACGCTAATTGTGCAAAGTCTGGGAAACACAGTGGACATGCCGCGTAGGTTGAATCCCGCAACAGCAAGAAGAGGAAACATCTGCTTTTTTCTAAACAAATTGCATTTGACAAACAGCAAATTGCTGCATCACTATAATTTGCTTTTCACCCCTCCTTCCTGCAGGCCCCACCTTTTAACAAGGGAGCATGGAGAAATGTTGTAATGCAGTGTGACGCCTTATCCCTCATGTGCTTTTCTATGTTAACACTTCAAACACTCGCGAAATGGAAGTTCATTTGATAACATGCAGGTTTCCGAAAATTCAAGGAGTCCTATTACTGTGGTGCTGGTGTAATAGATATGACACAGTTGGAAAACATTTTAGTCATGGTCGGTCTGTCCTTTACTTTGGTCCAGATTCAGGAATAACTGCGGGAGAGATTGCCATAAAATTTGGTGAAGACATTAATGGCTCCCTCAGGATAAACTGTAAAAAAACGGATCCTGTAACAAATCACAGAAGCAACACTCGTATTCCTCCACAATGTAGAATCATGAATCAACTATGTTTATTAAAATATTTTTTAAAAAGCCACTCTTATTCATTGATTGTTTGCTAAAAAAAAATTAAATAAAGAGATCTATTATTTTATTATTGTCCAAACACACTCACACTGAATTGGCTGTAATTCTCGGTTTCAGTTGAGAAGGTGCAGAACTACTGCACAATGCCGGGGTTAAAAATAAATGTGCTGTGATTTCACTGCAGTCTGTGACATATAAATTGTTTGTGCTCCCGCAGCTAATCTGTTGAGATAATTTGTGATAGATGACAGTGGTGGCTGCGTGAACAAACACACACCTGCGCGTCTGCACACAAACACACACGCGGTGTATTCAGTAACTTCTGGGGACAGTCCATTGACTTTCATAGGTAATACTTATTCAACCCCAGAAATTTGCTTTCACACAATATCCCTCCGTTGTTCTTGTGGCAACTGTGGGTTTTTTTTCCTCACAAGGAAGACATGAATATGAATGTGGAAACAGTATCAGATATTTCTACACAGGTCTCGTGTAGTCCCACAAAGAGAGAAACACAAACACGCACTCTTGCAGCGCTATCTCTGTGAGGCCTTCTGATTGTAAATGGCTTTTCTAACGTCTTACCTTAACTATCCATTCTGAAGGCTTAACCTCGAACCTGACCCCAATCCTACCTCAGCCGACTGTGTCCTTAGCTTTAAAAACTCCTCTTAACCTTCAACTATATGTACACTGCAGCGGGATCTTGTGTTTTTGTGGGGCTCACAACGCAGGTTGGACCCTACAAGTCTAGTATAGTGTCAAAAGAAGAGAGAGCAATACGATGCCACACAAACACACACGCTCACAGTACCTTTGAGCTCGACTCCACTGAGGAATGCCAGAGGCTTTACCTACAGGCAGGAGAACTATTGTAAGTCTCTCTGAATCCACAGCCTGCAGCAGTTTTCAAAGTCCCAATATACTGATCATACTGATGCGACTTGTATATTTCCCAAGATGATACAGAGGAGAAAAGAAGATTTCTCTTCATATAAAAAAAAGAAGAAGAAACCCACCAACATTGAATCCTGCTTTTTATGTATAATTTAAAAAAAATCATTCAATAATTAGAATGCAGGCGACAAAGATCAATACCTAAATATAAATAATGCATACCTGTCACCCAAGCAATTACTGTTGTTGATTCTTTAAATGATTTTCAAATTATTGATCTTTTAATTCATAACCGGCTCCATTAGTGGCCCTCCTGTTCTCCTCTTGCTCTGTCCAAATGTAGCGGAGACATTTTTTAATTGCTAGGGTTTTTGCAAACTCCAGTAGAGTCCAGCCCCTAAGGAGCTGTACTTTCCTCTCCCCAAATATCAATCACTGGAATGAGATTGTCCCATTAAAAGAGCTTTAATAGGCCTAATCACTGAGGCGGGAGATGAATAGTGAATCAATTAAACAGATTTGTGTAAGAAGAGACACTGGTGTGACTTCACATTTCATACGTGAGCACTTTTAAGGATGACTGACAGGCCTTTGTTTACTGTGAAAGTGTGCGGATAGATTAGATAGATTAGATCTAATAAAAGTCCATAAGGTGAGAAGGGTTCAGCCAACGTAATACACAGTGACATAGTAATGTTTTAACAGCTCAAGCTCTTTCTAACTATTACTAGTATCCACTGGTGTCGACGTCAGGTCAACATTTGGGGGATAACGACATGGAACTGAAAACAATATATATGTAACTCAATCAAATACAATACAAGCGTAGCCAGTATGACAGCTCCGAGCTATATATAAAAACTAATTGTTTGTGTGTCTCAAAAAAACCCCAGAAACTGTAGTGGATTTACTATAAAATACATTGGGATACATGGGGAAGTCTCGCATTTAAGCCACAGATTAAAACTCGTCATGAGGGACAAATGTGTGCTGTAGAAATCTCAATTTCAGGTTCCGAATCTGCACTGACTTTACCGCCTTAATACGGCAGTGTCACAACTAATCCACTTGTCTATGCACTGTCTGTCATTTAACAACTTGGTGGGAGCAGCCTGTATCTGGAAAAAAATGTATGCTAATGCTAGTGGAGATAAACAGGCTTACACAATCCTAACGTTCAACCTGTCGATCAATCTGACAAGTGCCAATCACTGATACGTCTGTCTCAATTTACCTCACTCATTCTAGTGTGTTGCCATCTGTCTCTATAGAAACACTTGTAATGATTTAGGGGAAAGAAAAAAAAAAAACTCCTGATACCACAGATGAATGCAGGATAAATTACTCATCAGGTTGTTTTTTTTTCGTATTTTTTTAAGTCTTCTTTAAAGCACATCTTTGGTACATCACAAGCCAATGACTAATGAGTCAAAGCACTTAACACCAGGAACTTAAGAGTAAAATGTTTCTGTCGTGATTTTTCTTGCAGTGTGGCGCCCACTGCAGATGACAGCAAAGTAAATTTGAAGCAGAATGTCAAAGGTGACAGAATTTACTGGAGCAGGAAAAGTCCATTTGACAGACTTATGGCTCGGCTGGTAAAAGTTGATTTTTTTTTCTCTCTCTCTTTTTTTCCCGTGACCCAACAGTTTCCACTAAGTGTCTACTTTGTCCACTCATCAGCCTGTCAAAGGTTCCCTCTTAGTGCACTCCAAGGTCTTCATTAGAAGCTGGAGTTGTGCTGGAGAATGATGGGTTGACCGGTGAGTGCAATTGGTAACAGTTTCAGGACCTCTTGTCCATACAGGAAGGGCTTACCTCAGACTCCAGTTCTTAACATTTGAAGATTATCTTAGGCATCATGTGTAAATTCTTGTAAATGTGTGGCTGTGTGGTTTAAATGGTTGACCCGAGGGAAGTGTCCGCTTTGAGTTGCTTGTGTTGTCCTTTCGTCTGCGGGCTGCACTGACAGCGGGATGATCCAGAGACTGGATCTCCCAGACATGGGTGTTTTTACACTACCGTCGCTTGACACGCCGACATTGGCCTTCTGCTAAAGACTGATACTCAGCGTGAGAGAAAAATGTGAGGCGGGATGGCAGATTCGCTCACCTCCCCCATATAGTCCTGCAGTGACCCCGCCATCATTAATGACACAGCCAGCAAATGAAACGATAACCCACTTGACCACGTTTGATGCTTCACTCACTTAATTACCAGTAGCATGCTGTATTTGGCTCAATTATTCGTATGCTAACTGGCAATATAAATAGAGCCGCAGTGTGGTAATGCCATAATCGTGATGTTCAACTTGTCAATCAGGCTGTTCTCCGCCAGCCGCGGTAGCGCTGAACTGGAGCCAGCTGCATTCGCAGAATTTGCAGTGAGCAGTTGATGGGGGAAGAGGGAAAGAGCCCAGATGCTTACTCTATTAAAGCAGCCTCGCTTTGTTACACGACACAAAATTTATACACGCACAACTTTAACTATGTGGTGCCAGAATTTCCCCCCGACTTTGGTATATGGAAAGGGATTTATAGATTTGAGAGTCATGTATATTTAGGGTGAAGTAGAAATATTGCGTAGGAAGACTTTGGTTTTGTAGTGATGTCAACCAGACTCATGATTGAAGGAAAAAAAAGTGTTTTTCCCTTTGCTGTCAACCAATAAATGGAACTTGTGTAACCTCTAAAATGACACTCAGCTTGTTGTACTAAAGATCAACGTGACCGAATGTCATTTTTTTATGATTGAATCGCAGATGTGTCGATACTTTTTCTTTTGGTTAATTTGCTGAGAAAGTGGGAAACAGCTTCAGTTTTGCACTGAAATAAATGAACAAAGGCCGAACAAGAGGTGGTGTTAGTGGAGAATTAACTAAAATTGCATTACAGCTTATGGACGGTTATTTACAGCAGCTACCTCATGGAGGCTGTGCAGCAGTCACTAAATAAACAATGACTGTTCGGCTATCAAGCGGCCAGCAGCACCATGTCGTCACAAAAACAGTTTTTTTTAAAGTTTTAATTTCAGTATGGTTTATTGCAATCGACTGTACCTTTGATATATATAGCTCAAAGAATAACCGAGTATTCCCAAGCCACCATTTATAAGAAAAATATAGCTCCAAAAAGTTAAAAACAGTGATTGTGAGGCAGAAATGACCGATATTTAAGGTATCTATATACAGTAAACTGCAATATAAAACTGGATACATGTATTTATGATGCATCGTTGATAGCATCCATTATGTTCTTCTTACCAGACAACCTCGAAAATAAATAGATACGAGACTGAAAGGTCACAGTACATCACATAAATGTCAATGTTAAAATAACAGCCGAACAGAACGTCCGCTTTATGCAGGTCGCCGAAGATTTTGTACCCATCTTTGCTTCCAGACGCAAGCGGTATTTTGCTCCCTGGCAAACAATGAATAATTATTGGGCAGATGCGCACCTCGGAGAGGTCAGAGATCCCCGGTGCACGTTGCCTGGCTGTCTGTCTAGACTGACAACTTCACCTGCATGGCTTTGGTCTAGTTTTCTGCTCGGCCACGAGTGGAAGGGGGAGGACAGAGAAACAGAGGAAACAGCTACTGCATATTTCATCAAGGCATTGTGGACACTGCGGGCAGCCTGGTGAGAGTGGAAGAGCAGAGGTGGACAGTGCTGTCGACTCACATCAGCACTTTTCATCTATTGTGGTAATCTTATACATTTCAACCGTGTCCTGTTCTTTTCTCTTGTTTCAGCCACATGTTCATTGCTGATGCGCTCCCTGACATTAGTCCTTTGGCCACATGCAAACCGTAGTTTAAATAAAAAGCACCACTACAGGCATGCTCCACATGCTTGCGGGAAGACTTGTTGGAAATGTCACAACCTCACATAGCATTATGAATTATACAGCAGTTTTCTAGTCGGCAGGGAATCAGTATAAAGAGCTGAATCGGTATGAGAATAGGCTTCAACACTTCCACGTGCACCAGAGTTCGTATTTTCGAGTTACTTGCCTATCGGTGATCCATTTCATATTGCTTATGGAACAAAGCAGACTCCTCCCAACACGAATTACTCGCCGGTCTGTTATCGTCACATGAGCCAGCTCCAGCAAAGGCACCTTTACACATTGTGAAATTCTTCACACCCACATATCTAATCCAAACAGCCACACAGCAGAGCTCCTGGGGTTTAACGCTCACAAAAGCAAGTATATTCTGTGTGTGGGCAATCAGGGGCTAACCTTTGCACCCAAGCTAAGTATACATAACGAGACAATTCAGCAGATTTGGGATTTCTGTTACATGCTGCTTGGTTTTACGAATTACTACTTCCTCCAGCTTCATGACACCACATACTTGTTCACCACTTCCACTTAACATAAGCCTTCAATACTCAGTCTAGACTGCACATATCGCACAATGTTACCATTTACGTGACTGTAAATTTCCTGTAATTTGAAATGAATAAAGCAGTGTGGGAAATTTAGGGTCACAGGCACTGAAGTCAATCCCAGCTAATTATTTGAAAACAATCTTACACCCTGGACAAGTCGTAAATCTCTTAAATCTCATGCTATGTTTAAAAAAAAAAAAAGGAAATACTGTATATACAACCTATTGCCAAGGTGATTGTGACATGCATGCAGTAAATCTTGCCATATAGTTGCTATTTGATAAGGATAATAACATCTTGTTTGGATTTGACCATTACATTTTATACTCAATTTCAGTTTGATTAAGTTTCCTTTTAACTTGTAATATGGTATTTTGTGTCCTTTTTAATTTGTCTGAAAATAATACACAATGAAATTTAAAACAATCCTCCACTAAACATTTCTCACTGTGACAGAGCTTCTTTTACTACTTTATTTCTTGCTATGTTGGCACCATCATAATTACTACGGCCTCTATAGGTTGCCAGAAATGTTCTGGCCTTGAGGACGTGCATGTGGCCACTACTACCACATATGTGACTGATAAAAGCTGACAATATTCATTCAGTTGGGCGGACAACTTTTGCGAGTGCTGTCCTCAGAGGTATGTGGGCTTGACTGCCAGTCACACTTGGCTCAGCTGCCAGCTAAGCCTCGGTCATCCCAGACACTGACCGATGGTGTCAAATGCTAAACACACATCCAAGCTTCAAATCTCCCTTCAGAACCCTCCGACTTGGTACCCGATTCCAAATGCAGGATTTCCACAGTCTATGGTTTGTGGTCACAACGCGATTGTATTTACCGCTTAAGTGCCCTTTGTGTTTGTTGGGGAAAGCACTCTTCCATAAGTGAACCTTTGGCATTTTTCTGCAGTGTACATGGGTGGCTACATCTCAAGCTTCTGTTCCACTTCACATGCTTCGTCCTCTGCTCCTCTGTGGGATTATGATCGCTTTGTGAGATGTCAACAGGAGTTAATGAATATCCCCTTTCACAAAGCCTGGGTAATCCTGCCAACAACCCCCCCCCCCCCCCCCCCCCCCCAAATTGATAAGATCTACCATAATACCAGAAAGGAGACCACTGGCATCCAGCTCTCAACCACAGAGGGATTTTTCACGCTTTGATGCCTAAGCTGAATTCTTTTATTTCTTTATTTTGCAACACAGTGATGAAATTGGGTGCAGTTATTATTAGGGGATTTGTTGCTGGTGGTGGCAATGAAACAGTCTACCTCGTGTTTAATCTACCCTCCAGTCTACTGACGCTGCTTTTGTCTCATTTTATCTGTGTTCCTTTTCTTATACTCTTGCGTTGCACCAGTCTCCATTTCTCCGGCACTCATCATCTTCAAAGTTTGAGTAAGTAATTGGCTCACGTTCTTCAGACACAATCCTTTGTCATGGGAAATGCACCTTTTTTTTTTTTTTGGTTTTGTTTTCATAATGCATTATCTAAATTTACATGTTGGAAACTGTGCATATCTTCTACCAAAGATCAAGAGACCTGCATCTTTCTTTCTCAAATCATCAGGTTGGTGGCTTTTGGGGCTCAGCTCTCAAAGACTTTATTGTTCAAGAAATTTGAGAGTCGTCGTCATCCATTTGATGTGTTTCTTCTTAACTTAGTGAAGCCGAAGCGCAGGAGGATAATTAGGTCCTTGTGGTCATGTGTGAATCCCAGGTGTTCAAATAGGCAGCTTTCATTGCAGCATGTCAAAAGAATTACTACGCAAGGAAAAAATAAAAATATTGCAAGCGTTTCGACATGGTACATGATAAAGATGTGTAATTGGGCACGTTCTGGCACAGCTGGGTGTCTATTATGGTCAGCAGCTGCTGGAAAACTGGAAAAGCGATGTATAAAACCAAATAACAAGGGCGCTTTCAGAGAAATAAACAAGGTGTGCACAGTAATAGGTCCAAGAAAACTATGGCTATCAGTAAATACCAGCCAAACTAATTTGGCAAACACAGTCACTACAGCAGAGTAGTTTTTATACAAATGTTTTGAGCATATTTGCAGTAAAATGGCCCAATCGATTGTTCTATTTACTCTGCGTGCGTGACTGTATTTATCCACTGTGGCTGGGGGCAACACACTATAAGCCCCTTTGGCTTTTCTGTCTTCCTGCACTGACCTGTGAATATATAATTGTGATTGAATGGACTACATTCCTAAATACAATCTAAACTCCAAGTTTAATCCAAGTTTGGATTCCAAGTTTAATCCAAGACGTCAAATCTTGAGCTTTAAAGAAGTGGAAGAGCACACTGATGCATATCGATGGTATTGTGGAAGAAAGAGTATCACTCCACATCAACACAATATCACCAAAACTTGCCCACTTCTTTCAAAAAGAGGTGACATAAAATCAATGTTTTGTTCTGTTTTTTTTATCATTTTACTAAATGTGATTAGTATATCCATTTATATCAGTCAACCTTTAGTTATAAAGCAATTTTAATGCATTACGCTGCTTATGCTTATTATGCTTAGCATATTGGATACAGAGACTGTCCCATCACTTAAAGACACGCAGTCCTGCCCCCGCCTGTCGCATTCACCCATTCACGTACCTTATCACTCACAAAAAAATGGCAATATTGGAGCAATTTAAATGTCAGTGTCTTGCCCAAGAAACTTGCGGATACTTTATGGTCAGAGTGAAAGATGAGTAGCTCTACCAACAGAACTGCTAGTTTGTTTTGCAATTGTCTGCCAATAGTGTTTGTCATAATCAAAAGACTTTCAATCCCAGAGTCATCGATTAATGTAATTGCAAGTCTTTTGAGGTTGAGCAGATGGAAAGACAATGGCGATACACAAAGACAAAGCCTCAGACATAACACAATTGAGAAGAAAACTTTTGTTAATTGCAATGACTATCAAACTACAGTTTGGAAGTCAATTCAGGCAAGGAGAATACCTTCTGGCATGATGTTCCCTCCACATATGAATCCAAGAGAGTTGATTGGCAGCTCTTCAGACAAGAGCTTGATACCAGCTGTAAAGCATGGTGGTGGAGATAGTTTGGGAATGAATGCTTTACTGCCTCAGGGACTGGACAGCTTGCAGTCATTGCTTTGACAATGAAAACTGTAATGTATCAGCGAGTGCTTCACTACAATATGATGCCATCTGTCCCAAAACTGAAGTGGAAAGAAAACTGGACCTGTTTACGGGGTGATAATCTTATAGGATCTATCCAGCAGATCTACGAAGAGACGGCTGTGCAAGAGGAAATGTGGGGAGTGGTCTAATCAAAGCCCAGATTCAAATCCCAATGAAAATAATTGAACATAAAACAAAACTAGCATAGCCAAAATCTGAGTAGGAATGTGCAAACTTGTTAAAAGAGATGATTATGGTTGAATTTATAGGGAAAAAAAAAATCTAAGCTTTACTTGTAGTGCTCAAATATACCATCTGGAGACCGTATCAAAAAACAGGTTGTTTAAATACATCAAAAGTCTCTGAACTACCAAATAAAGCTTATATTTCCTCACATTATAATATATCTTCTTTCACCCTCATCACAGTACAGCTGCTCCATGACAGCCAAACATGATGGCTGCACTTTATGGAATCGCCATTTGAAGCCAGGAGGTTAAACCGTCCTGTCAAGCCGGGTACGCTCCAGTAGGTCGTTATACATAAGCACTGACCCCCATTCAGCTCATTTCACCGCACGGACGTTCACGAATCTGCTTAATGTAAGCAGCAGCAAATCACCTCAAAGATATTGATCCCAGGTCTACCTTCTGTCCTTTAAGTGTCATTCTGATAGTGAACACGTACTAGAGGAGATGTTAATGTCTATGATACTGATTTCAATTGGAGTCATTGACAGTCTGTGTTAGTAGTCCATATGTCACTAAATGACATGTTTAAGCAGCTGTCAGAGAGATGGGGGGAAACATTTTCTTAGTGACAACCTGATAAAATCTTTAATCATCTAAATCAACAAAGTGGCAGTCGCATGTATAAAAGTGAGCATTTTTTTCTAAACTTAATTACAACCGATAAAAGATCGCAAAAAGACATCGATTGTTTCTCTTGTCGAGAGTTTCTTGCGATTAATTGTGTGTTTAATTTCCGTGATGTCTAATGTGATGTCGCCAGGACTGCACGATGTGTTTTATTGAACATAATTTCAGCTCCATTGTTTTGACTAAGAAAAGATGCATGGCTGTTCACAGATTTTAGCACATAATCAGTAATGTGTAATTAGCGTAATCAATATCAGTGTAAATAAATCCTCCCGATGTGGTGCCTGTGCACTACAGAGCAGTGACAAGGTTACACAAACAGCATAAGGCTTAACCACTTCCGTGCTGGCGCGTACGTGAAGTAACACCCTCGGATGCGGTGGAGTTCAAAAGACTTCATTATTAATCCTCTTTATTTTCCATCAAATCAGCTGTCTGTTTCCTAATCATTTGCGCGCAATTTACACTCCGCTATCCCGCATGCTTTCATCTCACCCTAAATAGGACAAAAGCGTGTTATATTTAAAAGCGGTTGTCATTACTCTGTGCTTCCTGTCAACGCCGAAGCTACAGTGGGAGTGATCTGAGTCGGGCATTGTCTAATCTGGTGTAGGCTGCTTTCCATCTGTCAGTAACAGCAAGTGATCAGAGGGAAATTTTCAAGCCTCTTCCTCGTCTTTTTGCATCCACTGCTAATTGATTGCCAATTTGATTCCACACATCTTAGCACAAATTGTTTGCCTGTTCCTACTTTTACCCCTCTGCTTCCTGGCTTTTAAGATGCTGCACGAACTTGTTTGGTATTAAAGAAGATGTTTCCTCTCGGCTTGTTTTACTTGTGTTAACCTTGTTTGCCTGCCATGCCGCAGTTTACAGGTACCAAGATGAAAATACACCGGGATTCTGGGATCCACAGAGAAATGCCCTGTGGTGGGACAAATGGTAAACAAGAGGATATGTATTTAGTGGAAATTGTGTGATAGTAAATAGCCTGAATACAAATATCTATATAAAGCCAGTTGTTAAAATGTAAAAGTCAGAAAATAACTTTGCTAAGTTTCGCGAGGATGTGAAATGTGCTCTTTGGATTTATTCCTCCAAATTCTGACCTCAGATCAGTCATACCTATAATATGTACCTCGACTGTCAAAAGCAGATGTAACCGTCTTTCTCTCCTGTGTGCCTTATGTAACAAGAAGTGCTGCCTTTTCCTGGAGCCCTGGCTGCTGAGGCAATCGGAGCAGAGGCCATGTTATACCCTTATCTGACAGCATGGGCCAGAGACAGGTGACACGCTGCAAACACAAACCCAACTGATTGCAACAGTTCTTTATCTCCCACAGCCCTACAGTTACAGCGATCCAGACAGCAGACTCAGTCGCCACCCTGCTCCCCTCCTCCACCCTCCACAGGGCAGAAACCAAACCAAGCGCTTATAACGAATGTTCACCAAGTTAGATTTTGTGACATCATGTGATCACCTTTGGGAGCGAGAGGAAGAGCAGTTGCTCCCAGCATTACTTTAAAATACATGAGAGGCTATCTTAGGATTACACTGTAGTTGAAGAAAAGCTCTGGTATGTTCCCTGTAGTCACACAAAAAGCAACAGCGGATTGGAGCAACAGCCCCTGTTTATTTCATCCAACATGAATGGGATATGGTCCCCGATGCTCATTTTGTTAATGGCCCTTGCAGTCTATTTTCCAAGTTGGAAAAAAACTGCTAGCAAAAGCACCAATTCCCAGTCGATGTTATTTTTCAATTTTTCAGAGTGAAACACTAGGTAGTTCGCTGCCCGTGTGGCTATTGGAACTGTAGTGACAAGCTTTTAAGAGAACACCTACACATTGTGCATAATGAAATTACCGGTACTGACAATAATACCGCAGCCTCTGTAAAATCCACAGTCCCAAAGGATGTGCAGAAAAATAAATCAAACTTAGATAAAGTTGTATTGGTTCCACAACAAGGTTATGTATTATTTTGTTTTGGAGGGGGGGGGGGGGGGGGGGGGGGTTAAACCAGCTACCAAAACGTGACTCAGCTTGTGCTTTTAGAAAGCCAAGTTTAATGAACATATAAAAATAAAAATGGAAGGAATAAGCACATCTTTTTCAGCCTTCCATTTGTCACCACCTACATGCGCTTTTATCAAGTTACATCACACATTGTCAAATCAGTTTACGCTTTCTTAAGAAGCTCCTGTACAGAAAGGTAGAGAGACACACACTTGGTATTTTCACGCCCAAACTGTTCACATGCAGAACATTGTTCAATTTACTCTCGTTCATGGAGTGGCAATTACAACATAGTTATCGCGTGGCACTTTATATTCTAATATAAAGAAGCAACCCAACAATTCCACCAGAGCAGGTGTCAGCAGCAGTAGGAAGAAGGAACTAGGAAAAGTACATCCACACTCAAATTAGAGCAAGAAAACAAATAAGTGAACAAGCAAGTCAATACAATGTAGACTTGATGTGTGCAGGAGCCTAAACATTGATTGCTAGCACCCAGACCAACAGTTATAGATAATATAGTGGAAGAGAGAGGGCGGTGAAAAGAGAGCATGTAATGGCGACATATGAATATATAGGGAGTTTAGAGAGAAGATCAGCACAGTTCCTTTAAAGGAGAATTTCCATCAGTCTAAACTTACAGCAGTTTAAGTAGAAAATGGTCTGAAGCCATTAAAGCCAGCACCAACTTTAAGATTTATCGAATAGGACATTTATTTAAGGCTT
The DNA here is from genome assembly GCF_963383615.2 of Lipophrys pholis. Lineage (NCBI taxonomy): Eukaryota > Metazoa > Chordata > Actinopteri > Blenniiformes > Blenniidae > Lipophrys > Lipophrys pholis. The sequence goes on from NC_137629.1 coordinate 20,513,272, forward strand.
ATCTTACGAGTCAAGGGTGTGCTATCATACCAAACTCAAACCACGGGCTGGTTACACAAGCAAGTATGCAAACACGTAATGTTACTGTGGCAAAACTGTAGAATCGTAAAAATGCACCTGAACCAAACCCAAGTGTGGTGACAGAGCTAAAAACTGAACACGCTCCTCCGTGTATTCTCTTCAGCTGGAGGTGTTGACATGTTGTGTTTTGTTTACTGAAGGTGAGAGGCATGCGGAGGTGTGTGGACCAAAAGCTATGACACCTATCACCACGTTTCATTAGTACCTGCCGGTCATTGTACAACCCCAAAGTTACATACGCGCAGAGGGCTCAGCGGTGAAAACGCACACCTCACACGCATGGCTGAGAAAGGAAGAAGAAAAAAGTAGGTTTCAGGATGTTGCTGACAGAGCAGACATAATTCATTAATACATGTTGTACTCTCCCTCTACTCCCAGCTGTTCTTTTCGTCCTATGTGTGTAACTCCAACCATTGAGAGAGACGATATTTGCACAAATCCTTGTCTTTGAACTCTGTGGTCAATTAATTCAAACAATGCAGCTTTCATTTCAAAAAAAGGAGGGCAGACTGCTTTATTTGGGTTTCTTGTCTGTGTAATAACTAAAAATGCTCTTTGGCTAAGTTTGCTTGGTGCGTAATGGAAAAAAAAAAAAGGAAGAGAAACCCTTTGTTCAGTTCACATTCACAAAAAAGGTCACTATATAGATGAAATTTACTGAGGTCATTTTGAATGTTCTATTCCCATTAAACAAACTAAATAATTCTGTGTGCCGAACAAAGCTGATGAAAGCACACTTTTTTATTGTCACATGGGAGGAAATCTTCTTTTAATACATATACAAGACCTTGCTGGTCTTTTTTGTGTGGAGTTTGTGTTTATGTTTTCCCAATTCATGCAAAGAGTTTTGTTAGGGTACTTTAGCTGACAAACCCAAGATTGGGGCAATGGGCCTGAGAGTGTGGATTTTTCTGTAATTGCCTCTCTGTTACTTAAGGTGAATGACGGACGGACAGACGGATGGACCCAAACCACAGCCTTTATCGAACCAAGTAGTTTTGGTGCATACAACATTAATCATTCATTATTTGATTGGTGCTGTAATGGCAATTGAGATTGAGATGCCCCTCGGAGAGTTTGATTGATATGACGCCTCAAACGGACAGGCAAAATGTTGCATGACAGACCAAGTCGAGCTGATTTTTAATGGAGAAAGTCTACAAGTCTGCTTCTGTTAAAAATTCCACAGTCTGAGTTCCATTACTCCCCAGTTTATATAGCTCGACACATATCCTGCACCGCCTTACAATCCCCATCCACTGACTTAAAATTCACAGAACGCTGATCTTTATTTAGCCGCGGAAGCTCAAGCTTGCACTTTTACCCCACTCAGTCGCTTCGCCGAAACCCCTCCACTGGTTCCACCTCTGCTCCCGAGCTCTTTCACTCTTCCGTCACTCCACCTCACTCCCCAATTTCCCCTCCCTCAATCTGTATGAAGCTGTTCCAGTGCGTGATCAAAGCACAGTGCGCTGGAGTTCTTTCCTCCCTCTGTCAGAAGCACAGAGAGGAGGGAAACAAAGCCTCCACAGTAGTCTGCCACAAATAACCTCCTCGCAGCACAACACACTCACTCTCACACACACACACACACACACAAACACACACAAACACAAACGCATACATGGCGACACAGCCGATGGCACTGGTGGGAGAAGTGAGTGGGGCTTATCTGTTTGAGGACTGTGAGTGTACCCCGCCACTTGTTGGGTCTCCACAGTGATTCCTGGCATAAAACGATGCAGCTTCAAATTATCTCCTATTCACACCAAACTGACACGACACGTGGAGAATGATTTGACTGATAGGGAAGTCGACTCCGTGCTTTTGTTGTGCAGAATGGGGAATTCGAAAATGTGCTGCAGCCCAAATAACAGCACGAGCTGTGAAGAGAGCCAAAATCAGAATGCAAGCATGTGCAGCTACATTCAAGCTGGGAAACCTGAAGTCAGAAGGGAGAAAACAATTATCATTGTCCTTTGGTGTTCGTCACAAGGGCCACAGTCATTTCACTACCTATTGTGTGTTTTTCGGTGGCCATTCAGGAGCACTGTGAAAGATATTGCAATTTTCCCCGCAGAGACAGGTCCCATACCGCCTGTCAATAAGGTGTTACGCTGAATATAAACAGCAGAGTTCATGCAAATTCTTTCAATGCATTTTGTTGTTTCAAGCCCACTTTCTCCCCAGTGCACTCTTCTTGCCCTCTGCGAAACTCTCCAAACTGCCTTTCACATTTCAAGCTACCTATATCCAATATTATGCAGTGCATTATCGTTTATCAGCGGCCAAAAACAGTCTTTCAGATCCAATGCCTCTATCAAGTTAAAACCTGAATGTCCAAAGGCCCTGGAGTGATGCTGGACCTGAAGAGAGAATAGGTTACGAGACGTTTGATATTACTTGTTCCAATTTGGCTTCCAGCAGCAACGGCGCTTGATGAGAGCTGTGTGTGGATGTTTGTGGCTGCAGGGACCTGTAATGAGAGTTGGCATATTTCCGATTTGTGAAAGAGTGATGTAAAATGTCAATTTCAAATGGAAAAACAACAGCTGTAAGTGAAATCCTGGAAAGCAGAGATATCATGAGCGACCGGCTTACAAATGATGAAACTCAATTAAGATCAACTACTGCTTTTTGCTTTCTTTCTCCCTTTTTTTTTTTTTGTCTTCTCCATCAGTGGATATACAGAGATTGCGGCACTGCGACTCCGCGGTTACCCGGTCCCCACTCGAAGTCTGGTAGGCACCCGGGGAAACTGTGCGGCTCATTATCCTCCATTAGGGTTTTTTTTGGCTGAATCAGTGTGGAGGCAGCTCTGGGCCGTATAATGAGCGTGGCTGAAATCACAGCGAACAGCCTCACAGAGCAGGTGCTGCTCAAACACAAACCGCACTATTCTGTCCGTCTGCAGCACAGGGCAACAACATGGACACGCACCACCTATCTGTGTCCACTCGTGCGTGTCTCGGCACATGGACGAAGAAGTAAAAAGTCAGAAATTTAGTAATATGCCAGCTTCATGAATCGATACTGTCTGATACTGTGTTTGACAAAGAAGCAAAGGAAAAGAAACTCCATCTGACAGTAATGAACACAGCCAGGTGCAACACTATAATAAAGATGATGCTACCTGACATTGTCAGTGCGGGCTGTCGTCCTGCGCTTTCTCTTTTCTTCTCGGAAAAACACCGGCGCCACAGATCTCTCAGTTATCCCCACTAAACACTTGTGTCACATAATAAACTTATCACAGAGCCTTCTCTGCTACACGAAGAGGAGCAGTTCATCCGTCTTGATTTCTGTCTCCTACTCCGTCTTGCTGCGACACCGACAGAGGTTGCACTCTGATTGTTCTTCAGGGCTCCTCCGGTACGTCCATGTCAATTAGGCGATATCGATGTGCCGCTAATACGTCCGGTCGGTTTTTGTGAAGCTCAGATAAGAATGGAAAAGCAGTTTTTTCTCTCTCTCTCTCTCTCTTGTTCTGTTTATCTCGCTCAGCTAATGTCAACAGATTGGCTTTTGTCTTGGCTCCAAATATACATTTTGCCAGAATGACGACGGTTAAGACTTCTATCACACATTATCACACCTTCAACACTGGAGATTTAGCTCCATTAACCTTCTCGGATTTCTAAATGTTATCAGTAAATGGTTTTCATGCTGTGGATTAATCTCCTGTTTTGTTCATAATTGCTGTCGCCTGTCCCATATCTGTTTGAACAGCTATTTGGAAGCAACCGCAGATACGGTTTGAACAGAGGTTGTTTATTTGGAAGCGACACAACAGTTACAGTATTTGTACAATAAACATCATTGACTGGGGAACATGAGCATTAATTGTCTAATCCTGCTTTGTAACTCGGTGAAAGCACGGACATTTAGTTTTGGTGTAAGTAATTAATAATTGTTCATTTATTACAGTCACAACTTGCATATAGTGCAGTTACTTGAGTGAATCTTGCAAACAGTATTTTGTAATCAGTTAATAGGTTGTTACTGAGTGCAATAGTATCATAATAGTGACACATGAGCCACGATAATCCAGATCAACAATGGCTATCAACTTTTTTTGAATGCAAGGGTTTTTTAGTCATATTGAGTATTGCGAATGACAAGTTGTGAGAACATTTCAATTTAATACGAGTTTCAAAATGTATTGTTTGTATTGACCACTCATTTCAGAACATGCCCTGGGGGGCATAAAAAACTATTCAGACTACTTTTTTTTTTCTATTAAAAAAAACTATTGATTCACGTTTTCCAAATATGTATAGAACGTTTGATGCTTTCTTACTAAAGGTAATTTTTTTGTACAGGTTCGTCCATCTTATATTCAAACCAAACAGGTGTTTTGATCAAAATATTGAGAACGTACTGACTTTCTACAGTACAGTATTCTCAGTATGGGCAATACAGATTAGTACCATATGAAAAGGCTGTTGGAGGATCGGGGTCCCTGGTTTTTATACTTACCTCACAGTAGACCGTAAATAATTATGCTGATGACACTAACTTATGAATGAGATGGTGCTGCTACTGGCCTGTCGTTGATGTCTTGTACTACTGCAACGTTACATTGCAAAAGTAGTTGGTTATCCAACAACTACTTGGTCGAGAAGAGGAAATTTTGTGACTTTTTTAAAACCTACAATACAAAAGCACCTCCTTTCTAAGTGAAAACCACATGAAACATGGTTACTACACCCGATATGAGTTACATAATGGTGTAAGTCTATGATCGACCAGAGAAACCAGGGAAAAACCACCTTGAACTGAACCATGGTTTTCATACCGAATGAGAGGAGCCACATCTGTCTGGGCTGTGTTGAAATATTCAAAAGCGAAACGTGCCAAGTTCAGTTTAGTCCACCCAGGAGTCGACAGACTCTTGTGGCCAGCTGTGGATCTGTCCCCGAGCACCAACGTCTTATTCCCATCGTTCAAGAACAGATAAGATTAACTCATGACAAATCTAGAAGTGTTAGACATCCATTGAACACAAACATGCACAAATGTAGTCTTTAGAAATCGTAGACTGACCTGCTTTGAGTTCTCAAAGCCCTGATGCCATTAACTGCTTTCTATATGTGGTGACATCCAATGACTGGTCCTTTGTCTGAGTGATGAGTTAACGTTCGAATTCACTGCCAAGGATATGCAAAGAAGCACAAGTATACTAAGCCTCTGCTACACTTTTATAATAAAAGTAACCCAAGTTTTGAAACTATAAATCTGCTTCTGTAATTACTTTTAAATTGCTTGTGTTTGATGGAGGACCAGGCAGCGTGACAGGTGTTGTAAAAGTAATGAATGAGCTGAGATCGAGCGAGACTAAGTGTACACTAAATTGTTAACTTTGCTAATCATAAGGACAAAGTATAGCGCGGATAATACGGAGCGTTTCTTCGTGACTCTCCTGCAGCTCGGGCACCGCAGCCAGTGCACTCCATTGCAACGGAGCTTCATCACTGTGGCAGAAAACCTCTCATCCATTGCGATACCTCCCCCTCTTTGTTGGCTGTAGGCTTACAGACTGAGGCAAAGACTGAGGCACACTGTGGCGGGCTTAGGCTGAGATCTGTTCACTAGCTCAGCCATCTAAGCGCTACAAATGGCCCACAATATGCTAGAGTGCCCACAGGGGAAATAAAGCTTCCAGACATGAGACTCCATCACCACTGTGCTCAAGTGAAGGGAAATGGAGGAGCAGAGAGCGTTTAACTATTCTTGCTTCACTGGCCTCCCGCGTCTTGTTAAAAGCCGATGGCCACTTATGACAGAAGGGATAGCCGAGATGATGAAATGTAATGGGCCAAAAGGAAAGGGGCTTGGCTGGAGAGGTCTGAGAAGTGTGAGGGCAAGGGGATACGGAAACAGACAATAGATTTAACAGGAAAAACTGGGACGGTCACGCTGTGCCAACAAGTAGCCGGCGCGCACGTGTGCGCGGCGGCACGTGTTGCCTAAAAGACACCGTTGTGAAGATGAATAAAACTGGACATACAGCTTGTTTTCGATCGCAACACTTACTTGACCTGTTGTAAACAATTTGTGCGCCGGCAGCTTCTTCATGTTTGCTGTTGTGTGAAATATAAATCCAGCCTCTCTGTGAGCGGAACGGCTCACAGTGTGAAACCCAGACACAAGATGAAAGGAAAAATAGCTTGTGGCCAAATATATGGACAATATAATAACTTGTGTGTTGCATAAACTCCTAAACTTGAATCACAAATAAAAGGATATGTTTGCTTGCCACATCTTTAGTTGGTTTTATGATTCTTACAACATGAACTAAAGTTTGATCAAATTTAAAAACTGTTTCTATTATTTGTTCATTACGTGTACCTCATGTAGCATGCAGATTTACTTCTGGGGTCAGATGAGGCAAAAAGTTCTTCCATCTGTATGTTGAAAGTTAAAAACAAAGCAATCAGTTAGAGATTATTAAAATGAAGACCGTGCAAAAATAATGCTGTGAGCACCGAGAGCCAATGATATTTGTTTGAAGCACCACAAAAAAACGAAGTGATGTTCTAGATTGACCACAGTGGGAATTTAGAAAGAAATCTGGCTCATGTAATTTTAGGTCAACGCAATAGATGTAATATTACATCATAAAATAACAGTATTGTATCTAATCTCTGAGAAAGTTCTGCACATTGTATCATAATGAAATAGTAAAATATATGTAGAATATGTGTGGTGTGCACTGAGGGTTGAAAATTGTAAAAGATGAGTATAATGGGATTTCATCCATAGCCACCTCAGGGCAGGAACTCAGATTCAAAATAGATTCCATGTCTGAGCTGGGAATCAATGATGGGGCTGCAGATATATGAAGAAATGTGATGTAGGCATTTTGAAACGTCATCTAAGTTGCTTAAATATTCCACAATTATTATCATTGGATGAGTTGTTTGTGTTCCTCATCCAATTCAGATACTGATCGATGTGTTTGTAATAAAATATCTATGATTATTGTTTCTGGCTATGAAGGCCTTGATTTATAAGTCAGTAACTAGAAAAGTCTCATCTGAACTGCTTCTACGCCTTCAGGACTGATGCTTTGCCCCAATCCCCCAAATCTGAGCCCAGACCCTTTGGAGTCATTACGGGTGTGTTTTCACTTGTCACGTTTGGTTCAGTCAAAATTACCCCGCATAACGCTGCCATCTGAAGCCGGGAGTGCACTAGAAAGGGCAAATCAATTTGAGAAGCAGGTGATGGAAAAGAAACCCTCAACAATAAAAGGTAGATTTAAGTCTGTGTGACGCACAGACCAAGAAGCTCCATATCAGTGATGTCACATTCATTTTGGGGCCGGAAAAAATGTAATTTAATCACAATGGCACTTGACCTTTACAATGAAATATTCACCTATAAAAACAGACAAAACATGCATTTAACATTTTTTCCCATTTATTGTGGTTTTTTTTATCTAATACATGTCTATTCATCTATTTTGTTTCACCACAGTAAGTCATTGCCACTTGCGCCGTAGACTTGGCTATTGAGACCAGATGCCCTTTCTCCCCACCAGATCTAGACCACCAGATCCAACACATACGTTTTCACAAACTCAACGTCATGGTTAGTTTTGATGCTGGCAAAACAGTAACAAGATTAATAACAGTAAAATTGTAGATAATGCCTTCTTTGTTATTTGTACACTTTAAGAAATTCTCCAACTGCTGGACTGGACCGTCTGGTGGACCTGTTCTGGCTTGTTGGCCACATAATCGACACCCCAGCTCTTAATGGACCAAAGAGCAGGGCCTGATGGAATTCAGAATTGTCTTTTTATTTCTTCAGGTTTGTTGATGTCTTTATACTACTAACAAGCTATTGGCCCAGCACATGACATTGGTGTCAGGGTTGAAATATATATAACATATGTTCAGAACATGTTTCGGTCCGATGTTAGAGCTTGTTTTCTACTTTGGTCCAGACCAGAAAACCATACCTGAACTGCCAGAAGTGTCAGTCACCGGAATGAAAATATGTGTTTCAACCCAAACTTTACTACGGGAAATATTTGAACTATTTTTGTGATTAATAAGCCCACTACAACATAGCATGCATCCTGTATAAGCTACACGAATATAATACTGCGCGTTGGGTAACGTTAATCCTCCAGAGTCACAATGTTACAGTAAAAAAAAAAAGAAAAACAAAAGAGCTTATCTCTGACTATATACATTGTGTTCCAAATTGCTTTTCCTGAGTGTTTAACAAATGACTCTTCCACTACTGTGGAAATACAATTGTCGTACTGTGCTCACTTTGTGTCACATAGTCACTACTGAACATTGAAGTTGGAGATTATGCAGCACATTTAGCAGAGCAGAAAGTCTTGTAATTGGCACAGTACCTTTTGTTTGTCTTCATCCAACCAGTCATGGTTAAATGAGAAAACGTTGTAATAGCAGTCTCCAAATATGCACATGTCATTAAACACACAGGAAAAAATACTCTCGGTGTAACAAACTGCAACTTCCCATCACTTTCTAAAAACTTTTTGCCGTGCTCTGTTACGCTGCCACAGTTATTGACCCTCAGGTGAGCCTCGTTGTGGTGAATGCTCACTTTAAACTGAATTGGTTCCCATCGCGCTCCAGATGGGTCCCATGCAGTCAGACTGTCAGGGTACACATGTTGGCAGGCCCTTGTTTGTTGCCACCCTGCTGGGAGAAGGTCAGCACCTCGCCGCTCCAGAGAGCTGCGCCACCTCCTCTGAAACCAGTCCTGCACTCATCAACACGCCCGATGCCTGAACATTTTGTGAAGCGATGATTTTACAGACAGCGTCCGGTACTTTTGGTCACGTGGTAACCCGGGTTTTCTAAAAAAAAAAACGAATCTCCTTTTTGTGTCTTCCAGATATAACTTAGGTTATGCTAATTTATGTGTAGGCTGGGAAGAGAAGCGGGGAGAGACAAAGGCCTGAGGAAATGATTCATGTTTTTTTTTTTTAAGGGTATACTGCATGTAGCCATGAATACATTGCGTCTTGTTAATGCTACCCCGTGTTCTTGCCCTGCCTCCACTGTGACCACTGTTCTGACATCAAGACAAAAAATACATTTTTGAAATGGTAAAAAACGTCTTTCGCCAAAACATCTTGTCACGAGCCTTTAGCCTTAGCTGAGTACAGCTCACAGGACGAAATGAGGCCGCCTTATAGCTGTATTTCTTCAGTGTAATGCTCGCAGGATATGTTCAGGATTAGCAGAGATAATAAAAAAAAAGAAAGAAAAAAAAAGTGCCCCCTGTGACTGATTTTAAAGTCAGATTTATGTAACTAAAAGTGAAGTGAGACGTCTGAGGCTTCAAGTTAATTCCACTATTTGCTTTGACGAGATTTTCATTATTGCAGGAATAAATAAAACAATCAGGCAGAAAATCTCCATGTCTCAGTCAATTAACTCTCAAAGTCTGCTTTAAATCACCGTGGAAATTTGAGTTCCAATCACCAAATACACACGAAGCCAAAAACAAAACGTAGCAACCAGCAGCACACCGAATAATCAAAGGCTCGATGTTAACATCTGAATGCTGACAGACCAAATTTGTGCAAAACACAATGATTGGGATTGCCGGGTACTGAACAGGCATGTAAAAGGGAGGGGTGGAATGAAAACATGGAAAGGTGCGCAATCATTTGTTAAATGTTTCACTGACCATGCTAACAAAAGGTGGAACACAATAAAAAAAGGAAGCCCTTTGTGAAGCCGAGCAATTTTCCTTTATGTGCTTTCACACCCGCGCTTTCAGGTCTGCAGTCTGTCGGGTCAAATGTAATTGTGAGAAGGTTAAACTACACTGAAATTACTAGTACAGTGGACCCTTGTAAGTCTTATAGGATGAGAAGAAAAACAAGTTCCGCACGTATAGATCACTGGCATCTTCTCTCCATTGATTTATTCTTTTTTTTTTTAATGAAAGCCGCGACTGTGCAGGAGGAAACAGTAAATTGAGACTTGAGACACTCACTAATCGCCAACACACCATCACTGACGGCCGTAGAATCAGACAGCCTTCGTATCAACATGAATGGAATATGATGCCATACGTTGGAAATACTTTGTACAAACTGTACAGACCATAGAACTGTTGTAAATGTTTTACCGGCAGCTTTGTGGAGGGCGAACAACACAGTGCAGATAAATGTACATAAGAAAATACTCTGATTTAATGGTGAGGAAGAGTATATAATAAAAAAAATAAAGTTTGACAACTCGATGAGAAAGGATTTCGTTTCGAGTAAACACTGTTCAGTACATGTATGACTCCCTCCACCAAAGTGAGTCAGAGAACCTAAAGAGGTCATAAACAAAAAAAACATAAAACCGTTGTTGCATCACCGACGACAGTGAAGCTGCAGCTCAGTCTCAGACAGGTGTGTATAGATTTTTATTTATTTTTTTATCAGACATACTTTTCTAGATACCTTTTCATTTACATTCACACCAAAGGTGAATCACAGGTCAGATTTTCCAGTGTTTCTTTTCTTTGTACGCCTGATTTGGCTGTTTGGTTATTTTTACAGTCACACCGGTGCACCTTGGATTCAATGAACACACCCGCAGAGATGTTTGTCCGTCCTGTGCGCTCACTGTTGCCAGGTGTTTCAAGGAGTTTGAAGCAAATAGGAGAGGGCCAGCCACAATTCTTTTTTGTGCTTTAAGCCACGTCAGGAACATGCGTCATCTGTGGCGCCGGAGCAAAACAGTACAGGGCGGTAAACGTGTCACCTCGCACAAAAAGATGAGTAGAAGTGAGCCTTTTCTCTTGTGGTGCCAACACATTAATTCAAAGCATTAATCAACACCACCTGTTAATGGAGAGCTAATGGCAGCTATTCATACATGACACAGGCAGGTGCTTCATTAATTCCCGATGCGCTTTCCTTCATTGTGATTCAAGGAATGCGTCACGAGTCACAGATTTATGATACTTCCCAAAATGAGGTTTTTGTGTTGAGTTTGCTTCATCCTACATCTACCCGACCATCTATCTATCTTCTGCTTGTGTTATCCAGGCTGGTACACCCTGGTCAAACCATCCCAGACAACCACACACATAGCCAGGTATGTTTTTTGGACTGCGGAAGATTGCAAAACATGTTTGCACAGAATAAACTTGCAAATTGAACCAGTTACATTCTCACGGCAAGACCACTTGAATTTCTGACATCGGGCCTCGCAGTGTTTTGCATGCCACAACATGATGACTCGATGTGTGCGTTTCCCATGTTGTGTCTCTCCACACACAAGTGCACCTCGAGAGCAATTGTCAGCAGTAAAGAGGTCAAACCTGCTGGTGCTGCTTATCCCAAACATTTTCACTTCACATGAGGATGATTGTAATTTCGAGCCTCCAAGGGAGTCATCCTGTGCGCCACTGTCAGGCGGGAGATAGCTGGCCGAGGTGAATGCACATATCCCTCCTCTATCCTATCTGCCCTCACACCCCGCTGCTCCTGCTTCTGCGTGCCTGCGCCGGGCTTGCATGTTCGAGGAGGACAAAACAGAACCAAGGGCTTATTGCTGTGAATGTTTTATGCATTGCACATGATGACACGGTGTCATATCTCCTCCCCCTAGTGGATACCTGCTGTCACATCTTCAGCGAGTGTGCACACCGATATCTGCCGTCGTTACAGCAAAGCCAGCTAAGCCAGGTGCCCTTGCACCCAAAGATAAAGTCCTAAAGCTTGAATGACAGGGTGAACACTATGAGACCACACACACACACACACACACACACACACACACACACACACACACACACACACACACACACACACACACACACACACACACACACACACACACACACACACACACACACACACACACACACACACACACACACACACATTCCTTTGTCTCACTGTTTACACCTTTATTTTCTCCCTTTATGTCTGCCAGGCCTGTCTTTCCCCTCTTGCTGAGCTCAGCTTGGTCACTTTTTACTCTTTAAATGCAGCATGAGCACAGATGTCATCCTGTCACATGCAGATTTTTGGCAGCATTCACAACTAACAGCTGGTATTTTCCCACTCACATGGACTATTTCTTTTTTCTTTTTTTTTTTTCCTTTTGATGATAAACAACAGAAGAACATGAATTCAAAAGGTGTTCATGGGAAATTCCACATAACTCCATACTGAAGACAGAAAATTGTCTTGGTCTCGCAAAGTGAAAAAGGAGGACGCAGCATTCGGAAGTGAGAAAACTCACAGTAGATAGACCATTGTGTGAGAGAGCTGAGCAATAGCAGAGGAAAGACAGCCAACTCTTTTATGTGTTGTCAGTGTTTCAATTACTACCTACAATCCACACAATTGATCATAATTGAGGATGCACTGGAACTACTCTTTCTGATAGCATAAAGCTGTTCTTTCTAGTTGTAAATGTTTTATGAACTCAGCTACAGCCTGCATATTATGGGTTTCTGTGTCTTTCATGAGGTTTCACATTACCCGACTTCACATGTTGACGAGTTTGCAGTTTTAGTTGTAATCAGCAATATATCAGGAACCAAGACTTAATGCAGAGATGTCAAATTCATTTTAAATCAGGGGCCCTGATTTAAAAGGAGTATAGTATAGTATAGTATAGTATAGTATAGTATAGTATTCCTTTCTTTTTATTTTCTTATTTTCTTTTCCTTATTGTAATTACACAGTAATTATTGTTATTACTAACAACTCATATATGTAAGGAAAGCACTAATACCACTATTTTAAAGGACAAGAATGGGAACTAATCTTTAGCTACTTCCCGATACCAATTACTGATATGAGTACCTATTAAATGTCATAAAGCATAATTCCTTCTCCACACGCAAACAGTATATGAAGGCTATGTGTTGCCACAAATGACCTCCACACATCCTCTGCATCGACACGACACACACCTCCAACAGCCTTACAGCACGCATACGGCTTTGCATAGCGTCTTATCTACGCAATGCGTACTGTAGGCCGTAGACTGAGGGACCAATCTCGCCGGGTGCAGCCACACACTCCAACAATCAGTCCATACTTCAATCGTGTTCAGCATGTAGCATCACTGGTGGGTGAGCCCCAAAACTCTTTAGCAATCAGCATGTATGTGCTGGGCATTGAACTAGTGAGCGACATCAGGCTCACATCAGGCTCACCCTGCTGGTCTGATTTATTGACTTTACTGGTCATTTGTATTTCGGATCTCTTGTTATCAGTATAGAAAGTCATATTTTTGTCAAAGAGAGAGAGAGAGAAATGAGCGAGGCTGCTTTTCACTGAAGGTTCCTCGTGTTTCCCATCACTGGGGTCCGCGACGAATGTTTGTTTTAGCACCAAATATGACTGAGGTAGAAAATAAACATTCAGCTCCCAGATGTTGAAAGCAGAAGCAAACAGCAGTTGGTTGATTAGATCAGGACAAAGCTCCGTAGGAGTCGAGCAAAACTCCAAACAAGAACAACTCTTATGTTCCGCGAGCGCGAGACAACTCTTCAGCTTTAGCTTTAGATCATCACTTAATCACAGTAACTCCTGACATGATTAAGTGGAGGTACAAATGAGATTGGCACTCCAGAGGAAAAAAAAACAAAAACGAGCATTATCATAACAATTAAACCACAGAGCGATGCTCCTCTGACATCGTTACTCTTGAGCTTTCACAACGGCTCACGCTTTCATTCATGTGAACCTGATAACATTTTACATAATCCCAAAGTGTAATCATAATATTTCAAAAACAACTGATAAAGAAGTGGTGTTTACTATGGATCTGTTACACCAGGATCTGATTTCCATGGCTAATGACAGCTGAAAATCACTGACATTAACTTTAATTAAATCATACTTAATAACAAGCGGAAGTCCGCCTGATGAGAGAATACTCAAGAAAAAGACGCACAAACTACTCCCGGTTTTAGTTACTTTTTTTTACCTGCAGTTATTACCTTGTCAAAAGTGGGAATCAATTGAATTTACCTTTAGGAAACATTTCTGAAGAAAAAATAAAGAAGACACAAAAAACTCCGTCTCTCCACTACTTCTTCTAGTAACAGAATACTATTCAAAAGCATTCAGGTAACCAAAAGCTATTACACAATTACTCTAATGTGAACAATTTCATTATGATTTCGAAGAAATATCATGAAAATTTACAAAAAGAAAAGTGAATTCCTTAAAAGAATTGGTGTTAAATGTACTTTGTAAGTGTTGACTCACAACCTTCCAGAACACAAAAAAAAAACAAATCTGGAGTTTCCAGATATCAACATTTCAACACTCCAACCATCCTCATTAACTGAAATACTAATAATTTCCCTTTCTCACCTGGCGCTGTTCATTGTTGTTGTATTGATCATAATGGCCACTAGAGGCCACTTTCTGGCAATGTACTAGTATCAATAAAATCAAAAAAAAAGGAAACAGCATGTTATTCCAGTTTCATGAACCAGAAGAATCCACTGAGGAAATCGTTAATTCATGTGCATTTTGGCTGTAATGCAGTAGCTGCAAAGTAAAGAATATGAGAGTTTTATTTTCATATAGTAATGAAGTGTTTAAGTCTAGCAGCTTATCCTTGGATTATGAAATAAATCAGCTCCACTCGGTGGTTTAAATTGAAAGTCGGCAGGATATTGCATATCTATTTAGAGCCTTTTACATATCGAAGGATACTGAGGGCTGATTATCATATTCACGATAAATGGCTCCAAGTAAAAAAAAAAATTAAAATGTGCGACTGTAGTAGTCGAAGGACTTTTTGGATACCTGTGATTTTGTGAGTGAGCAAGTGTGACAGAGAAAACGAGGGGCTAAGGGGACCTAAGGGGAAGGAGTGGTGATCCACGCTTCGGGTCAAGCACAGATTCACACCCCGGAGCACTGAGCTCGGGACAACACAACTAATCTGAACAGAGAAGGTCAGGTCAAATACAGTATATGCGCACACTCGCAGGCAAAAGTCGCATGCACACACACACACACACACACACACACACACACACACACACACACACACACACACACACACACACACACACACACACACACACACACACACACACACACACACACACACACACACACACACACACACACACACACACACACAGATTACTCATAGCGCTGGCAAAGGTGCCTGGGCAGCTCACAGCATTGGCAAAATGACATATTCAAAGGCGTGAAAGGGGGGGGGGGGGGGGGGGGGGGATGTTATCAAAGGATCATTTGGAAACATCTGGGTCCACAATCAGTATCCTCCTCCCTCTAATTAACTTCTCCTGCATCCTCATTTTTGCTCTCCATCCTTTCCTTTCCATCTCTTTTCCTTGCCAACAACAAATCTCTACTCTGCTCTCTGCCTCATCCTCCCACCCTCTCCTTCTCCTTCCCTTTCAGTCCAAAAAGAGGCCTATATTTCTCTGGTTTGGCTCTATTGAAAGCAAACGCATGAGCACACGGGCGCAACAAGAAAAGGAGAAAAAAAAAAAAAAAAAAAAAAAACAACACATGACAGGAAGATACAAATATACATGCATGGTTAGATGTAAGGTTGGTTTCTAATGCCATCGTCATGGTAACACTCCCTCGCTCCTTTGCTCGCACAAACGAACAGAGCGCATATCCCAGAAATCGGCGTGGATTCTTATGTAATGCAACAACCCCACGCAGTACGAAGAGACAGAGAGACAGACAGATAGAGGGGAGTGAGTCAGTGTGAGACCACATAGTGTGAGCATCTGTCATCAGCGTTATACCTTTTCACTGTGACAAGAACAGTATGTACTGCTGTGCTACTTCACCCTCATTATAAGACACACGTGTGCGCACTCACCCACACTTGCACACACACACACATGTAGGCACGTGCACATCAGAGGCTTTGTTCGGTGTTTCACCAGAGAGCAGGAGGTGAATAAAAGCTGTTCAACTAGTTATGGCAACACCACTGGCTCGTGTATCAGCATACTAATTACTACTTTTGCTTCCTCAGGGAGCGCTGAACATGGATATGTTGGGTCAGTGGGGAGTGGGGGGCTGGACAAATGAGAATGGGGTCAGTGCAGGCATTATAGATACAACGAAGTAGTGACTGGTAGTTTCTCATGGCAGAGCAACATCGTGGAAGAAGGAGACGGGAGATAACGACTCGTGCTGGCCTATTTAGATGCAGCGTATGGGTTAAAGGCGTGAAGGAATGAGCAAAGTGCAAGTGTGAAAGCTCATGAGTATACAACATGTTGTATGTGACTGGGAGATAGTCACATGCAGTGGGATGAGGAGGCGATGGATGCTGCTCTGCACCTCCTCTGCCACTTGTTTACCTCAGCACGCTTGGAGTATTTAATCTGCTGTCTTTCATTGGCCTTGGAATTGAAATGATACATTTGTACGTGGCGCTTGTTGATGCATTTTCCTCAATGTTGCTGAATACATCGAATGGCGAACGTGTGACTTCAAGGTAGATGAAAGCAGCATGTCAGATCTGTCAAAAAAAAACGAACAAAAAAAAGCATTAAAAGAGATTTGGGCTGTTCCATTCTGGCTCTTCATGCCCGAACAGAAGGGGGTTAATAGACTTGCTCGTTGTGGACCCATCAGCAGTGGAAGCCGAAACCAGTGAGCATAAAAAATGATGTCGTGGTTGCTACTCTCAAAGCCAAAAAAAACCCTGATTTGAATTCATTAAGAGTTTGTATGTCCTTCCTATGTTGAAGGGTTTTCTATGATTTCCTAGTGAAGTTAACCAACATATATGTTAGTTTAACTGATTCTAAAGGATGAATATCTGTCTTTCTGTGTTGGCTCTGTGATAAACTGGTGACTTCTTCAGGGTCTCCCCTGAACTTTACCTGGCGTCTTCTTGGAACAGATCAACCCCCCCCCTGCACCCTGAAGTTGGGTAAAGTGAGCATAGAAGTCGGTAGATGAGTAGACGGAAGACGATAGGTTGGAAACCTGCGTATCTTCCACAAGGAGATGCTGTTTAATGTGTTGCCATTAACGTCAAACCACAGCTGTTTTGTGGCACTGCAGCTCAACTACACCCAGATTGCTCTTGATTCTTTTGCAAAATTCATTTAGTGACTCCTCAACCAAGCTGAAAGTCAGAGCAATACCAGTGGACCAATAAAGATGTCATGTCTACAAGCATGTATACCTATCATGTTTGAGAAGCTCACATTTGACCACTTCGTGTTTTTATTTATTTTTTTGTGAGTGTGTGTGTTTGAGCGTGCGTGCAGCCTAATTCTGTAATTAGGTTTAAATCTAAAACTCCATGTCGTAGTTCAAGCAGACAAACAACACGTGGCTTGATAACGCTTCTATTGCTTTTTGTTTGCACGATCATTTATCTTATTTATCATTCACACGGGTTATTATGCCTTCTTACAATTCAGGGGTTTCCGGTGTGCTCATGAATTGTTTTGATGCATTTTATTTCCTTGTTTTTTGGGACTCAGCTCAGCCTGGTAAATAGACACCCCAAGAAATGTGATTGGTCAGCGAGGGCTGCTGGTGTTATCCCCACACAAGTCTCTGATGCCAGCAGAGATACATCAGAGGGAATACAATATGAGGCAAAGTGAAAACAGAAAGAAAGGCCTTCCCCACTGCACACTCAAATTGCATTTTTCTATTCCAGCACATGAAAACAACACAAATACAGTGGCTGTGCAAAAGCATACTTTTCCCTCT
The DNA here is from genome assembly GCF_963383615.2 of Lipophrys pholis. Lineage (NCBI taxonomy): Eukaryota > Metazoa > Chordata > Actinopteri > Blenniiformes > Blenniidae > Lipophrys > Lipophrys pholis. Next base: position 20,531,069 of record NC_137629.1, read on the forward strand.
GCGGCACAAAAATGAATGGAGGGAAGAAACACGGTACCTGCCGGGAACACAATTAAAGCGCGATACGGCTTCTTCATTGTGGTGCTGGCAGTGCTATATTAGCAGAAGAAATCAAAGCTGACAGTACTCTGATTGAATTCAGCTACAATACAGTCATCCTTTTTTATTCTATGGTTTCTTTCTTATTCTTTTTGCTGGGATGGCAATATTTTCATGTTTATTTAGAATCCATCCCAGCTGACAAGGCGCAAACGATGAATGTTACACTCCAGATAAGGTTTATCATGTTTAAAACAGCGATTCAATCACAGTCAATGACACGCATTCACACCTACTGGCTTATTAGAGTCACCAGGTAACACACATGTTGTTAAACTGTGGCCAGAGTGCCTTCAGTAAACCCTGGTACAGACTGGAATAACATGGAAATCTCCTAAGTGCACCAATCCTGGAATAGAACCATAGAATTATCTTTCTGTTGTTCTGTAAGGCCCTTCTGCAAATGAATAACATCTCCGGTTTGAGGCCAGGCTTGGGACACACTCTGTGGTAAGATTCTATGTTCTCCTAAATGAAACATGATTTTATAATACCACCAACTCATGTTCTCATCTCGACCCCCTGAGGTGTTTGTACTTCTGCTTGGCTGGTCCTTTCAGTTCACCATCTATTAGAAATTTCAGTTATCCCCTGAACAGCATAGTTTCCTGTTCAGAACCTTGAAGGGCATTTTGAGGTTCCGTTTGCATGTTCTCCATGTGCGTGTGTGGGTTTTCTTTGTGTATTCTAGTTTCCTTTTCTCAAAGTGGACTGTAGGTGTGAACGCGAAAGCGCTTGGTTGTCTGTCTCTATGCGTGTCCTGTGATGGGCCAGGGATTTCGTCTTCTTTGCCCACGGACATGTGGGATCCCGCTACCTGTTACCAAAAGTTGGATAACGTGACTTAGAAGATGTACAAATGGAAGTTGAGATCATTCTAGCACCATAAAAAACCATGCAAAATCACCTGTTAGGTAAAATCATCACCAAAGGGAATTTCTTTTGTTGTAACTGGAAGCAAAAAGAGAAAACTGCATAAAAGTTTGAAGTTTTCCAGTTGTATGTGGCAAATCTTTTTTTCTCTGACCTTTGCTAGCAGAGAGCGAAAATGTAAGCGGTTCAATTTCTGCAACTTTGTTTCAGCCTCCTTTATGGAGTTGAGGTGAGAAGAAATGGTAATTGATGGGCAGTGGCTCACTCACGACTGTGGTGTTTCTGAATGTGTGTGTGTGTGTGTTCAGTGGGGGTTTGGGGGGGGGGGGGGGTGTGCCCGGGGCCAATCATCTCCTCCTCTGTGAGACAAAGTTTGTCTGTTTGTGGCGAAGTCCGTGGTGCATGAAATCTGACTGTCAGGGTCTGCTGACACACCTGCCTGCAGACACGCACTGACGAATCTGCATGCGCGCGCACACACACACACACACACACACACACACACACACACACACACACACACACACACACACACACACACACACACACACACACACACACACACACACACACACACACACACACACACACACACGGACAAACACAAGCCAGAGCTGGTAATTGGGCCCGTGAAGCCGTAGGACAATAAACGGCAAAATCTTACTTCCAGTCTTAATGGTGCGCTTCCCGAGTGTGCGAGCGCTTTTCAGTGTTTCAGTTCAAAATGCCCTGGTGTACTCTCGCCATCCTAAAACCAGGCAATTTCCTGTGAAGCCATCCAAGTGTGACAGCAGCAGGTGGCTAATGGGCAAGGCTTAGGAAACAGGGCATTACCACAATTCAGCAAACTCAATTGTATTAATCCTCTGGATTAGCAGCTTTAATTCTCAACACGTTTCCAGTTTCAAAAGTCTTATTTCCTTGCTGAAAATAGGAGCCGCACGTGAGGTGAATATTCAACCAATTCAAGTGTCACGGGACAGTTTCCTCCTTGTTTTATCAGTGAACACTTGTTAAAAACTTTACTCTCCCGTCATAATTCCACTTTTGACGGTTATTGTGAAATGATGAGATATGGCTCCTCCTGCATGAGACACAATGATGGCGACCGATGTGCAGTGGAGGCGTGTTCGAGGCGTTTCCACTGCTCGCTTCTTTTCCTCTTTCTTATTTATTCATGTCCTCATTTTCGTGGCGGTAAACAGGGTCGATTTTGCAGGCTCCCATTAATATTTTTGTGTGTCTGGTCTAGTGTGTATATTGTTTGTGTACGCCACATTGGTTTGTCTTTTTCCACATGATCACCAATGAGGGGGGGAATCTAACGCTGCGGTGTCTCGGGCAAAATAAAAACGTCACACAACAAGTGCAGGACTCGGCAGAGCAAACCTTCGGCTGCATGTTTTGAAGAATCTCTGCTTTACCTGTCAGTCGTTTGATGAGCTTTTGCTAATTAACCCTGCGATCAATCCCTTGCTGGCACTATGGTCCCACCATCTTAACCCCACTCTGCGTGTTGGCTCCGCGACCACCGAAAACTGTCAGTTTTAATCTCTCTCACAGCCACCGTCCGCCCGGCTCCCTTCGCGCACACATGCAGCTTTCAAATAAGGGATTTAGATTACAGTGAACAGCGCGAGCGTCATGACGCTGAAGTGTGTGTAGTCGGAGGGTGAGCCTTATTGGAATTCATATGATGTTTGTTGACTCCCCTCATATAAACAGGTGGCTGAGTGGAGATAACGGACAGCATATTGTGCCGCCGATGACGCTGCTGCACGTGCACGCTGACATGCACATACAGTGTTGTGTTTTTAATTTCTTTTCTTCCTTTCTTTTTTTTTTTTAAAATTCCTAAGCAGTCAGAGGGACATTTAATAATCTCTCTATTTCAGAGGAAGGGAGCCTTTCGGGTGTATGAGCAAGGATTCCTGAGCACGTCACCTCGTAGCCACCAAACATTGAGCCTCAACAACCGAACACAACTGGCTTTGATTTGTTGCCATAGCCGCCGAATGCTGTTTCATAAAAGACTCATTGCTCTCGCCCATCCCCCTACTTCCTGTATTCTACCTGAAGTAGCTCCAGTTTATTATCGAGTTATCGTTCCCCCTGTTTAGAAGTCATATGAGTACTTCAGATGTGCCTGACAGAATGATGAATCCTTATTTCAGAGGGTAAGTGGTGCTCCTTTTTTTTTTTTTTTCTCTCTCCCTTGAATTTCAAATGCATAGCCTATTCAAGCACACAGAAAGGCTTTGTTTCATTCCTCAATGTCACACTAACGAGAAACCGAGTGTCACCTCGCCGTATCTCTCGTCACAAACTGACAATCACGACAAAACGAAGTGTACGTCCTGTGTTTGTCTTTCTTGCTGAAAGTGTGTGCGCGACACCGCGTCCTGCTGTGAGACTGTTCATTTCTTTCATTCTAATAGAATATTTTGTTTTTTTCCTCGTTTGTTTCGTCTGCCAGTGTCTGTAAATGCCACGTCTACATGTTGACCTCGACTCTCCACATCCAGTGGCAGGCTAACCCTTACACTGATCTCTCATTTCACAGGCTGAGAAACATGAAACAGCAGAGCTGACAGCGCCATTACAATTCATCATGACTGCATAAAACAGCCTTCAGTTTGTGCTGGAATGTTTTCAAGCTCGTGTGAAGGGTTCTTTATATCAGCTTTTTTTTGTTTTCACGTGGCAAAAAATACAGAAATGCGTAGGTATTGTTGGGTCTCTTCCATATTTCATTTTCTGTTGATTGAAGACCACTATAGGCACAAAATGAAGAAAGGAAAAAAAAAAAAACACAGACCATGTGATGTTGCACTGTTATATGTTCATACAAAAAGGTTATAAATAACCAGATTCTCCTTTAACACACACACAAAAAAAAAAAAACCTTTGAAAAGCCTCTGACTCATTCAGCCCACACAGCTTTTATTTGAATATTACAGTAAACCACTAAAAGCTCTCCTACTGTATAAGGTCACTAAGAACGACGGCGTCACTGGCTACTGGCAGACAAGCACCAGCGAGCAGAGGAGCAGATTATCTGTTTGATTGCAGAGAAGGAGCAAACGAAAAGCTTCTAACAATGTCAAATACAAAATGAAAGGTTGCTGCAGGACATGGAAGGACGGGCAATCTCAACAGAAAAAGTCAAGCCCAGCGGATTGGGAATGTTCTTTAACGTCACTGTGCAGTACTTAAACTCAAACAATCAGTGCTACATTCTTGTGAGAGTTCAACTGGTTGAGAAAACAAAACTTTCAGCCAAACACACACCTACATTGTCTTGCCGCGTCCAAACCTGGTGAACGACTGAGTTGGAGAACCAATCAATACCGTCTGCATGTGGATATCTCAGGAAGTAAAGCCGAGCGGCAACTCTTCCTGAGATCCTCTAAAGCTCTGCTCCCATTCCCAGAAAGGTGGTGGCAGAGAAGTGAAACCACCAAAACGCACTAAGTAAATACTAAAAGTGCACTCACGTTTGTTTAAACAGACAGCTTTGTTGACGTTTTTTTTTTTTTTTTTTTTTTTAAAGAAACTTAAATTTAATGAGCAATTTGTTTTTCTGGGAGTTTTTTTAGCTTTCTTCAGGCAACTGTGAAAATGACTAAAGTCTGAGTTGCGCGGCATTAATCATTAATGTAATGAGACACAATCATTTTCATTTGTTCAAACACAAATCCCAAATGTATGAAGGAGAAACAGCAAAGTAAAGCTGTTGTTTTTGGGGCAATATTAAGGTCTTGGATGGCTTAGCCTCCAAAACCATTAAAATCCACATGTTTAGACAACACGTGCATGCTTTGATTATGCCCCCCCCCACCCCCCATTCGAATACACTCGACATTTTAACTGGACTGCTGTGAAAAATAAAGTCAGTGAATTCGCTGTCAACGCTGAGTACACATCACTGATCATCAATGGTTACAAGCATGTACAAAACTTTGCCTCCAACCTCACTAAAAGGGACGAAATAGAAACACAAGTTATCGATTTCCCAAAGGCGACATTTAAGAGGACAAGTTGGCTCACAGCTGGAGGGTGGGAGGACCACTGTCACACTATTGATGGCGCGTTGTTTTAGCATCTATTCATCAGCGAGGCTCCATCATCTCTACGAGGAGACGATAGCTCCTTTAAATTGTACTTTTCCATCTTTTCCACAGACTCTTTTAAAGGCACACAGTGTTCAATATAGAAGGCTGGTGTAATTCCAGCTCCCTCTTCTGTCCATTTGCATGTCATTCTAATCTATTTATTAAGGTGGCGAATGCAAGATGAGAGGACGTTTCTGCGTTGGGTTTGCATGTTCTACCTTTGCCCGTATGGGTTTTCTCTGGGCACCGCGCCAAAAAGCAAAGGTCAAATGGCAACTCTAAATTCGTCTTATATGTTTGTGTGTGATGTGCGTGTATAAACACCTGTCTGGGCTCTATCTATAATCTCTATAAGCTCCTAATTTGAATAAAACAAGCATGAAAGATAGATGGACATATGCACACAAATCTATCAACCAAACCCCTCCTGTGAATACACAACTGCCACAACTTCCACAGCACGACTCAAAAATACATCACAAAACAAGATGATTATCAGAAGAAAAAAAAGAAGAAAGAAATAGCGAATCAAAGCCAGATTGAACACAAACATTATCTACAGCCCTGAGCTGTGAGCACAAACTGTCAGAATATGTATTCACTGTACGAGATCAGAAAGTAGAGGTATAGATTTTCATTTTTTTTACAAACACACCAAGCAGCCACCGACTTGTCAGTTACTGACAGCACAGACTGCCGGATGAAGGAGTCCTGTTAGTAATACAGAGCAGAGAACACATCTGGAATGATTGATAAAATGATAGCCCATTAGTTTAGCGCGGTTTCTTCCTTTATTTTCCCGATGACTCAAGAGGTTTCCTCTTTTTTCCTTTCACAAAATGTTTATCGGATGATGTTTTAAGCACCCCCCCCCCCCCCTCCCCTCCCCTCCCCGTAACGACAAAAAAAACCAACAACTGAAGAGTTGTGTTGTTTTCAGCTCGGCTGAATATGAAGCAAATATTAATTGACTGCTTGGACCTCGCTTCTCTGCAGGATGCAGCTGGAATCACAACACTGAAAATCTGGAGTTCAAGCTGCCACGGAGTGAAATCTCGGCACCACAATATCTGTCAGCACAGGCAACGGCAATAACATCCGGGCAGTCAGTGCAACGCGCGTCCTGAATTCAGGAGCATCCACATCTTTCCAGGTAAACATATTCCTTACAGCCGACAAGATATTACCGCTGAGAGCCGGGCCATCCATTCTCAAGACTCTTTGGGGCTTTGTTGATATAATTGTAAGAAATTGCTCAACTATAAAACCGCATTAGCGCAACATCCTTTAGTGGCTAAGTGTTATTTTAATTGTCAGTGATGAATGGCTACGCGGCTCGCCCAGTTTTGTTTTCCTTTCAGCAAAAAGTTGTTGTATTCTTAACAAATGAGTAAAATTGCCTGCCGCGTTGCTCATTTGTTCCTTTAATTTACAGGAGTGTGTGTGTGTGTTTGAGGGATTGATTTCTGGCTTAATCCATTCACGCCTGCGGGTTGTGTGCGCGTTTAATGTGTTGCATTCATCCCGGAGAGACAGAGGGAGAGATGAGGGAGGGATGTTGAAAGAGAGCAGCTATTTACTCTCATGTGTTTGCAAACAAAGCCTGAGCTCGCCCTAAAAGTATAGATATCTCCCGGAAAAGCGTGATGCAATCGACCCACAAAAAACTACTAACAACACTCTGAGCACACACAGACCGATCCGGAGATTGCCATCGGCCTCTGATACCCGATAAGGTGTATTACAAACATGCTTTCTTGTTGTTTATTTTCAGTTGATTCACCAGGCGTTTACCATCTCTCTTTCCATCTCCTCTCCTTCCTCTCTGCTGCTTCTCTCTCTCTCTCTATCTCTCTCTCTATTTTTTTTCTTTTTCTATTTCATCTCTGTCACTGTCCTCCAGCTGGCTAGGTGAGATAACTCCTCCACACTCAGATCTGCTTGGCTCATTGGCCGGGTGATGGAACACGGGGCGCCAATCAAACGCTGCATCATTAGTTGTGGAGATCATGAGCTGCGGCTGTGTGCTTATCTGCCTCGACTGGTCCCGTGACTGTCCTGACCCATCCTCCACGTCCGCCCGCTTTAAGAAGAAGAAGAAGAAGAAGAAGAAGAAGAAGAAGAAGAAACTCTCTGCTCTCTGGGTCGCCTCCATAATGGCTCCATTTTGTTTAACACTAATTCCTCTCTGAATGTGAAGTAATCAGACGTGTTTGAGAGACAACCCGGCGCTCTCGCTGCTCCTGACAAAGTGAAAAGATTATTTTGTAAGGCTTTTGCATATCTGCCTTTGAGTTCCTTCATTCTGTTGGTTTAAGGCTGATAAAGCGCTGGGCAGGATTTAATTTGTGTGACTGGGATAAGTAATTACACTTCAGCCGGAGTTCTTCTTGTTGAATAACAATGTCCCCTCCGTTTTTGTTCGGGGCAAATTGCTCTCTCCGTTTCCAGCTCCTAAAAATCATCTTCCATCAACATGGACAATGAAAAATAACTCAGTGGGAGTGTGCATGTGTGTGTGTGTGCACAGGAAAGTTAAAGTTTATATATTAATGTCACTTAGAGAGGACACAACACAAGCAAGAGAAGCGAGAGAGGAAGGATGTTTGAGAGTAAAAAGACAGAGATGGATTGTTGATTTAAATAAACTCATGCTAAGATATGATGACTACAGCTGCTGTGTCATCTTTAGAGTAGGTCAATCATATCCTGTAAAATACACTTAAGGATGGCGTGTTCGGTCCATCCATCCATCTTCTATGTTTCTCTTTAACCAGGGTGAAAAAAGCCGGAGCCAATCCCACCTGACGATGAATGAGCATCCATCCCGGGCAGGTCCTGCCAGTCTATCACAGAGCCATGTGCTCGATAATAAATCTAAAAAGATCCGTTCCAACAGGGGAAATGGCTCAATGGAAGCACTTATCAACACAATGTGACGCGTCAATACAGAGCACAGTGAGGCCGCTGATATTTCACAGCCATAAGTTTTGGGGGCCTAATAGGTTGCGACTTGCACAAACCTCAGTCAGATGAAAGATCAATGACTTTTGCACACCATCTGCTTCCGTCCTGTGCATGATGCAATGGGAAGGATGGGCGGTACAGTAGGTTATGCCCCGTCTCACAGGACTGCGGCAGCTCACAGCGAGTTCAAGACAGAACATTACAAGAAAATAAGCAATCAAGCATTGATTCTTACTTGAAATCGCACCAAATTAGAACTTTGTTTGTCACACAAACGTTTGCATGAATGTCACACAAATGTCCCTGGATATTGCATGCACGTCACCAGAGGAGAATTACTCATTGTTGGCACTTGTGACTCTTTTGCAACTATCATGCAACACTTGCGAAATGATTGAGAAAAGGTTTGAGATGAGTTTGAGGCGTGTACAACAACATGAGAATTTAAAAAAAAAAGGGGGGGGGGGGGGGGGACATTTTTGAACATGCTCAAAATTCAAGCAAGATTCTGTGACTCGTGAGGGCAAATTACAAGCCTTGCCAAAGGTTTTAAGACAGAAACATGGGAAAAGACTAATGGAATTGAGATTATGCAAAGTTATGCTGAACTGAGAGCCCAAACCTTAACAACGTGCCCACTGATTAGCGTTTATTTCTTCTCTGCAGCATCTCTCAGTTAGTGTACCACCTGGCTGCTGAATGTGGGTTCATATTTACTGTTCAGTCGTACTGCAAGACCCCGGTCCCAATATATCCCTATTTTACTGTAAAAATGTATCCTAAGTTTTTCTGACCAATACACTCTTGAATACAACACATGATATGAGCTTCTTTACTCACTTCTGTGCTCTCTACTCATGTTCATTTGTAATCCGTGGGTCAAGAGTTGTTTTAAAAGATAATTCACTTAAATAATTGTTTAGACTTCACTTTGCAGGTTTACCTGTCACAGATAGCTGTGAAGTTGCAGAGCTTCAAGCTTCACACTCTACTCATCCTCTACCTTCTCTCAGAGTCCCCAACTGTGGCTCACTGTCTTGAATATGTTTATTATAAAAGAAGTATCAGGAGCAAATATACTTTTTTCTTTTTAATAAAGCCGATACGAACTGCTGGTTGGTTCTGGTGGATGAGTGCGCCCTAGTGGTCCTTTGCAGACAATGTTCCTCAAATCAGCTCCAAGTCTGCAGATTTTTTTTATTGTCCTGTGCTGCCATCCTGTGTTAAGACCACATACAGGTATAGAATGATAAGTAGCAATAAAGAACTGTAAAAAATTTAATTAATTAAAAAAAAAAAAAAAACACATATTGTTGTGAATTAATCATCTACATTTTGTCAGCACATAGATCAACATAATCCCTCATCGGGTTCACTGGTTAACCACCATCCACCAACATGAATTTGTTTGGTTGTCAGGTTGTTCTGACAAGCCATTTGGCTGTTGTGCCTGACCTTTGTCCATCTGGATCTTGTCTCCAAGCATCAAATATGAAAACACATCAAACATAAAGGTTAACAAGAGAGGCCGGGGGAATTAGAGAAGGTCAGAGATCCTTCTCAGCCTTCGCAGGCGTGCACAAAAACAAACAACCTGATGAAAATATGCTTCTAAAAGGCTGCATGTGTTTGTGATCTGAGAAACATTGGAATATAATGAGCTGAAAAGGGCAGAGACGCAGGTTGGTCTCTTTAGTGTGTGGAGTCCAGTGAAAATGTCTGATGGTTACTCATTTCAACGTGAAAATCTCACCGGGCTCGGTTAAATGAGGCAGTACTACGGATTGGCCAGCAGATGGCACTGCAGCCTTCTTTCAGAGGCTCATGATCTCATTACAATGATGATGTAATCCAGTAAACTCCAGAGTCATCCAGTAATGTGATGTCACACTTTAACACAGATTACCAGAACCTCCAGAACCTTCCACCCGGGGCTGTTAGAGTTACTCTACCTTTTTTTAAAAGGATGAGGTCATGTTGGCGGAGCAGATGAGGTCCTGCACATCGTCTCAGGATAAAGATGACCAAATCCAACACAAGGTGGAAAGATTAGGAGTGACCAAACAGAATCCTACCATCAGAGATCTGCAGAAAGAAAGAAAGAATGAATGAATGGATGAAAGAAAGAAACTCCATAAATTAACCAATAGCGTAATAATCTTGGCAATTTTTTGTGTCATAAAGTCAATAAGATAATAACTTACTAATGGAAAAAAATGATTTTTAAATGATCAATGAATAAATATGATGACTATCCCTTACACTATATCTTCTTTCTTCTTTATAAGCAAACCGCATAAAACCAGACCCCAAAAAAGGCTTTTATTCCCTAAAAATACAGCACTATTTTAGTATTATTTCATTCTTGGCTGCAGTTATGACATTTTGGGGAAAAAAAGATGTTTAATGCTACTCCAATCATGTAATAACTTAGGGCATTGTCAGCCAAATTTTATCATGATAATGGATCAAATATCAGTCAATGTATTATTACATTGAAAAAGGTTCAAATCTGTACATTATTGGCCCTTGTTATATTATTGGTTGTTCCCTTCCTTCATTTTTTTGAATGTAAACAGCAGCACACAGATTTTGTCCACTGTATTTAACCCAGCAGTGGGCAGCCATCATTCATAATTCAGGGAGCATTCAAGGTTTAGAAACCGTTTCCAAGGGTCCTCTGTGGTGGTGATTAAGGTGGGGGGCATGTAGTGGCTTTAATCTCCCCATAATAACCTCCTGCCGGTCTAAGGTTTCGATCCGATGACCTTTCAGCTATAAGCTCACTTCACTATAGGCCACCACTGCCAAGAACTGAAGGAAGGCAACTCAGATACTTATTGAAAATAGACTAAATTTACTTTGTATGGCTGCGAGGAAGGTTGGGGGAAGGAGGGGGAGCTGTCATTTCATACCAACTGTCCAGTCACATCACAGCACTGAGCTGGAGTTGACTCATCACCGCTCTGCTATTCTGAGAGGGGCTGTCTTTTTCTGAGCCGCGTCTCCTCAGCAGCTGCCATCGGCAGCCTGTAACTGGACCTCCGGGAGGATTAAGGCATAAAGACCACCTGACATCAGCACAGATCTGCAGGGTCGAACACGTCACAACTCAGCTGGTGCTTAATCAGACGCAAAATAAAGGAGGTGACAAATTAATACCCAGTGATTATCAGTTCATGTGCCGATGATTTTCCAGAAATCCCAATATCAAAAAATGTTTATGTCAGGTTGAGGGACTTGTGAAAAAGACTTTATTTCTCGATTAAGGTCAAGAAACAAACAATATACATGAATATCAATTAATCAAAAATGTATGAAGGAAAAAAATAACGACCAAATATTTAATATTCTACACATTGTTACACTAATGGATTTGCAGCAAAGTTATTAGTTTTTTTTATTATACAGACATTTTTTCTGTTTTGATCTATAAGAAAATGTGTAATACTTTGTAAAAACGTTGGTGTAGAGCAATATCCAGTGTGAATTCTTTTAAAAGAAAACACATTCGAAGACATTATTAAGTGTTTTCGGATCATCTATAGTGCTGCCTTTCAAGCCTGCAATGTTGAGAACTGTAGATATTAATGGTGCTCTCAAAATAAATATTTCAGATTGAGAGAAACGCTTTTGTAGTAAAACAAAATTGCATAAAAGTAGATTTGTTGTTAAACAGTACTCTTCAGCTGAGATAATCAATATAAAAGGCATATGGTACTAGTTCACATAAGATGACTCTTTTCCATAAAGACTATGATGGCCAATGCATTATAATCCTTATAGTTTTAATCTAATGTTTATTCTAAAAGTGGAGAAGGATAGTTTTGGCATTGATGGAGCATATAACTATCAGCTGTACAGGTAGATAAAATCCTCCTTCCAGCATCTGATGCAGTGTGTCGTGGGCATACTCAGCAAAACACAGCATAAGATAAATCTATAAGACACATAATGTATTACACAAATAATTTATCACAATCGATCTGAGATCATCTCGCACAGACCAGCTGTTTCCCATAAGGAGTGGCTTTTCTCTTTTCTTTCCCCTCAGCAACATTAATATTGATGACATAAAGGAAAGGCTGACCATGCTCAGTCACACTCTCTCTCTCTCTCTCTCTCTCGCTCTCTCTCTCTACCCTCCCTCCCTCTTATACCCACGCCCTGGATGTAGGCAGGCGCGTACACACCGGAAGATTCACTCAGCTTCCTCCATCTCTGCCTCTATTCCTCGCTGCTCTCTCTATTTCTCCACCGGTGGATTTTTATCCCACGTCTGTGAGGAACATCGGTAAGAGAAGCTCTGTTCTCCTTCAGTGTGTTCTTTGTTTCTGTGCGTACACACTTCCCTTCAAGGTTGTGTTTTAGCTGGATTCAAACAAAGGACTGGGGTGTGGCTGGGCAGGCAGACAGCTGGATGCTGATGGCTGAAAAGGGGAGGGGGTGTGGGGGTGATGAGGTTGATGATGATGATGTTAAAGAAACAATACAGCAAATCCCTAATTATTATGATCTATTCAGTAATTGGAGATGATTGCATTATGGCTGCCGTGGTCAGTGGTCAGTGACAGTTCTCGTCAAAGGGGGATAATCTCCTGAATAAGGGTGATCACAAAGAGATTCAGTGTTCTGTTTCAAATTAGAGAGATTGTCTCATCCTGGCCATGTGCTTAGTGTGTCTGTTGCTTTGTCAAACTGACTATTAGGCCTCATTTAAATTCACATCAGTGAGGACAATTTCACAAAAGCCCGGTTTGCAAATGACTGGCTGCAGGCTTTGATGGGGGCTTGTCAAACCTCTACAGAGGTGTCTGGCGGAGCGGTGGCTCAAACAGGCGTGACTGGGCTAGACTGTGCAAGAAACATTAGTCAGGCCTGAGGTTCGGTTGGGAAAATGACTGCAGTGGAGCCTGTGGAGCATTGCCTACATCCACGAGGCTGCAGGGGTGGATGCAGAGCGAGGGCGAGAGAGAGAGAGAGAGAGAGAGAGAGAGAGAGAGGGGAAGAGGGAGGGAGAGCAAGGACGCGGAGGGTGAGAACAAAGACTCGAGCTTCTGAGAGGGGAAAAGCGGAGACAAAGGGAAAGACAGACAGCTTGATAGAAATGTGCGTGTTCGCTAGATAGACATTTTAGAGAAGTGCATATCAAGATGGAGCATGTGTGGGAGGCAACCACCACTCACAGGCGTCCATGTGGTCGCTGTGTGAGCTGCACATGTTGTAGCCACTCCCTTTTTGTGCAGTCATTTACATTGCAGGTATTCAAATGATCAGACCATTGGATTTTTAATAGTTGTTCATGATGACCTTCCATATCCCCTCAATGATTTTTACTAGGAATCCCTGGCGGCTGATTATGTCACGCTGCTTTATCGGTATAATGCTTGACAGGAAAGGTCAAAAGCTGTGCGTTCAGGTGCCTTATCCTGTACTTCACAGCCAAAATGTCTGACAAGCCTGACATGACTGAAATCGCCCGTTTCGACAAGACAAAGCTGAAGAAGACGGAGACAAAAGAGAAAAACCCTCTGCCCACCAAAGAGAGTGAGTGTTACTAAGTCATGAATGTGTGTGTGTGTGCGTGCGTGCGTGCGTGTGTGTTTCTGAGCAACGCCGAGGCCGCAAAGCCTTCATCCACATGCAGCATTGTCATTCTGTCAGTACCTACTCATCATCTCTTCCAAGCACTGCCAGAAAAAAAAAAAAAGCCCACACTCAGCAAACAGGGCAACAAAAACAAATAGCTGCAACATCAGCAATCATAAAGGATCTTCTTCTCCCCTGTTCACCGAACGTGCTCTTTTTTCTCTCTCTCTGTCTCTTTTTCTTCTCCTTTCAGCCATTGAACAGGAGAGGAAAGGCGACGCCACACCTTGACTTGAAGCACATGAAGAAAAGAAGCTGGGATGCCACAGCAAAAAGCACTTTCTTTTGATTATCACAGTATTTCAATCTGTTAACATTGTCTTCAGAATGGGGAGCTCTTGAGCCTCCTGGGGTGCTATAAGGGTATATGGCATCCTCACATTGGGGGGTGGGGGGTGGGGGGGGGGGGGGGGGGGGGGTTCTCTTACCACTTTGAAAATGCCAGCCTGGGTGCCTGTCTTGCACTGTTAGCCCACAGCTAGCATGTCTCCAATATTGCCAAACTGGGGAGTGGTATAGTGACGTAGCACAGAGAGATAGGCAAGCATCCAGGCTAAAGGGGAGGTGGTGGCTTGTCTACAGGCACGGAGGGTGATCCAAGTCTAATCATGTGGGATGTTTTCTTAATAAACTTTTTACTTTTCTTTATGAAATAAATATGAAGACATGGAACCGGTCCGTCCTGAGCATTTTTGCTGTCTTGTTCATGCAGACAATCGCATTCACAAACACATACATACAATACACTCATTGTTTAGAGAGCACGGCTTTACAACAAGCACACAAATAAAGTCAAATACACGCTCAAGTATATCCAACCTGTCGATGCCTAAAGTCGTACTATTCATGATATGTAAATGAGCCGATATTTCAGAATTTCATCCGAATTTGAGAATAAGCTTTAATATGTATATTGGAAAAGTTTTTAAATGATTTTCAGTTGTTTCTTTAGATTACAAAATAGGTTATGTGTCAAAATCTCACAGTTTCACCATCTTAAATTGTAATACTGGCTAGTATCTATCCATCCGTTTTCTATACGGTTTTGTAATTGAGGAATGAGGCTGATCCTACCTGAGCAGTTCCCCAGGGCAAAGAAAAAGAGCCAGACAGTCACACACATTCACAGTTTAGACATATTGATCATTCAGAATCACAGTTCACCTCATGAGCTGGAAAATCACAGAGGAAGACCAAAAAGTGAGCTTGAATTGAAGATATTCTTGCTGTGAGGCAAGAGTGCAGGCCACTATACCACATTCTCAACTCTATTACTGTGCTTAACAAATGAAAATGAGCTCAAATAACTGTTGAGCTCATTAAAACGCCGTCCCATGGTATGGATGGGAGTTTTTATTTACTTAGTTTAACATTTTAAAATCAAACAATGAACTTTTACATCATTATGTAGAAATCAGTTAAAACAGCAAAGTCATGATTTAAGTTCTAAAGGAAACACTCCTCTATCGGATGCTTGGTCAATCTAATCACAAAAACGTTTTTATTGAAAACGTCAAAATGAAAATAAAAAGTGCAATAAAACTCAACTAATTAAACTGATTTTGAGAGCCTATGCCAGGATAGGAATTTGGGGCATTATGTCACGATTTAGATTTTTTTTTTTTTTTTTTGCATAGCACCGTGAATCGTAATCACTTATTTATGTAAAGAGCAAAGGGCAGAAATAACACTCGCATAATGGTTATAGTGTCCTGCTGGCTGCTGTTGCAGCCTGGCGTCACTAGTCCTGCCACCTTTCCTGCAGTCTAACAGACCTGACACCTCCTCAGCCGTCATTGCACCATTTCTCTCACCTTGCACTGCAGCTCATCCACCAGTGGTGTCCAGACTGCCTAATAGGACTGAAATGTGCAGCAATTACATTAACGAGAAGGGTTTTTTGGTTGTTTTTTTTTTTATCTCCGGGCATTGATATGTCCCCCATATGCACGCAGACTGTGTTTAAGCATGCACAAAGACAAGTACAGTACAATGCGAATACATCCAGTCCAGCCACACTGACACTTCTTATACATGCATTAAGTGGATTTTCATTGAGTCTTCCCTTCCAGCTATCTCCTGCAGCCATCTTTAGATAATCACTGGCTGTTGTTTACTCATCAAGATCGTAAAAAAAACAAAAACTAAAATTAAATAATACAATTAAATTAGAAGAAATCCTTAACCTGAACACAAATGATGGACAGTCCCACTCAGGTTGATTCTAATCACGCCGCAGCTGCTATTGACAAGTTGGTGCTGAGCGCTCCAAGTTTCGTTCAGGGTGGAAAATGAGCAGCTGATATCTAATTAGTGTGGATTATCCACACCTACACCTCTCCATCATATCTCAGTCCATTGTCCAGCTGCGCTGAGTAAATTGTGGCTTTAAGAGATTGTGAGTGGATTTAGATGATGCTTGACAAGAAATTAACGTTGAGTAGATCCTTCAAATTAGGAAAAAAAAAAAAAAGTGCGTGAAGATGATCAAAACTGGCGCGATGAGTGCGCTTTACATCTGGGATACATTAGGGATCACGAGATCATCCCCGGGGGAAGTGAGGAGTGTCCATTTAATGCAGTTTTACGTTCGGTTTTAAAATCCGAGCCAAATATGTGACAAAAAGGAGTGACCAAACTAAACTGCAATTTAATGGTTAAAACGTTAAAGCTCCCGATGTGTTTATGCGCTTGTAAATTCCAGACTGTTTTCACACCGAGTTGTTTCCCAGGGAAACAACTATTATCCTATTATCACGACGATGCCAATTTCGCCGATGTGTGAGGCAGTATTTACATGACTATATACCGTCACCCCTGAAAAGCTTTAAAGTTTTGTAGCTGCGCTGTGCCGCCCCCCCTGGGACACTGGTGCCATTTCCCAAACGCTTCAACATCACAACAAAAGTCTCAGGCTGGCATTCATTGATGTATCACAGCGGTTAACAGTTTACATATAAGCTTAATGTCTATTAAGGAGGGAACATTAAATTCCATACTGAAAGCCCACATTAATAAACCACTGCAATTTTAATATAACAGGAACTAAGATGTGTGTGATTATTGATGCTACACAGTGACTTCAGTGAGCTTCCCCAGCAACAATACATGTTATGTCCTTATGTGTAGATGTTTACACATTCAACAAAAATCGATTTAAATTCAACAGATTGATTGTTTACAGGACGGATGGGTGGCTTTCATTCACCAGTCAGTTCTGGTCGAGTCGATTTAATTCTGATTCCCTTCGTGGGAAAAGTATATAAGGATTGAAGCCTGGGAACGACAGGTGAATGAATGAGGGGCTGTTAAACTGTCTGCGTCACTTCTTTGAAGTGCACTTATGCACCGACGGCACCTATTTGTCTCTGGGACGCAGCAATCAATGTCCTCTTGACGCATTTTCACAGTGAACCGTTACCTGCAGCGCAAATCTGTCATTCGCGGGAGCCAGGACGTATAAATATCGCCAGGGTGGAGAGGGGCAGCAAAACAGTTGCCCTCTCATCTCAGAGATTATCCACATCTGGACTACTCCGCTTGGACTCAGGAGTTATGGAACTACAGAATCGCCTCGCCGTCGTGGCTCTGTCCACTTGCTGTTTGTTTTCACTGGCATCTTCTTGGTATATTGCTCATATGCTAAACACTTTTCAATGCTAATGTGCAATATGAGTGTGTCATCACTGGCATGATCTTGGAGTAACATTGCTTTCTTATTTTCTTTTATTAGGACGGTAAACAATTTCCTCATGACTGGACCGAAGGTAAATACAATTAGAGGGAAAGTGCGTAAAACGGATTTCATTGGAGTTGATATCAAATCCGTGACCATATTAAAATACCAAAAATCTGTCAAGAGTTCATTTTAACATTGTATATCACAGTTCTATTTACTTTCTGTTTCAAGGCTTTTTTGACCTATGCCAGCAGCGTGCGAGTGGGCGCACAGAGAGGTATACAGGAGTGCAAACACCAGTTCGCTTTGGAGAAGTGGAACTGTCCAGAGAGCACACTCCAGCTATCAACACACAGCGGCCTTCGACGTGGTAAGAACTGTAAGAACATCCACATACTTCAATATCATATTTATGGCTGCTAAGATATGAACTGCGTAGTGATGTGGTGCAGTTAAACTTTGCCCAAAGCGCCTTTTACGTGCATTTTTTGAAACAGCCATTACGCAGTAAAAGAAAACAAGATCAACTTAACACAATTTTATTTTGCTTCTTTGTCGTAGCTACAAAGGAAACGTCTTTTGTCCATGCCATCAGCGCCGCGGGAGTTATGTACATTCTCACCAAAAACTGTACAATGGGGGACTTTGACAACTGCGGCTGCGATGATTCCAGAATTGGACAGATGGGTGCGCATTCACACTGCAGTCATCTATTTTCAGAACAGAACATGGTCTTTTTACATACAATGCAATAATCTGACCTCCATGGTTACTAGGTGGCAGAGGATGGATATGGGGAGGCTGCAGTGACAATGTGGCGTTCGGAGAGAAGATCTCCAAACAGTTTGTGGATGCGCTTGAGGGTGGGCACGACTCGCGCGCAGCAGTCAACCTACATAACAACGAAGCGGGCAGACTGGTAGGTTATGATTTATACATTAGAATATTAGTCGTTATTGTTTGTCATCCATCATTTTTCACAATGAAGTCAATGATAGCCTAAGTAAGTGAAGCAACAAACATGTAGCGACTTGGCGTATTTACGCGTATTTTGCGCATGTGCGTAAAGTTTATATCACATTCACTCTTTTGCCAGGCAATCAAAGCTACTATGAGGAGAGCCTGTAAGTGTCACGGAGTGTCTGGGAGCTGCAGCATCCAGAGCTGCTGGATGCAGCTGGCCGAATTTCGAGAGGTGGGCAACTACCTGAAGATGAAGTATGATCAAGCAAACAAACTGGAGATGGACAAGAAACCAGCGAGAGCGGGGAACAGCGCCGTCAACAGAGGAGGCATCGCGCACACCTTCCGGAGTATTGCCCGCACGGAGCTCGTTTACCTGGAGGACTCACCAAATTACTGTTTGAAGAACCAAAGCCTGGGGGTGCAGGGCACGGAGGGGCGAGAGTGTTTGAAAGGGAACAAGAACATGCCCCAGAGGGACAGGAAGAGCTGCCGCAGGTTGTGCTACGAGTGCGGCCTCAGAGTGGCTGAGAAGCGCATTGACGTTGTCAGCACCTGCAACTGCAAATTTCACTGGTGCTGCACGGTCAAGTGCGAAAAATGCACACAAGTGGTGACTAAATATTACTGTGTGCGAAGAGACAGTTTGAGAAAACAGAAAGCCAGGCGCAGGAACAATGCGCACAGAAAAGGATTTGCTGCATAACTGAACACGGCATCACTTGCCACTGGCTTTATCATAATGAACTGAAATAGCAATTGGTATGATTTGCATGAATGTTAATTCATTTTTATTATAATTTTTTTTACCAGCATGTCATCTGATGCATCTTAATGCACTTTATTTTACTGATTGAATTCATTCCAACATATCTGTTGAGGGCAAAAGTGTTTCTTAACATTAGGGAATTTAGGAGATAGATGGATTGTGTTCTGCAATGTCTGAAATGTGTTTATTTTTGATATTTATTTTGAGAATATTCACGAATAAATATTTTTGTATAATATATATAATACTTGCACTATCGCCTCGGTTTTTTTTTTATTTGTATATTGGTGGCCTCGTGTTATAGGAACTTTAAAAATGAAAACAGTGCGGCCTGATGCCTTTCTTTGAAGTGTGCATATGAGGCGTTTCCTCAACCACTCGCCCAATCAGCATCATCTGGCCTCGAGGACAAAGAATAAGAGTAACATCTCTTCCACGTTCAATTAAAGTGAGAAGTCGCTCCGTGCCAGGTCAAAAATACCGAGATCTTTATAGGATAGCTGGAAATGATGCCATCTTTTATTTGCCCCCTTGCACTTCTGTGCACAATATACCCGGGACAAGCTTGGTAAGATTAAACTGACTCATTTGCCACTCGCGAGACGATGCAAAATAAATTAATCCAGCTGCTTTATTCCTCTCCTCAGGATTGCGAGTAACTTCCTTATGACGGGACCCAAGGTGAATTTGAAAGAATTAATGTCATCATTTTTGATTACACTGAAATAGTTGTTGATAACTCTGCAAGTTGTGCATGCAAAAATATATCATCGCTTCTTTTACAGGCCTACTTCACCTATGCAAAAAGCGTGGAGGTTGGCACTCGGAGTGGCATCGAGGAGTGCAAATATCAGTTTGCGTGGGACAGATGGAACTGTCCCGACAGCGCAACCCAGCTGAGGGCCCTGAGGAGAGGTTGGTCGTGCTTTTGTGACTTTAACTCCACTTTTCAACAAACATCTTTCATATGAACAAGTCAAGTTACTTTGAGCTAAACTAGTCCATATTTATGGGACAATTTTCGCCCCCATCAATTTCTAAATTGAAATGCGTCATAAGATTAAATTGCCTAAACTTGTTCTTTCACATTTTGATCGACATCACATGATTATCACACAAATTTCCTGGTGCAGGCAGAATCTGTAATGTGTTTAATTCCCCCGTTTAGCCACCAAAGAGACGTCATTCATCCGTGCCATCAGTGCAGCGGGAGTCATGTACACACTCACGAGGAACTGCACTCTGGGAGAGCTGGACAACTGTGGCTGCGATGTCTCAAAGAACGGGAAATTCGGTGAGGGTCACTGTGAGACAACAACAAAGGCTTTCTGCATCGAGACAGTTATTTTGAAATAATTGAGTGTGTGGTTTGATGTTGTGTGTAGGTGGCCGTGGGTGGTTGTGGGGAGGCTGCAGTGACAACGTGGACTTCGGGGAGAGAATTTCCAAGCAGTACGTGGACGCGCAGGAGACAGGCCAGGACTCCAGGGCTGCAGTCAACCTTCACAACAATGCAGCTGGACGGCTGGTGAGTGACTTCTGGTATTTGTTTGTTTTTTCCAAGCACACTTAAACTCATTGTCGTCATCGAAATACATGTTCGTGCTTTTCGGACGACAGGCTGTGAAGGAAACGATGAGGCGCATTTGCAGGTGCCACGGCATGTCGGAGAGCTGCACGGTCCAAACCTGCTGGTCACAACTGTCCGACTTCAGAGACATCGGGAACTACTTAAAGATCAAACACAGTCAGGCACAGAAGCTGGAGGCTGACAAGAAGCCGGCGAAGGCGGGGAACAGCGCGGACAACCGAGGCGCCATCCGGGACGCGTTCTCCGGCATCGCGCGGACGGACCTCGTCTTCCTGGACGAGTCTCCAGACTACTGCCGGAGGAACAGCAGCCTGGGGCTGCACGGCACCGAGGGCCGGGAGTGTCTGCAGCAGGGAGAGGGCCGCACGCAGTGGGAGAGGCGCAGCTGCCGCAGGCTGTGTCACGAGTGCGGCCTGCGGGTGGAGGAGAGGCGCACGGAGATCGTGAGCAGCTGCAACTGCAAGTTCCAGTGGTGCTGCAAGGTGAACTGCGAGGACTGCTCCCGGGTCGTGGTCAAACACGTGTGCGCCAGGAGGGAGGGAGGGGAAGCGTCTGGCTCCGCGGGGAGACGTCGGGGGCCTAAACGGCGATAAATGACTTTCGATGCACCCGTCATCTGTTTCTTTGGACTTTTCCGTTCGTCTCCATGTCTTTGTGTCAAGTTCTAAATGCGTATTTATAAATCTGTTGCCTTTTTTTTTTTTGCTTCTCCAATAAAATGTGTGTGAACTTCACTGTGCCAGTTTTGTTTTCATCATAATGCAATTACCTCCATTTAACTTAATCGCAGTGCCACTCGATTCCATGACAGCATACACATTAGAATAAGAATGAAGCCAATACACTTATTGGGGGGGATTACAAGGGGCAACATGGTGAAGCTCACACTTCACCGAGGTGATGATCCGCCGTGGATCCACTATCACTTTGATGTCAATGTGGATTGACTCCATTCAAAGAGCATAGACAAGCAAGCGGAGCTCTTTGCGCCTTCATAATTTAGAAGGTATTCGGCTTAATAACCCGGGCCACGGATGGCTATTTCAGTTTGTGACACGGCCCAGGGGCAATGCAACGGTATGACAATACATCAAAGAGTGAGAGGAAACGCCTTGACAGACATGTAGACCGGCTCTTTTCTCAGCAAGTGGGTCACACTGGGGTTCAACCATTACACAGGTTATAAATAAGCGTGACTCACATTCCGCCCTGGGAGCGAGTTACGTTCTAATCTTATAATTTGCAAGTAATTAGGTCTGAGAGGAGCCCCGACTCCACCCACTGGTATATATCTTCCGTCTGAAGGAGCCATTCATTCACTTCCTTCTTCTCCACCCCCTGGATCTCCCAAAAATCCTGCACCCAGCTGGACGTGTCATAAATCTGCCACTGTCTCAGCCGAATGACTGATGGCATGGATATTACCTCCTGCAGGGGGTCCTGGCCTGGAGGGGACGAGGCAGAGGGGGTAGGAGTCCAGCAGAGGAGGGAGGGGTGGTTCCAGGACTGTTTCACCATCTTTACATGTAGGACAGATAAGTTAGGAAGTTACAAGAAGACTATCATTATACTATAGATCAACTAAACCAAGTTATCTTATTCATTTATGCTTCATAAAGTGTATATCTAATGAACTAAAAACAACAAAAAACATATATAAACATCTAAATTGTGCTATTGATGGAAATTCCAAGATTGTTAAAATAAAATAAAATGGAAAAGAATGACATTGTGAATGTCCTGCAGAATTCATAAGACTTCATCCTATATAACGTTTCAGATTTTTCACTTTTGTTTTTCTTGAGCAAGATTAAAATGGACACAATCCAATATATTTCACAATTTCTGGCCTGATATCGACTCTGCACACAATGGGGTTTGCATGTTTCCTCCTACAGTCCACAAACATGCAAGGGTTAAAGTTAATTGGAGCTAAATTGCCTGTGTGTGTGTCTACCTTTGTTTGTGACCTGTCCAGGGTGCCCTCGCCCATAGTTAGTTGGCATCAGCTCCAGCACAATGCAACCCTGATTTTCTCAGAATGTGATGAAGTTCTCATAGGTAGCATGTAAAAAGTACTCCTGTAATTGCCAAAATAAATCCTCCAAATGAATCTTACTTCCTGCATTCGACATGTAAACATATTCAGAACCTGTATGTTTAAAACACACATTATGTGCACTTGTTTATGTGCACAGTATATGATATTATACTGGATAGTTTTGTATTTTTAAGGTCAAAGCAGGTACACCGGTGCACTGACAAGACAAGAGATGCTTTTGAATTATTATGAACGTAAAGCTGAAATGTATATTTATCTTTGTGTGTTATTTACCAACCACTGTTAATGAGAAAGAATCATGCTACAATATGGAAGTTATAAAATACAGTTAAATACCTTTTATGACACTATCCAATTTATAGTGTCATATAATAATTTGTCAAAGTTCATTTATAGGACAAAGTTAGCCTCTGCTACAATTGATGGGACTGCTGCATAGACTTACAATGAATGTTAAAGACAGCTTTGCTTTACACCTTAAAGCAAGAATACTTCTGTAACTGATCTGTATCATTACTAAAATAAGCTGCACAACTGAAAGGAAGTCGCACTGTTCTTGAATATAAGACTCTGATGGCTCAGTCTTGTTATAAGATGTAATTATTATTGGTACCAATTTGTTTTCCCTCAAGAAGCCAAAATGACTCCCACCAGCCAACCATTCCTTCCATTTGTCAGCTCACTTCTGGGGATGTCCTGTATTTCCCATGCTGTCCTGCTGAGAGTTAATAAAGGTTTTGCCCTACTGGAAGCCCTCAGTGATCCGCCCTTAATTCCTGGCCTCCACTGAGCACACGCCTGCTTCCATATTGGTCCCATATGATGTCGTTTTGTAGCCGCGCTCTAAAAGAGAGCAAAACTTCCATCTGGTTATAATCCACAGTTTTGTGATCGATTTATTAAACTAGGGAAAGTTTTACACAGAACAGTAACTTTCAAAGAATACAGAGACTGTAAAAAAAAAACATCCAAAGACCGGACGCTTTCCTGTGCATTGCTTTACTATGACAATCCATTTTATGAATCATCCACTGTGGCAGTCTTGTCTTTTACTGAATAGGAGGGCGGGTTAATCAGAACAGCGACGGACATACAGGAGAGTTGAGATGTGACCTCCCACAAAGACCCCCTGGGGAAACTCATGTATTCACCCAGACGGGCTTGGGGGTGCTGAGCATGATTGATCACCCTTTTCTCCAGATGCCCTCCCTCTGTCACCTGGGTGTGAGATGCCAGAGTAGTCACACTTTAGACCAACTGGAACACAAACCTGACCCAACATACAAAGCCATGTTATCGTTTACTTTATTTATATATTTTCTTTTAAGCATATGTAAACATACAGTAAGTGGCAGCAATAATATACCTGTGAAATGTTATCTGATACCTTTCATGGAAAAAAAAAAGCTTGCCATTAATTCTTAATTACCCATTGAGAATTAGTCTATTTACAATTTATTACAACTATTCAATGGATACATTTTCTGATGACACTTAACGTTGAGGAAAGCATGAAGACATCAGCACTTTCATGTCACTCCAAACACAAAATAACCTGCCTACCTAAAGTTTTCTGTATTTGGTATTTAGTGATCTTGAACCGATCGATCAGACTTTCTTATCGTATAGTTTCATACCATGAAGAATGTGATGGATTATGACCTCTGTATTTCTTAATGTACTTCTGTAGCACAATGTTTTTTGTGGACATAAGTTCATCGTCGCAATGCACCATTGGTTGTACTAAACTGTGCATCTCATCGAAGAAAATCATATTTAAAAGCCCATTTCTTTGTTGTAACGATGCTTAATGTGAGAAAATCTTATATATCATCGGAAAGTCCATGTATTACCTTTATAAATTCTATAAGAAGCATGCATCTATGGGATGAGCAGCAGAGCTGAGCATGTGGGTTCCGTCCATTAATAAAATGCCTTATTATCTCTGTGAATGACAAAGTGCGTTATTAAAGTTCATTCTTGTTTGGTGGATTTAACAATAAATGTATTTGATAAATAGCAGTTTCAGCAGGATATGGAAGAAACCTAATGTATATTGCGACAGCAGCCTGTCACTTCTTCCTCATGATGGCCATCTTTAACCTCACACAGCTGGAATAGCTGATCCCTAAATCATTCATGGGGCTGATTCCAGGACGGCTGGCAGGCTGTATAATCAGCTCCATTCCAAAGTTCTGGAGATAATCCCCATCTTGGAGGGCAATTTGCTCCCCGACTGTGGTGCCAGCGCTTGCAGAATTTCAGCCTGCTTTATTGCGGTCTTCAGAGAAGTCAATCAAGACACCTTATGATCAGTATCTGGAGTTTCCAGCAGCTATGCTACACATAACACAAAGGCATGTGACCAATCAGTGTCAAGCTTTTCTACAGCACATGATGAGTAAGCAAGAATTATAGTTACAACTATGAAATAATTGACCAAAGAAAAGTGTCCTTTTTGTGCATACTTTATGAATCAGAGCAGTAAATCTGACATCAATCCACAGGCTGAGCTGGGTTCTGACTGGAATTACACCTTCATGGAATAATTATCAAGCTCCACTGTGAAACCAACCAGAGAGAGCAGAAAAACTCATTTAAGTAAGGAAATATTTATTCTAACAGCTTCTTCTCCATACATTACTAAGTGAATAAAATAACCCTTCTTTTGCTGTGCAGAGATGTGCTAAAGAAGGTCAAGACAACATCACTTTGTCCCTCTTGTCACACCACCACTGTTTTCTTTCTGAAATTTATTCACACCAGATTATTTGGATCTTCTCAAAATGTTATATATATTAACTATTTGTAGAAGAGGGCCTGGCCTGGGATGGAATGTGTCAGTGAATGTCAACAAGCACACAATTTGAGAATGAAGACATGTAACGCTTGCCTGTAAGATAGACGATGTAACTATTCAGTTAAATATTTTCCTCGTGCCTGGCAGCCAATTCAAGTGGGAAACAAGAAGCCATCAAAATAAGATAAGATGACCAACATCAGACAGAATATTCCACATAAAGTAGGCACTTTGTATTAAGTAATGTTTCAATGCGTTATATATATATAGCGTTGATAAAGCCTTATATATAATTTTTCCACAATACAGATCTTGTCCAGCAGAGGGCAGTGTTATGGTTCATCTGTGAGAAAGCCACTCACAAGACTCCCTAAACAGACAAATGTGTTTAAACAGAGGCGTTCAGAACAACATGTGCACCGAGCTCTTGGTAGGGAGTACTGCTCTTAATTCTGTGGTATGAATCATTCCCCTCTCAGGGCAAGTAAACATATTTGCCTTCTTATAATGCCCACAGGTCCAACAGATCCTCGGAAATAAATGCAAAACAGTGAATAGGCAAAAAGAAACCCTGAGAAATACTTTAACAGCAGGCCACACAAGAGCAGAACCTCAGTTTAATTCCACACTGGGAGCACTTTCAGACAACAGACAGCAGATGGCGATGTTGTACAAGGAACACAACAGGGATGCCGACACGAGAAGTCGAGGAACTGCTTTTTACCACAGATGCTGATCAACTAGAGTTGTCTTATGCAATTTGAAACAACACATCTCCCAAAATAAGCACAAATCAAGTTATTGACTGCCATTCCTCTAACACGGTGCATCCAGGATTTGAATTCACGTTGGTATGGAGAAAAGCTGACCAGACACCAGGCAGAAGACGCTCTGAAGGTCAGCTGCTGCATCTCGCATCCTCTCAACCCTCATCCTTCTCCAACTGGAGTAGATACACACAAACACACAAAAGGAAAGGGAACTTAAACTTCACAGGGTTACAAATGTATGAATGTTCGGTGAGGGACAGCACTGAGGGCTCAGTTGAGCACCCTTACACCTTCATAATTGCTAAATCACGAGAAGGCTTGCAAATTCAATAAAAACAAAAAAGTAGGGTGAACAAATGACAAGTCCATGATCTGTGATGTTGAAAGGAAAGAGATCAGTGTGCTCCCTTGCAGTAAACTAAAAAGTTCACATCTTGCAGCACGCCCCGGGCAATGTTTGATGCTGACTTGTGCTGCGTCATTAGGTCCCTGTCATCTTTGTGTGTGTGTGTGTGTGTGTGTGTGTGTGTGTGTGTGTGTGTGTGTGTGTGTGTGTGCGCTGTTGTACTATAGGAGTTTCCCCGGGGTGACGGAGATGATTACCTCTCTCTCTCTCACACACACCCCGTTGCTGCCACAGACCAGACTTCTGAGGCGCATCCTGTGTTGTCTGCAGCCCCCCCGCGGGACTCTGACCAGATCACAGCACCG
The DNA here is from genome assembly GCF_963383615.2 of Lipophrys pholis. Taxonomy (NCBI): domain Eukaryota; kingdom Metazoa; phylum Chordata; class Actinopteri; order Blenniiformes; family Blenniidae; genus Lipophrys; species Lipophrys pholis. Next base: position 20,558,117 of record NC_137629.1, read on the forward strand.
GGCTTGATGTCAGCGTTTGGGTCTTTTCTTTATATGCTAATTTGGATGTGGTGTGTTCAGAATATTTTTGAAGAAACCTAAAAACAAATGCCACAATTGTTCCCTCCCTCAAAAGGTCGTTGTTATGCAACCCTTCTTCTGGCTACTTTCACTTGTATTTTTAGTCGCCTGCCGGTTTGTGTGTTGTCCTGAACGGTGTCTTCCAGACGCACTGCATTACCTCCATTCTTCATACCTCTGTCTCAGGTCAAACTGCAGGATGCTGCGGCGTCAATGCCTCTTGGAATTTGAGAAACTCCAGCTTGTCGGGGTGGCCGACACAAACAATCAGATCACATAGTTTCAGATGGGTTTGCACTGCAGACAGAAAACAATCTTGTTTCACAACAGCCTCCGGTTCACATCAACTATTATTACACTTCAGGCTAACGCAGCCTAACAAAAAAAAAAAAAAAAAAGTGTACTTGTATCTTCTTTCCCATTTTCTATTGTTAAGCTCAAGCAGGTCTTGTGTTTTACTATGGAGGTGAAAGGTACGTTTCTCCAAGAGCCACAAGGACATCAGTATGCACATTAAATGTCAAAGGAATATCCACAAAAATGCAAAACAGGCAACTGGCAGCTGGAAACCTTCAGACAATTAAGGAAGAAAAGTAAAAACAACCTTGTAACACGAAATGATGCCTTTACCTTATGCTTTACCATTATACTAGGAGGGACACTTCATCTTTCAAAGTAAGTTATAGTTACATAAACATACAAATCCGTTTCCTGTTCACAGGCATTTCTTTGCATGCTACAGACAAGACAAGAGATCAGGTGTCACAGTATTCAACAGACCTCAAACTACCAGGTGTTACAGCGTTCAAAAGAAGAGATTGTCAAAACTAAGACAAGTAGGGAGATTATTCTGACAAACTTTGCCCACAACTGTCCCCCATGGCAAAAAAAAAGAAAAAAAAAAGAGAAAGGTTGCGACATCAAGCCTCACGTCAGTCGACTCGAAGGACAACTATGTGTGTGAAATCCTTCAGTTGCTCCTATCTGCCCATCAGCAGAGCTGCAATCTGACAGACATCGTGTGGCATCATGTAACTCTGGACCGGTGACATCCACAAGCAAGGCTAAGCCGGTGTATAATCACCCGCTTTCACTTATCGCATTTCACATCTAGGATCTCAATTTCATCATGCGCTTTGCATATTTGCAAATCGATCATCAACGTTGGGGTTTTTTTTTTTGGCTACTGGAATTGATGCTATTTGACACTTGTGAGGGTGCAAAGTGAGTGGATGGAGATAAACAGTCACCCATACGTGCAAGCTGATCCATGCAGTTAGACAAGGAGTCCAGCCCTCTCAGGATGTTATCCAGATCGGTGCAAACCGCAGCCGCTTGTTCTGCTCCCTTGTCAGAGTTTTCCATCTGAGAAATTATTCCAGACAATCAAAAACGGTTAATGTCAACTTTTTCTCTCTCTCTCTCTCTCTCTATATGGAAAGTACTACACAATTTTAAGTTGTCAGTGTTGTTATAATCCAAGGAAAAATGGCATCAATGTAATAGGTTTATAAGTAATAATAATAATAACAAAAATCTCATTTTCCTTTCACTTTCAATTAGTTTATTTAATACCTCTCGAACAAATCACAACACTTGACAGTCAAACAGTAATAAACACAACAGGGAACAGAGCTGCCGCAGTATTGACGAGAACACAAAACAATTACAATCCAATTTAACGGCTGGTAATCTCAGTGCGGCACTGGAGGCTTGGAATCTCTGACAATCGTCACTTTCCTGCCACGGTTGGCGCAGCAGGCCCGGGATTGTTGTCCACGCCGGGCTCCGGGGGCGAGCCTCCGCAGACGGCGGCTTTGCATCTCTCGTACGCGGCCAGCAGCGCCTCCATGGCGGCTCCCAGCTCGGGACTGGCCCGCAGGGCCACCATGTCGTAGGCCATCCAGGTCAGCTGCACTGTGGAGGGACACCGCGGCCATCAGCACGGCCAACACAGTCCTCAGAACTTAACAGACACCGCCGCGCGGTGACACACGCACCTGACATGTCCTCGACGCTCTCCGTCACGCGCTCCAAATCCAGGGTCAGCTCCGTCGTGTCGACGTCGGGGCTCCGCGGGAGCTCAGCGGGGGACAAGTCGGGCATCGCGACGAGATTTAAACCACCTGTTCACCTAACACAGAGGAGTCTCAGCCGATAAACTAATCCTAACTAATCACACGCTCCAGTTTTTACCTGCACGATTTAATCAATATATTCATTTGACGATCCTCGCGATGGTTTGGAACTAGAAAACGACGCTGGCATGCTAGCTTCTTCTTACACGATTCTTTCTCTCAATTCAACGTGAAGAGAGCGAACACAGCGTCCCGAGTGAAGCAGTTTGAATTCATGACGGAAGCATGGATTACCGTGAGATATTTAAAAACACAAAATATGAGAAACTTTCGAGATAAACTCACCTTGAGGAAAACGTATACGCTCGGAAAGTGGAATCTCGCGATATATTGAGAAATACCAGGCATGCGCAACGTGTTGAATGACGTCACTGCGTTTGATTTTGTTGTATTTATCTTATTAAACTAAAATTTCACGAAAATAATTGTGTTGGTGTAATATTCACCATAAAATTTTTAGCAATATCAATACTAGAAAATTTTTTATATTTTATATTATTTTATATATATATATATATATATATATATATATATATATATATATATATATATAATCACAAGCATTTTACGCATGAGAAAAACATCAAAATGTGAGAAATAACGTCAAAGACATACTGTACAAGAGAAGAAGTTTATAAGAACTAATAGTGTCTGAAACTGAACCAACCTATTGATTTATAACAGCAGAAGTTTGATTTAAAGACCTGTATTGCAGACTATGAGGCAACCTTTTCTAAAGTTTGAAGCATCAAACTCTTATGCTTTTAATGATCCCCATTTCAAGAAGGAGCAAAACCAATATGCCTATCTGTCTTGGGCTTTTACTTAAGTGAAAATTGTGTGAGTCTTTGTCATCCCTTCCATATATGAGAGAAAAAAAGGTTACCGTGAGTACCCTCCAGAAACAGACTTAATTTGAATACCATTTGAAAACAGCACAATCACTGTGAAGTTTTGGGTTGTTTTTTTTTTTTTTCAAACATTTATCTTAATTATCCCTATGCTCATTTTTAGTTTAGTTATCATTAAAAGTACCTGTGCAATGTTGCCAATTCAATTATTTGCTTTATTTTTAAATTGAATGTCTACATGTGCTGAGTTTGTGCTATATTATTGTTAGTTATATCCTAACTACATTCAAATTGCTTAAACAAAAAAAAAGAAAGAAGTGTGTATTGAAAATGTCTCTCGCAAAAACCTTTTTTTTTCTTTCAGAAACATATCACATAGAATCTGATTACAATCATCAACATATATCACTTATGGCTGAAATCAATTAATGCTGGATGGACACTTGGAATGGAAAATTCTTTAATTGAGAGTGAACAAAAACCCTGAGGGGAATGAACTAGCTGACAGCAGGAAAAAAAAAACTGTGACACCAGATACTCACCTGAGAAAACAACCAATCAAATTAAAGGTGGGTGTATCCAGGGAAAAAAGATAAAGCAGGCATCACAGGTGACCTCTTGACATAAATGAAGGGCAAACAGACAACAGAATAGTGTAGAGGAGTGGCCTATCTCTTGGAAGCTTACAGACAAGCCTGTGGATGAGCTGAAGATCCACAAACAGACAATAGACTGGACAAGAGAAAAAAGTTTCAGGCACTGAGAAGATTCAAGAAAAAGAATCTTAACTGAGAAGAACAACCAGGTGGAACGGTTGAGAAGAGAGCAAGAGGTGAGGTGAGACAAAACCTGACAATGTCTTCATTTGAGGCCCAGGGCCAGTCGCCTCCTCGGTGTGGCCCGCAGTTCCCGAGCCTCGGCCAGGAGCCCCCTGAGCTCAGCATGTACGGTGACTGTTACTACCCTCCTCCCTCGCTGCCGAGTCCTCAGCGCAACACGCCAACCTCCTACGACCTGAGCGACTACACCACCCCTTCAACGAATCCGTACCTGTGGTTCAACAGCTCCGGGATCAACACATCGCCGTATCTGACTACTACCGGTCCACCCGGTAATCCGGGCCCTCCCTTTGTCCCTCAGCACTATGGCATGCAGAGGCCTTACCTCGGTCCAGCCGGAGCCGGGGGTCCAGGAGGTGAACTGAATTGGTTCTCTCTCCCCTCTCAAGAAGACTTGATGAAGTTGGTGAGGCCTCCTTACTCCTACTCTGCTCTCATTGCCATGGCAATCCATGGAGCACCCGACAGGAGACTGACCCTGAGTCAGATTTACCAATATGTCGCTGATAACTTCCCCTTCTACAACAAGAGTAAAGCGGGCTGGCAGAACTCCATCAGGCACAACCTCTCACTCAATGACTGCTTCAAAAAAGTTCCAAGAGATGAAGATGATCCAGGTAAGATTTTCAAATCATTCTTTACTCATTTTGTTTTTCTCAAACAACCCAGTGTTTATATTAATTTTAGACTAAAAAAAACAATTTTTCTGTCTGATGTTATAGGTAAGGGCAACTACTGGACCCTTGATCCAAACTGTGAGAAAATGTTCGACAATGGAAACTTTCGCCGCAAGAGGAAAAGGAAGTCTGATTCCCTCTCCGGCAGTGATGCCAGTGCTGGGACTCCAGAGTCCGGTGACAGTGAGAGGGGTAGCCCCAAACACTCTGGCAACCCTGCCCTCAACATCTCCCCCACAGCGGACCGGATCCCCTCTCCGTCCTTGTCGGGACCCACACCGTGCCTGAGCAGCTTCTTGTCTGAGATGTCTGGAGTCTCTGCCGGAGGGACAAGTGAGGTGGGAGGCGATGGGTTAAACAGGCCACTGCAGCTCAATCTTTCCTTAGATGGGCCTCATAGACCCACACAACCAGGAAGCTTTAGCAGCTACTCCCCCAACTCAAGTGGCCCAGAGTGGGTACCCCAAGTTCCAGCTCCCCCTGTGCTCTCGTCTTCACCCACCAACTCTTCCCTCGGTTACACCAGCCCCATCCTCAGTCAATACAACAGTTCCACTGGGCACTTCTACCCCACACTGAGCTCGACAGGAATCATCTACCATCGGGAGGGCACAGAGGTTTAATAAACAAGACATTATTGGAGGAGAAGTCGTATTTAGAAAGACTTTTCATGGGAAATTTCATCTGTCTGCTTACTTTACTTTATGAGAGGCTCTATTGTGTGAAGCCAGTACAAAGTATGTTTGGGGCTGACAGAGACAGTTGAGATCACTGCAGCGTGTGACAGCAGAGTAGAAAGGCTTTGATTCCCACAGAAACAGCTGAATCAGCTGCAGCGGACGACGACTGCCTCTACCTGAAACCACAGCCACTGTCACTATCAGATCCTCAGTCAGCTATTATTCTAACTAACACTAACCTCTATCAGATCTGAGTCATTATTAACTGTTCCCAGATCTGATCTGCTGACATCAGGCCATTCCACTCTGCTATCGGTGATTCTCTGATGGTATCACCCACACATCGCTCAGGCAGCACATTTAGAGGAGTGCTTGAATTACATCTTCGTCTACATACTGTGTGTGAAAGAATAAACAAGAAAAAAAATTACAAGAATTCTTTTTTTTCTTCTTTTTGGGAGTGTTAAAACTTAAAAAAAACTCAACTTGCAATGTTATGTGTGACAAAAGTGGTCAATGTACTCTGTAAATATTTCTTTGTGCTGAGTAATGTTGTACATGATTGTTGGTTTGCTGGTACAATTTTAATATAGAAAATGATTTCATAATGAATGGTATAAGCTGTATACATTGTGTTTTTGATATGAATAAACGGTTTTAGAGTTACAGGTGCATTATCTGTTTTTTTAAAATATATCTATGGAGACGAATGAATAATGACTGCTTGGAGGACACCCCCACCTCTAAACACATGCAAACACGACAGAAAATAAACAAATAAATAAATTAAAGCACGAGAACGACAAAGTGAGACGAAACAATAAGTACCAACTGACAGAAAACTGTCCTGTCAGAAAAAGCGATGACCAGTAGCGTGGAACCTGCATGTCTGTGAAACCTGATCTTTGTGTGATGGATAGTTAACTGATTCTCCTCAACGTTGAAATTCCACATTCCCATGCTGTTCTTCCCTACACTCAACACTTAAATCCCTCTTTGTCACACCATTACACAGGGATAGTGCTGACTGGATGCTTTATTGAGGGGGGTGGGGGTGGGGGTGGGGTGCAACTGTAAAGATGCTGATGAGTGAAGTCGCAGCTAAATTAAACACAGTCACTCAGTTGAACCAATAAATCATTGCTGGCAGATTAGCTCAGCATTACGCACTTAATCTTATTCAAAACAGCTTAACAAACGACAAGAAGAAAAAAGAAAAAGCACAGATTTAGTCAAATCAATAACTTTCCTGGCATGGATGAAGACACAGGATTAGTCTGCAAATAACCATGCTTGTCTTATCATACTGTCAGTCATAAAGTGCTGGAAAAAAGAAAAATTAGGTACATTGGTTTGTACCTACAAGAAAAAAAAAAAAAAAAACCAATAAATAAAGGGAATGTAAAGAGTTGCGTGATATTCAATATATGTAGATTATAAAGGTTTCACAATCATAATGTGACAAATAGAAAGTCAGATGTAGTCATGTATTTGGTAGCATATGTTAATATCATTATCGGAGAATACGTTCTGTCCTCAAACACCACCATCCACTGCGTCTGTACCGGCCATATAAACATCTTGTATCGTTTGACGATGATTGAAGTAATTCATTTTTGTGTTGCTTTTCTCCTCTCAGTGGTTGGTCTCCGCACAGGTTATCTAAATAAATATAAACCCTTTCATCAATGTCACCCTGAGGCTTTTATTTACCGTGAAACACAGGCAGCAAGACAGAAATTTACACTAAACACAACGACAAAAAGCGAGCGAGGAGAAGGACATGCGCTTCAAATCCACATCAAGTGGAATTTAGCATCCTGGCACAAATAACAAAGTGCATTTGTCGTAAGAGGTCAACCAGTCAGAAGTATTTGCATAACGGATTTTAAAACAAAGTGAGAAGACTCCTCTTGGATGGATTATAAAGTCCTCCTTTATTAGTTTGACTTACTGGCCTGCCTGATTTAACTGTGTGGAATGTCCTGCCTCACAGTCAGCCATAAACTGCAGAAGCCATTCAGAGAATCCCGACTGCCAAATTCATATGCAAATAGCATAACTCTTTCCTGCAGATACTCTCCCCTCGCTGAATGAGAAGATTTTGACAAAGACTAAATTTGAAGTAAATATCAGACAAGATGATGGTCCTGACTCGTCCCCCCTCATTGTTTAGACACTCCAAACACAGCCGACGAGTTTGTCTGTTCTTTCAACTCCATGTCATGTTCAGACTAGCAGATGGAAGATGTGGCATCAAGAATAGGGGAGGTCTTGTACGTGGTCTTTCCAGCATGAGCTCTCTTTCAGTGTATCTGCCAACAGAAACATTATAGGGCTTTTGTCTTGCAGACTTGGTTCACAGCAGCAGACATCACCGTCTGCTGTTTTACTCAGACAGTTTCAAACTGATGCAAATTTGTAACTGTTAATCACACCGTGGATGAGGATGACAAGTCGCGAGGGGGAGAACGTGGAGCTCCAGATGGAGCTCCCCTAGGTAAGAAACGGTAAAAACTTGAGGGATTTACCTTCCAGATTCCCTGAAACCAAACTCAATTTGCTTTTATTGAAACTCAAAACACAATATCTCCCAGCATCTTGGGACTCCCCTTGTCTTTTGAATGTTTTCTTTCTGTGGGCAGTTAACACTCTTCACAAATACACTTGTCTAACTTGACAAAACATACAGTTATTATCCTTTTTCCTTCTTTTCTTTTACCTCCTGGCATTTCTTCTCTTATACTTTCATTTTTTCTTTAGATGAAAGCAACACAGAGCAGCACTTCCATGTAAGCTTCTTTTAATCTGAGTCTTTACCTGCAGAAAATGACTGTGTGTATAGCACAAAATTAAGCTGTCATGTATTTGCACTGACAACTAATCTACATGTATTAGAGGACTCTATGGCTTTTCTAGGATTCAGGGATATCCAGCACAACATTCATCAATCACATGCTACCCTGGCTATGGACCTTCCTTGCCTCAAGCAGTAGAATTATTGCTCAATACAGTGATACAATTAAATGTCTATAAATCCTCGTCTCCACCTGCTACATGAAGTCCTCCACACACCTGTCGAACTAACGGAACGCACAACTGTGTGTGTGGGTGGGTGTGTGTGTGTGTGTGTGTGTGTGTGTGTGTGTGTGTGTGTGTGTGTGTGTGTGTGTGTGTGTGCAATGCAACCCTTACAAGTGTGGTCGGTGTTGATAATATAAACTCAGACAGAGAACGATTATACTAGAGCTGTTATGCATGACAGATTTGTGTGTGTAAGAACTGTCCTGATTATAGATTATAGCCGCCTCCCTGTGTGCTGGATTGAGCTTTGGCAGCGAGTGAATGTGGAAAAGTTTATTCCGTCAAATTGATGGGATGCACCGCTTCACTTTTGGCGACTCCTATCTGTGGAGAAAGACAACCAACTGTCCTGGTACCAATTCAACCCAAAACACACACACACACACACACACGCACGCCTTCTGTATTTACTAAAACAGTCTTGTCCTATCAAGGCTGTTTAGTAAACGGTAGAGGAGAACGTCAAGCCTGGAGACATGTCGTCATGCCCACTGCCACAGTGCTGCATTACCCCCTTGCTGTTATGTGTAAACATCCACGCACACTCCGGACACACGCATACAGGTGATGAAAAGAATGTAATGGCTTTCCAGTAGCCTGGAAGTCACGATACAACCTTTTTGTGTTTTTTCTTTTGGTGTTTTTTTTTTTTTGACCTCTTTAGAGGTCAGTGGAAAATGCCAGAGTGTACAGTTGGTTGGATCACAAGTGCTGCAAACAGGAGTTAAACACAATCTTATAATTAAAAAAATAACAACTCTTGAACGCTGAATATTTCTTTCCCCTTTCTCTAATTTTAACAATTAATGAAAGACTCCACAAAAGATTCAAAGGCGCATAACTCTTCAAAAAGCCTAAGTACTCAGGCAATCACAAACATCCAAAAGCCTTTGTCCATTGAAAAAGTTCGTCCTTTCCCAAATGCAGTTGCTTTTTCCATGGAAAACAGGACAAAACTGCAGCGGCTCCTTTGCTGTGAAACAGAGAATCCCAGTAGCTCAGAGTCCTGACAATAAGGCAATGAGTGATCTTCCCTTCCTAAACATGGTTTATATACACGATTTGGGGAAAAGTGAAGTTTGAAGACAAACACAGAGCGCAGTGAGAGCGTGTGTATATATGAATCATTTCTATTTCACCCTAAAATATTTTCCATGTCAACATGCAGCACACATGGCGATGTGAGCAGGGCTTTGCAGCGAGGGAGGGAGAAGAAGAAGGAGGAAGGGTGGACGAACGTGCATATAGCTCACATCCGCTGAGTAATTACGTAGCTTGATACTGGAAGTGGCCTTAATTTCTTATTAACCTCCTTTTCTATTTATCGAGCTCATGTTTATTTAGACCATCTAATGGCAATGTCTGTCCTCGTATAATAGTTTTCGCGATATCCTGGCAGTTGTGATGGATTGCAATGAATATTTTGACAGTTGACCTCCAGATTTATGCTATGGGACCCCAGCAGGTCCAAAAAAGAGTGTTCAAATTGCATGAAGTCCTGCTTTCCCGCTTTAGATTCTAGAAAGTGTCTTTTTTATGTTTTGCAGACATTACACATCCAGTTTTAGCAACATCAGGAGAGGCAATGCCTCAGGCCTCCTCTTGTGGGGTCCTATTACAAAGGTTAGGAACCACCTCAGAGGATCGTAAAGAAGATCAGGACGAAAGCTTAGAAATGTATACAGCAAAAACAAACCAAACAGAGTCCTCTCGCTAACAGACTGCTTGATACTTCAGTTATTGCCTGCAGTGTGGCTCTCCCTCCATACCTGGCTATCCCGATCAAGAAGAAGAGGGCATTCAATAAATCAACCACCGCTGTTATTGTTCTCATAAGGCTTTAACTCATTATATTTCTCCTGGAGCAAGAGAATAATTACTTTCTTCGTACTGAGCTTCGCTGATTGCATTCAGGTTTTTCAGATGCCAGCTGAGAGGCGGACTTTATGAGAACACGGATCGGTATTTAGGGTGAGGAGTGTATCTCGCAGGCAGGGTGCTTTAACGCAGTTCAAGTGGCCAAAAGGGACTGCCATTTATTTCCATTAGCCACTCTTGAAACAGAACCAGACAGCATGAGCAAGATCCAAACCATGTCAATTTAGATGATGAATTGCTTAAAAGAAGTCCAATTCTGAACAAATGCAGAGGGGAAACAAACGAGAATGGCTCAATTTCCAGTCTGAAAAGGTGGCAATTAACCTTTAGACACGGACTCTGCTATATTGCTTTAGCCTCAGGCAGACAGCAGAAGAGAGTACATGTTTATGATGATTAATATGGTATTTAATTAATTAAAATCCTCAAATAACGTTGTTCTTCTCAAAAAAAAACCTTCTACTGCAATGCTGTAATCCAAACTCTACAGTTTTTAATATTCAGTGGGAGAGTCCAGCCTCTTCTTTCTTTTAATAAACAGGATACACATAAAAATGAGGTGGCAAGTCCTCTGCTTTTTCTTTCCTATCTATATTCAGATGAAGTACAGCCATTCACTAAAAAAAAAACAAACCCAAAAAACAAGCCATAGAAATGCAAACACATTTGCTTTCACATTGATTAATGTTTATTCACAATTGTGAGGAAGCACTTCTAGATTTATTCAAATTTCATGCTGTTAAGAAGTTCTCTTCTTCACTAAAGTTTTCCACTGTGGTGACATGAGCAGCCAAAGGAGAGCTGGTGACCAGCTGTGTGGAGGGTTACTCAGATCTGCTGCAGTTCAGTTTGCCAAAGTTTGGAGTCGAGTTTGCAAATAGGCATCAGCGACACTTCCAGCACAAAGTGCATCGTTTATAATCATAAAGCTATCTGTGTGAAGTCAGTGCCTGAAGGTTACCTGTGATGGATTGCGTGTCACATCTCCTCAGTGAAAAGCAGGAAGCATTGCGAGGAAACAGTTGGCGCTCCATGCTGAGCCGCATCAGACTAGCTGATCTTACAAAACCCTCATAATCTGTGTGTTATGACACACTGTGCTGACTTCACTGACAAAAACAAGGGTCCTGACTGCACTGGTCTGGTTAGATGGGTACGGTTTGGGTTTTTCCATAGAATACCTAAAGATCTAGGAAAAGAGACAAGATGTTTTGACCTGCTGTTTAACGTCTGGCACCAGTTTCAATCACCTGACAAAAAAGCTGTACTGTTGAACATTTGGATATATTTTTATCTGATTACAATGTTGTGTGATGATTCCAGGCTAATAAGTCGCCCAGTTAAAGCCAAGCAGGTCTCTCAATAACAATTGTGAGTAACAATTTTTCAAGTGACATTTCTGATTAATTTCTCAACATCTGATGTGAATATTCTTCTTTTAGTGAACAAAAACATCCCTCTTGATTGAGTAAACCAAATAAAATCTCTTTGCTTCACTCTAATCAGTAATTCTAATCCAATCTATGGCACACACATGCACCAAGCCATTGTGTGTGTGTGTGTGTGTGTGTGTGTGTGTGTGTGTGTGTGTGTGTGTGTGTGTGTGTGTGTGTGTGTGTGTGTGTGTGTGTGTGTGTGTGTGTGTGTGTGTGTGTGTGTTTTTTTTTAGGTTATTTTTTAAATTAATGTAATCCCAAGGATTTTACAATAACACAGGCCGTCCTCCTTTGGCTTTTTTCCATGTGTGCAGTGACCTGACCAGGTGTAGTGACTGCTATTGAAGATAGAAAGACACCATCTAGTGGCCGCTGAGAGACAATTCCATCCCTAAATTGAATGTGTCTTTAGACCGCGTATGCCACAACTTTACCTACTGTTGCATTTCAGTCATTTAAAATACCACAATGACAAACTGCTGACATTTCATGAGCGGTTTTTACCTGGCAAAATAAGCTGCAACCTCGCCTTTTGAAAGCTACAGGGAGTCATTCCACATGAGCTGGATGTTACTCCCTCTGATCCAATGCATTCATGGGCAGTTGATCCCAAGAGTATCAACCCCCTGTCATTACATAGCTCAATATATTGGTAGTAATGAAGTCCGGCAGCAAAATGGCACTTTAGTGTGGTAATTAATGAAGGTGTAAAAAGGCACTACTTTGTTTTGAAAAACCCCATCTGCTTTCTACATCTCTTTTACTGAACAGTGCAGGTCAAAATGGAAATCGATGGCAATTTAATTAGCTGCTTTGTCCTTGTGAAAGAAGGCTTTCATACGTGTCTAATCTGGAGTAATAATCAATGGAATGGAGGAGTACTTACTGGCCTATAAATGAGTCACAAGCCAGAATAGCAAACAAATGCAAAATTAAGGATATATTGTTGTTACTTTAATAATAATGATGTGATGCGCAGAAGGAGGAATTTATGATCCACGCAGTTTTTATTGAACTATTGATTGTTGTGCAGGAATTCTTTGCTGTGTATGACATGTGGGGATGTGTGGGTAATGGCTCATGTTACAGTTAATTGTGCCATCAAAGTACGTCGCTGCATGACTCGCCTCAAATATGATAACACCTACACACCGTACAAACGCGCATTACATACATACTCTACCCTATTCGGCAGTAACACTTTCTTACAGTCTGATTTCCATATAAATGAGGCAAAGAACAGAGAGGGAATATCGCAACATTGGTTGGATGTCCTATACTCTGGGGATGCAGAGGTGGGAAATGAATGAGAATGGATAAGAAAGGGAGGGAGAGCTAATGGAGTCTGCTGGATTAACAAGTGGGAGTGTAGGAAAGAAAATCTGTCTATAATATTCTTTTGTATTGACAAAGGTTGCTGATGTGTGAACACCTATGAAAAACACCAGGGATTACTTGGCAATTCCCAGCTCTGGAACAAATGAATTCACTTTCCAACAGACAGTTGTTAAAGCAGAATATATTTCCCCCAGACAAACATCCACCAAGGACCACAGCCCACACCTAAGTGGATTGCAAACCAATATACTGTTCAAACACCACCTGACAATATAAAAAGTAACAGAAATCTACATTGTGTAACTACAGCCTGCTGAGAGTTAGTGCAATATATTCACCAGGGTGTATTCTTCATTTGAAAGTTGGTCAATTTGAAATCCAAAAAATTCACATCTTCTGGATAAACTACAAATCATTAAACACGGATCTCATCTGACCCTATTTTGAAGCATTTTTCACACATTAGCACATTGTGGCAAGGGTGTGGTGAGCTTCATTAAACATCTTACTCTAAACAATGTTGACAAAATACAGAAAGAAAGAAAAAAAAAAAACCCGCAGCAGCTATGCAGTTATTAGAGAACCCAGTGAAACCACACATTTGAATAGCAGGAAGGAGAGAATGAGGCTCTCTAGGTTTCCTCATTCTTGAAAAGCCGGTATGTCATTTACAGACGCGGGGGCAATGCATCACCCTTATGACACAGAATTATTCAGTACAATGGCATGAGAGACACAGCAAGGGAGACCAAATTATTTCATGTTCTCCACCTGTTTCCATGAACGATGGAAAAGACTGCAACAGTGGCTATAATGTTCATTAGCCCGTTATTGTGTCTTTAGCTGGAAATCTCTCAGAAGTCATTATAGATATAACATCTATACTACCGAGTGCTTAATTATTTTCACAGTGGCGCGACACTAATGGCTGTCCAGACAAGACGCACAGCTATGGCCTTGTGAACTCTCATCCTCCCACTGGGCTTTTATCCAGCTCCTGAGTAAATCAACTGGTGCATACTAATTGGAGCCTCTTTAACCCCTGGGCAGAAATAGGGACACTACGTGTGTGCATGCATGCATGGAAGTGTGCATAGACGTGTGGATGTGCAGTGGGTGGAGGAGCCCGGTGGACCATGTGGATGTTTTGGATCCCATAGCTGGAGGAAAAATATGTCCCACTATACCACAGAACCGCAATACACACAAATACACATCTCTGGATTTCCTAAGTGAAAGTTGAGAGTGGCTAAAACACTGTACACTTGTACAAGATAAAAAAAAAAAAAAAAAAAAAAAAAAAACACAAAGAATTTCCCCCTCATTTGCATGTGGAGCATTTCGAAAGTGTGCCACAGATTTATAAAGTGCAATCAAATACGTAAACGTTGCAGCATTGCCACCAGATGGGAAAATCCAGCATCTATCAAATGTATGAAGGGAGTTCGCCAAGGTGTCTCACAGTGCAGAAACTGAGAAAAACTAATAAGTGACTGCCTGTAGCTCTCTGATGACCCCAAGAAAAATATAAGCGAACCACATTTCTCAGTTTGAATTTACTTTATCCAACTAAACTTAACATAAATAACAACACCCTTTCTGTCATGCACCGTGTCCAGACATTGTGGAGCTTTTCTCAACAAATCAAATGACCAATTTTCGCATTATTTTCCAGTATTCTCAGGTCTAGTGGTCCATCAGAGTTGGGGGAGCGAAGGCGACAGGAGAATGAATTCCCTGTTCACCTAACCTCCATCCTGTGGAATTGAATGAGATGCCACCCCAGGTTCAGACGATAACCGCTCCTGACACTTCACTCATCTGAATTTCAAGTAGAAAGACAGAAGGGACAGGACTCGCCTTGGGGAGAGGGGGTAAATCTGGAAAGAGAGACCATGGGTCAGTAGTTTGATGTGATAAAGGTAAGAGCAATGATAAAGAGAAATTACAGTGGAGGTCAGTGGTGAAGCAAATGTGACAAGTGGAGAGAAGCAATGGTTACGACCTGCTTGAGGAAGTCCACTGAAAAGCCTAAACAACCATGATCGTCAGTGCAGCAAATCTTCGCAGAAGAAATTGCGAGCGCTAATGTGCACTTGACACCACTGACTAGTCCTTGTTCCCAGCTGTTGCCAAGGTTATGGCTGTTCAGATGACATGAAACAGGATTAAATCCTGTGAGATTCTGCTTGATGGATTCACACCTCAGCTGCGCAATAAAAGCAGACTGGCGCACTCGGAGCAGAGCAGCAGTGGGCAAAACCTCTCACTCCATCGGCCCAAGACGGACAGACTGAGAGAAGGTGGAAGACAGAGAAGGAGGGATGGTGTCAGAAGGACTAGACAGTCACTCTTTAGTGTTGCCACACTTGGTGAGACTCAAAAATATTTGCAAGACTTTGGTTTCCTTCCTCCGGTTAAAAATAGATATTATTTTGTCCCGGTGACTTTCAAACCTCATTTTAACTTAAACATGGACATTCACAAATAAGAATATAACAGGTTGAAATCTGTTTTAAAGGCAGAAATGGTATGAATCTGGGTGGAAAGAAAACATTCATGATCAGGTTGGAAACTGCACAGCTTGGTTGTGAGCATATCTTGAGCTCCCTAGTTAGCCTACATCACATTATTTCGAAACAAAAACAAATGAGTAAAACATCATCTGGGCAGCCACTGTGGCTATTTATGTTTAAAAAGGATTGTCTCGTCAAGACGGTACAAATGCAATAATAGGGGAAACAACCTTGTGCCACACCACGACCACGAACGCAACATCAATAAAGAAAACGAGAGAAAATGGAACCGCGATGGGGAGAAGTGTAAACAGAGGTGTTGTTTGCAATTATCATGATCTCCCAGCATGCCCAGTGAGGGTGAAGAATATTTTCCCCAAAGCACAATTTTCCCTCCACAAACCTTTCCAACCTTGTCCCCACGATTCTCTGGGTTCATCCTCGCCATGGTTCTGCATCACCCTCTCTCCATGCTCTGCTCACAACACTCTCTTGCAGTTAAGTAGTCCCACTGGTGCCTTGCAGATGCTCTCAAGACAGCATATTTACATGTGTTTACACAAGCATTTTGCATTTAGCAAATATAAAGCATGCACAAAAGGTAAAAGCATGTGCTTGAGAGATTATGTCTTTGTAACACCGCCTCGTGGCAATACACCTTACCCCAATAGAAAGCTTGTTTGATTCCCTTCATATTTGTAAGAATCATGTTTTTCTGTGGCTGAACAATGATTTATGCAATCGTTCCACAAGATATAAACTTAGTCGATTGGATGTACGACGGCAAGCTTTGCTGACTCCACAGATCTACTCATGAAGGACAGAAATTGAATTTCCAATATGATAGAAGACTTTCATTCCTGGTGGGTCTTGATACACCTTTACAATAGAGAGGCGCTTTCAGTCTTCCCTGGCGCTGACAGCTCCAATAACAGCCCACCTGACTGAGAGCAGCTCTGTTTGCAGGAGAGGCTCACACGGAGGGAACGAGGTGCAGAGGCCATGGTTTGACTGTGCCAGCACAACATTTGCCTATTACTGAATACACAAATGCATCCCTAAGGATGAACGGATCACAGCCACTTTGATAGAGATAGATTAGACCGATGGATCATTCCTTTTGATAGCCGAGAACTAATGTTAACGGTCTGCTATCATGCAAATTTTATTTGCCTCACCGGCTAAATTTCAGATCAAAGAGTTAATATCTTGAGTGGTTGTCTGACTTGATAGTTTGTCAGTTTACCTTTCTCTTATAAGTACTCTCTGTACTGCACTGCAAAAAAAAATAAAATGGAAAAGCTAATTGTGTTGTGGCAAATCATGCAGATGTCTTTTGATTTGGGAGGAGCGCAGGAGATTCACCCAGAAATAACCTCGCAGCCATTTCGAGTCGGCCCAAGACAAATCAAGATGTTAACATCAAGTGAATGAGTATTTCATACTGGGTCGCCCCACCTTTTCTGGGCCAAATGCCAAATCCCAAAGTCCTTATGGGGAGGAAATAAACAGCTGCTCCTCTAATACATCCACTAAGTTTATAGAGTTGATCTCCTCACAGTGCCGCAGTAAAGATAACCTATATTCGAATTTAATTGAGTTTTTTCTCAAACACACAAACAGTAATTGCTACTGGCATTACAGTACATAACTCAAATCTGCACGACAATCTTCTTCTTATTTGTCTTGGCCTCTGGTGTTTAGAGCTGCTTTCTGTTCAGGACCGAAAAACAAAAACAAACAAGACTTTGTATTCAGAGCTCACAATATACATAATGTTGTAGTAATATTTATCAAAGGTTTTTGATATAGAATCAGATTAATTTCAAATTCAATATATTTTACAATCCTGCTTCTGCAGCAAATGGGCAACTTCTATTTCAAGTTTTGCAAAACATAACCATGAAGAGCACTTTAAATTTATTAAGTTAGCAAAAAGTTTCAAGTAATAAACACGACAGAAACAAAGAAAATCCAACAAAGTCAGTTCCAATAGTTTAAAATGTCTGAGCCAGACGTGACTCCGAGCCATTATTTGTCTGTGATGTCTCTTAATTCTTTCGGGGTCTACTTTTATTAACGTATCTCTCCAAAGCCGTTGTGGTTAGTGGTCTTTCAGGCTGGTGTTTTGCTCCCAGTCCCAAACAGAAGGTTGTGCCATGCTCTGTGCACATTGTTATCGTCGAATTTTTAATTATGCTTCTGCGAATAGAGTAATCTTGAGAGACGTGGCAGCTTATATCCGACAAGTGAACACATGAATGTGGAAAGTTGTAAAACTTCAGTCACATCGGAGACCGATGTGACTCTATAATGCCAATCATTTTCAGTTTTCTTTAATGTTCCGAGTTTAATTCCACGTGCGGTTTGAATGTACCAATTACGTTGGTGTTGAATTGAACCAATAGAATATACTACTGACATCACTCACATGGCACGAGTGAAGCAGATAAAATGTAGATTATAGGTTGGAGTATTTGATTCTTGTTGAGTGAAAGTGTTCACTTGGAAAAAAACTTTTGTTTCATTTTTTCTAAAGCAATGATGTGAAAAAGCAGTTGATGAGTAGTGTTGGTGTGTTCTGTAAACTGAGGGATTTCAGTGATCAAGAAGAATAAAAGACTGGAGCGTTTCAACAAGTACAATGACAGAGAGGAACACACGAAAAGAAAGGCCTGCTTCAAGCTCAGCCACAGGATCACACCACAAACTCAAAGTCCTTTGAGGTTTCCAGACCTCAAAGGATGAAAAGGAAAAGCTAAATTATAGCTCATGTTGGAGTGAGACGGCAGAAAACTCTTTGTCCGCCTCCCAAGTAGACGCAACAGTCACAGGGCGACGTGACAGCTTGCTGGAAGCGTCTACGCCATATTAATTCATACGTGTTCCTCCTGGACATGGCAGCCGTCACAGTCATTTAGGAGAGATTTATCTCTGTCCCTCTCATGAGCAGTCCCGTGACATTTCCATTTGTCACATGACAGCAAATCACTGGGCCAGCGCGCAGGGCAAGCGACGTGTCCATTTTCTGGTGCCTGAGTGGAGATCAGCAGAAGAACATCACCTGAAAGACCGTGAAATCAAAATGCATCAGCATATTAACAAGGAGTGAAAGGACGAAAAAAGGAGGGACTGATTTAAAAGAGGCAAATAGATTTAGAAAAATGTGCCTACGCAAGAAAGGACGGAGGACGGACAAAATAAAAAAGCAGAGGCAAGCCTTACTGGATTGTCAGAAAATGAAGGATGGATGGGTGGGCTAATGGAAGGATGAGAGAGAAAGAAAAAGACTGCAGTAAAAGTGGAGGTAAGGCTGGAGCTGCAGAAGACACAAAAGATAAGTGACAGATGAGGAAGGTCATTATGGCAGCTGGCTGCAGCGGCAAGGTTAACTGATGCCATCTGAAATGAAAAATGAACTGAGAAAGTGACCAAAAGGATGCAGTTACTGGTATATTGACCTTACTGAGTGAGGGTGAAGCTGGAAGGCTGCTGGCTGGCACGGTCACAGTGAAACACATAATGCACAATTGTAATGCACTGAGTGTCCGAGAACATGATATGAACTGGATTATACTAATTGTTTCTAAAATATTGTGTGTGATTATTCCATTACAACTAGAACTGAATTTATTTAATACATAAATGTGTCTGCTGGAACTGACATATCTTATCACCAATCTAAAGCTAAGTGACGACAGTTGCTTTACGATACTTAATAAATACTTTACTGTTGCGAACACAACTATATCACTGGAGTATCACCGGAGCTGTCAGCAGTGTGTGGCTCAGTCTAAGAACTGTCTTCCAAACTGGGTTTGGATTAAATGAATGTCACATAGTTAAAAGAAAATGCTCTACAATAGGGATGCTATCAGTTCTTGATGTATTTATGAACTCGATATCTAATACGTCACATCGTACAATTTGTTATATTAGCAGCTTCAACAAGCAAAGCTTTTCTCAATTAAAAACAAAAAGGAACAGCAACAAAATAGCAGGAAAACACAACAACATGCAGACAGGTACACCTTAGGCTATTAAAGTTACCTCCAGTCTGACGTTCTTCATTTTGCAGTCAGCAGGACTACATTAGTTCAGCAATAGTATAGGGGGTAAACATGAATTCAATAAAATATTAACAAAGCTTGTTTTTGCAGCAGACAACACCATTACATCAGACAGTACCTGTGCAATACTAATATGGAACAAATAACATGTTTTTAGGGTTTTGTGTCTTTTAATCTGGGCGGCCTATGTGCGATGTGTTTCAGGTCCAGAAGGACATTTCTTTGGGTCTCAGTCACACACTGGTGACATTTGTTTCTGATCCACAATCTGACATCACAGCACTGGCATTTATCTAAAGCCAGGAAATTTTGATCCAACTGCAAAAACAAATCAAACAAACATCAGGTTGCGGATTCCAAGTATTTAGAAGTCTACAGACGATGTGGGCATGCACAGCTTGTGGGGACGCAAAAAGGGATTGAACTGCTACAAGAAAGGATGTAAAGCTGGAGGCTAATAAGGGAGTAAGGGGAATGTTCAGGCAAGCAGAAAGATAAACAACAATAATTCTGCGGGCGAGTCAGGGGAGAAATACACATTCAGTTATCAGGAGGATAATTAACATACATGCAGGTGTGATGCTGAGTGGTGACTCATGCTAAATGGCCACAACGTTGACATCACCCTTGCCCCAGTTATAATTATTCATTAGGCCCTAACTCACCCATAAAACATTTACATCCTTCCCTGCAGGTGCCTCACAAATGTCTCCATTTGTCTCTTTCACTGTCAGGGGCCACGTGCACTCTGGTTCACATGATTCTCCAGGTGGATGCAAATCAGATTACCTTCGTACACTCCTCACTGTTGCTCATTATCATAATTAGGAGTAAAAAAGACAAACTATTTCCAGTGTAAACAGCTATAATAGCATAAAATGAAGATTGAGAGAGCTTTATAACTGCCGTACGCTAGTGGAACACCGGATCGCCTCGGATGGAAGCATCACAGCTCGGTGGTGGCCTGTGAGCATTGATTAGTCAGCACTGGAGATCACAGAGCAGGTAGCAGAAAAAACCCCTGAGACCTCCTGAGATTTCATTATATCCCAGGCGGTGTGTCCCAAAGGGTTTCTCTCATATGTTAGAGCTCCGATGGGTGTTCAGAGGCCACGGTATGTAATTAGGGATAAAGCTCAGCACTGTAAGGCCAGGGGCGAACGAGGGGCTCATATAGATTATTCACACTATGTCAGCAGTGCTCAAGAGTAATGACTGACCGCTCAGCACACACAGCGCTCTTTTCTATGGACTATGGGAGGCTGCTGCATGCGGATACATCATCACCATAATCATCATCCTTACTTTTACCAGGCCTAATCTGCTGGTTATTTCCTGTAATCACTATCAGCAACATGGAGAGCATATGGCATGAATGTGCACTTGGCTCCTTTTCTTCTTTTTATGAATGCATAAATTGTGAGCTCTGTGGTACAAACGGGTGGACAGGAGGAGATTTCCATTGCTAAACTGGTGGAAAAGCAATTGAAAATGTTCCACATGGGTGATTTATGAAACTCAAGACGGACAAAGTGTTGAGAGGGAACTGAATCAGATAATGACACTGATGCAAGGGAACGTGGTTGGAGGTGAGGATGTGAGGGAATGAGGGGATGAGACAGAATGAAGCTTTGAAGCCCAGAAGGTGGTGCAGTGTCAGTGTAAATTTTAGGAGAGGCGTGGGAGACAAGAGAGCAGGACACAAGACAACACGGAGAACAGGGCCAATGAAAGGTGATATGGAGAAATCAAAGTGCATGTCAATGGGTGAGGAAGTGGTGGGAGGGCGGTGTGAAAAGATGCTGCCTAAATGAGATGCTGAGTGGCATAAACAGAGAGGGAGAGAGAAAGAGAGAGAGAGAAAGAGAGAGGGAGGGGTGCACAGAGGGCTCTATGGGGAGATGAATACAGCCGTGCAGAGAGACGGAGGAATTTGCACAAACAGTAAAACAACCAGCAGTAGCCTGCACACCAAGACCAAATAGTACAAACAACTGTGGTGAGCCAAGCCAATGGAAAAATCTCTGGCTTACACTCGGAAATAACTGAGGAAGAGGACCAACCTGGAAGGAAGAGGAGGAAACAAAGAAGAGAGCTGAGAGAGAAGGAGGAGGAGTGACCTGAGAGGAGAAATCAAGAAGGTAAGTGTGGCAGAATCCAGCAAGGTAGGCAAGAGTGAGACCCAAAACTTAAATATTTGTAAAGAAATGGCAAAGCTAAATGTTTGCATGGATGTGTATGCATGGGTTGTGAGCAAAATTGGAGGGGAGGGAAAGTAATCTGCTGCTTTCTGGCACAACATATGGCTGAAGGGGGAAAAAGCATGAGTAGATTGGGAGAGGAATGAAATGATGGGAGGGGAAAATAGCAAAGGGCGAGAAGACGGTAAACAAGAAAAAAGGATCAGAACAACAAAATGTGGCAGTGTTCATAAGCCATGAATGGCATGCAGAGAGACAGACACAACCCAATAACATTTAATGACTTTAACTTCCAAATGCATGATTATTTAGATGTCGGCTCTGCGTTACTGAATATTAGATTCAGCTTTACCAAGTTTCTGGCAACGTGTCAGGATAATATCGCAGGATTCCTTTGTGAACAGCTGCAATGCAAACGCACGCCACACATTTGCATAATTTGGATGAAAGTTGCAGGTGAGGGGGCTGCAATCTACTACTGCTCACAAGATTTATCTGTCGAAGGAAAAGCGAGGGAATTGGTTGTGGCTAACAACGGGGCAACAAGGAAACCCTGATGAGTTGAAGACAGGTTCAGTGATCAAGGAGGCTTGGTGAATAAACCATGAGGTGGTGGACCAATAAATCAGCAGGCGACAGCCGGGACGTCATAGTCACAAGAAACACACTTGAATGAAGCACTTAATCTCGACACTGTCTTCATTTTGTAAGTGTGTAAGTGTGTGTGTGTGTGTGTGTGTGTGTGTGTGTGTGTGTAACATTTTAATGGAAGCAAGGAGGCGGGGATCAGTACAAGTTTCCAGTGCTTTTTACAAGTATGAGGGCAGGAGAGGAAGCCCTGTTTTATTACATTAAAGCTGAGAATGGCTGCTCTGCTACAGATTTCCCCAGAGGTTTGTCATGTCGCTCCGTTAGGTGCTGCCATCCGATGGTCAAACTGTGCTATCTCAAACAAAAATTGCGAAAACATTGTAGTCTAATGGCTTGCAGACATCAGGTTTTTTTTCTATCGTCTTAATGTTCTGGCTCTTCACACCACAGGGCCACTGACCTGCGTCCAGATC
Organism: Lipophrys pholis; assembly: GCF_963383615.2. NCBI lineage: Eukaryota > Metazoa > Chordata > Actinopteri > Blenniiformes > Blenniidae > Lipophrys > Lipophrys pholis. The sequence continues at coordinate 20,580,949 of NC_137629.1, forward strand.
TATGATGTCCGTGCCACAGCTTGCACTCCTGATCTTCTCCTTGACCTTCTCCCAGGGGTGAGGACACCTGAAAACACACAAACAGTGACAAGAGCACATCACATGGACGTATTGATTTTTAAAAAGCTGTAAAAATGCTTTTGCACCAACATTTATGATTCATTTTCCATGCCTCCTCTCATTACTTTTTCATCTCTCTACTTGTGTCAGCGGCTGTACGTTCCCTAGCAACCACTGGGGTGAATGGAACGACTCCCAGCTACAGCCAACCATTCAGAAGCTCATGAAGGGATACAACCGCTACCTCAGGCCTAATTTCAATGGTAAGAAGCCGTCTGAGGAGTCCTTTTCAGAGCAGTTAGAAATCTAACCCACTGGCAAAGTTTATTATCATGTAAAGGCAGTATGGAGGGGCTGATTTTTCTACTTGTGATATCAAGCCAATGATGAACATTTGCTGAGTCCATAATCCATAAAACAGCCTGAGGCAGTCTCTCTCTATGGTATCCAGGTGATACGTACAGTTCTTTATCCAGAGCAAGGGTCTACAACCAGTGGCCTGTCTTTCTCTCGGGGTTCCCTGAAGCTGTCAGAAAATTATTATTTAGCTTATTTGCAACCATAGTCTTGGAAGACTATGGTTGTGCTGTGGATTAGTCTGTGTTTCTGTCACTGGGACAGTGACAATGGAGTGACCTCTCCAGAGCGCAGGTCTGGGCAAAGGTTATGGAGATCCTGGGGTGCCCAGTGAAAAATAGCTAGAACCACCATAAATGAGATAAAATGCTAAAACAGTTTAAAAAAAATTAAAAAAGAAAAAAACTGAAAATGACTAGGATTACTAAAAGAAAGAAAAAGCTTAAAAATGTGTGGAAAACAAACATAGCTGCTTAAAAGAGAACCAAAATAGACAAAAAGCTTAAACGTCAAAACTGTCTAAGAAAAAAAAACAAAAAACTGAAAAAGGAGAAAGTCAGCCCGATGAAATCAGGTCCAAAAACAGCTGAAAATGTAATGAAATGCTTCCCATCCTAAATTGTAACTGAAACGTCACGGATGCACATTTTCGTACATATATCAAACCTATGCATGACACTTTTTAAGCTGTGTTCACCTCATTTTAAAGGTAAACTAGTTTTGCAGCGCCACTTAAATCTGATTTGGTTGCAAGTGACAAAAACGCCTCACTCGCAGTCGCAGACCTCTTATCTAGAAAAAGCTCAAGACTTGGGTCACCCATTTCCTTATAAGACACCAATGACTTACCGGTCCTTCAAAATGTCTACTTTTATAACATTATGATTCTGAACTCTGAACCTCTACCCTTACTAAGTTCTTTCCTCATCCTTTGCCATTCTAGGCAGAGATTAGCCAACGTGTGTGCACAAGCTCTCAACAACCTTTTGAGTAGCCTTCAAGGCATGTACGAAGAACATCCATAATTATTCAGGAGGTTCTAAACGAGAATATCTTTTTAATACTTAAGTAGCTGAAGGTTGACGATACCTGTTGGAGATCGGAAATCAGCTTCACATATTCTTTACAAATTATCGGCTAACTTTACAAGTGGTAACTTGTTCGCTCGTCGACCCACACACAGGTAAATGTATGCCCACAAACACAAACAACATTGATTATATAAAAACAATAATACATTTGCTACCGTTAAACTAAAAAAGCAGTGCAGCGGTGCAGCGAGTATCAATATGGTAATGTGTGCTGCATATAGCGCAGGCTGTACATCCCTGTTATAGTTCCTCATTGCAGGCATATTAGACACATTTTTCAGCCCGAGAGGTGCAGAAATATCAGGAAACAAACTGTGAAATAATTTGTATACTTGAGTGTAAATACAATTTTTTATTTTAGTTTCACGACTATTTTTAACTCATAACTTGCTACTGAGTCTATCCAGTAAATATTGAAGTTCAGACCTTTATGGTTTTTTTCTTTTAATGGAAAAATCCATGCTTTATATCGACATTTGTTTCAACATAGTGTAATTTTTATTTAACTTATTGTAGGACAAAGAAATGGGCTTTAAAAAAAATTGAAAATAAGAGTTGAAACACAATGCAATTAATTGATGTGTAAAAGTCACAAGTAGTTTTTAGGAATATACTCGATACCTCTGAGTATTTTCTTCTTTTTTTTTAAACAAATTTTACTTGTGGGTAAGAGTTAAGCAAATGTAATGCAGAATTATTTTGTATAAATGTTCAGGTAGATCACTATTTGCTGAGTTTCACTCTCAAAAACAAAGTGTTTCATGAGGTCCATTCCCTCCCTGGTTGTGCATTCGCTTGGCTTGACCTGGACTGCGGAAGGACCCAGGTTTTAATCTTGTTTTCCGCTGGAAGGGCATCCAGCGTAAAAACTAACTTCATGTTGCGAGTTTGCAATAACATGCTGTGGCGACCCCAATCGAAAAGGTAGCGGATGAACAGACACGCACGCCTCAGAAGCTAGATTTGACCCACTGCAGCACGTAGAGCGTTTTTCTTCAGTAGATTGGGGTTAGAGTACAACCTGATACCTGAGCCTTTTTATATTTCTACCATCTGCAGAGGGTCCGGTGGAAATCGGAATGAGCCTGGACATTGCCAGTATCGATGCCATCTCTGAAATCAACATGGTGACCCCCTCCTCTCTTCCTCTTTCTGACGTCTTTGTATCAATATATATGTAAAGCGCTTTTGGGCGATTTGTGCGATCTACCGATCGCCCGGCACAAACAGTGGATCAGTTATTTGCACAAAGATCCCTTGATCACGATGCTGAACGATAAACCTTAACCCTATGCGCTGCTGGAGTCACGCCAATATGTGCGCTAATTAAGGATCCATTATTTGCGCAGTGCAATCGTGCCCATCACCCAAAAGCGTCGGAAATTATATTAATGAGGGTGTTTGTTTTGTGGGAATACTCTAAACCTCTTTTCTCAGGATTACACTGCGACCATCTTCCTCCGTCAGCGCTGGCGCGACTCCAGGCTGGTGTTCCCGGGGAACGAGAGCGTGAGCGTGGACGGCCGTCTGGTGTCGCTGCTCTGGATCCCAGACACCTTCATCCCGGACTCCAAGCGCTCTTTCCTGCATGACGTCACCGTGGAAAACCGCCTCATACGCATCTTCAGCAATGGCACCGTTCTCTATGCCCTCCGGTAACGCTCCTGCTCGGGATGCACCGATACCACTTTTAAAAGGACAAGTACAAGTATGAGTACTGACCTGTCGCTACTGGCCGATACCGAGTACCGATGCCAGACTCTTTAACATGCAGCATGTAGCGCAGTGTTACATGCTGAGCAGTTAAATTAATGAGCGACATCTCCTTAAGCTCTGCTGGTCCAAATGTCACACTGGTGATTAAGTTATTGGTATTTCACCAACTACCTTTCGCCCCTTCTCTTGATATGTTGGCAGATCATAGTTTACGCTCTTTCACTCTGATTCATAATAATAAAAAATCTCCAAACCGCTGACATCGCTCGTGCTCTCTTGGCGACCTGTGGGTTGAGTTGCTGACATATCAGATATCAGAGATCTGTGCAGCATCGGACCCGATACTGGTATCGGTGCATCCCTATCGCCTGTTATTCTTCTGAGGTTTTTGTCCTGTTCACATTTAACTGACATTTGACGCTCTTGTAGCCGTCAGAAAACAAGCCAATCAGAACTGGTGGAGCTTGTTCAAAGAAAATGCCCTCAAAGAGAGAAAATCAAACAGTGCTTGTCATAAGGCGAAAGAAGAGGAAAACAAGCATATTTGTTTTTATTTTGCCGTTGTAATCAACCGTAAATTGGCCTCGGGCTCAACTAAAAACAGCGCTCATGTATCACCACTAAGTCATACAACTTAAGGGAATGGCAGCGAACTCCCTGAGTGTGCAGTGCCCTTCAAACACTTCCTATTCTGTCAGAGAAGATTTGCAGAGTCCCCTACGGCTACGGCCAAAAAACTGTCCTGACGTCTAATCTGTCATGTTTCCCTGCCACAGAACTTTGTTATTTCACATATTATTTTTTGCCAAGACAGCCTGATTAAGGACAGAAAGGGCAGCTTTGTGCAGAGAGCACAGGGAAATCTCAGCTCCTCTGGAGAACAGAAAAGGCATTTTGGTTCAGAACTGTGGCTGTTTTGATGCTGGTGATTACATTTTGCACAATTCAGAAACTTATCCTGTTTTTTTTTTTGCTGTACATGGGATTTTGTCAAGTCCTCACACACTATATATTTATGTAATCACAAAAAGTGTTATTAGTGATACACAAAGGTGAGAAAAGTATGCAATCTGTACTATTTCAACTTTTTTTCCCTGTCCTTTGGTTGCTCAGATCATGTGATCTGTATGTTTGATTTGGCATTCAACCATTCATTCGGGATTTGGGACCAGCAGTAGAGTGAAAGGGTCTCTCCAATTGCAGATTACATACTAGTAGGCTACTGCAGTGCAACTCCTGGTGATCAGCTGGGAGTTAAAAGCCCCCACTGACCAGCAGTAACCCATTGTCAGTGGGATTTGAACCAGCCAACGTCCAATCACAATCTCTGGATCACCACCGAGCACTGAAGGAGAACTGATGTTCAAACTACAAACCCTTAAATTCATTGCAGATGTTTGTATAATGTATCTATGATTAAACAATGAAAAGTAGTTTGTTTTGTAAACATATGCAGAAGCAAAACAGAAGTTTTCTCTTTATAAAAAGGAACTTATTGACTAATAATGCAGATCAAACCGTTTTTATATTATTCAAATTGCGGGCATACCAACAATTTATATTAATTGGCCAGTGTAAATCAAACTTAAATGTGGCTAAAGGTAAATAGTGAAAAGTACTACAAATGACATTATGTAAATGATTGTAATGTGTTATTTTAACCTCCGATGATACAATAAGAATATGTTTATTCAAAAGCTCCAAAAGTACATTGAAAGATCTTTCAAAAATATTACACAATTCCTGTTTTGAGGGGTGACAACGCTCCACATGTTTATGTTTTGGAGTCTATCATCTAAAAACACATCTCAGCCTCTGACTGCATTTACAGCTATCGATCCCATTAGTATGACGTGCGGAAGAATAACTTGTCCCTGGAGCAAGCGAGGAGTAGCTCTTTTGCTTAGCCTTATCGTTTTCTTTTACGATAAAGAAAAATAGGCTTGGTTAAATTCAGCATATAAAATATACAGATGGTAAGCATCGATCTTTTAACACAAGAATCAATGCTAAACAGACATTTAATATTGGAAGTGTGGCTGAATTCTCTTGTCTCAACCTAATTAGAGCCGCGTGCGCTCAGACTGACGTGCAAACAAATAACGCCGCACAAAAACTCACTTTGCTCGTCAACGCGGAGTCTTCTACCTTAAACCATTTAGTCATCAGGCTCCACTTCAGAGTCGGAAAGACGAGTTATTTTACTGTAAAGCAAGAAGCGTCGATGTTGATTAATGTCATGCGCAGGGATACATACGGTGAAACGCCCGTGCTCAGAGCCCGTGGGAATAGATGAGGCAGTAATGTGTGGAAGTGAAGTTATTAAGCAATACATATCTTGTTAACATCACCCATCTGTTGGCTTTTATGAGTTGCTATATAGTAATTTTTTTTATTACATTTTTGATTTAGTTTATGGGGAACTGACTAAGTGGCGTTTTCCAGTGAATTAATCGAATTTGACTTCAACAACTGGCAACACTGTAAATTCCGAGGTCATTGAACGTACCTTAATATGAACGTAGACGCTTCTGTCAGAGCTAAACAATGTTTATATTAGCAGAATATTTTCAATTTGAAATATTATTTTGGCCTTGATTAATGATTTTGCTGCAGTAAAATGTAGGTGTTCATGTGTCTAGTTTATCTTCATTCTTGCCGGTATCTAAAAAAAACAAAAACAAATCTATTGATCAATAACTTTGTATGTCTAAAATGAAACAGTCTTCCTGGGGAACCTTGCAAGAGATGCTTAAAGTCTTGTGTTGAACACTCAACAGCATCACAGCTACGATTGCCTGCAACATGGACCTGACCAAGTACCCCATGGACAAACAGGTGTGCACCCTGCAGCTGGAGAGCTGTGAGTACTTCCTGTGAGCTCCACCAACCACCCCTGACACCTCCATCAAATCTGTAGCTGGCCATAACTCACCTTCATGTCATCCTCAATATCCCCATTTGCATCATTACCATCATTACTGCAGTGAGTATCAAGGCAAACAGGCAATGTCAGCCGAGCAGCTCAGATTCAGCTAAATGTAATGATTGTGTTTGTGTTTTCAGGGGGCTACAACCTTCAAGACGTGGTCTTCTATTGGACCAGAGGGAATGACTCAGTGAAGGGTTTGGACACGCTGCGGCTGGCTCAGTACAGCGTCGAAAGCTATTACACATCAGTGTCACGGGCTGTGTATGAGACAGGTACCACATTTCTGCTTCTCAGGGGTGTCTTTGTCTGTGATGTTCTATAATGAGAAATTTCCTGCAGAACATGTGTGTGATTCATTATTAATTGTTTTCAAAATCCTGCCTTCTTGTCTCTTCTCACAGGACATTACCCCAAGCTGGTGCTGCATTTTGCACTGCGCAGAAATGTGTTGTTCTTCATCTTGGAGACTTATGTGCCTTCTATACTGCTGGTGGTTCTCTCATGGGTGTCTTTCTGGATCAGCCAATCCTCTGTACCTGCAAGGACTTGCATCGGTCAGTACCAGATACAAAGTACAGGCTGCTCATTTTATAACCTATAATCTTAGAGTAACGTTGTGTAATCACAGGATGTTAGGTAACTGAGGAATATCAAAGTTTAACAAAGTAAGGCTCTTTGTCAAGCCTGTATCACTCATAAACAATGTTTAATTGAAAATTAAATGGGGATTTTGACAATTTCTTCACACTGATTATATTAAGCACCCAAGTAATTGCTGTCTTCTTACCTCAGCATGATCCTAATTTAAGTTCTTGAAATTCCTCTATTATGATTTTACCAGCACTAATCTTTAGCTGTCTGAAATAATTAGCTCTTAAAGACAAAAGTAGCATCCATAGGAAATCTTGAAGGCTCATTAATAAACCTGCACTGTAGCATTTATCTTGGAGATAAAACTGAGCAGATGGCCCAGTTTACTTGATCACTTTTCTGAGGTTTCTCACTCTGAGCTCTACATAAAACCTTCAGTATCTCCGAAATAGATTTTCAACACCACCAGAATGGGAGCGTTTCAGATCTGCACTTATCCTTTGCAAGTTTTTGGACTGTAGAATAAAACAACGTGCCTTAATCCTCTCACGCAGCATAAAAATACCTTAAAGCCTGATTACAGTGCAGAGTACAGAGATGGCTTCTGGTTGAATTACAGTTTCACTTTTTTTATTTTTTTTCAAACCCCTTTTGTCTGTCTGGAACGCAGCAGGTTAATTAGCTTGAGATTGAGTTCTTCTTTGGCTTATCACTGGGCCACTCAGTAACACCTGTGGTCTTGTCTCGGCAGCTCATCAGCCGAAGCAATCAGCTGTAAAGCGGGACTCAAAAAAGAAATCAAAGTTTTCTGCATTCATTCTTTCCGCAAGCAATCTGACCCTTCCCGGCCTCATGAAAACATAATTTCAATTCAGCCTGTTTGTACCCCGGATTCGTCGCGCTGGGTCCTGATACTTTGCTTCCCCCAAGGTCAGAGGGGCTGCTCCAACTTGTTTCTGAGCCATGGAAATTTTTTATTTAGTGTCTTCTTTTTGGAAGATCAAGTGGAATTTACATGTAGCCACGTCTTATTTTTCTTATTTCAAAAGAAAAAGTTGACACCATGAAAAGAACTGATGAAATGTAGAAGCCTATTTGCATTAAAATATTCTAATGAGCACTGGCAGCTGTTTTGAACTTGTTTCGGAGAGCAAGTAAATTAAAGATGATGATGCCATGGGAGGATAATGAGGGACTGGGGCAGGGGATAAACACACAATTCTGCACCTGCAATGATTTCCAACTGCTGGGTGATACTATAAACTTGTATGAGGAGAAACCTTAACTCTGATGTGTCCCTCAGGTGTGACCACTGTTTTGACTATGACGACTCTGATGATGGGTGCCCGTACTTCCCTTCCCAACGCCAACTGTTTCATCAAGGCCATAGATGTTTACTTGGGCATCTGTTTCACCTTCATCTTCGGTGCCCTGCTGGAGTACGCCTGCGCCCATTTCTATACCATGCAGAACCAGACCATAGAGGATTTACACAGAGTGAGCTTGACGCTTTGTATAGAAACGTCTCATGCAAAGGCTTCATGTTGGGTACTGAAATACACCGCGATCTCTAAACCGCTTTTGTTGTCTGTCTGCAAGGAACTTTTGAGGGATTTCAGCGAGTCGAATGGAAATGGCTCCATCCCCATCGTCCGCTCCAGGCAACCAAGACAGCCCGTGGAAGTGGGCTCCAGTGCAGAGGAGTCCGCGGAGCAGGCGGCCAACAGCGATGCTCAGAACCACGCTGGCTCCAAAGACAAGGCACCCAGTCAGGGCTGCGGATTGTCCTCGCTGAAGGATGCGTCACGTCGCGCAGCAGCCGTCTTCACTGTGGAAAATCCACACAACATTGATTGCAGGGCCCGCACCGTTTTCCCCACGGCGTTCCTCTTTGTCAATATCCTGTACTGGCTGTACTATCTCTTTCTCTGAGTGCCATCTCCAAGCTAAGGAGAAGTTTATGATATCACCCTGAAGCTGCTCTACCTCCTCATTTGAGACCCAGTACCAGACACCACAGTCTGGATCTGAGCTGGTCTGATACAACCTCTTTGTAGCATACTTACAAAATCTTTCAGAGCTACAGATTCATAAAAAGCAGCTGGTCGGAAGTACAAAGTAGAGATGCTACTGTTATTGATCATAATGAATGGATGGCTCCTGACATATTAGCATGAGTGGTGATACAAAGCCTTCATTAGCCCCTGAAAAATCAATTGATCATTAAATGAGGATGCGTAAACTAGCTCTACACAATAGGCTGCCTGAACTGCATCACACAGTACTGTGCTGCATTGAATTGCCTTTATTAAGTGAGTGATGTGTTGTTTTCTCTTCTTTCAGCTGTATTACATTGTTTGTATGAGGTAATGTATACTTAGTTTAAAGCATTTGTGAAATTAAAAGAAGATATGAGTAATTGAGATGTGTTTGTGGATTTCAATGAAGAAGACGGTGTTTCTTGTTTTTTGGGGGGGAAAAAGTACATTTATTTTTTTCCTCAACCATGTAGCAGAACAGTAAAGTGCAATAGTCGCCCACAGGTTCAGCAGAGAAGAAGTGAGAATGGCATATGGAAATTTCATCATTCAAAGAGATTGATTTCCATCAGGGATAGCACCACTTTGTTGGTAAGTCAATTATTTATGACAGAGGGATTCAACCGTGTTCGATTGCATGGAACAGGGCGTCGAGTGGATGCAGGACTCATTCGCAGCCAATTCATTTATCAGATGATCACACAGAGTAGTCCAGCTGCAACCTGACAGGAGAAACTTCAAGTGCAGGCACTAATGACAAAAGATAACACAGAAACCTTCATGGTACGCAGCTGAATACTCCCATCAAGTACAAGTGGATTTAAAACAAGTCAATAATCTAATTTCTAAATTCAACCCATGACATTTCCATATGGTTTAGATTTCAGATGAACTAAAATATTCGGTGCATATATATACTGTATACATATATATGTCAAAATACTTCATAAAATCAGATGTCTTTCGAGAGGCAATTTTATACCAATGAAAATCTTAAAAATATGCTCAAACTTTTTTTGTTTAAATGTTATAACTGCAGAAATAACTGACAAAAAAAATAATAAACTGGTCAATGATGGATATTCTAATATTCTAAGATGCACTTGTACAATTATACCATGTACTTGTAAAAGTCTATTTGGCTGCTTCCGGACTTGAACCCACATCCCTCAATGGATCTCCCCTATCTTAAGGTCAAGACTCGACCTGATATGCCACGAGGTTAAAAAAACTTGGTATTGTCAGTTATAGCCATCAAACCAAATCTGAAGGCTGATATGTAACATCTGCCAAGTCCCATTCAAAGGTATGAACAAATATAACAAGGAGTCCTGCAACAGATGGTGCGATCTCAATATGTCTGCAGGGGATTACGTGAAGGTGTCAAATTCCCCAACATATGCAGAGCAATCTACAATCCCACTGCTACTAAAGGGCCTGATGCAGTTCTTTGTTTTCAATTTCTACATATCTGTGTGAATGAGAACAAAAAAAACACACAAGCTGGACATGGTTTCTGAGCCTTGCTCTTTGGCTGAAACATTACTGACTAAAACATATGCACAATTTCATATATCTGATGATGATGATGAGAAAAGAAACACTGTACAGTATAAAAAGTATAAAACATACACAGCAGTAGTCATGACTCACTATGTACAAAGGCACATCATGTTTAAACTGCTCCTCGTTCTCTGCTCTTTCAACACATCACATTAACTAGGTTTGTTTCATCCCACCTTAAAACAAACAATCTTGCTGCCAACACATCCTGCGCCTTTCAACACCACGTTTTAATGCACTTACTGTGCTTTCGCAATACCTTTCCTTAGTCTTTCTTTCACAAGCTCTGCTTTCTTGGTTTAGTCGCTCACATTGTCAATCTACTGTATGTCCTGAAAAGGAGCCAGGAGAGGGAACATTTATTAAGATACAACTCCACCTAGTGGTTGATGTATCTCATTACAGTTCATGGCTCTTTTATTTTATTGGTCAGTATGCAAACTACAAGTTTAGGACTTTGGATAGACGCACAGGATGACCCTCAGTGACAGTGAAGATTAAAAAGTTTCTTGGATATCCTATAATTCTCCAGTCCTTTCCACGAAGCCACTCTTAGGTTCCTTTCTTTGATTCCCATTCCTGGAGAAACGAGATGCAAGCAGAAAGGAAAATACAGTAATCTGATCACATGGTAGACTCTCAATGTTGGAATATGTTTCTTAAGAATCAAGTGGTGAAATGTAATATTAATATCTCCATTATTGCTGTACAGAGTGCCTTACAGAGTGTTGTTCTGAAAGAAAAAATAGAAATACACGTACGTACATAATTTAATAATTATCTTAGTATGTGAGTAAGTAAGTTGAATGCATTATTAAGCAGAGGTGTCAAACTGAGCTGAGTCTAAAAAAGACAAAATGGACATTAACTGTAATTTTCTTATCAAAATATTGTCCATTTCTCAAACGAACATTGTGGGTTTTACTTTTTAATAAGAGTACTGGGTATAACTGGAACTCTAGGGTGTGTAACCAAGCAGCCTTTTTAAGAAATGCGAAACAGTTAAGCAAGCATCATTTAGCCGTGAAATTACATTCTTATCAAATCTATACAATGAAATTTTAGGTTGTTCATAATACATTCTGTGAAAATTTAAATAATGTTATCAGAATGGACCCATGCTTCGCTGCTGTAAAACGAAGGTATAAATTAGAAGTGGTTGCCATTTATAGGTAATTGTGTTTCAGCTTTATTAGTCTGACCCAACAGAGATAAAAATGAGGCTTTATGTGGCCCCTGAGGACCACTACTGTCAAAGATCCATTAATTATGAACGCTGAAAGTGACGGGGCCTTCATACAGAGACCATCTGTGTTTGTGTGAGGACTGTAAAAACCCATTACATGACGGTGTTCTGCTGTGATCCAATTAATTCCCCGTGGAGACTGACAGGCTGAGGAATTGTGAGTGGGTGAGTCTGATTGCCGTTACCTTTGCCTTCTGCATGACAGTTCCTGAAGTGGAGGCATAAACAGACGGAGGTCTGCGACGCATCTCCGCAGCACAGTTCACAGGCAAAGAGTCGCTGTAGATATTTTGGGCCTTTTTACCGGACGCCTGAACACAGACAGAAAGTAAACGGATAAATAAAAGCATGAGTGCAAATGGGCATCTGTCATTACGCAACATCCTACAAAAGTACCTTAACAGGTGGCTTTTTGTCCAATGGGGTCATCAGCACTCCACTCGCCAGACTCTTCTTGAGGTTTTCTTTGACCTGAGTCAGTCGCAGCTCCAGGTCCACCCTCTCTGCTTCTTTAGTGCGGCAGACATCCTCCAGCTGGGCCACTCGTTTGTTCAGGAAGGGCTTCCTCTTATCTGCTCCACAGAAGCACAATGACACGAAAAACAACCAGGGTGAAAAACTTTCCTACTATTCTTCTCCCCTGAGTGACCCGCAGACTGCCTCTAAGAAAGGCCTCGCTGATCTCTGATTTGCAATTATAGTGAAGCCAAACACAGACAGACATACCTACTCTCACCAGTTATCTGTCACACCTTCCAAAAAGGTAACACAAATTTATGACTGAGCATGCCTACTCTGTGCACTTCTGTGATTACTTACTGCTTAAAATTTAACAAAAAGAACAAAACATAGGTCTCAAAATGGGGTTTAATAAATGAATATAAATGGATTTCAAGCTTAAGATTATACTTACATTTCACACAATTTCAGAAAATCATGAAGACGTGATTTGCTTCTCTAAATGGAAGTTATTTTGTATACAAGTTCCTAGTAGTTTACCTGTAAGTGAAGCCTACTGTAATAAGAACTGGGTTTGTTCTTAGTAGCTGCCCCTGCTGATGCTGCCAAAATGCTTTGTGGAATTAGAGGAAATTAGTTCAGTAGACATCGCAGAAATTTTCATAAACATGTTGTTGATTTTAATAAAGTTGCATTTGTCCCTATGGGGGACTTCTCTTCTCACACGGCCCTCTAATGCTGAATGTCAAGAGTGCAAGGTCACACAAAGAGCAGCCACGGTTCTGATTCACAAGTCATCTCTTAACTTTTAATACAATCAGCACAGATGCCTTCTCTCATTCTGTTTACAACGCTGAGATGACACAAGTTTAATTTTCCTTCTTTAGGTAGGACAAGCAATAACCCGAAATGATTCTTGTAGCATCTGCTGTCTGTTATGCTTTTTCATCGTCTTACCGGAGGCGGTCTTCAGCTCCTCCTTCTTCTCTCTCTTCTCTTGCCGCAGGGTCACCAGTGTGTTTCGGATCCCATCCCTCTCCTTCTCCAGCTCCTCTTTCTCTCCCAGGTAGCGCTTGGCATCTTCCTCGGCTCGTGTTTTCCCATATTTTCCATACTGGTTGGCATCTGGGCGGGAGCAAAGGGTTGAGGGGTCAGATGTGCAGGGGTTATGGGAAGAAGACGAAATCTCACCCGGTGATCCGCTCGCCTGTCCTTCCAAAAGCTTCGAACTCAGTTTGAAAGGTTCAAATCCACCTTTACAAGTTGCATATTAAAAGTAACACTCTAATGTGGCAGTTTTTTTCACGAGACAAACTAATAATTTGTAATAAAAAAAAAATTAAAAAAAGAACAATGAAATAAAGTAAGGATAGGAGACGAACGCACCCACTCCTGCAGAGCGAGAGGTCAGGAGGCGAGACAGCGGATCTAATGTGAGCGTCCAATAAATCTCAGATTACATCCTGAAGCTATCAGCCCTGGAAAGCTCCCGAAGACTCTTTGATGTACCAGAACATAACAGTTAAGCCCAGGGTATAGAAACAACATGAGGAAGAGCTCTGTTCTATTCGGGTTACTTTCTATGAGCCGGGACGCTCATCTCGTTTTCTCTACTCATACTTCTGAAGCCTCGGGACACAGTGGAAGGAAAGAGAGCGGAAGAGGAGAAATATTGAATGTGATGAAAGCTGATATTTACCGACCCATCACTGAAAAGATCTGAAATAACATGAGCGCTTCGGATTGTATAACACCAAAGTTTCTCTAAAAAAACCATATCAATAACCTTAATCTGCATGTTATTGCTGGATCCATCTGTATAAAAATAACACTTTCTAAAATGTACCACAATTTCCAGTGTTGGACTGTTTATTCCTACATCAACAGTCCTGAACAGGGAGATTTGATTATAGACAAGAATAAAAAATTTTCTACCTGTCATTATTTTGCCATTTTTAAGTCGAGTCATTTACCTTTTTTTTTTTACTGTTGATGTGTATTTAGAAGACTCTGGAATTGAAAGAGTAATAATAATAAAGTTTTAATTGTGGGAAACAGGTTTCCACTCGATTGTGCTCCCAAAATTTTACACCACACATTTCACGCTATGCCCCGTAGTAATTCTAGTTTGAATATTCGATTTCCCAATTATTTTTACATTATGTAAAGTATTAGTTGTGTCACCTGTTGGGATCTATAGGTAATAAAAAATTTAAAAGAACACAGCAATTTTCTAGCTACATTCTATTAATTTCAAATGTATGAGAGGATTCTATGGGTGTCGTCTGCAGGTTCATTACTCTCACTTTTATGGTTTTGCATTCAGGTAATTTTATAATTCTAATTGGTCTACATTACACTGAGAATAAAGTCTTTAAGTGTTTTAGCGAAACAATAAATACCTTCCACTGCTTAAATGGATAACTTTGGCTTATTGCTTTCTTAATCTTTAAAACTAATGATACACCCTTATATTCTCATAATCTCTCTCCCATTTCTTGCACACACTCACCTAAAATAGGCACCAAAAATTGCCTTCTCGTTGCAGATGTTATCCTGTTGCATTTGATTGTTTCATGCTGTTTGTGGCCGAGTGCGCCCTCCATTGAGGAGCCGTCGCATTTAAAGGGGTCACACAGGGCAATCCTCCATAAAGTTCACTATAAGTTCACGTGGACAGGCTGATCTCCTTTTGAGGTATGCTACCATGTTCAAAAACCAACCGAACAACACTTACTTGAGCCTGTTCGCTTGAGGGAGACTAATGGCTTGGTTTTGTCCGAATCGCTGCTTGAGAAACTTGAGCGTCGCTTCCCGTGATTCCCAGGCTGCTGTCTGTGGTTCTCCCCTGACTGGGTGGGATAGAGAGGGGGTGTAACATGACAGATGTGAGAGGATGAGGGGATGAGGGGAATAAAGGAGAAGAGCAAAGTTTAGCCCGAGTATCAAGAAATCTTTAGATTTATTAGTCTAAGACTGCTGTAGGTATAGTGGGAGGTGTGTGTTTAAAGGCACGTCAGCGGGGTTAAAAAAGGGGTTTACAAGCTGTTAAACTGTTATGACCTTTCGCCTTCCTGTCACCAGGCTGATCACTCTTTTTTTTGTTGTCGAGTTTCTCTCCTTCTCCCATGCCTGCCTTTGCTCTACCCTACAGAAAGCCATCATTGATAGGCGTGCAACAGAGCACTGTCTGTCTGTCGGAGTGACTGATGTGGAGCGTTACATCCAGACAGCTCAGACAGTCCCCGACAGCTGCAAACACACAGACACACGGCGTCTAATCCGGTCACATCAAAGTGAAGAGACGCGCGTGGTTCAAACAAATTGCACATACCTCATTCGGGACCTCGTCGTATGTCCGGGAGTCTGTGGCAGTGCCGATGCCAGAGGTAGCCCACCTACAAGCAGAGAGAGAGGAAAAGTCAGATATGTGGTTGCTCTTGCTTTGACCTCGTCTAAACGTCACGGTCGTCCTCCCCCTCTAAGTCTCACTCACAGGAAAGAATGACGAGCGGCATCCCGAATGTTGGCGATGGTTTCCACGTCAACGTAGTCGTAATGCAGAGACTCCGGGTCGGTCGCAGAGCCTGTTTCTGCCAAGAGGACACCGAGCCAGCGCCCGAGCTCCTCAGAGCTGCTCGCCTTGTGAGAGAACACATGTAAGTCTTATCAATCATATTTTTGTTTGGGGTTTAAGAAAATTCCCTAACACAAAATGACCTCATTGTCACATTCAAATCTGGGTGGACATTTGCACCCGTCCTAAGGAATACATGGCTCATTAGCCGATAGTTTCTCCAGAATCAGTTCACGTATCAAAGCTGTTTTAATTGAAAGTAGCTGCCAGTTGGTGGCCACAGTAGTGTGGACCAATGACAGTTCACGAAAACATAAACATTAAGAGTCAAGTTTCATAGTAGACTTGAAAGGACTGCAGAATAAATTGGCCAATTTGCAAAAAAATAGCAAATAGGCAGCATTTTACCTCCAGAGCGGCCATCTCCATGCAGTTCCGCAGAATACGAAAAGCGAAGGGATGTTTGGGTCCGAGCCCCGGGACCACCTCGCAGCCGTGGAGAGGAAGGGAGGGCAGGGAGGTCCGAGGGTCTCCTTTGTCGTGGTAGAAGTACAAAGAGCCTCTACAAACACAGCACCACTGCTCGCGCCACACCTGGTTCACCAGCAACGACAGGTAGCCTGCATGGTGGGAACAGATGGAGAAATGAGGCCTCCGCCAGATCAGAGGCAGGAAAAGTGCCACTGGGGCAGCTTCCCACCTTGACGGGGGTTGGTGTAGGTGGCGCGTGGATCGCCAGGCCGAGGGAACTTCTTCTTAGAGAAGCTGATGATACGGGTGATCTTACGACCTGCAGCCAAAGCTCCTCGTCTCACCTTACCTGTGGGAAAGGTTTTAAAAATGCGTTTTAATAAAAATGTGACTCATGTTGCATCCTGTGTTTGTTAACAGGTTTTCAACTATCTTGTGAATTGTACACAAGCTAAAAACAGGGAAAAAATCCCATTTTACGATTTGTCTCATACAGCAAGAACACTGCAACAAAGAAAGTAGGAATACATACGGAATTCCTGTCTATTATGAAACGGTGTAAAGCAGATGCAGTTGAACAATAAGCTCTAAATTGATGCTGGTATTTTATTTCTGTTTTAAAAAAAAAGATGTGTTTTTCTCTTTGTCTTACCATTCTCTCTGCAGCTCTCTCCTGCCGACACACCCACACTGTCTGAATCGGATGTGTACCTCTCTGCAGACAACCTCTGTGTTAGAAATGAGCCCACAAACAGTTAACATTAACAGCAAGGTCTTACACCTTACTTCATCAGTCTTCATCTTACACTGGATCTCTTTGTCTTCTCCATTCAAACTACACGCCAGCCTGTCTTCACTTGTCTGGTATAATAATAAAGACACTATTCACTTTAGTGTTGAACAAATTCTGGAGAGGAGCTGGAAGGTATTCATTGAACTGGGATGATGGATGATGCAGAGAGTTTATTACAGATGAAGTTAAGATATAGGTTAGGGAATTCAGAGAGACCAGCGGTGGAGTGGTGGAGCCAACAAGTGGAGACAAATGGTCAGACCAAGAGTGACAGTTGTCAGTTTTTCCTTATCATCCAGCTGGGAGACTTGTTTCATACATCTACCTCATATCTCTCATTCTCTTACATGGTGTTTCACCACGACTTCTCCCTCCTGTGCTTTTGTCTCGCAGTCTGTCGTACTTCAAGTTCTGGCAAATTGCTAAGATTTCAGAGGATGTTCAAACACGGACACACTTCCGCTCCCTGTCATTGTTGCTTTAACCTCTGGTGACTGGTAACACAGGTATCAGTGTGCGCTGTGTTGGGCCAAACGATTGTTTGGGAAAATTTATGGTGACAGCACAATTGCCACCTTAGCACCGACTTTTCCTCACCTCGGCTGTGAAGATTTATGATGTCTCGGGAATGAAAACGACAGGGGTGAGCTGACATAAACAGCGTCCCTCCCACACTCACCTTGTCAAGTTCATTTTTTCTTGGAGTGACAGGGGAGGCAGATTCCTCTGGCCCCGCGTTCAGGCTGCTCACCTCTCTGACAACCTGCGAGAATTGTTTAAAGCAGCTTAGTCCCAATTACACAATTGCTTTTCATTTTCAAAATCCACTTCCAGTGATGATGGATGGCCAGCGTAGCAATTGTGCAATCCTTAAGTAAACACGGCATTTCTGCATAGGTGGTAATTTTACCGTCAGCCAGGTATGGGCCTGCTCTTTGCTTTGCACTGCCAGCACTAAGCCGTCTCCATTGGGTAAGGTGAAGCGCAGCTCGTGGTGCTTTCTCTTGCTGTCTTTAGGAGCATACACGACTGTGCACTGGGGCAGCAGGAGGTCCACATAGGGACATGTGTCTTTGGAGCTCTTATAACACTAGACAAAACGAGGACACACAAAAACACTGTTAAAAAGACGTGAGAACAAGATGAGAGAGTCATTTCATGAACATGCATATCTCCACACCTGTAACCTGTTCTCTCGTATGACAGTGAGCTGTTTGGCCCACTGGCCGAAGCGTTTTTTACGCAGCAGAAACGCACAGATGCGACAGTCTCTGGCAGGAGGCATGGAGCTCTCATCTGAGGGCCACTGATGAGTGAGCTGGATGCCGGGGCTCCGGTCTTCCTCATCCTCCTCGTAGGACTCGTAGGAGCTGCTCAGAGCATCGGAATCATTGTCTGAGAAAGCAATGGCAATGAATCATCATTATTACTCATGTGACATTCATCTTGTGATCTGCAAAACATGAAGGTATGAACATTTCTTTGGGAAAATTTTGAAAGGATTCGGTTCATAAAAATGGCTCTTTTAAACACTAAAGATATCTCTCATACCCCACTTTTTCATTTCCCTGTAATAAATTACAAAAAATTGGGAAATGATGACAAATGGCCTGCCTCTCTGTGCCTTACAGGAGTCTTTTCGCTGTGAGTTGATGCAGGTAGCTGGGTAGTGATTTTCAGCATCCTCATATCCATCTTCTATAGAATTGGGTGGACTGGGCCTGACTGGAAATAAAAAAAACAACAACAATAATTTACCTTCTTGCACCATCCCATCAAACACTTTAAAGCAGCTTAATGCTTTGTAATTACACAGAGAGTGCAGCACTGTAAGACTTTGTTTATCAGTTAAGTACTGACTCCATGCAAAACAATGACGGTGAGTTCAGTTGAGGTGGGGAAATGCTGACCTCGTGTGATTATATATTCTGGCATCGTGCCAGGGCTGAGTGGCACTGCCTCCTCGTAGTACTCCTCAGGAGGTGGTGTGGTGGGCAGAGGTGGAGGAGAGTCTGTCGAGCGAGGAGCGGGGGAGCCGACACAGCTCTGCTGAGGGAAACATAAAAACAAAACTCTGTAACCACTGTGTTTTACTAAAAAAGCCAATGGGCAAGACGATCAAAGAGATGCAGTAAATATTACTTTCAAGGATTTCCCATAAATTAGACACATGGGCTCGAGGTGGATCCCCAAATTTTCCCTCTTTTAACAGCTTGCCGAGTGACAAGCTTGTGTGTGGGGGGGAAAACCCGCCACACAAGTGTAATCCCTCTGTTTTTCATAGCTTCTTCCCTCTAGCCACAATATGGACGAGCATGTGATGCTTTCAAAGTTGGACTGTGTCATTACTCCTCTATCAAAAGTACAAACTGTATAATTACAGACCGAAACAATTTACCAGACACTCTCTACTTGCCTGTTTGAAAGTATCATCTTCTGTGTTCTTGTCATCTTTCAGATCATCTGTTACATCCTTTAGGTCGCCAAGCTCACAGTCTACAAAAGAGTCATATACATAAATGTTATAGATTATGTTTGCATCTCATCCAAATGAGTACACAACATGTATGTTTTTGCATCGCTGTGTTAGAACTGAAACGCACCAAATGTCTCAAAGAGAGACTCCACAAAACTTGTGCCATTTCTGTACACTGGTGAGTTCATGTAGATGTAGTCTGTTCCTGACACTACAGGAGAAAAACAATTTATTATAGGAGACATCACAAAAGTCTAATAATGTGTAAAACGAGAGAGTTTAACAGTGGACGACTTCACCGCTGACCAACAAATCACTGTTTTAATGAGTGAAGCCCTTCACCAGTTTTCACTGGGCCCTCTCTGACCTGACGGCTGTATCTGCTGCAGAAGGTTCCACACGGACGTCTTCTTCTCCTGAGTGGAGGAGCTGAGGTTCTCCTGGTCCAGCATCTTCAGCAGCACACCCAGCTCGCTCACCAACACCTCCATTGCTGTAAGAATGAAGGCATGGGAGGAGGCAAAAGGTCAGGGAGGGCATGGGTTCAGCACAGAGGGCAAAGGCCAGATGGGCCAGTCTAAACAAAACCTCCAGGCTGTATGTTTCAGAGCATTTTGTGCTTTCCTTTCCCTTCAACAATTCTTTTTTATGTCACCTCCCCTCAGTTTGTCAAAATCCATCTGACAATTCATTGCAGAGTGTCCCTCCTTCAGTGGTCAGACTGAACAATGACTGGAGGGCCATGAAGAGAGGAAGAGTGTTTACTAATTACTCATTAACCCCAAAACAATACAGCTCTGAAACAACATTTCGAAGCATTAAAGACAAATGTGAAACACCATCAGCAAAATGTGCTAGACTAACAATTAGATTAGACGAAAAATTTGGTAGAAATGTAAATTTCTGTCCTAAAACCTTCCGAAGAGAAAAGTGATACAGTATAGCTTCTGCTATGGTTTGGTCCAAGATCGTGACATGGATATATGGAGGGTCACAGAAAAAACATGAAATTAGCCAAATGTACCAACAAAGAAGAAACCTGTTCACAGGGGTCTGATCTTTATCAAAGAGTTGGGATATTTGAGTCATGGTCTCACAAAAATACAAGCTGGCTCAGACAGGCTTTCACACAGCTCTGCAGGTTCTGATGACTCAGCTTACAGGACTATAAGAGTCAAATGTTGATCTCAGAGGTGGGATGGCTTCACTCCCTGTTTTCAGAGCAAAACTTAAATAAACCACTTCCCTCCCTCCTACATCTGAGAAAAGGCTTGCAACCTGCTGATGTATGACTTTAGATTCCTCCTTTTTTTTTTTTTTTTTTTTTTTTAGAAGATCTTATCTTTTACCTAAAATAAAAGCCACTGAGCAACTCTACCTTCTGCCCTTTAGCGCAGTTTCTTCTATTACATCTGTCGTGTGCACGTTTTCCTCATGTCACTGCTTCCTACTGCACATTTTTCTGCCTGTTTGAATCAAAACCTTCAGCAAAACCTGACAAGAGGCTGAGTCACTACTGGCACACTTGCTTGCCTCCCTTCCAGCCTCCAACTCACTCCCTCCCCCCACCCACCGGCCCCATTTTCACGGTCCAGTCGCCTTACACCTACTGACCATACATCTTTAAAGGGGTCAGCCATGGGACAATCACTGAGCCAGAAAAGTCTTTGTTGGGTGGGCAGTCAGATGGCAACAAGACCTGTTACACTGAATGCACACACACACGCATGCACATGAACCTAAACGACAGCAGCAGTCTTGTGTGTTGTGTATTGTGTGAACCATGTCAACAGTCGACTTTGGTAAGGAAAGGCACCAAAGCCACAATAGTGCTTGAGCAGGTTTCGAGCAGTGAGCTAATCTTATTTGTAACAGTCACTGAAAAGTTGTAGATCTCAATAAGCTTGTGATTCTGTCTATTGTTGTGGATGATAGATGTTCTACATTCGAAGCGCTCCCACTCCTTGAAGAGAGACATAGTTTCCTAAGGTGGGTCTTCCTATGGGCTTAACAATGCCCAGCCAAGGATGTCGGCAAGAGTTAAACAAGATGTGTGTTTGCCTATGACTGTTTCGCTCTTGTTACCAATGTGGTTTCCTTCCATTGTAAAAACAGCTCGCACTCGAAGAAGTGGGCATGAGGAACTATGTCACACAGGGGCCCGGAATGTCTACTCATTAAGAGACGATCCACTCTGGGGCAATGAGGAAGTGGAATTCATGAAAGGAAACTCATGAGAGTGGGACGGCTTGGCTTGGTGAATGTTGTCTCTGTGCCAGAGGCTCCAGCTGTTTAGATTCTGGCTCGAGCGCACCACCGGGCTTCCCCTAACCGAGTGTAAGACAAAACCTTTTCCCCAGCACGACTCATTCAGTGAAGAGAGAAAATGAAATTTACACCAGTCAGCACTAAATCAAATATAACACAGAATCTAAGCTGGCGTGAAGTGGAACTCCCATTAATATCATTCACAATTTCAAAGTCTGTTTTAAAAGAAAAGCCCAAATAAATGACTGAAGGGTTGGTGCGCTTCAGAAAAGAGGAATGATTGCGCAGGATTTCGCTTGTGAGGTGCAAAAGATGTCAAATACACTGTTAAGTCTGCAGGCATGCCTTCATAATCAACATCCCACGTCACTCGCATGGGCTTTCACACGGCTAAAGCAGCACATGAACCTTTAACGCTCGCCTGCAACTGTTCATATGTGTTTGGTTATTACTCGACACTTTGATGTGTGACAACTAAAAAATGATTGCGCTTAGCACCTGAGGGTAGCTCAACATGTGTTTATAATATACAACCTTGGTACCCAATTAACAATGAAAAGGGCAAGCTGTGACTGCATTTATTTCCTCAAGATCCATTCACCCTTTTTTTGGGGGGGGGGATTTTAGATGAAATCTTGGATACCAAAGATACGGTGCAGGAATGTTTAAAAAGCTTTACACACACGCAACCATTTACCACCTCGCACTTGCCTGACAATTGCTGTTAAACACCAGACGCATTCCTCACCTTGTTAATAGTGCAAGACTCTGCGTTTGTGTGTATGTGTACATTTCTGTGAAGGGGAGAGAGTAGTTTGTTTAGCACTGCAGACTCAGGCTTTTAAAAGGAGGCTTACAGTTACAGACCCTCTGCACACACACACACACACACACAAACACACACAGTGAAGGATGGAGAAAAGGTGGTGGTGTGTGTGTGTGTGGGGGGGGGGTTCGAGGGGTGAATAATGTCAGCGAGTTGAGCACCTGTGCTAACATGTCTCTGATCTGAAGAATAACGTGACCTGAATCGGGTGCACGGGGCACATTTTTTTCTTCTTCTTTGCTGTTCCCTCCTCACACCAAAGGATTCATGCTGAGCTTTTGCTTTTCTTGCCGCGCATTGCAATGCAAACACAAGCACACACGCGCGCGCACACAAACAAACACACACACGCACGCACGCACACACACACACACACACATACACACACACACACACACACACAAGTGCATAACTTCACAACGTGTTGAAAGTGAACAAATTCAGTCACAGAACCGCAACTTTTGTTTCTCAACATCATTGCAGACAGAGATTTCAACTAATCTTAGGACAATTTGCAACAGAGTCTTAAAGGGATTCAACAATTACAATGTTTCACCACTCTGTCTGGGTGACAAACAGTTGGCTTTCTCAACAGTTTAGCAGACTTTTAGGTTTTCACTAAGTTTGCAAATGTCCCCTGATTCCCAACATGTTCGATTGAATGCAAACTGATTTGTACTCATTCTCATACCTACAGTTTCCAAACTATAGGTATGAGAATTTCACAAATCCTCCAGGTTTCTTTAGCTTTAGATGCCTACTGTGGTAATACACTGCCAGTGCACGTAGACCTATTTCAACACTTACCCTCAACAACAGTTGATGAGAGACCCACCATTCTCCAAGATTAAAAAGGAGGGCAAGAGGTTCATTCATACACAAAGCAGATACTGTAGGAAATATTCCAGAGTCACAGCCTCCCTGTGTGCTATGTCCTGTGAAGTCTTTGTAGTAGAGGTGAGCTGCAGCCTTCTGAATTCACACTCCCTTTACCTCTCCCTTCCTCCATCTGAGCTGTTTTTGTCTCTCCACCTCCCTGTCACACTCTGGTTCCCCTCCTCTCTTTCCTTCGGGGCGGGGGGGAGGGGGGGGGGGGCAAAGAGGTGTGTGTACACCGTAAGCCCTTCCCAGGTGCTATACGATCCCTCGGATTACACTGGAGTGAAATCAAACAAACACACATGTTGATAGCTAACTCACATCATTAATTAGTGCACATTCTTCACATTATTTATTCAACATCTACCGAGCTGTGCCCAGTGTCTCCCATCCAGAAGATACCAATGAACCCAATGACACACCAGGGCCGAGACTATTGCGCTCCCACTTTAAAGGTCCAAGCGAAGCTACTGCTACAAATGAAAAATATAGTGTAAGAGTGACAGGATTTGATAAACGATGTGGGGTGCAGTCAGGCAAGTTGAGACCAAATGTTGATGACTTGTTGCCCCGAGGCAGACTCATTTGCCCCAACACGATGGAGCACGCTGCCTTCAATCCCACTGCACAAACAACCCCCGAGCATATGTAGCCCAATACACAGCCGTACGCACAGCAATGCAAAAAGATAGACATAACACACCACTTCCTCCAAGTGCGGATTTTTACTTGGAAGCCGTCTGGTGGACGAGACTGCACAACAGACACTGTGACGTCACAGGATTGCATTTGTTCTGGGCACTGATCCCCTGTCGATCCCAAATAACAAATACACTTTATTAAAATAAACATAATCAGGGAAAGACACTTCATCAATTTCTTTCTGTAAGTTAGATGAGAAAGTCAATACCACTTTCTTAGCTGGTGAGCGAGGACATAGGATTAGAACGGAGACAGTGAGGGAGGAGAAATATTCAGCATCTAAACCAAACTCTAATCCTCATGTATGCCTTTTTAAATAAACTACTGTATACTGAATAAATGTGGCACAACTACACAGTGAGTAACTGTGCTTTCTTTAACTGGTGAAGTGAACACAAACCATCATAAAGCCACAATCAACCAGTTTTAGTTTGAAAATTAAATTGTGACTGTGAAAGATATTAAGGGATAATTCTAACTTTCTATAAGCCTGCTGTTTTCAATCATAACTTGTATATTGTGTGTTTCTAGAAGACAGAAGCCCATGTTTCCTTGGAAGTAGCTTTAATGTTTAAGTGCCTGTTGGCCAGATTGCCCTAAAAAGTTGGTTGGTAGCCACCATCATCAAAGGCCTGCAGGGTAATGCTGCACAAGGCTTTCGTCTTCAGGACAGAGTGGAGAGTTCCGACATCCAGGAGCCACCACTCAGTACAGCAGCCAGTTGAGGTGGATCAGACGTATGATTATCCCCCGGGTCACCTCCTGGTGAAGATGTACCAGATACAACCGATTGAGTCAGAGCTCAGAGGTCAACTCAGGACCTACTTGAGGAAATACATCTTATGGGTCTCCTACAAGGTTCTCAGGTCAACATGGGTCAGCTGAAGGAAAGTCCAGGGTACAGGATATTTATGCTAGTCTGCTCTCCATATTGCCACCATGTGGACGGACGGATTAAGAATAGTTGGCTGGACACACACATACTAATACTAAGATTTCACTTAATTTCTGTGTGAAAGAGATTTGAAAAAAAAAATACCTCAGGCAACAAGAACAGTACAAATATCAACTAGCACCACAGATAAGAATGGTATGACAAAGAGCTAAGAGGTAACACAGTACACAAAAGTGGTTGCAATCAAAATTGTACTCTGGCTTGACACTGACTAGAGGAAACTCAAAGGGTACACACTGGACACTTGAAAGACAGTGAACACCAAGCATTGTAAATGTTGCATATCAAGATAAAACTGATACAACAGGAAGGATATCAGATAATAAATGAAAACTCAAATGAGCGATACTGCATGGACATGGGAGAGGGAAGAATATGTGTGAGGAAAGAGAGAAATGTATTGGCCTGATGATGCAGACAGGAAATCCTGTTGAAGTGTAATGACACAGAAGCCCTCAGGCATATGCAGTGTTTCCCAGTTTTTCCAAAGTCATCTCTCGCTGCAACAAATGCCACAGACCCACCCACTCAGGCTCATGTCAGGAATCAACAAACTGCCCCTCACTGTGACCAAATGTGAACTCTGACCTCCCCAGTGAAGGTGTGACGCTGGGCTGCTGGTGCCGGAGGAGGGAAAAGAAAACAGAGTAAGCTGACCTACACCACTTTACAACGGGCTACAATATATGTTGTGTTTTTGTATATTTAAAAGTGATCATTTCAAAGTGTATTTGAAATGACCGAAGCTTGTCATGTTCATATCAGAAAACAAAGTCCTTCCAAAAGCACCATCTGTGACTCCATGAGAGATCTGTATCTGATGAAAGCTGCTGGATTTTTCTTGGAAGTCCCCCCTTCCGTATTGTCCTTGGACATGTCGGATAGACAACCATTTCTCCAACATCATCCGACATGAAAGTGCTCTGCAGGTTGAAGATGTCGAGGTGTCCAGAAAGACTGTGTGGACGTTTGCCTTTGTCAGCTGAACAACATGATCTGGTAGTTTTTGAAAGATAAAAGGAAAGCAGCACTTTTCTTATAAAGGAAGAAGCATAAAGCTCCTGCGGTTCTGTTATGAGACAGCACCGTTGGAGTGTCGTCTTCACGTCTTCTCACTCATCAAAGCCGGGACTTGCAGTTTTTTAAATTTTTTGGGAAAATAGCCGAATCGTACGACAAAGTCAACAAAGATGAGAAAACATCTTTCTCTCTCTCTCTCTCTTCAAAAACCACAGGGTTCATCACACCCTGTGTGCAGTACCGAAGATTATGTTTGGGTTACGTGCTCTGCTAATAAAGGTGAGGTACACCAGACGGCCAGATGTGCTTTGAGAGGGTTCTAATTGCATTAAGATCCCTGCCAACAATGCCTTTGCTCACCAGCCCGTGCCCCATCACGATGAGATCCCCTCCCACTGTACTCCTCGGATTCCAGGCATTTCCCAGGAGTGACGGCTCTCCTCTCCGATCCCCTCGCCGGCTGAAAACATGTCTGGACATTCACACAGTGGTATCTCAAGAGCCCAGCACAGGTAAACAGGAACAGCACTGGTTCACTGGCAAGAAGAAACAAATCAGTATGACGACTGCAGCAGTGACACAAACGTTTGCTCCTGCTTTACATCATGGGAAGTGAAGAAACAGACATACAAAAAAAAAAAAAAATCCCACTTTTATACAACAATGACTCAATGGTATTATTGTGACATTTACCAAAATGAGCTCTGTTGGATTATTTATTGATGATTAGTACTTCCAGGGATCCAGGATTTACTTCACCGGGTACTAAATGGAAAAGCAATTTGTTGTAGGTGAGCTGCACTTTGTGATTGTATCTGATGACTCATTAACTAAACATGAAGTTAAATAAGTTAGTTGATTGAAATAGATTAACGAGCTAACGATAAGCGCTCCTTGAATTAGGTGAGTTCCAATATTTGTATTGACTCTACCTACGAGAAGAAAAAAAATGTAGTGATTTTGTTATTATTGTTGGAGCGTTGCCTATCTTAAGACGCACGCAGAGGCCATTAAATTTAAGTCAATAATCCAGGAAGTTTTTATCTCCAAGAGGAAAAGAATATCCAAGCTCATCAAAAAAACTGCCATAAACTAAACCGAAGGCCAGCTGCATGTGGACTCCTCATAAAATATGGCAGAAAATCACTGTATATTTAAAAGCTGTGATAACCCTGATAAGTTAACTCCCACAGACCCTCTGAGTCTGATTTTAATCTCACTCCGCACACCGCCAACAAAACGCGTTTCCTGACCTACATTAAGTTAATAGGTTGACCAGCGGTATGGGATTGCCCCCGAATGCCCCACACAGAGATGGACTTCCTCGCTCTGCTGGTGACATCACGTATCACCTCCGGCCTTCTGTTTCCTCCTCCTGTCAGCTGACCCTCTCCCGCTCAGTCTGCACCATCTCTGCTTGACCCCCATTCTCAGCGCGCTGCCTTGATCGAACGCAAGATAGGATTGAGTGCGTTTGATTCTATAGCTGTATTTGAAAAGCGAAGACCCAAGTGAATATGCCATTATTATGGACCCGGATTTAGCAACAGCAGGTTGAGCCCTAGAGAGTGTGAATTCCTTTCCCATGGCTTTGACATGTTATTTATCACCTGGGTGGACATTTTCAAGAAGAATACATTACAAGTGTGAATACCCGCTGTAGACTGCGTCGCTGCAATGGAGCAGCAGGTGAGGGGAGCATGTGGAAAAGCTTATTTGGTTTGGAGAAGTTGTAAACATATACAAATTAAGGGAAAAGGGGAAGAACATGTGCATCCCACTGTTTTTATTGCACTTGGGAAGATGCTTCAGGTGATCATAAAAACCCAGCGAGGGTCTCAACCTCCATGATACTTAAACGTGTACAATAAAATACAGAAAAACACCCTGCAGGTGAACTGTACAGACATAAATGCACTGAATTGCTATGTGTATTTACATTATATGTAGCAAGCATTCATAACTCAACTTTTCTAGGTTGCATCAGAGTGTAAATCTAGAATGAGGTTTGGATTAAATTCAGCACATTTTTGTAATTATTTGTGTGCATCATTTTATTGGGGGGATGTAGGTATCCTGCAGTCAGTGTCTCCAACATGCAGCCTCGCTCCTTCTAATTAGGATACTCTAATGAGCGTGTCCCAGAGAGAGAAACCTCCTCAAAGTCATTAGGCCTCTCTAGGGCGTCTCTATAGCAACGGCGTGGGAGAATTATGGGGTTGGCGTACTGGCGCTCACCTGTTTCAGCATTAACAGGCTTTTGAAGGACAGCCGTGAAGCACTGAAGCTTTTGAAGTTCAGACGCCCGTGTGTGCACACAGAGAGCTAAGCACGGGCTTCAAGAGATATCCTGAAAGACACAGCGATAACAGGAGCTGTTATCTGACAGGGTCGAGGCCACTGCTACAGGTTAGGCGAGAGGGAAGCATGGCTGCTTGGTTTTTACAGCTCACATATGACATGACTGTTTTTGCACCGTTGAGGGTGGTTTAAGATGGTGATAAAACTGATTGTTAGTAGCCATAAATGTGCCAGACCTGACAGATGTGTGTCTCTGAAATGGTTTCATCGTGTTTGTGATGATGGAACAAAAGGCAACAAGTCAGTGGTTCCTAACCTTGGGACTGCCACAGAGTAGAAAGGGGGGGGGGGGGGGGGGGGGGGGGGGGACTCAGCTTGGCCCACTTTGAGGCTGTCAAAATGCATTGAGAAAACCATAAATAGGCACTGTCTAGATTCTGAGGCAGACCTGAAAAGACTGCTCATTGTTTTAATGTTAAAGGATCCTGCTTTTTGTTTGTTTGAAGAGTGGGTGTGTCCAAAAACACTTTGCATCACTGTAATGGAAATCAGTGGTTATAAAAGGGGGTCTCCAGCTTTTCCTAACAGTGGGACTCCAGGGCCAAATGGTTGGAAATCAATGCAATAAGAGGACATGAGGGAAAAAAATTATAATTTGGGGTTTTTTTCTTCATTTTGACAAAGCAATAATTTCACCACTTCTTAAGAATATTCTCACCTCCTGTTATCTTCACATCTCTGTCAGGTCCAACCTACTGTGTAGTAAGCCCCTATGATATGAAAGAACCTTTCAACTTTGAATTTTGTGTTTAATAAGTAGATTTTTTTTTTTCAGACAAAACATGTCAATGTCAACACTTGGTAGTTTTTGAGGGAGTAGCCATTACTGTTACTTGTATTGGAGTAGCGTTTGAGTAGAATTGCAGTAGTTATACTTCACTGCCTTACTCCTTCCACCTCTGACTCTCACTACTAAACTGATCAAAGCCAGGGGATTTTCCCTGGGTTTCCCCATTATGTTCTGAGATGGTCTGGAGTTCCTAGCAAAGGTTGAAAAGCAAAAAGATAAAAAAAAAAACAGAGAAAAGGGACAAATGTATTGGTAAAGGTATAGGAGCACTGGCCAGGTGGTAACAGCTGCTGCTTGTGTATCCCAATATGGAGCAAGGTCACAGGTCAAAGGCCCAGAGATGCAGAGCAGGCTGTCTGCACAAAACCTCCTTCCCCTTGCTCTCATTTCTCATGTCTTTCTCTCATTTATTCAGGCCCGGGATGGCACAGAGGGCTTGACTCAACCGGCTGCCAGACAAAGCCCCTTCAGTGCAGCCAGTATTATTCAGATCCCATATCTGCCCCGGAGTCCTATGAGATCACCACAATGCTATGTCTCCCTCACAGAAAAGTATTCACATACTCAGAGAGATACTATTTTGCAAGTGGAAGCGCTGCGTAGAGATATTGCGCGGACAAGGGTAATATACACAGAACAGACACGCCTGCAAACACACACTCAGGGTCACACATGCACGGAGCAGGAAAAAGAGGCTGCTTTGTCTCCATTTGGGATTTTACATGTTAATCAGATTTTGACCAACGTGCGGTTTTCAGCTCCTCACCAGGAAACTCTGAGATACTCCATCTCTTGTTTCTGTTGTCTGAATCCAACAATTATGTCAGAGATATGGAAGGAGTGCATGAGTAACACACTCATGTTGTGTAGATTAAGAGTTATTAAGTCTGTATGAATGAGAATCTCAAAGTTTGACACTACAATCAAGCTTTTTGAGTCTTCAAACAACACAATATATGCTTCTAATCCATATGTAAAGATCAAACATTCCTTAAAATAATGGCCAAAATGACTGCAAAACACATCTGTTAATGAACTGGCTTGTGGATTAGTTGCTTGAGTATCATCATCTAAACATTACTAACTTTTCGAAAGCAATGAGCTCCAGGGTTCAGGAAGCCCAAACTGCATCAGTGTGATAGGTCTTACATATAACAACATAAAGCTGTTCAGAAATGCTGAGTAGGCAAAAACATGCACAGAGACATAAATCGAGCCATCTCAAAAACAAGCATTATCCTGATGTAAGCCCTGGGCCAATCAGTGACAGTGATCTTGTCTTGTCTTGTTACCTCATCAAATAAGTGCTTATTCGCTATTTTCATTAAACTTAGGGGGTGTTTGAAAAGAGGGGACGGGGACGCGGATGGCGACGGGGGGGGGGGGGACCCTGAAACTAAATTATGTAGTAGATTACTGCTGAAGTAAGAAGTCAAGTCAAAAAACTTTAAGGTTGGTTTTTTTTTTCGGCTATAAAGTTCTGAGGAAAATGTTCAGTCTTATTATGGAAGGTGGCACGAGTGACCACTAAACATACTAATCTATTAAGACCAGAGTTCGATCCAAACACCAACCACAAATCTTGTGGGCCATGTCAATGACGATAATAACTTTAAAGCAGCCAATTATTATTTTTTCGTAGACAGCATTCCCATTTTAACCTACATGCACAAAAGTAACTCCTGCAACAACAGTTTAATGTGTTTTTCTAAAACATGAATGCTCACGTTATTCTATTTTTCATGAATTTAGAATCTAAATAATAAATCTACTGACTCTTGGTTTGCGTTCTTGTCGACATATTATTATGTTTAATGTATAATCATACGTATTACCAAACACAATTTTAGAGGAATTCTATTCAAGTTCACATAAGAGTACACCAGGCATATGTTATCGCTGTCATCTATACATTGCTCTGTATGAACTGCACACGTGGATTTATGCCTCAGGCCTAAAAGCTTAAATTTTACTACATGCATATTATTAGGATTCAGGCTAAATTATGACTTCTGTCAAGAAACATACAAAAAAACTGAACTGGTGAGGTAAGTTCTCTTCTGTTAAGTCTTTACAATAAAGCTCTGAGGACTTCTAATACCTGAGTCTGCACAGCCCACCGCACAGAGTCACATGCAGCCAACAGTCCCCCGCTGCAGAGTTGTGATGTGCATCTCCATGGTAACCCTATATAAACAGCTGTGCAGAGGACCACCACCACTTATACATAAGGCACATGTGCACATGCACAATTCTCAGTCATATGAATCACACTCATCCCCCTTTCTCACTATGGTTAAAGAGGGGAATTCCACTTCTTATAGGGGCGGCCTCCAATCATCCATGAGTTACAGCTCATGCATGACAGTTCATAGATTTATATCACACTGGATGCGTTATTATATACTTAATGTCTGCACATATCTGTATGTGAACAATGCCTTTATGGTTACATGTTTCTGATGACACTTGATAAAGCAAATAAAACAAAGAACTTTCCTGAACGAATATTTGCATGGAAAGTCTTTCTTTGCATCTTTGACCTCATTGCTGCAGATGATTAATGAGGTTGTTAGAATGCACATGGACTTAGTGTAGAATGACAGGCAGCTTAGTCACTGTCACAAAAAGCTGCTATACACAAATGATTGTAGAATTGTAGCTGAAACTGAAAACTAAATCAATGTCCTCGTAGAACAACCGGATGATATTGTTGGAAACGGGATGTGAATGTGAGTCACCAAATAGCTTTTTTCAGAGGATTCACACTTCTTGACAGGTTCTTTTTGGCACCATGAGATGTTGTAAAGCTTTCTTACATACGAATGCAGATGACTGAATATATAGCCAGATTAATGTCAGAGTTTCCTCGAACGCATGATGTCAGAATGCAGCATTTTAATTGTGTCCTTTTGCCACGCTGACCCCAAACCATTGAAGTCCTGAACTGCACCTCAAGTGTTTATTGTCTCTTTACAAGCCTGAAGAATCAGCACTGTGTGATGAAAGACGCACAGCTACATCTAGTGCATCACATTAACGTAAAAGCATGGATGAAATGGGCTCGAGTACATGCATGCAGGCGACTTGTGCTCATGCGAGTTCACAGCAGATCATTGTTATGTCCTAACAATAGCTACAATTCATCACATCTACTGAGCTAAATCGACGACAATCCCACTGCAGCAATTCACCTCCGTGGGGACGGCCTCTCCCCGCTCACACCCACCCGATGCTCCCCTCCTCACCGTGCACACTGAAGCCGCTATGGAAAGTAAACTTTTATTAGATTGCCGCTCCATCTGGCTTGGATCGCTCACATTAAGTCAGCCCAACCATTCAAGCTCCTGCCTGCCTGCTATCAGTCTCAGCAAGTTTTAGATCTGAACTCGGAATAGGCCACGTAGCAGTTGAAAAAGAAAGGAAAACAAAACCTGAGTGAGAGGAATCAGGTATTGAGGTAATGCACAAGAAAATGGATCAGCAGTGACAATCAACTTGTGTAATGCGAACAAATTTGCGACAAAGAAACTGGCAATGAGCAACTACCAACCTCACCTAGGGGGCTTTTGCATCTTTCATGATCTCTCATTATCTCATAAGGTTATTTAATCTGGCACATTGTCAGTGTTCCCATTAGCCACAGAAGTCTGCTGCTTTCAGAGATGTGAAGCAAAATGGGATAAAAACGCATTACAATAATTGTCAACCAACTCAAAGGCAATCAATGTCGGTGACTCACTGGTGAAGAAAGTGGATCAATTAGTAGCTAAAAAAAACCTAAAAAAGAGCTGAAATTATCAAACAAACTGACAAGCCAAGTAAGTGAGAAGATAACTAGCAATTTTAAATGAACTCATGATCTCACAGCACTACAACACAATGACATCTCTCATCACGTTGCTTTTGATAAAAGCCTCTGGAAAGCAGAGTTAAAACCTTCTTGGTGATTTATCGATGTTGTATTCACAACATTTTTTAACCTGCCACCTAAAAAAGAGAAGCAGTTACGGAAAGTCACGTGTGTGTGTCTATTCGCCTCAACAACTCACTGCAACTTACACAATGGTTTATATCCTGATTAAAATAGTATTTATTGTAATCAGGATACAAACTACTAAATGGGCAGTGTCTAGGATCGAGGCTATTGCAATGTGGTATTCTTCAACACAGTGTGCCTCCACAATATCCCTGCAGTACACTGAAAAAGAAAAACCAAGCACAAACAATAGAGACCACCACAGGTTCTGTAATACATTTAGGGATTCGTTTCAGTATAAACTTCTCATGTATTAAAGTAACTGGCGTTATTTAAACAGCAGCTATTGACTCACCTCTTGTGAGGATGTTTCATTGACCTGCATGTTATGTCATATTACATATTATGTCTTGTTTTGTTTCAATTATTGTTTTGAATGTTTGTATAAAGTTATAGATAAATGTTCCTCATCTTGTAAATCTTAGAAACTGGTCCATCCATTTAATCAGTTACTGTCTCCACTACATCACAGGGCTATTGCAGACACAAGCCATCACGCTAAAGAAACGTTCACAATGATAATCCATTGGGAATCAAACATACATTTCATCATCTTATGGAACCCACAACATGCAAACGCCATATAAAAAAAACCTTGCCAATATTTGAACACAGATCGGATTATATATATATATAGAACATTACACAACATACACAAAGACATTAGGCAGCCGCCAATCAACTAACTTTAGACCATTCAACAAACAGACTGGCAATCCCCAGGTATCCCCTGTGTTGACTTTAGTGGTGTTTAACCAAACACAGTCCAGTCAATCAAGCTTTGTTCTTGTGTGTTTGTATATCTGAGAGAGAAAGACAAAGAGAGTCAGGACTGACTGACAGATGAGGATTCCTCCTAACCTGGACAAGGGCACAGACTTCCTTCCTATGCTATTTTGTATTCACACGTGTGTCAACTCTGCAATGATCCTGATATCATTCCTGATTCAATGAGCTAAGTGTTTTATGCATAGAATTTCTTCTCAACTGTAATTACCCAGTCCAGTTAAAATGCATATCAAGTTGGACATCATAATCACCATCACATGTTTACCTGCTGGCAGGAACTCTTTACAAACCACCCCAGTCTTCAGAGCTCTAAGAACATATGGCGAGCAACTTTATGTGGAGTAAATCAAACAAACTTAAAATGACTATAAAATGCATTCTCTTGGCTTGTTAATTGTTCTGCATTGACATGCATAGACGTTTTTAGTTGCATACTGGAAAAGATTTAACCATGCAGGGGGCCAATGCACCACTCCCT
The DNA here is from genome assembly GCF_963383615.2 of Lipophrys pholis. NCBI lineage: Eukaryota > Metazoa > Chordata > Actinopteri > Blenniiformes > Blenniidae > Lipophrys > Lipophrys pholis. The sequence goes on from NC_137629.1 coordinate 20,615,427, forward strand.
GAAAAAACACAGGCTTGGAAACTCTATTTGTAGCCATTTTGACACAAAAGCACTACATCTCTCCAGGGATCTCCATGAAGAAATCCCTGCTGTTGGGATCCAATATCAAACAATGATTAGCAGGACAGCCCAGTCTGTAAATATCTAATCTCCACAGCCAGATATTTGACTTGACTCAGGATGAGTGAGCTTTACTTTCTACAACAACAATCACATTCTGGACCCAGCCTTTGCTTTCCAGGCTCTGTAAGCGGCTGAGGCAGACAAAAGCAACAGTATTTATGTTCTTAAAGTCCACTACCATTGTGACATCATTCCATGTGAAACATGAGGGGCGAAGTGGATGTCCAAAGCACATAGCTGTGGGTGTCTCCTGCTGATTTCTGGTGCATTTACAAAAAAAAAAAAGCAAGGTGACAAGTGCATGGGAGCTCAGCATGTTCATGTGCAGCAGTAATTCATTGGTTTAGTTCAGGACAGAAGCCAATGATCCTGCAGTCAGACGTGTGAAATGAAGGACAGACTCAGAGTGTATACAACAAAACAAAACAAAACAAAACAGCTTACACTTTGAACAAACTTCCATCTACACCCAAGAGATAAATGAATTCAAGCTGTTAATCTGTTTTGCTGTTACATGTTAGTATAAACAAAAGGAGCCTGAACTTACATTTGCCGGTTGTGTTCATTGTGCTGTCCATGTGAGAGATGAAGTTTATTGGAGGCCCATGAGTGAGTGAGGGAGTGAGGGAGGGAGCATGTGAAGCAGCTCCTGATAACACACACAGACACTCTCACACACACTGGATGTAGCACAGATGCACAGGCTGGGAGCTTCAGACAGGCTGCACCTCTGCTGGGTCCTAGTGTCAGCCCGTTCAGACCACAGCACAAGCAGACACAGAGCCAACTGCCATATTTGCTAAATATATGAATTGTATTTTATTTAATAAGTAAGTCTGGATGTTCTGCTCCACATAAATTAACGTTATTGAATTTGTCCCAAAAACATAAATAGTGGATGGCAAAACTTCCAACATCTCAGTGAGGAGTTATTTTACCAAGACTAATCCTTTGATTCCCACATTAATCTGCAGGATTACTTTATTTCACCTGTATAATGTCTCTACAATTAGGAACATGTTGGTTCAAATTGATATTGGGAAAAGTAATTGAAGCATGTGTTACTTCAAGACCATTATGTTTCCATATCGTTAGGGGTGAAGATAGATACATGGATGGATGGACAGATAACCTGTGGTGAACACAGTGTATATCCTGGACAGGTTATCAATCCATCATGGGGCAGACACACAGAGAGAACCACACACACTCTCCAATTTACACCATGGACAATTTATAGTTACTGGTTAACCTCAAACATTTGTTTTTGGACTGTGGGAGAAAACCAGAGAAAACAAGGCTCCGCCCAAACTTGAATCAAACTATGTTTTCGGTAAAAGTGACACCATAAATCTAAAGAGAACCAACTAAAAGCTATGAAATAGGCTACTATGATGTTGAATGCAATTAATAGGTATTACATACCTTAAGGTGTGACTGTCTTTGAAATTCACATCTTTCAAGGGTTTATCAAATGAATTCCTGTATTGTTCCTGAATTATCAGTACAACTCAAACACACTTAATTTAATGTCAAAACTGGAAATTCAGCATTCAACTAATCACAGCAGCTTGGCCTGAAAAAGTGAAAACGAGCTCTAAAATTATCTTTAGTGAATGTTTCATATGTATTTGTTAAAGAGCTTTTGCTGAGTTTTTAATAAATAGTTGCAGAAAGACAGTTAACCTTACTTTTGTCTGCAGCCATTGACACTTTTATTCAAAGCTGTAACAAAGCTGAGGTTTGTCTGTGTTGACATTGGCCCTTAGGGCCCAAGGTAATTAGTGAGGGAGGCTTTTGTACTGTTGTCAGGAGTGAAAAAGCAATTACTCTTTATTTAGTCGTTATACCAAGCTAACATCACAATTAGGGATGTCTAACATGGTGTGATATAATTGTAAATCAGATAGCTGCAGAGCAAAACCAAACGGAGCCGCACCAACACTGAGTTTTACTCCCCCTCTGGTCTGTATATAAAGGAATCCCCTTCTACTGAAATAATGACAACAAGCAATTTTCTGTCAAAGATTGACATTTAACAATTAGTGCCATTCGATTCTATTCCTTTCCATAGTCGGGGGGATTAAACCTGGAGTGAATGTCATGCAACGAACTCTCATGTAATTTGATTTAATTGCATTTAGATTTGATTCACTTCTAATAAAAAGTGTGTTTTTTTAAGAGAGTATATGAAAATATACATCTTTTTTATTTAGATTTAGTCACAACTAAAAATACCGGTTAAAAATGACCAGTTTTGCTGAACATGTACATATATAGTTGCATGTTAATCTAGTTTATGTTTGTATGACCAATGAAAGAAAACGCAGTTTCTCATCGTCTGCAGGTGCTGTAAAATATGAATAGACATTAAAGGGTTCCTTCAGGAAAAAAATAACCACATTTACACCTGCAGGCAATTGAGAGGGAGCAAATCACTCAACAAACATGCAATGAAGTCAACCATGCAGGCACAGGGAGAACATTCAAATCCCACGAAGATCAGCACTGTCAACAGAATTATACATGAATCAGTAGGTGCACAAACAAAAGAAGACACTGGTTTTGATTTGAAGTTTATTTTAGTGACAAAATCAAAAATAACAGTATTCAAAGGAAGTAAAGTCTTCAACAACCCTGGATCTTTGTCAATGTGTTAAATACCTTGCAGAACTTTTTTTTTTTGTGTGTGAGTGAATATAATCTCTGTAGCTACAAAATGATTGGATTATCATTCTAGAAAACTTAGAAATAATAGTGAATGCAAATGCAAGGATGACTAAAACCCTCATCCTCAGTATTTAGTCATCGTTCTACTGCAGTGTGTAGAAAATGCAGAACTGGAGGACGCAATGGTCATTTTTCTTCTATCTCTTAAATCGACAGGATTGCACGTTCTTTGAGGTTACCGTACAGCTGCACAGTGAACTGCCTTGATTGGTGACCTTTACCTACTGAACGTATCCAGAGTTACATGGAAGTGATATGCTAAGTTGAGTAATTGCGTTCTCACTTTGTTTTTGTTTTTTTAAATTTCCACACAAATCAATGCAGGTCGCGCACACAATTGCAAAACAAAGCTTTTGTCTACCTCAGATTGTTTAGTTTGTTTGTTTTTTTACCCTTGCTATTTCAATCGGTGTAAACTAGAGGGGACATTGTTTTGTGTGAAAGGGGGAGCAGGTGAACAAAATTCATCCTTAAAAACAAAGTGAAGTGATGTCGTATGCGTGCACTCATCGCTCTCATTGTATCACTCACACTGATAAAAGTGTCAAAAAAAACGATATACTGTATCTACATTCTACCCATTCAGATTGCTGGTGCTGCACAGTCACAACTTAAGAGAGCATAACAAATAAGGCAAAGCCAAAATTCTCCTCAATGTGTTTTAGTACTGCAGCTCTGGTCACAGACACTCCCGTGTGGCCCTAAAGGGGGCACAGTCGTGTCCTCCGCTATCCTTCATGTTCAAGAAAAGCACACCACGTCTGTATGACAGTCTCTATTGCTTTCACTCCACTCCAGCACACAGCCATCAGCGCGTAGTGTCTCTGTGGCTTTTCCTGTGGCATCCCAGAAGTCCACTCTGGTGTGACCAGAATTTGGTTTGTCATGTGAGGAGATCTAGAACAGGTTCTCAGGCATGGCAGTGTAACTGAGTAGAAGTCCTCTCGTCGTCCTCTCCCCTCCTGCAGTCTGTCTGCGGCTCGCTTTATGGCAGTAGTCGACTCGTGTCCGCACGTGATTAAAACAGTCGGGCCTGTTTTTTCAGATCATTCCTCTTCCACAGGGCCAGCCGGTCAAAATCTTCCACAGTCATACCGAACACCTGTACGAACTCCTCTGGGGATAGGTGGCGCTATAAACAAGGGTGCAAAGAGACAATGATGTTATCATGTCTTTCTCAAGCGCCAATAATACCTAATACATCCTCAGCTTGATGCATCACAACGTTTATACCTTATCAAGGACTTTAGTCAAATCTATTATAAATATTGAATATGATATTTTAATAATGAGTGCTGGTGATATGTGGATTACTGTGTCTGTGTATGCTGCAGAAACAAGAATTTCCTGTAAACAATCAATGAAATTATATTCTTATATTTTGAAGATGTTCATCGATCACAACTACTGCAAAGATGCAAGGTGAAAGAATAAATATAATACAATGGAACATGTACATTTTCTCCCAAATTCATTTGTTTAAGAGCTTTTTTGTTATATACTGTTTAGCTGGAATTTTACTGTTGTAAATATACTTCCCCAAAAAATTGTTGGAGAAAGTAGATTTGAGTCCATATGAGGGCTTTCGAAGGATCCACTGTACTTATTGATATTGATATAACTTACTTCCAGTCTGGCTCTGTCTACATCTTTGGGGAGCCTGTTGCGCCCTCTGGTGGTTACAATGAGTGATTCATACGGGTAAATCTGCATAAAAGAAACATTTACTACATTTCAAACATTAGGTTACAAACCACAGGGATTAATCAACATATAGTCTCATTCACATGTCATGAATCATTTAGATGGTGGAATAGTAAAACATTACCGTGTATTCCGCTGCCGGAAAAGAGAAAAGAGAATTAAGTCAGTACAATGGGGAAAAAGAAAACTGAATTAATTGCTTTGGGATGATAATTGGTCAGTGTTTTAAATTCATATTAAAATCACCTCGATTTCCCCAGTTGACCTCACTGCTACTGTCATACTGGTACTGGTAGCAATCTGCACTCTGAGGCTGCAGGTGCAGAAAAGAAAAAGACATTGATGAAAAGTGGAAACACACATTTATCTTTTGACATATGATGCAAAAATATAATTATAAATGAGTGTGTCACGGCCGCTGTGGTCTCACCCGCTGGATGCCATTACGTCCATATCCAGGCAGTGATGCTGATTTACACACAAAATCTAGAAAAAAAAAAACCCAAACCAACACAAAAAAGAATAGTTGCTCAATGTTACCCAGGTCAATATTGGTGTTGCTATTCATGCAGTCTGGCACTTTTAAATCCTTATATCAGTGACGGATCAGTGCCAGGAGATGGCGCTCAAGACCAACTAAAGGACTGATATAATTCCAGATGTGCACACGACAATGAGGGGCTTGGTTGAGGTAGGGTCATTGACTGACTGCTCTGCAAACATAACGTATTTGAGTTAAAAAAAAATGCTTACACTGAACAACCTGGCTTAAATGCTGATATTACTAAAATAAACAACCACAACTCTTATATTGGTCCATAGCGATCCTTTTACAAGGCAAGTTTAAACTCACCACTGTCGGCACTGTACTGAGATCGGGGTGCTGTGGAAGAGAAAAACACATACGTGACATATTATCTCGCGCAACATGTTTTGGAAGTATTTCTCCAGACTCAGGGGGCATTGCTGTGGCGATTAGTCTGGTTAAAGGTTTGACAAACACACTGAAACGGAGCAAGTTGTGTACTCATCAAGGCCTGGTTACACAAAACATGAAAGGGGCAATGAGGCAGGAACAGGCCAGGCAGGACTCAGAGAAGAAAGGAAAGGAAAAAAGACACACGCACGCACGCACGCACACACACACACACACACACACACACACACACACACACACACACACACACACACACACACACACACACACACACACACACACACACCAGCACGAAAGGACTCGCTGCACGCTTCACCATCTAATCGCGCAACACAGCTTGTGCGGTTACAAGCCTTTGTTGCCTCTCAACCACAGCCAGCCGAGTTCCCCCCCCCCCCCCATTTGAGAAACGGCTTTAATGAGCGATCTTACTGCTCATAAATAAAACAGGATATGGGACACCAGCTGTGAGAGCGGGAGAGCCGGATAGACAGACACGAAGAGATGAATGGAGAGATAGAGATTTAGCGAAGTAGTTTTCCGGAGAGTGAGAAGCATGTGCGGCGCGAAATCGCGCAAGGTGAAGGGGGAGATCATAATAGATGAGGGGAAAAAATATGGAGACAGAGAAAAGGATGTGAGTTCGGCGGGAGACGAGGACGAGCTGGTGGCAGCATGTCAGAGGCTAAACTAACAGTCCCAGAGCGGCGCGCGATCAGTGGAGCTTGGTCCTTACAAGGAGGAAAACAAAACTAAAAACAAACTCTGGCATTTCTGCACACCTGGTTGAGCACTGTGTTCCCACTAGTTTGAAATGTTCAGAGGCTGCTGAGTGATCAGATATCCGCACAACAATGGCAGGCCACATCTGCTGCTGCCGTCGCTGCTGGCCTACCACAGGTTGAGCAGCTGCTCTTCCTCACTCATCATCTCTCCGTCTCAATAAAGCTGCCAGCCTGAAGCAGCCATGACCTTCTGCGACCCGCATCCGCAACCTCGCAGCCCTCACCTCGAACCGCCGGCGACGGCTGATATTGCGGCTCATAAAAAGCCCCCCGTGGCAACGCGTGAGAGGGACGGACACGCAGGAATACAGCGCAGGCCGCCACGAACTTGCAGAAGAGTGAGCCTTACAGCCGTTGATGGTGTTGTTGTACGCCATGGTGCCATGGCCCGTGGTGTTCAGCGTCTCCTTGCTCCCACATCGAGAATTCCTCGCACTGCCCCAGGGGTCGTTGTCATAGGAACCCGATCTGGCTTTCATCTCCTCCTTGAGGATCATCCTCCCGATACCACTCCCAATCTGGAAGGCAAGAGAGCGAGGGAGGGAGAAGATTCCATTCACCCAGTCAAGATGAGGACAGAAGCAAACACAGCAAAAGGAGATAGTTTAGGTACCACATCATAAAAAAGTGCATTATTTATTAGTGTTTTTAAGCATGGGGATGGGGGGGGGGGGGGGGGGGGGGGGGGTTCAATGTGATGTCGAAGAAAGGGAAATGGCGAAGAATGAAGCTCTTACTCTTTGAAGACTCTGACTCCAACCTTCTTCGTCTCCTCCAGTCGAGAAGCGTCTCCTCGGCATGCGATAGGCTGAGAGAGTAACGGGATAAAAGAGATCCCCTCGTATAAATATAGAGCGCAGCGTGGAGCAGGGACACGGGAGTGAGCCAGTGAATAAATATGACAACACGAGTCTGTGCTCGGTTCAGTAAGAAAAAAACAACAACAAGTAAACGAAGCAGGCAGCTCGATGTTAAACAAGCGAGACGGCCATGTGTCCTACCCCTGGGGGAGCTGGTGTAGGGGTAGTAGTCAGACTCTGATTGGCTGTATGGCTCTGGAGAGTAGGTGGACAGTCTGGATGACCGGAGGATGTCCTCGCTGGTCCTGCTTTTGGTCGCTGCTCCCACATGATTGTCTGTGAAAAAAACAAACAAACAAACAAAAAAAAAAAAAAAGCAGGAAGTTAAGAGAGAAGAGGAAAACTCAACACGCCAACTGACAGACAATCCCTCAACACACTCACCTACAATTTAAAAAAGCAATGACTGACATTTATTTGCAGAGTTTATTATAAATATCTCCTTATAGATATCTCCATAAAATTAATTACTATAAATGGCAATCACTTTTCAAATTTCTCTAACTTCTGTACTGTTGGTTATGCTGAACCCCATTTTTTGTCAACGCACATGAAATACATCTGCAATAGATTAATAATAACGACATCGTGTCTATTCAGTGTCTTCAGTCTCAGAATTGTACCAACTGAAAAGTTGCTGTTAATGGCCAGCCAATAATATGCAACCATAATGATAAAGATGAAGAATAAAAAGACATTCATACAGGGTAAACAAACAATCATAGCAATGTAGGAATTGTGATTAAAAGATTAAAACTGTTGGATATCACAAGTGAAAGGCGTTAAAATGCAAAACAGTGCATCACTGCAGTAGATGAATAAGATTATTTCAATGCAACACAAGTTATTCAAATAAAAAAAAAAAACACAGAAAAACTAGAATTATTTTCATTGAAAGTATTGAATTTTGGCCAAAAACACTTAATTCTCTTGTATGAAACATTTTAACAGCTCGCAGCACTGTACCTTCATAAAAAAAAAAAACAGGTGTGAGAAATATGACATAAAATATAAGATGCAATGTAAAACTAAGGCACAACAAATCTTTATGAGAGTAAAGTCATTGCAGTCTGAGAATTTTAGCAAAGAACAACTGCTGATTCTGATAGAAAAATGTCCGAATGCACATTATATCCCAGTTTGTCTCATATGGGGACAGACATAATGTTATGGCCAATCGGTGTAGAATTCCTATTGTGACAAATCGCTGCTTGAGAACTTTATGTACTGTTTTAGGAGAAACACATTATTGAATCTAACATAGAAGTAACGGCACAGAGTACATTAACGCTACAGGTTCGGAGGGGGAGATCGATGCTCCAGCCAACTGCAGGAAAATAACTTGCAGTCAAGTGAGTCCAGTTACTGCTCAGTCTGAGACACACAGTCATCTCACGAGTGGCGAGGCGGCATTATTGATGCCACTCAGCACTGAAGCACAGTCGATGGACGTCAATGGGGGTGACATGCAGTGTAATGTCGCATAGATCGCTCTCCACTCTGTTAGCCATTAGCCATGCCGGCACCGATCCATGATCCATTGAATTCCTTTCTACGCGAAGCATGACAGTCAACGGCAGACGTGCTCATCTTTGGGATGCTCACTTTCAACCCGGCTAAACACTGGACACCCGAACTCGCATAGTTGACACACACATTGAAACTTCTATCAGATTAACTTTGCTGTTGCATCACTGACAAGGGATGACGAATACAAAAACACACACACACACACACACACACACACACACACACACACACACACACACACACACACACACACACACACACACACACACACACACACACACACACACACACACACACACACACACACACACAGATGTGAGTGAAACAGCGAGAGTAGGGAAATACTTACAGTGGAAAGGTCACCATAAAGTGGAGCAGGAGGTGGAGGGAAGTGAATAAAAGTGATTGGATGCAGTAAAAAAGAGGTGAAAAAAAAAGGGAAACATTACTGGAGTGTCCCAGAGGGAGATATGAGAATGTGACTGCTTTGCTACCAATACGGTGAGGTGAGAAACAGGGAGTTTTGATACGGGGTTTCTTCCATATAGGTAGCAACTTTTTAACCAATTAGTACATAACCAGCCATTGGTGCTCAAAGCAACTTGACTTCTCATGCTGCAGCCATTCCTTTGAATGAGGTGCTAAAATGAGAGGGGGGAAATAATCAATGGCTATTATGGTAGAGAGAGTGCATTTCATTTCATCACCTCCATATAGTCGTTCTCCATAACATTTTTAAATCACATGTGCAAATAGTGTTGTTGTTTTTTTTTTAAAAGAACCCATGACCAGTGATGTACTAATTTGGCTGCTGACAAACACCAAAAGGGCGAAAGTGTCCATAAACACATCGACACACTGTTCACTGACTTATCCACACATACAGTACAGAGGAGCATGCACAGCGCACAAACAAAGATAAGCTGTCCTCAGTCCAGACATCTTGTGTCTTGTGACTCTCAGCTGGAACGCCTTCCGAAGAGCAATGTTGCGCGTTTTAAGCTCAAGCAAACTGTCCAGATGGCTGAAGTGCCTTTTAGTCTAATGACTTGAAAGAAAATACAAAAATAGTATAATGTGTTGACTTTGTCACTATGGTATTATCAACATAAATATACACATTTAGGAAATAACCTTTCCCTTCTCACATGTTCATCTCTTTTCACCTCCAGATACTGTCTTGTCCTTCACCTTAAAAGGGCTTAAGATGAAAATTCTAAGCTCTGCCTTTTCTGTACATCAGGTGGTGGTGCCGAGACACTCTGGCATCAATCTTTCCTTCATTCAGCTTTTCCATCTTTGGTTCATTGGATCTTTCCCTTGGTTGTTAGTTACTGTGGTGCAGATTGGATCCCGTGGGCCGCTTATCACACGGATCACGCCAATTTATAAGAACCACCAGCTTCAGCCATTGTAGCCTCTTTATGTGACTCAATGCACCATCCTGTGGTGAAAATTTGTACTGCTAACACTAAATGGGTTGGGGCATGATGAGAAAGAAAACGCCTGATTTTGGTATTCAGACAGCATTACATCAAAGAAATGTCTTTGAGGTGAGTGTTGTTTTGTCTCACTCTGGGTATTAATCAAAGTTATAGTGATTCACATTAACTAAATTATCTTACCTTCAAATTTATGACCATATTTATATCTGAGCTGCTCTGGATTATTGTGATTTTGTTTGATTTAGATGTGTTTAATTTCATGCCTTGCCATGTTTATTTTTGTGTAGCTCTCCTCTCGTTTTGTCAGTCCTCACTCTGTGTGTTTATACTGACCTTCGTCAGTCTTTTTAGTTGCCTGTTTGTCTCTCACAGTATTTTCTCCAGCCTTTTCCTTAGTAATTACCTTGTCCTACTTTGTCTGATCTCATTTTGACCTTCAATTTTACTGACTTCAACATGGATTATCCAGTTTTGCACCGTTGGGCTGATTTCCGGAGTACTGAACCCTGTGGTCCTTGGCCTAGAAATGAAATGTGTGATTCTACTTCTGCTGTCTATTTGCCGTGTGTTTGGGTCCCGTTTCTCAAAATGGCAGGTTTTATGGCTATAGAGTCGTCAATAAATGTGCAACGAGTGCATCCTTCTACCCCCTTTTTGCCAGATAAATTGAACTTTCAATAACTGGCAGTTCTTCAATATAATGGCCACTTAGAAGCTCATGTTACAAATGTCTCATGTACCGATGAATCACGGGGCAATCCTAAAGCCATGTTAAATCCTGTCAGTGGCGACAGGATAGTGAAAAAAAAAAGGTTTACATTATGTAGTGGCCACTGAAGGAGGCTGAGAAATGAAATAAAACTGCACAGCTAATATAAATTCCTGTTACGATACAGGGTTCCACTGTGCTTTGTTCCACCGTTCTGTTCTATTCCCGTGAATTGTGAGTCCTCAGAGTCCCATGCACTCAACACTTGTCACGCCTGAGCAACCTTCACTTCATTCATGGCCTGTTCCAGTCCTATTTGCCAACAAGAACCTGTCGGGAACTGCATGTTGAAGCAGGCATATGCTAATGCTTGTGGCATGCACACGAAGACGCAGCTTTAATACATTCAGCTACTCGCACTAATGCAGTAAATGGGATGCACCCCCCCTTCCCTTCAATCCTGGCGTGGAGTGGCGCAAGTCAAACTCTATTTCCTACCTACCTTTTCTAGCTTCTTTGCATTTATCTGTTTTTGCTTGTGGAGGCGTCAATACCAGCTGGAACATCAATAATAATCAATGCTAAATTATGAGAGGTTGCGGAACGTCAATAGGTCAGTCGAAACATCTAAATCAAGTACCAAACACAGCATGACTACACTGTGACAGGAGGACAGGCAGGCTAAGGCGAGGCTAACTGCACTGTACCCGTTCTCCTATAGATGGGAGGCTTCCTGTAGATGTTGGGGTCCCCTGTGGCTGAGGAGAGAAAGAGGAGATGAAGAGGTGAAACATGGAGACGTGAAGGAAGAGAGGGATGTGAACGGGGGGGATGGTGGGATGTGGGGAAGAATAGGAGGAGGCACGTTCATAAGGGAAAGTAAAAGAAGGTGAAAATGCAGTGTGGAGGGAGAGAAAATGCCGGAGCAATTTGGTGTTGTATCTAAAATACAACTTTGTCACTCTGATCCCCACGGATTTAATTGACCTTTATGAATGCTTCCGTGGATCATGGATGATGAAATCTTCTCTTTGAAGAAAAAAAAAAGCAAAAAACCCTGCATGTTAACAGTGCAATGAGGAGTCCTACCTGGCACATGAAAATGTTTAGGGGGCTGGTTTGTGGTGGGTGTGCTTGACCGCCGTTCTTGGCCGTAATAGGGTGAGCTCCTGCCACTTTCAGAGCCTGCAGCCAGCCACAGCCAATCGCAGCAAAGGAAACATAAGCGTGACCAAGACCTCAACACATGCAGATGAAACAGCTCGCAAGTATGTAAAACACCTCAAGGTGGCGTCAAGTAACTTTTCCACGTGTGCAAGGACAAAGGTGTAATAGGCTTTTATGACAGTAATTACAATGTCACTGCACATGTGTAAGTGTTATATGGAATGACGGCCAAATGAGGAACTGCAGTAAATGAGACAGCCAAACAAATCTTTTGGCTGATATTGTACCCTGCGAGGGGGGTACATCTATATTCCTTATGTTACTGCCACATGACAGGTTATCAGATGTAATATAACAGTGGCAATGAAACATAGTTAAAGAAGAAATGATACTTTGGAAAACATTTAATAATCGATTGATTCATGTCTAATCAACTATTACTGCGTAACAACATCACATATTGCCACAAACGCTTCCTTGGATCTATTTTCTTGTTGAAATTGTTACTTTCTGGGGGTATTTCAAGATTTCATCCTGAATAGGACTACTGACATCGACCAGCTGTTTTCAAACATGAGCCCGAGCAAAACTGGCCAAGCTACCACACTCATGGTAAAACTCTTACCAAACATGCATTTTTCATGTTTCTGTGCTGAATTAGTTAATTCAGGATTAATGTAAAGAGGAATTTTGTTAAATTGTTGTACAGCTTTTCTTCACTGGAAACAACAATGGAGCTGTTAACAATGTTAATAACGCTAACACATTATTTCCAAGAGTTTGGGCATACGAGAAACATATTAATTTATCACACTTTTGGTTTCAGTCTTCGTTAAACAGTAGTTAACCACTAAACAGTGGACTCATAAGCAGTGAAGTGAAATGAATCACAGTATTTACCAGGGTAGACGTAGTGCTGCGGAGAGCGAGGCATGATGGGTGACATGCCTTGGCGACTGAACGTCGGTGAGTCTATATAACCTGGACTGGAGCACCGCCTCTGCTTCGTATCCAGGCTGTCATAGTCCTGCAAAGACAGAGAAGATCTGGCTGAAAGAAGAAGAGGAAGCAGCAAGACAGACATGTGGCTGAGTTATTTGTCTGAACTTGTTTTGCCTATCTTTCAGGGAAAAAAACACTTACCTGAGAATATGGAGAGAGTGTCCCAAGTGACTGTAGGATCAGTGGAGACAGAAATGTTAACATTTAGACTCAGGGAGTAAATAAGTATAAGCCAATGCCTCATATCTAATATCTTATAATGTGGATATCAAATGTGTAATACACCATCTTGTGGCCTGAAGTGGTATTACAATGTTAGTTGAGGAGGTTACCTACTTGTGCAGACAGCAAACTAAACATATGTCATATAGCCGTAAAGTCTCTGTAAGTAAAATTCAGAAGCTCTCAAGAACACAAGAAAAGAAAATATTCCTTCAATATCTTAGAACAGCGCATCATTATCCCTCTCCATTGAAATCCACCAAATTACAGCTTCATATGCTTGTATCTTATCAGTTCACGATGTAAAAACGTGTAATCTTTGGTCTGTTTCTTTAGTGTTATCTCTTGGCACTTGCTCCTAATGTGTTTATATTTAAGATTTCTACACAAGCCGGCTGGCTATTTCTCTGTCTCTAGCCTTTAGGCAAAACTAATCTAATCCTCTGTTGGCTCTGCCTTCATACTGAAATGACAGTAAAAGGAGTGGTATAATTTTTCACATCTGAATCTTGGCATGACAGCAACATTTTTAAAATGCTCGAGTACTCCTGTAAGTAAGACACATCTGGAATGAGACATTTACCAGAAAAACATGTGGATTGGCAGTAAACACTTCAGGATCATCAATCTCACATTTTAAAAGATTTCAACACAGATGAACAGTTCATTTGAAAAATTGACAACATATTTCCAAAGACCGAGACTGAAGAAAATAAAAGGAAAATATTCCTTAATATGCACTTCAGTAATATTTTAGATATCCATGTTGTTGTTTTGTTTTTTATTAAAAATGTTCAATGTTTTTAGATCACACTACTTTATGAAACAATAATAAAGCTACACAATACACTAGGGATGCACAATATATTCTTAATTTCTCATTATTGTAACACCAACAAGCACAATGTATGTATCGCAAAAACATGACTGAACTGTGGTAAATTATATTTTAGTGGACTGTGCAGTTGTGCTCCACAAATTCTAGATTGCAAAAGTTTTAAATATGGAAGACAAGTTCAATCTATTTAATTATTAACAAACTATTTGGTTCAACTTATAAAGAGCACTGCTATTCAGGAGAACAAATCTCAATACCCAGAGACATTAACATCGTCTACAAAAGTGTTTATCATGAACTACAGTATATTATCGCAATACTGATGAACATTTTTCAAATTGCACATTCTGCGCCTGATATGGTGAATCCCTATCAAACACACGATAAAACTTCATGACAGCGATGAAATGAGCATAGCTGCCTCACGTTCCTGTGGGAAAGAAACAAGACCGGTGATGAGCAGAGTTGCGTTTGGCCTGGAGTGTGTGGCAGCAGTACCTCCCCATAGCTGTAAGTGTCTAGCCTGTCATCAGAGGTGTATCTGAGGTACGGCTGGTATGAGGAGCATATGAGGTCTGGGTGTTGGACCTCATATATGGCCTTGACCTTTGGCAGGGCAGCTAGGTCCTTATAATCTAGGATGTCATTCTCCACTCTGGCCTGGAGAGAGGACACACATACACGCACCAAAGACAGATACAACAGCAGCAAGACGTCAACCACACCGACCACGCACAGGTGATACAAGTTGAATGGAAGGTTCACCAGTGACTGTGAGCAGGTCATGCAGCAGCGAGAGGACGAGCGAGCTGATGAGCCGAACACGAGTGCAGATGCACACGTGCACGCTAAGTTGCTGACCTTCACATGTGAGTTGGAGAGCAGGGTAAGCAAAGACAGTGAGGCAGGCAAGGAGAAGGAGAGCATGGGTGGAGACAGCATGGACGATAAGCGTGCTTACACTGCATTTCTCCCTCATCCATCACCTTACACTGAAAGGTCATCGATTATGAGAGGAGGACAAGGTAGGGCAGGGCCGAGCAGTGACTGGCGACTCCTGTGTGCATGCAGACATGCTAATGCAGCCGTCATGCAGCAACACTCAGCAGACTGCCAAGCAGCAAGTCTCCTACTGACATGGAACTGGTCCAACTCCGCAGTGTACACAGTCTTTACAGAGTTAGGACCCCCCCCCCCCCCCCACCCCCCCACCCCACCACCACCACCACCACCTTGACCCCCACCCCGTCTCTCTTTCTCTCTCTTGCTCTCTCTTTCTCCAACTACAGGTCACTTCATTAGGAACACTTGTATAACCCAATGTGATCTTATATAATAGTCTATATATAATGTTCACTTTTGCTTAAATCATTGGAAAGTTTTCAGCTTCACTCAATGTATATTTATGAGCTTGTGATTTGGAGTGGTGTTGCAGTTCGATGTTACAGTTTCTGATTATTTAACATACGGCAGAATATATAATTCAGTTTAAACTTTTTCTGAGAGTGTCAAGTACAACTGAACTTTAATGCAAATGCATTTGTAAAGGCACTGTTTAAATTAAAGTGTAAACACAAATACAGAAAATAAATTACGTGGGAGCAGACCACTCATTAGAGATGGAGTATATGAAATCACCTGTAGTGTCTCAAAGCGAGCAATATGAATCAAGTCTAGCTACCCTATGCTTGAATTAATGAGACCAATTTGAACTGTTGGCTTTCTTTTTACATTACTCGCAAACATTTATTCCTCCATCAAGCAGCACTGATTCTTGAAAAAAACAAAGTGCCCTTAATCATAAAAGTAAAAGTTTGCCTGCTGTAAGGATTTCTTGCTCAATGAAAAAAAAAAAAGCAAAATTAAAATTCTAATTTCTAATTTGTCTAATTTCCTGTTTTGAGCCATTCTGTAGATTTCCTTTTCCGATTTGAGTTATTATACCATTAAAAGGTCCAATTGTGACATCCTAGCATTAGCTTTAATCTCTGTTTGACGTAAGATTTCAAACTCGAATCTTTAGATTTATAGCTCAAACTATGAGGCAATGAAGCAAATACATACCAGAACATTTTCTCCACCATAGCTCACAGCGACTGTGAGATCTTTTAAGCTGACAAGTTGTTTTTTTCTCTGCTTTTTTTCTGCATTAAACACATTACCTTGATAAAAAGTCTAATTTCTGTCCAAGTCATTTTCCCAAAAAGTTGGTTTTACTTACTGACTGAAAACACTTTTTTTTCCCCCCTCAAAACACTGAATCCAAAATGTCAGTATCATGTGTAATTTGTTTCATTTGTAAGCCTTCCCTGATTGAAAGAGGATTAAATGTTTGATTTATATGCATATTAAATCAAAACAAGCCAACCATGTTCTTGGGATGTATTGCGTTTTTCCACAATATATCTTCACAGACCTATGAAAATAACATTTAATTCCATGATGCAGTATTGACGACGCCAAAGCTTCACATACAGATGAGTGAACAGGCCAAGGGAGTGCGCAGCCTCTGGTATTGGTGCTATTTAAGCTATGTGAGTAGTACTTGTGTTTCTGGTCTAACAGATTTGCTATCAGGGTAAGCTCGGGTGCAGGAGCATCCAAAAGTGTCAAACAAAAAAAACAACAGTCACAACTTCATATGTTACTCACACATATAACTCTACTGGGAGAGCCTATGGAGGAGCCGGGTGGAGAGATGGAGGCCTCCGACAGGCGTCTGTGCTGTGATGTACAGTGACACACAGGAAAGCAGAGAGGGATAAGATGCACAGTGAGAAAATGGCATTTTTATCAATTCAATTCAATTATTTTCATGTCAAACCCGGGCTCACCCTGAGTCGCCGTTCCGCCCTCGCCGCCTGCTTGCATAATGGGTGCCACACCTCACACCCTGATGAGCACAAGAAAGAGGAAAGACGAGATAGTCGTGGGTGTTGCCGCATGCCATGCATTCATCCACAGCTTCTACGCAGCATGGTTCATCTTTGCGGAGTTTCACCTGTCAGGTACATCTCCTCCCCCTCTTTGAACGTCATGTTGCAGCGAGCACACCGAGCACAGGCCGGGTGGTAGTGCTTCCCCCCCGCCTGAAAAACCCAAGAGGAGGTGTAACTGAACATGAATGGATGTCATAAGTCACAGATTAAGGGCAAATTGACAAAACAGCACATCTACCATGGAGAGGTTATTGTTTCCATATGTTTTTTTTTTATAATTACTATTGTGTATCACTTGACAACCAATAGCTTCTTAAGCTATGAGGACATTATGAGATAGCCTGTGGCTCTTTCATCCACCACCAATTGCTCCACATGCAATCGTCAGAGCAAAGATTGCTGTAGGTCAGAACCATGGAGAAAGGTGTGTGAGCATGGTCATGTAAGTGAAGGACACACAGTCCGGGCATCCTGAGGGAACGCATGCAAACACATGGCAAAGATGAAATGAACATCTAAAATGATGCAGTTCATGGTCCTGTTGGTTTTTCTTTTTAACACGAGTCTCTACAGGGCTGGTGGCGAGAAGGTGCGGACCCATCCCGTCACCTCTGTCTTCCCTCTGACACACCATTAGAGAATGTCTATTTATAGAAGCACTTCTGACAAGGAGAATTGAACTGTGTCAGCCGAACACACCCAGTGTGCATGTTTCACTGAGTGCACTGGGGTATCGTGTAATTTTACGCTGCTCTTCATAAAACACGTGCTTTTTTTTTGATGTCATCTGAAGGAAATCGGTAGTCTCCAACGACTGAGCTCTCTGGAAGAGCCGCTGATGCACAGCATGACTTCTAATTGTAGCCGAGCTGCATCTTTAACCAATACCAATACTCCCCAGCTGCTCAGGTTACTATGAAACGAAAGCCAGGAGAGGATGCAGCATTTCCGGCTCCTGCTCTCCGAGCGGCAGAGTGCTTACCGTCTGTGGTCGTACGGTATCAGTTCAGCAACTGCCGCTGCCGTTTCCATTCAGGCTCCTTCTCTCTCTCAGGCGGCATTAACGGGCTACTAAATTTATTGCTGAACGGAGACGTGGAGGGAAACTTGAGAAAGGAAGGTTTTATGATCCTCTGTCTTCCACTTCCCCTCTTAATTTCTCCCTTTCTCCATTTCCTCTAAAGCCACTCATTAAACTAACAACCTTTGGCTCTGGAAAGTTGGACGGAAGAGCGGCTCCGAGGATGAAAAACCTAATGATTAACACAAACACTGGGACAGAGACATTAGTCTAGGTGCGAGTTTGAAACTACTTTTATAACATTTGGGTTTGAAATGACTTTCTGGCTATTGTACGAGTGCCAAGATGGCGCGCCAAAGTTTTCTTGACCTTAAAGGACTGTATCCCTCTGACTCAGCACTAAAGCCTCTGGAGTCTTAAATCAGGAGAGTGACAACAGTGGGCCTGTCCAGTCCAAGTCCAAGTTATATTTCTTTTTTTATTTTACTCTTCTCTTAGTGTATGCATCAACAACATTCAGATTTGACTTTCAAATATTCTCTACCTCATCGTAGATAAATATGAGGTCATTTTATAGGACAATAAATTCTAAAATCAACACATAAACTATGTTTTTCAATCTGTTTTTTTTTTTTAAATCACAAATCATTTTACAAAGGTGTCACAGACAAAATCTGAAAACAGTTATTCATCTATTCATATTCATCTCACCAGATGTTCACACTGCTATAACTCTGCCAATCCGAACAAAATTCAGTCAACAGAAAATAACAATAAAACTAATAATGGCACTGGCAGATTACTGGCTTGTTGTAACAAAGTTGAAAACATCCCACCAGTTTTTTAGCTTTGAAGAGGACTGAACCAATCAATCAATCAATCCATTAGACTTGTGCACATTACAAAACACTTGTGTGCAGTCACTGGTGGTTCTGTTAGATGCCATATCTGAAATCACATCTTTTTAATTATGCCTTTCAAAAAAATTATCAGATTTGATCCTAATTGAATGTTCTATTTCCACAATTGTATTATTCATTGTTATCGTCATTAGTTAGGTGCGGTACGCAAAACACAAGCGTCATTATGCGACCGAAAGTGGCCAAAACAGAGGAAGCGCATGCTGGCGTGAACACACACATGTTTAAAGAGCGAGCGCGACAGACACGGACAAAAAAGAAGGAGACGAACGCTGACATGTCCTCATGCCTATAAATAGCTCAGAGAGGCTGACAGTCAGGAACAAAGCACTTTACACCAGCCATCCTGACAGGCAAAGGAGCACAGCGACAACAAGGACACGTGTGTGCGTGTGTGTGTGTGTGTGTGTGTGTGTGTGTGTGTGTGTGGGTGTGTGTGTGTGTGTGTGTGTGTGAGAGAGAGAGAGAGAGAGAGAGAGAGAGAGAGAGAGAGAGAGAGAGAGAGAGAGAGAGAGAGAGAGGGAGAGAGAGAGAGAGAGAGAGAGAGAGAGAGAGAGAGAGAGAGAGAGAGAGAGAGAGAGAGAGAGAGGGAGAGAGAGGGAGAGAGAAACTATCTCTTCCTATGTAGGTCCATGGGTCCCAACAGATGAGAAACACCCTCAAGAGAGTATTCCAAAACATTTAATTAGCATCTGCACTTTATTACTGGCTGCACAGCAGCGTAGAGCCCAGCACTCCCGCCTCACACCGAGAACATCCTCGATCTGATTCTGGGCTTTGGGGGTGGTCCCTATAAAGGGGCTGCACACTTGAGGGGTGGTTGTTAGATCTCTGGTTTGAGCGGCCTTTCTGTGTGGAGTTTGCATGTTCTCCCTGTGAGTGTGTGAGTTTTTTTTTTTTTTTTAATTTAGTTTCCTTCCACAGTCCAAAAACATGCATTTGAAGGTCTTTCTGTGAGTGACATCTTCCCTCCAGTCTTTACATGATGTTAGAATTCAAGTTTTTTTTTTTGCCTCTTGCTGGTAGTCCAGTGTTATGCTCAATTTCAAAAGGAACGGCCAAAGTGGACATGATCAATATGTAGATCAGATCACCACTCAACAGTATAATTTGTTTTGCTTTATCTAACAAGATTTGTTATCGCCCCTCGATCTTAAGTCGCTTCCTCCCTAAAGCATGGAGGGTTTTAAGCAGAACTGAGGATAGAATGCGTCTGCTCAGTTCAGATACTGTCGAAAAACACTCAGTTACCACAGACGAGTTAAACGTTAGACTTCTACGGTGCTGCTGAGGCTCTGCTGATAGCATCCAGTGTTGCATCCCATTCTCACCTCCAGAACTCTTCCACTGATGTATCTGCTGCAGGTCTCACATTTCACCCCGTACTGGGCGTGGTAATCTGCCTCACAGTACGGCACTCCATCTCTGCAACGTAGAAAACATACGACCTGGCGTGAAAACGGTATGTGAAGTAGCCTCACACCATTGAACATTTTTTTGTTTATGTGCTTTCTGTGGTTAGTTTTGATAACATGTAGTTTCCCTTTGATTTGTTTCTTTCAAATGGACTAGTCACAACCTGTAAAGTAAGAATGGACAATAATGCAATAATTTAGTTATCCACCATAAACCTATTTCTACATTTAAAATGACCAAAATTAGAACATTAGTGATCGCTTGAGAAGGGCCAAATTCATTTACATGATCTGTCACACTCTTCCATGAGCACACCAACGGTGACAGCTGCCATTGAAGATGCTCCAACACCATTTGGAGCAACTTTAGGTTTGATGTCTTGCAAACAACAGTTCGATAGATGAACAGGATGAGATGCGGGATGAAACCAACCAACACTGAAGTCGGGAGGACTCTACAAACTGACCGACGGGCGCCTCTGCGCGCACTTACTTGCTGATGTACTCTCCTGTGAGGACCATGTTGCACGTCCGACATCTGAAGCAGCTGACGTGCCACTGTTTCTCCAACGCCAGGAGAGACTGACCCTGCTTGATCTCGGCTCCACACCCAGCACAGTCTGGAGGAGGAGATGATGGCGTGAAAGAGAAAGGAGGATAATCAAGTGTGAAGAGGCAGAAAAATGGAGGGATGTAAATGTAAAAAAAAAAGAAAAAGATGTGAAAAGTAAATAGGTGAGATTGTGCATCTTTAGACACTCTTAAGTGCTGTACCAATGTGGTATGCTGTATATTTGCGTGGTTGATCGAATGCAGACAGGGAGTAGAAATCACTGAATAAGCCCAAGGCTAAAACAGTTGCATACAATCTCCCCTGCTATGATAAGTACCTGCTTCTTTACCCACCGACACTCAAACTGTCTATAAGCATATTTTATGAAAAAACAAAAAGACAAAAAAAATACACCCGCAGGCATTATCAACCACCACTAACTGGGAGAAATAGATGGACAGCAAACAGGCAGATGCATGGCTGGAGAATGTCAAAAAAGTATATATAAAAAAAAAAAGGGGCAGTGTTGTATTTGTTTGTATTTGGAGGATGTTTAGCTTAGCTTAACCTTTTCTGACCCGGTCCACTGCCCCTGAGAGAAGAGCGCAGGTCGCCAGGGACCACTCCACCCCGACTTGTCAGCTGAGACTAAATGTGTTTTACTGTGAAAAACTGCAGTGTATTGAGCCGGGTTGCTGCAGTGCAAATAAATCTAAACTGTCATTTGGTGGCGATAGCGCTGAGTGTAGAAGGGCTCAGACTGTTGGTGCACACAGCTGAGTATTTTTTTATTTTTTATTTTTTTCACTAAGTCATTATTCAATTTCTATTTAAGCTGCTACGTGAGAAAAGTTGTCTGGAGCACGAGTCAGAGTTTTTGGCCAAAATGATAATTCTGCATTGGTATAACCGCAATACAGAACGGGTTTTGCATCACAACCTTTATTGAATGACAGGTGATCAATATGTGTAAATATATACTCACAGATAAATCAAGTCGTTTCTCAATTTTATGATCCAGCAAAATTTACTAAATGTGTATTTTTTCAATTGAACATACATAACCTGAACAAGACAAACCAATTTTATTTGTTTAGAGGAGGGTACAAAAATTTATTGCCATTCA
Organism: Lipophrys pholis; assembly: GCF_963383615.2. Classification (NCBI taxonomy): domain Eukaryota; kingdom Metazoa; phylum Chordata; class Actinopteri; order Blenniiformes; family Blenniidae; genus Lipophrys; species Lipophrys pholis. Next base: position 20,637,453 of record NC_137629.1, read on the forward strand.
AAGTCAGGTAGCGTCGGTGTGGTAAAATCCTACCATCCCGAGTGAAGGTAAAAACTCAGCTATTAAGCCTCAGTTTTATTGTCTATATTGAAAAGCTTAGTGACGGAAAACAGCATAAAGCAGATCATCAACCATACCCGACTGACCTGTGGTTGACCGATCTGCTTTGGGATTGGATTTAATATTTTATGAATGAGACAACAGTGAAAAAATGAAGACGTGATAGAAGGAGATTCAACGTGAATTAGGATTTTCCATGAGGGAATTGAAAAGCTATTTAAAGATCTTTCCAGTGTTTGTTCGTTGCTCGTTAATATTGACTTCTCTTTCAATCAGTGCAGAGACTTGATAATACAAACACAACTTGTCCTGCTGAAGCACCTGTGCCTTTTACTCATTTGAAAATGTGGGAATAAACAAATGCAAAAATATGAACGATGACTTTAGAAGTCGCCACAACCTCTTGAGAAAACAAATGAAAAATTAGTTTTAACTGAAGTGTAAAACTTATCATGCTTCTGCTGTGAGTATAAACGATCTGATGTAATCGTTTTAATAACTTCAATTTAGGGGCAGACAAAAATTTTAGGGAGGAAATTGTGACGCAAACAACCTGTCCAGTTTTGTACTTCAACGCGTTGCATCCCCAAGAACACCGTAATAATTACTCACACTGAAAATGACCGTTTCATTTAAGTAGACTATTTAATTAAAGACCTTATGAAGCGCAAAATGCCCAGTCAGCACCAATTTCTCATTGAGAGGGTTTTGTCATAAAACTAATGCTGGGGAAAATTAATTACCACGTTAACCACGTTACTTCAACCCTGTGTTTTCTTCACTTATTTCAACTAGAGCCCCACTTTTTCAGACTAAATATACATTTAGATCGGTAAATATCAGTTCACATGATTTAGTGTGTTATGTTGAGTGTCGGTACTCTTTGTCCCACAATGTCCTGATGAGACATCGAGTTGATGGGCATGTACCTGGGGAGCCGCTTGGATTTTACTCTCCTGAACGGAGCAATCTGGCAGGACACTTATTCCGTGCCTCTCTGCCATCTGTTTACAGCTGCACAGCCAGTGAGCATCAGCCTTGTCTGCACGCCACACTCATTCACAAGCTCACTTTTGTAAATGTGTCATATCCTGTCCTTATGCAAAAAAGTGGAACTATGTCCTCTTCCTCCACACGTACACCTAGTAATGATCACATTTTATATTTAGGTAAAAAAAAAAAAAAGACTGCAGTGAATGCATAAAGTCTTAATTCCCCCGCATGCTGCCAGCTATGACAGTAATGAATGAATGATGTGTCTGTTCCTGTTGCATAACCCTCAGCTGGCATATCAACACAACAGGTTGAACCACTGATTTGACAGACTCTTGATTAGCTAAATGAGCTAATGGGACTTCGTGGACACGTTGGATTAGACTCGGCACCCTGTGGAACCCGCTGGCCCTAAACGGAGCAGACAGCGCGGGGCGAATGCTGGACTTACGGCTGGGCCCGTGGATCTTGATCGGTTCATTTGACTTGACAAGTGTGTGGGAGCACTGCTGGCACACGCAGTCCTTCCCACTGAACGTCACCCTGTCTCCAATTGGGAAGGGTTTACTGGAAGAAACAAAAAAAAGAAAAAGAGAGAATCAGATCAGAAAACCGGAGCACAATTGGAGATAACATTGCGGCAGTGATTTGGTGTGTTTACATCCAGGCGGACTGCACACATGGGCAAAACAAATATGCGTTGGCAGGAACATGATAGGGGTGACAGACAGACTAATAATTCTGCTGACACAAGCTGAACGCAGTCTGACATCCTCTTCCAACCCTGAAAACACATTTGCAAACAGTTGTGATGACGGGTTTATAGGATGCTGATTGTTGCAGCACACCTGGCTACTCTGTGATTAAAGAGGCGATAATGTGACGCTGCCACGGGCCTCTGAAAGGATAACTGGCTCTCTCAGTGAGAGTACAAACTTATTAGGGGTGACTGTGTGGGGTGCATACTGATCTTCGCCGCCTATTTCTCTCTGTCTCGCCATCGAGCGAAGCTGCCTGCTCAGCCAGTCCCACCAGGTCACTATCATACTCATAGCTTTAAGACCACATGACGGAAAGAGGCAGTGAATACTCGCGGGCGCTGACAGGCAGAGAAGATGATAGCAAGACACATGCCAACAAAATCAAATTCACCATATCGCGACGCACTGTTTTCACTCTCTTTCCGCTCCCTTTCCAAGAGACAGATTGATTCCTTTATGACTGGAGAGGATGCAGGAATGAATGGGGAGCTAAACGGCTTAGGGAAGGCTGTTTAAAAGACATAGACAGCAGTAATCCCTTTACTCCCTCGCCGGAGCCGGGAGCCGGAGCCGAGACCCAGAGGGAGGCTTGAGTCTCTGGCAGAGCTCAGAGTCAGCACACATGAGCGCGGTACATCCATGTGCTCGCTTACTGAGGTAGAAATGAATCGAGTGCTATATTTGCAGCTGTGGCGGTTGTGAGCCATAGTAAGTTCAATTCCAAGGAGCAAGGAAGGTTTTACTACTGCCGCTGAGTGGAAGAGTAAAGAGTGCGCTATGCACTACTACTATTACTACTCCTATGGATAGTCATATTAACAAATTCACTGGAGTACGCTTCTGTTTTCCTTCCTTTTTCCCTCATTAACTCACAGCTAGTAACTCTTCAGGTCTCGAAACCTTTGAAAGACTTCACCTATTTTACCATCTCTCTCTTTTTTAAGCTCCTGTTATAGTTACGTGTACCAGTGGGTTTTTTTTTTAATAACATATACCACATAGACAGTTGACCCTCTGCTCACTCTTTTTTCTATCTTTGCTTCTTCTTAAAAAAGATGTTCATTGCGAGAAAGAAGGCATGCTGGGAAAATCCTTGGGGGAAAGAAAACACCTTCAAATATTGATGTGAAATTGGAGCCAATGTATTTCATACATACGAGCTCGATTTGACATGAAGATTTTCTAAGTTCTGATTTGTCCATTTGTGATTCGTCACAAAAAATTATGAAAATGTTTTTTCAAAGTACCTCCTCGTACCATTTGCTCGTGTGCAAACAGGACTGTCCATTGCACTAAAAGAACAGTTGTCAGTCGTCACAGGGTAATAAAAAGACAATAAAATCCAACAGATGAGTAAAACTAAACAAGTTAAACTGAATCTGTAAAACATCAGCGTGATAGAAGTCGGTTTTTGAGCAGGTCTTCAAAACTGTCACTCGCGGTTTTCTCAAAGCTTTCCTATCAGTAACAGAAAAGGAAGAAAAAATAGAGACATTCAGAACAGAAATGATTCAGCAAAGTTCCTGATAAAGATCGTCCTTAAGCCGTTCAGGGCTTTATTTCATTTGACCTATTCTGCAGCTGAAAACAGGTGTTTCTTTAGATTTATTTTCTTTATTTCAACTTACCCTGACCTGCTGCACTGAGCAAAGAGCTAAACGAGTCGAGAGTAGTTTGGTTTTGAAGCCTGGAGCCTGTTTTGTGTCTGTATATTTTTTTTTTCCCATGTAAACCAGACTGATTCATTTCCCTGTTAAAGAGTCTGAGCTGTTGCAGTGTCCAACTTAAGTATCTGAAAAGCTGTGATGGTGCAGAATCGTGTCTTGGTCGTTGTTTGACCTTGTCTGTACCTGTGTGTTGCTCTCACTCCCTCAAGACACTCTTGCCTTGTCAGCCTTTCTCAGCACTTTAAATATTTACTCTGTTTACATATTTAATGCATGTTTTTTTTTTTTTTTTTTGAAACTGGCCACAGGATTAAAACGCTATTTCTGGCTTGAGTGATATGTCCTTTAGCTTTGATCATCACTGCGTTTTTCTTCAAAAAGAAAGAGCCTGCAATCCACCTTCATTAGAGATGAAGCTTTTGACAAAGGCAAGAAGGGAGACGATGAAGGACGATGCGGAACATGACAATGATGTGGAGAATAATGAGAACAATGAGGAGGAGAAAGAGGAATAAGGAGGGATTGTTAGGAAGAAACACCGGAGCGAAGATGAAAGAAGAAAAAAAAAAGGTGATACAAGAAAGAACAGCGAGCAATGTGACAAGGGGCAGACGGAGCACGAACGAAGAGATTCACCCTTCGGCTTCTCGCTGTCTCTTCCAGTTGAGTCCACACGCACTGACTACAACACACACACACACACTCGTGGACACACACACACACACACACACACACACACACACACACACACACACACACACACACACACACACACACACACACACACACACACACACACACACACACACACACACACACACACGGACACACTCGCGGACACACACATCCTTGTCACTGCCAGGACTGCTCCACTGACTGTCTCTGGCCAGTTGGTGTCAGTTCATTCTTTTTTTTTTTTTCATTTTTTCCCCGGCTCCTGAGCTGCTGGGCATGGCCGCATGGTTATCAGCCAATGTCAAGCAAATATCCCTCAACAGGCAAACATCACTCTCCTGCAGGGACATACATAAAAATCCCATTTTTTTGCTAAACTAACAGCACATCAGTACATTAAGGAAAGCAATTGAACATGTGGAGGTTCTTTTTATAGAGTGACATATAGAAAAGAAAGCGGGAGTGAAGCGGAGATATAAAACGAGGGAAGGAGCCAACGGTGATGCCGACTGTTGATTCTGGAGGAGCTTAGCACGAGTGCTGATGGAGGTCAGAGGAGAGCTGGCCTACTTTTACTAAATCTAACAGCGTGAAGCACCGCAGGTCGGCTCCTCGATTAGAATCGTGTCTCGACTAAGCAAAGCGACATACTGCAATCAGACATGCCTCCCTGATACTGAATCATAAGCTGACTCACAACAATTATGACCCACACTTTAAAAAAAAAAAAGTTACCTTGCTTTTTCTCACTTTGAAAGATGTGATTTGTCATATTACGTAGGATTTCACGGTCATGAGGCAGAAAACAGTGACTCACACATTTCTTATTCATTGCCTCCACAATCTACCCCCTGTTCTCTGTGCTCTCCTATATCACGCCATTCGCCTATCAATAAAAATAACGAAGCCTCACAGAACGGACACAGAAGTCATCTGATGTGCACGGGACAAACACATGTACTGTACAATCAGTACATCAGCAAACTCGATGTGCGCCTCTTGTCCTCACTGACAATGGCGTGCATATATGGAACTCTCTGGCAGTTTCAAGTAGCTCACAAATGAAATACTGCCGAACAATACCACAGTCATTTCAAAATGATTACCACAGTGCAGGTTGTGGAAACCCAATATTTTAAGTCATCGAACAAATAATTTTCACAATGATGGAAAAAAAATTATATTTTGACTGGTTAGACGACGGAGGGCAAATCTTTTCAGTGTTGATTACACGATCAGCCTATTTTATGAGGCAAATTACAAAAGTAAAACAGTTGTAGTTATTTACATGCACGACACGAGTGAGGCTTTTTACTGCTGATGAACTGTGCAAAACATGTGCTGCTGGATTGTTTGGGGGCATCCTTGCACACTTTAAAAACCCGGGCTATAGATGTAATATATCTTGTTATTATGGAGCCGCATAGTGTTGTGGAGGTTAGAATTCAGTCTTTTCAAGACATTTCCACCTTCCATCGAAGAAGATGGAATGGACGAACTGTGAGAACCTCAAAGATTGTGACAAATTTAACATTGTCTTTGTATCCAGACATGTAAGTTCAAAATATTTTACGAAACATGCAGATTGATCAGAAAGGAACTACTTGTTGAGCCTGTTTACATGCACACTAAAAATCAGGAGTTATCAGAATATCTGTAAACAGTATAATCCGATATGTTCTATCAGATAGTGACAGCTTTCATGAAATGGGAAATTAGATTAACTCACCAATACTCTGTTATCTTTCTGCATGTATACCCAGGAATAAGACTAATTTCATTCTTTCACAGTGGAAGATAATGAACCTAAGGTGCAATAGCAGAAAGATAAATACCTGAGACTAATTTCGTATTTAATGAAATCAAGACCCTTAGAAAAGCTAATGCTGAGAACTTAAACGTCACCTCGTTCAACAAGACATGATTTTAAATATATTAGGAAGCTTGAATCTTACATCATTATTCATGTATTCACATAATGAAAGAGACATTTCAGAATGGACTCAAGCATGTACCCTAGATTCCTTTTCAATGATCAGTGATCAAATTATTATAAGTGTTTTGAATGCATCACATATTTCTATTACGTTTATCTAAATTCTCCAATTTCTCAAGTTTGTTATGGGAAATTTATGGGATAAAAAAAGAAGTGTAAAGCTGCAAAAAAAATCACAAATAGATGATAGAATTTAATGATAATGTATAAACCAAGTGATATTCTTTTGACCATTAAAAAAAACAGAGTCAGTCGCTCCCAGATTGCACAACAAATGAATAACTTTAAACAAATGCCTCTCAACATTAATTCTCCCATACAGAGGATGATGTGTGATTGTGTTTCGTACCTGCAGACACTGCAGACAAAGCACTTGGGGTGGTACGTGCGTCCCAGAGCAGAGACCACCTCTCCTGTGATGAAGCTGTCACAGCGGTCGCAGCGTGTGCCGTACAGGCGCTGATAGTCCGCCGTGCAGATGTACTCGCCCTTCTTCTGGAAGAAGCCAGATCGCGCCAAGTCACAGTTACACACTGTGGAGAGAGCAGGTGTGTCATGGTGAGAATGGGTCACTGAAACCACTCTAAAATAACATACTTTTGACATTTTACTGTATGTATCTTTCTCTTCTTTTCTTTTTTTTCTCAGCACAGATGTTATGGCTTTTTGTGTTTTTGTTTTTTTTCTCAATCTGAGCCTCCTCCATGCTGCTGGTGTGTGCGACGTATGCGTGCATATGACGTGTGCATGTTTGTGTTCACACTTGACTGCTTGGGAAGTCATTCAGTTCCAGACAGTGGTGAGCCAATTTGCTCTGATGGGAATATAATGATATAATCAGTGGAAAAGTCATTTTGGGCTCAACAACGCGAAGAAGGAGACAAAACGACAAACCGCAAGTTCCCAGAAACACCAGAACATCAACTACTGACTCGTTACGTACTACTGTGGGGGACGGAGGAAATGACTTACTCAGTGTGTGTGTGTGTGTGTGTGTGTGTGTGTGTGTGTGTGTGTGTGTGTGTGTGTGTGTGTCTCTATAAATGTGTACGATGAGCAGAAAATATGTGCTACATCTCATTGCTATCCAGATGAGAGGATATTATGGGTGTCATGGAATAATAGTCATTGTGGTGGCTCGTCTATAGTTGCCTCTAAATGTAAAACATGGCCCAAGGTCACCACATTTCCCCTAAATAAACTCCTTTCACAGTTTGTTTTATGGTAAATATGAGAAACCAACATCTACGGAGAGTAAACCTTCACTACTGTTGAACTTCATCCTCTATTTGAGCATTACAGCCTTGACCCAGTGATTATTCCCCTGCCGTGACACTGGGACTGTAATTATTGTGCAGCTACAATTATCTTGTAACTGCAGACATCCTGAAGCAGCTCAGTTCGTAATGATATATGTATCGAGCAACCAGCTCAGGATTTTACAAATCCCCCCCTTCGCAATATGTTATTATTAATATGACCACAATGTAATTACAGCTTATGATGTCTCACCAGCAAATGTTTTATTGATCTCAATGAGACTTCCTGGTGGACAAAGGTAAAATTAACGAAAATGCATGCCCACCTTATAGAGAACACAAGAAATAAAAATAATAACAATATCATCTGCGAAAAAGAACATTTGGACCTATAAATTTTTTTTTTGGGGGGGGGGGGGGTACTTTTATGCGACATCTGCAAATTTTTGGTTCAAGGGAAAAAAGGTCAAATGTGTGATGACTCGAGCTGAGGAGTGCCGCTTAATTCTTCAGCCAAAGATATACATACCGGTATGCAGCTTAACATGAATCTCTTCTGCAATAAAACTGTCAATTAAACATGAAAAACATCCTCCTAAACCTTCAATTGTTTGTATCGGAAATACACTCACACAAAGTTATTTTTTCATATAGAATCCAGGTTGATTAAATACATTTAAGTTATATTCATGAAGACAGAAAAAGACAAAACAAAAGTTGCTTTCTTCTGCTTTTACCATTTACTTTACAAGGAAGGTTTTGGTTGGGGTTGAATGAACTTAAAACAATGGAAGAATAATTTGAGGAATCCAAGCAACCTGCACAAAGTTTACATGTAATTTTGACCAAATCGGGAGGTCACCGTGTGCTGTCAAGTAAAGTTTGTGTAGCTAAAGAGTAAAAGTACTGATTTAACTCATTCATTATGGTCATATAAGTTGCCTTGATCACCTTGATCACGTTGACCTTTTCGAATCGAACTATTTCACCATGAAACACAGGAAGTGCATTGAAGTCTCATTAAGTTGTTTTCCTCAAAAACTCACTCAACACTTTCTCTCCCCCTTGACCTTCCCTGTGTGTGTTGTTCCGACTCTGAGATTGAGTCATCATGCATTGACGTTGAAACAAGTAGAAAAGGCCAGATGTAAGAATATAGAGAGTAGAAGTATTATGTTGTAGGGATAATGTAGACTCAATTCCAGACCTGGGATATATCTACTCAATGAAGTATTTGAACGTCTTGTACCACTGACGTTCACATAAATATTTTATTATACTCCTCAATGGCACTTCTGTCTAAATCCCAAGCAAATACAAATGTCTCCACTGATGTGAAGCTGCTGATTCTTATCACAAGATGGAAAAAGTACAAATATAAGCTTTCAGGGCAAAACCAGATAATCATGGGGTATCAGGTTCAGCTGACAGTGCTGATGAAAAAATACACAACACTGCTGCTTTATGAGAGTAGATTGTGCCACTGTAAATAAAACTGAAAAATAAAAAAAACTTGTTCCTACAGTGGAAACAAAGTTTGATACCATCAACTTCGTGTTAATAATTGGTTTCATACTGCCCACGTGCTACAGAGCCTGGAGTTGCTGCTTCAGGCTTTACTTTGGTCCCCATCACCACCCACTTCCCTGCGTTTGCTGGCAGGCTGAGAGTTCGCACACACGCACGCACGCACACACACACACACACACACACACACACACACACACACACACACACACACACACACACACACACACACACACACACTCACACACACACACGCACGCACATGCACATAAACCCTTCAAAGGGGCTCATTTAATCTCAAGCTGTTTATGAGTAGAGCGTATTGACTTAATGGTGTAATAAAAGATCAATGGGCCCTCACTTAAAAACAAAACAATCTCAGCTCCCTCAGGAGGATGGAAGCACATAAATCCATCCCCGATGAGATGGCACGGCACGTATGCAGAGGTGGTCTGACGAAATGGGACAGTGTGTACAGTGAGACATGATCATGGATCTTTATCATGGTGACAGGTCACTGGCATCAGAGGAAGGTGGCTGGAGGAGGAGAAGGGGGAGGAGGAGGGGATGCACAAGGAAGATTTTAAAGTAGCCTGTTCATAAAATTACATGTGTGCAAGCCGCAGCCACATTTCCAGAACCACTGAACAATGACACCCAGCTTCAAAAAGTGTCCCCGCCACATTTTGAACCAGACAGGCTCTTACCAGAAACCAAAATCACAGGCTTCCAATTCCCTTCATGGAAAATGAGAAGAGGAGGGTAAATATTGCCACATTTAGTCACCAAGAAAAAATGTGCTTATGGATATCACTTTTAAAGAGAAAAATCTTCTCATCTTCCAAACAAAATTTTTTTTTCATTTTCACTATATGTGTCTATTTCCTGAAATGATTTTGTTTGCATCTTAAATGACTGGAATCTGCTCAATTGGTCTAATTCACAACTCCACATTAGCATAGCAGCACATGACCATATCCCAGCTGGCTGTCTGGATCTGCTCAGAACGGATTGGACATGCCGGACGGAGGTTCCACTTGTTGGCTAATCACATTGTTGTTGTTTTCCCAACCGGACGATTGGCTGGACGCACCGTAAAGGCCGTCCTCCCTCCTCAGTTGCCATAGGAGACGTAAACCTTCCCCGGTTGCCGTAGAGACAGCCAGGTCCCAGCCTGAGTGATGAGGTGATGCTGGTGTCACATTCATCGCGGCTGCGGTCAGACTGACAGCTGTAAATCTTAGATCTTAACAAAAACTCACAACTAAACATTCACAACTAAAAGGTTCATTTGATGATGTGATCCCACAATCCAAACGCATGCTTGGGAGGTTTTGTGGAGACTCTACCATGTGTGCGACTCCAGCCTGATAAAAGCTGCTACAGAAGATGGGTGGATGGATCTTTGAAAAAGCTTCTGGCTTCCCTAGGAGGGCCTCCGCCATTTCATTTGTAAGATGGCCCGCTTACTCTTCGAGTTCTTGTAATTCAGCTGTAACCATCATGCAATGATTTTAAGCTTGTCCCTCCACATACTAGCTGCCAGCGCCGAGGGTGGGGTTTAGCGTTGGGGCTCAGCTTGGCACCAAGATAAATGGTTCAGTTACAACCGCGCAACCAGCACCACATGGTGTGCACACCCACCCATAAAAACAACAGCCCAGTACAACCAGCCCGAACCATTTTACTGTCCTATTAGTGGCATTTGGGAATTCATACTGTCGATTCTTATGAGAAAGTGTACAGTTTCCTCAATATTTTTGTTATTGTTAAAAAATAATAATTCAAACGACACAGTGAGTCTTCTTTGCAGAACTAAACTACATCAAAGACTTGATTTCATCTGCTTGCTCATTTCATGTTCTTACCCTGAATGACACTCTAATGAGGGAAAGCAGAAGACGTTGATTCTCTGCTTCACATTGGGATTTCTTGGCAGTGCAGGAAGTTCAGCATCGAGAGATCATAAGTCTAGTGATTAGAGGTTAGCATGTAGGCAGATGTCTGCAGCTGTGGTCATTAGAACTGAACTGATTAGGCATCCACAGGGGGTCTGCTTGATTGGGTATTTATCTCTAGCCAACAGACGCAATTAAAATTCGGCCGGCCCGGGCCGGAACCCCAAAATAGTCGCATCTACCCCGCCTCCCCTCTCACCCACCCCCCCTTCTCTTTCTCTGTCTTTCCGTTTCACGACTCCTTCCAAATCTTTGTGGCTCTGAGCACAAGCTCTCCACTTTATCTCAATTTGCACCCTCTCTTCTCGCCACGAGAGTTGCGTTTCAATGCAACCTCGCCTTTATTTCACCGGGTCTCTGTTCCCTCTTCAATCCCTCTACAGTCCTCACTGTGCCTTGTCTCTCGGCTCATTATGCAACTGTTAGGTCCTCATAATGTGCTATTAAGTAAATGAACACACTTGGTGCAATATATCAAACTACCCCCACTGCAGAGACTAATTGTTTTAGTGTTACTGTCAAGATTATGCTAATTTAAAACATTTTTTTCCATGTCCGGGGCAGACCCAGACATGTGAGCAAAGGGTTATGTATGTAATACGGTACTAGCAAGTCAGATCAGGAGAAGTGCTCACCTATTCACCCCCACATCTGTGCTACTGACACTGGGCTGCTCTCCCCTCTCCCTGTCCCCCCCCCCCCCGGATCTGAGCCTCTCTGACAGTGGGAAACACTTCAAGAGTAAGTAATGTGTTTTCTCAAGTTGTGCCAAAATCCTTGGGTTGGAGACGAAGCAGTCAGACGGACGGACAGGAAGAGGGGTGAAACAAAAGTCTGTTGCCACACTAGGCGCTCTGTGAGGCGCTGCGCTTCAAGCGTCAAGCTTAAAGCCTAAAGCCAGATAACAGACTTGCAGGGACTATTCAAACATCATGATCTACAGATGTGAATGTCATTTTCACAATTTAGTAGTGTGTGTCCGTATGTGAGCAATGAAATAATTTACAGCTGGATTTTTTAAATCTGAGCTGATAAGGGTGTTTCTCAATAAAATAAGGTTATAACAGAGAAAAGGGACAGCCAAAGTCAGAAGAAGTTAAATGTGAAGAAAAAAACCGAATCAACAAAATAAAACAAAGTCCGTGTGGTTCATTCACTGCAGGCCATTCACATTGACAAGCCATAACATTATGACCACTTAGAGTAAAATAAAAAAAAGACACTTATTATCTCTTTGTCATGGTGGGTGGGATATACGAGCCAGTAAGTAAACATTTTGTCCTCAAAGCTGATGTCTTACAAACACAAAAGAAAGGATTTGTTCCAAGATTGGCAAGGGCCAAATTGTGATGGCTTAAAAACTGCATCTGAGCATCTCTGAAATTGCAGCTCATGTGACGTGTTTCTGGTCTGCAGTGGCGCCCATCTATCAAAAGTGGTCAAAAGAGAGGAATTTGGTGAACCATTGGTGCAAATGGTCCCATAACCCCCACATCACAACTTCCAGGATTTAAAGGATCTGCTAACGTCTTTGCTTGAGATTCCACAACACTCCCTTCTGAGGTCTGGAGTCTTGGAAGAGTCAGGGATGTTGCAGCTGCAAAAAGGGAAAACTACCCAATTTTAGGCTGGTTTTCAGAATGATCACCGTATTGTCTGTACAAAATAATGAAATCAAGCAAAGAGGGCAAAGTGTTTGACCAATGCTACCATCCCTAAAGCCATCCTGCAGGCTTGGCTGGAGAAAACCATGACAAAAAGCAGAAGGAGATGTTGTCACTAAAATGGACAAGAGGACAGGGGGGCAGGCAGCCGAAGGCTGAAGCAGGGAGAAATCATGCATGAGTGACAGGATTCCCCTCATATTTGGCTTCAGGAACGATGGAGACAGATGGTTGCCCAATGGAGTCCCTTCATACCAGCAGACCAACCCTGCTGCTTAAGCCTTCAGCTTTTAACCCTCTGAGGGCTGATAAGAGACTCAGCTGAGGGGAAAATAGGCGTGAATGAGATCACTGACACACACGCATGCACACTGCACACACAACGCGCTCCTCGAGATGAGGTTTTATAATAAGCCATAAAAATGCTGTATTCCCTGTGAAGACCATGCAGTGCTTTAGTGTATTTGCGAGTATGTGTGTGTGTTTGTCTAACAACACAGATATCCCTTTTGGACAGACTTGCTCTCTCCTCGGCAGGTGACACACACACACACACACACACACACACACACACACACACACACACACACACACACACACACACACACACACACACACACACACACACACACAGTCATAGAGACAACAGACACGACCACGCTGTGAGAAGACCCCCCCAGGACGCTGACGTTTGGAAGAATCATGCAGAGGAATAATCCCTGTCATCCATCCCGAATCCAGAAGAGTTGTCAGGGAAAAACGCTGCTTCCTGCCATGCTCTCTTCACCCTCCACCAAAATCTCTCCCTAGCAACCATGTACCAGTGTGGTGATTGGACCAGCCTACCAGTGGTTGCTATAGCTACAGAAAGCTCCCCTTCTTTGTAACCCTCTACGTATTTTTTTCCCTGCCCATTTCTCTCACTCTGTTTCTCCTCATAACCTTTTATTTCATTTTATCTTTATTTCCACGCATTTGTTGTTACTTCTTGTATTTCTCAGAGACTTTCCCCTATAGCACAGCCTCTCCCTTGCCAACACGGAGCTATAGTACAGTAGAGTAGGCTGATGTTTTTAACCCAGAGGTTGAGTGATGGAGGCTAATGGCATCCAAGGGGAGGCTGGGCTGACTGAGACACGTCTGCAGAGAAACAACCAAACATGCTGCAATTTTATAATAACCCCAGTGAGACTAACAGCTTCAAACAGAGCATTAGGAGAACAGTCAAGTATTCATCTGAACTGTCTGTGTAAATCTACTGTTCTCATCAAGACGACTCTATGAGCAGTTTTTGTGCAAATGTCACTGTGTTTGTGTCTTTCTGTTCCTCTGCTCAGCCTCCTGGTTCTTTGTTAGCATCTGAGTTGGCGGCATGGGAAAACCCACAAATATTTTGCCTTTGCATGCAATTCGTGTGCGAGTGAGCTTTGCGCTCGTGCCACTCACAGGCTCTGCTGTTTTTGTTGGAAAATGAAGAGGACCAATTATGCTTTGGTGGCTGGATAAATGTGGTCACTATGTCATTGGGGCAGTATGCAAAAATCAGCATATTGTCCGGTAATACAACACCACATCGAGCAGAAACACCACAACTCACTGCTACACTGACAGATGCCATGGGAGCCACACAATGCAAATCTATAGACCGTCTTCTATTTGTCTGGAGCTGATGCATCAATCTATCTGTCTTCAGCATTTTCCAGACTTCTTTATTGAGCTGATAGCATGACTGCTCCTTCATGCCATAATCAGCTCCAGTATAATAGGTTCAAATGAGAGGTTAAATGCACATGATTAGTGATCCGTTCCTCCTCTGACTAATGCATGAGTGGGGAATTATGATAATGTGGCATCCAGAAGGTAATGTGGCTTTATAAACTGTGGGCAAAGACAGAAGGAGGGTAAAATGATGGATGTCGTGGCTATATGTATTTTTACATGCCACAAGATTGTGGATGAAAGTCACTCCAAGGGTTTCTCCATTTGGGTAAAGTCAGCCCTTTTGGGAAGAAAAAAAAAGTCGACTGGAATATGGAGAGAAAAGGAGGATATCATTAAAAAAAAAAAAGGAAAGGGGATGATAACTAAGATTTTCTATCACAGGTTTGGAAGAGGCAGACGTAATAACACTGTTGAAGGCCAATAACTTTGATGGATAAGCTGCATCTGACATAAAAATGCTCAGCAAAGAACTAAATCAAATGTTGAAACACAAGCCAATCACTGACTCCATAAACACATGTGATAGATAAAGCAACTGGCTGCTGGCAGCAGATTGTCACTGCGAAGCAATGGCATAATACAGTTTAGCCATTAGCCACCAAATCGCACTCCCCGCATGCCAATGTCATCCTGTCCCAAGATGAGAAATTGATTTCATGCTTGAGTGACTGTCATCAGGAACAGAAAGAGAGGGAAAGGAAAAGAAAGAGAGGGAACATGGGGAAAGAAGATCATCGAACAGGCAGCAAGGAAATGGGAGAGAAATATTTGCGATTCAGTGAAAGAAATTTGCTAAATCTAACCCGGGAACATTTTCAAAAAAAAACCTAACAAAAACCAGAAGCCAAAAACTCAAACTGAGAAAAAAAATAAAGCTTCTGGAGTTCAAAGGAACATAGAGCGTGTTTATGTGTGTGTGTGTGTGTGTGTGGGGGGGCTCATACACTGAACAACAAAAGCTTTAGGAAACTGCTGGATCTGCAGAAGCCCATACAGGACGGCACATGATGGGGCAGGGATGTGGCCAAGTTTGACCACACAATAGTGCTGTGCTGCCTCACGGGAAGAGAAGTCTGTGGAACATGAGAGCAGAGGGTCGTTGGATAGGTGAACTAACGTGATGCAATCAATGACAGCTTTCCATTACTGCGCAGCTGCTGTGGGGGAGAAGGCAAAAGAAGAGGAGAGAGCGAGAATCAGACTGGTACTACAGTGATGATGTAATGTTTAGGCGACACAAACGGCACCCCATCCCCCCGCTTCGTCTCTTTGCTGCTCGCGCGCGTGCTCCCCCCTTTTTCTCTGGGGCACAGAGTCGAGCCTTCCTATTGGTTAATAGCACCATAGAGATGCTGAGAATATCCACCAACCAGGGCCTGGGTGCCCCTTTACACCGTTGCCACAGCAACCCCTCACAACCACAGCGAGCGTGCACGCATGTATGGATGCGCGTGCTCAAATGCACAAGCGCGTCTGTGCATGTGTGCGCGAGCGGCGTGTGTTTTCATGTGTGTACCAGTCACACACACAGGGAGCACGTAGCAACAACTCTCCAATGGTTCGCTTTCAGTGAGTTTATCTCCTGTAGTGCATCTGGGTGCTGTAAGGGCAGTGCAGCGCGGCTCAGGGAGAAATATGCAAAACTCGCACAGCTCCGTCACCTCTCTCAAGCAGTGTAGAAATTCCCCATGTGAGAATCAATTTTTTTTTTTTTTTTTTTTTTACCTATTGATGGTACAACAGATCGCACAACTCACATGGCTCGAGTGTCTAGTTTTAAGTTGAAATGTTGGTTTGACCTCTATACAGACAAATATATAAATAGCGTTGATCACGTGCAGGCTGTTCAGTGGCCATGAAGATTAAACTGTCATAATACTGTAGCAAGCAGTCGCCGAATCAAACTTTGACTGTCAGATGGTATCATTGATGATCGGTCATGGGTTTACACCAATCACATGGAGTCTCAGCTGGTTTTTAGCTGGGAGGGACCAGTATGTATCTAATTTATACAATTATCACAAATGTATTATCAGAATTGCAATATCAAATAATCTAATTACGCATTTGCCTCATATTGTGCGAGCCTAACTTCAATTCAACAGTTATTTCGCTCTGGAATTTTGCAGTATCACCATATTGAATATTCCACTAAAAGTGACTGAACAGCCCATGACTAACTGACTTGGGTTTCGAGGTAAGAACTATTAACATAATTCTGACACACACGCTCCGAGCCGCACAG
This sequence comes from Lipophrys pholis, assembly GCF_963383615.2. Lineage (NCBI taxonomy): Eukaryota > Metazoa > Chordata > Actinopteri > Blenniiformes > Blenniidae > Lipophrys > Lipophrys pholis. Next base: position 20,653,980 of record NC_137629.1, read on the forward strand.
CAACATGACACATCACATTATCTGGCTCTCTGATTTCTCATTCCACATGCACAGATCGGTGATTGTCACAAGCCCCTATGAGATGTGCGTTAAACTCTGCAAACATTTTAAAGCGTCAGTGCAATTTTGCTCAGTCAAAGAAATCAAGGAAATGTTTACGCCTTATCTTTGCAAAGTACCCTTTTTAAATGAACATTTGCATACACAGTCTACAACAACATGTGGCCAATTTAAGCAAAAACACAGAAAAAACTTAGTTTTTCAATAAAGTTTTTCTCTGTCTTTAAACGCATCATGTAAAAGTAGAAAGTATTGCAGAATGTCTCTCCTCTAACAGGTTGTGTGATTATGTCACCTCTTTACTGTAGGTCACTTGAGCCCACGCGTAGTACTGTAAAGCTAGTTAAGTCAGTCTCATTACGCCAGTGTACAACCAAAGTGAAATCCCCTCCAAGTTTCCAGTGCAATAACAAGCTACCATAGCAGGAGCCTAAGTCCCCTGCAAGGCACCTCTGATCCGTTCCAATCCCCACCGTGGGCTAATAGTAGCACTCAGCATGTGCACTGGGAGATGGATGTATGTGCAGGGGTGTGTGTGTGTGTGTGTGTGTGTGTGTGTGTGTGTGTGTGTGTGTGTGTGTGTGTGTGTGTGTGTGTGTGTGTGTGTGTGTGTGTGTGTGTGTGTGTGTGTGTGTGTGCGCGTGAGTGTGTGTGTGTGTGTACAGGGAAGCAAGGATGTGACCAAGATAGATGTCTTGCTTCTTCCCTACTCTGGGAAATCCTTTACCTTTACCATCCAAGCCAAGCGGATTGTGGGAAACAACACCTGCTCGCTCCGTCATTACAGCTGTTTTTGTTTTGTTTTTCCTGCTCTCACGCTGGCTGTGTAGCGTTGTAATGCATCAGGTGTTTGTTTCTTACCGGTGCACGTGAAGCACTTGACATGGAAGTGGGTCTCTTGTACTCGGACAACCTCTCCTTTGCATACTTCTCGACATCGTTGGCATCGGATTGGTCCAGAGCTTCGTTCACTGCCTGTTGAGCCTTGGTGATAAGCTGCGGAGGACAGAAAAAAGACATTTAAAATAGATTGAAACTATCTATATTTGAACTTTGAGGCGTAATTGACCCATTGTTTTACCAAATGGGTGGTCTGCACCTAATCCTAATTCAGTAAGGCCTTTCTACTTTCAAGTGTCTGCATTTTAAGCATATGAAACCTTGTGTGACAGACAAAGAATTTAAATACCTGAGCTCTCCACTATTTAGTTAGACTAGCCAGCCTAGTCTAATGAACATTTGTATGTCTGACAGTATAGTTGTATGTCCGGCAGTGACACTGAATGCACAATTACACAGATTTCTCAAATACAAAGTTAATTTACTTTGAATCACATGAATCGTGTTGTGAAAATGTTGTGCATTCAAATATTAAGCATTTTGTTATAACATTGATACAGAAAACAGAAAGAAAACAAGCCGAATACAACTAATAACCGTTCGTCTGTCTGTCCGTTCATCCATCCATCCATCCATCCATCCATCCATCCATCCATCCATCCATCCATCCATCCATCCATCCATCCATCCATCCATCCATCACAAGGCAAACACAGAGAGACAAACAACCACACACTTACACCTGCAGTTAATGTTACAATCACCAATTCACCTCAAAAACTTGTTTTTTGGAAGTGGGAAGAGTGCCAGGAGAAAACCCATGCAAGCGCAGGAAGAACTGTCAATATAATGCATGGGAATCTTCTTATTGTAAATCTAGAGTGTGAAACACTAGCCCATCTTGAACCTCGCACACAAGTTGCTGTAAGAAAGACCTTAAGACACCTTCTCAAAAAATGTTAAGTGTTCCCGGTCAGTCTGATCTGAAGGTGTTGGTTCTTTAAATGCAAAAGCCTGTCACCCTTATCACCAGCAAAGCTTAAATCACAACCCAAAAGTGAAGTCAGATGTAATTAGTCATTCCCAGTTGATTATGGGTGAGGACAGAGTACACAGGGAAAACACAGTGATACTGTCAGTCATACACACACATTCACACAGATGGGCAATTTAGAGTCACAAATAAATGTCACATGTATGTTTTCAGACTGTGGGGGGGGGGAGAACTGTGAACCAGAAGAAAACCAATGTACACACAGTAAGAACACGCAAAGTCTGCATAGAAATGCAGCCAAGTGGGGACTCAAACCTGGATATTCTTGACGTGAGGCAGGAATTTACACCAGTGTTTCACAGTTCAGTCCAGATGTGAAAACATTCATCTGATTCAACTAAAAATATGACAATATAATATAGCTGACATATAGAAATAACTTTGTCAGGACGTTCTTTAAGCTTTAAAAAGCTGCTTTAACACATTCAAAGGTCTGCCTGTATCAATCCATCACCAGACTGAGGATTGACTACTCTTCAGACTGTGCTACTCGGCGCACTTCACACAATAAGATCACTGTGAAGCTCTTTCAACGCTTATTCTGAAACTGTGAGGTCTGACACCTATGTACTGTAAGCTGGGTAAGCTCCAGGCTTTCTCTCCCACTGTCTAGATTTTTCAGACAGCCATGTAGGATGACACAAACACAGACACACACACGTGCACACACATACAGTATGTACAGTATATAAACACACACACGCAAGTTAAGAAAGCGGATGGATCCGCTTACCTTATTCTGCACATTAGCTTGCATGACAGACTCCGAGTCGGACAGCTATCTCACAGAGTCAGAAAAAAGCGAGTTCTTGCATAAAGCGTTAACAAGTACTGAAAAAAAAAAAAAGGCATCTTGAGATTAAAGTTAAAAATGATACATTAATTGCATCTTGAAGAAGTGAGGAATGTGTCTAAACCTCTTGGGTTATTAGAGACTTTTTAAAGGTCCATCTCCTCCTCCAGGATAAAAACAGATTCTCATGGATTCACATGCAGAGACTTGAATATCATCTAGAGTGTCAATACTAAGACTGTCTGAAGAGCTTATATTTCAGTCTCCTATTTAACTCTGTCTTCGTCAAACAGCACGAGTAGTCCTAGATTTACTGGAAGGGGTATGATGGCAGAGGAACCTGAACTGCTGACTGAGGGACTTTGCTGTTTCTGTCACAGCAGCAGCAGGTTATGGGCTGGCGTGACAGAGCTTTCAATACTATTTCACTGGTTGAATCCTTAAGAACTTGCATGAACCTAAAAAGTTTTAACAGCCCTGTGTATCTGCAAGCATGAGCAATCTTTACCAGCTCTAAAACCCACATTGGGTGTGGGTGAGTATGTATGGTCATGAATTCATGGGTGTAGGAGAGAAAGCATGCATGTGACTAGATGTTTATTTTCCTGTTTGGGATAAGAGAGTGGGAACTAGAAATATGCAAGCGTGATTATTTTTCCCCCACTCCCCATCTCCCACACTTCAGTCTGTGTCACTTCATTGTGTGCCTCACAATGCTGGCAGCACCACTGGGAACAACTGCTCCGCCAGATAAGTGCCCAATCACTGGTTCATATAAGGACACTCCCTTGGAAGTGTTTTTTTTATTAATGTAAAACCAAATGAGCAGCACAGATTCATCAGGTGTGAGTGAAAGATAATGGGACCTAATGGTATTACATGCAGGTCTGTGCCAGGACCTGTTGAAAAGACACAGGGCATTCATTTACAATGCTGACCTTCTGAAACTGGGCCAAAAGAAACCACTGGCACAATAAAACGTGTTTTTACAGCCCAGACTGGGAAACCTGTACAAAAAAATTAGATATCAAAACTGAGCAAGGTGGGGAATGCAAATTATAACTACAAATGTAAATCATATGCAGATATCGGGCATTTTCGGGGGGGGGGGGGGGGGGGGGGGGGGGTTAATGCGTGATGCGTTTAATAAACCTGTTGAACGTGCATACCAGATAAGCTGAGAAACCAAAGTGTGCAGGTACCCAATCAGCTCAGGAGCTGTAGCATTATGCAACACAGTCTAATTGTGTCAGTGCGTTCACTCTCCTACCACCACCCCGTCCAAAACCCATTACGAGGCTTTCCGACAGCCTTCCAACCTTTTCCCGTGTCGAGATGTTGAGTCACTCTTCCAATGATGAGACTACAGGTGTAATCCACCAACTCCAAATCAGCAGAGAGAACCCCCGGGAGGTCCAGCCTCGGGCAGACAGGTGATAACAACACGGCCGCGGTCAGAGAGGCTGACAGCGTCCCCGAGGGACCCAGAGCATGCCGCTATTTCTGCCCCTGACCTGACAGCCCTGAGGAAGAACGCACTCGGAGCTCAGTCACAAGGGGTGTTTGGAGATTGTTGGTGATGAGAGAAAAAGGGGAAGGATCAAAGAGAAGCAAAGATCTTATGAAGTTACCATGAATTATTAAAGGAAAAGATGTGATGCTTTGTACGTTTTTCAAAATCTTGTGTAGATTTTTCTAACAAGGCTATTATCATCAGCTATCATATTTTATTCAGTTTCAGACATGGGAATGCATTTCAAAGCTATACATTAAAGAAATTAACTTGAATTGCATCATGTAAGGTGCTTGTTTGGCGAGAGATTCACATCCTAACTGTTTTGTTATTAATGTAAACAATCTAAAGTCATGTGATCACACCTGAGGGTTTTGTTTTTTGCACATTTTTGAAAAATACGACACAAAAGTTTGACACCGCAGTGTTTCTACTCAGTTTACCAACAGATCTCTGAGGAGTAATGTCCAATCCATCACGGGCTGACAAAGTCTTACCTTTGACTTCTAGAATTTATGCACAAGACAAACTTCAGCTACACCGTTCACAGACACAACAGGTGAGTTTTTTCAAATTGTAGTTTACTTTTTTTACGTGTATGTGTCATTAAATCCAAAAATATTGACACCCCTCCAGAAAGACTGGTATCCTATGATTTTCGACACATGGGTTTTTTTCTTTTCTTGACATCCGCAGAAGAAACATGAAAGCCTTTTATACTTTTAATCATGATGTAAATTCCAAGGCACAAGCAGGGATATTTACCATTTGGAACAGTCCCATTTCCCAGTTTAAAGTGACAACATGACAATAACAACATGGAGGACCTCCAGCAGTGCTGCTTTATTGCTGCTGTCAGAGTCCATAAAAGAGACAAACAAGCTAAACCTCAGTGACATCAACCAAGAAGGGGGATGAAATGAAGCTCAATTTATTTTCACACTACATTTATGCACATTTGCCTTTATAGTCATGTTACATTTCTGCTGTTAACATATATAGTAATTGTTTTATGGAAGTGGAGGAAGTGTCATTATTTATGTTTATGAGTCTGAGCCCAAATAATATTAATAACAGTTTGTGCAGGGAAATACAGTACATGTCTTAACTTTCACCAAAACTGCTACACGTCAGAATTTCCTCTTGTAGTACTCCAAAGCCTGAAACTTAAACAAGTGGGAAATTCTCAGTTTGGGACGTTTCCACTTGCCAGTTACTGATGACCACACCATTTGTAATAAGTTTTAAATAAATTAATGAAATAGGGAACGTCGACGAGGATGATTCGGTCAAAACGTCTGTCAACACAAACTGCAAAAATATACATTTTAATCCAGCATCCAATGTTCAACCATGTGCAAACTTCTAGAGCCTGTTGCCTGTTACCTGTTAACGTCTCACATGTTTAATGTTGACTTTATGTAAGTGTTTCTTATAATCAGCTTATGTTATTGCTTGAAGCTACATCAATGGCTTTTCTCTCTCTGGGCTAATGTAGCCAGTGGTCGGGTCCCTCTATCCCATCACTTTATGTCCATGTATCTCCGTCAGGACCTTGGGCCTTGGGCGTCCATCACAGCTATGATGGCGTCCAGTAGTATCACCAACATGCTGTCACTCTACAGAGAGGGAGAAGGGTCAGATTGCTGCTGACAGACTGAATGATCACTCAATTCTGCACCAGAAGCCAAGGTCACTGATACAACATCCTCGAGGACATGGCCATGCTCTGAGCTGAAGCAGCAGACTCATAATTGTATTTGTCTAAAGAAAAATAACGGAAACCATATTGCTTATCTGAAGAGTTGAAAACAAAACTACTGTTTCTATTCTGCCTGAACGATACAGTGGCTTTATTGTCAGTGAAGCGTATGGTGTCGTCAACTAAATCTAACAACAGAAACATGTGCTTAACTTTATTCTGACCTGTAAACGTATACCAGTCCTCCGCAATTGTGCATGACTATTCATCGGCCCATCCGAGAATATGTGTTTGCATATGTGCATCTTTGTCTCCCACCCCTGTTCTTTGTGCTATTGAACTAAGGCGTCTGGCATCAGGAGGGATAAATGGTGTTTGGCTCCGGTTTGGACAGTTCAGCAGATGAGGCAGAGGGGAAGGAATTATATATAAAATCCACCCCCCCTACGTCCGTGTAGGCTTATTCCAACTGATTCTTCCCATTAAATGTGGAAAGTGGAGCTGAGAGCAAAACGGCACAAAATCTTTTATCTGCTTCCAAATATGACTTATGCATGAGTGAAGGCCACAGTTTGTTTGCGCAGTGGTTCCTATCAAGAAGCTGAAGTCAATTTGAGATTTTTTTTTATTGCTTTTCTGTTCCAAATTTTGACGACATCAGCGCAGGCAAAGCCTGCCTCACGCTCCACCTGTGATAGTTGACGCCACCACAAACAGCTCCCAAAGCCTAAATTGTAATTGTAAAGTTGTCTGCCAGTGAACGTATGCTATGTATTGTCTGTGTGTTTATGAAATTATTAAATTGAGTGAACGAATAGACGTGTCATGAAATTTTATGTTGTATGCCCGTCGTTTCTAAATCAATGATGATGTCCATATTATTTTATCGATTTAAAGTCAATCAATGAATTAAGCTGTACAGTGATGTAATGACAGATAATTAAGATAATAAAGGCTCTCTCGCCTCATGGTTTGGCCTAGAAGTTTTTCTGTGTTGGCGTTTCCAGGCTTTCCCTGTGCATGGCTGGTTTTTCTCTGGGTGCGCTTGTTTTTTCCCCCAACATTTCACAGAAAATGCGTGTGAAGCTAATTAATTGATGACTCTTAAGCTTCCTCCGTGTTTGTCTCTTTCTGTGTTTGCCTTGTGACGATGCACCCCACGTCATCTGGACTTGGCTCAGAGTTGGATGAAGTGGTATCAGAGATGGGTGGATGGAAAGCATTTCCTGAAGCATTTCCCCCAGTTCTCTCACCCTGAAGAAGCGGGTGCTCTGCATGGATGAAGATAATCCAAAATCCCACTAACAGGCCTTTAATAGACTTATGTTTACACTCAAGCTGAAACCTAACCAACTAAAACAACACAGACAGTGGAAACCAGCGACTCACAAGCAGAGTGGATATGGAATATGTGGAGAAAACACAATGCTTTTCTACACCTTTGAAGAACTATTGGTGAAAAACCATGAATATTTTTGTCAAACCTTTACAAACAAACAGAACAGATGAAATATCTTAGGATCATCTGTATCGATATCTATCCTTAAATGTCTTTCATAAAACTGTAGCCGATCCACCGCAACCTTTAAAAAGCCAGGGCAGTCAATTGGAAATATCACGCTGTGATAAATTGGTCCATGCCTTTCGAATGTGTCTTGTCTGATACCTGAGAACTGTGCAGAGAAAGTCGAGGCGGGGGGAGAAGGTGAGTAGTGTCAGCCTGTGATGTACGACTCTGCAGACTCTTCCCCAGGTCCCTGAGCTCAATGATCAGTGTATTGATCAACATGTGTTTTATCACTCCCCAGGAACCGACAAACTGTAGACGTCCCATGCTGTATGGGCATCCGGGAATCTATCATTCTAATTATTAGATATTATCTTATTGTTTTCTTCTGCCTGTGTATTTAAAAGAAAAGGCTCTCTTCATCAAACAGTGACCTGCTGTACCCACAGTGTGCCAGCCAGGCAGAAAATAAGAGTCGCCCCGCGGCCACACACTCAAGCCGGTGACCATGAGAGATAGAAGGGCTGGAAGATGAAGACAGACAGTCAGAGCTGTGTGTAATTACTTTGTGTGTGTCGATGACCTCTGGGCACTCACACCCACTGCAGCGGGAAAACAGTGCACACAGCACAGGCTAACAGGCCCATTCATGTCCAAACCTTGAGAGACTGGAAGGGGGGCATAAGGGGTGAATGAGGGGTGTCGCTGGGTGGGTGGTAGGTTGGGTGTGGTGGGGTGGGGGTGGGGGGGTGCGGTGGCAATCGGACTGAATGCAGGAAAGGGGAGAGGATGGAAGATGTTCTTTCCTCAGCTCAGGCGCCTGCTGAGTTTCGATGCCTCCAGCAAGAGTACAGACACATGTCACATCACCATCGACCAGCTGTGACAGAGCTGACACACACATGCACGCACACACCCACACACAGTTAAATGAAGACATGCATAGCTTCACACACACACACACACACATACACACACACACACATGTTGACAGGTTGTTCAGGTTGTGCACATGCTTTTAAAACAAAAAACATTGTGACAACACTGCACACGTTGGCTGCGTGCGCTCCTCCTCCCCTCTGTGTCAGCTGAGAAAAGAAGCATTTCAAAGCTAAACAAAAGAATTGAAGTCAACTTCTCGGGGAAACCACACCACTACTTGTGGCAGTAAGACGAAGGCTAAGTACCAAAGAGTTGGGAGAGCTGGATGAATAATGTAGTCACACAATGACAGGCCAGATCATGAATGATGCCGTTATACCGGAGGGCGGACAGGAAGCGCCTGACACCATCACTTCTCAGAGCACCTGGTGCACATCAACTCCAACTGGCTCCAGTGACAGCAAAGGGACAGGGAGCAAATGGTCTCTCGGAGTTAACCTTGAGATCTCCACAGTCTGATCTGAATCAACCGGTGATAACTTGTAAACACAACAAAGCAGGGGGAGAGGCATGCAACTGAGCGCACATGCTCACACAGCTGACCCTGCAGCCACACAGGGAAAGCCCTGATTCAGCTGAGAGAGGATCAGGGTCAGAGTCAGCTGATACAAGGTCAGCTTAGCATCATGGCCGTCCCAAGGCGCTTCCAGGACGAGCATGACAGGAGCCCGAGGGCTGTCAGATTTGTTTTTCATGTGCTTCCTCACAAAAGAGCAGGAGACCAGCGAGCGGACAGGTCGGAAACCTCCAAGTCATGAGCTCCCTGATCTTACCATGAAAGTGTGAGAACAGGGGGTCTCTCACCTGGAGGCAAAAACTGTGGAAACTAAGTATAAATGGGTTGAGGAGGAAGGGATAGCAGGAGATGAAAGAGTGAAAGGGTGAAGGAGTATTATGAGGTGCTACAGCTGTTGTATGTGGATGAAGAATCTTAAAAATGCTCCTCTGTGTGTGAACTCAGGGCTATTGGCACTTTGACCTCTTGATATATTTAGCTCTACAGAGCTATATCCTCTGTGGACATGCTCTAAGAAGTCTATTATAAGGGATTAGCACAGAGGTTCTCACATCAGTCTTGTTTTATTTACCTGGATGACATGCATGAGGGAAAATGTTGATTCCTTCATTTTTAAATTTTTAATAATTTCTTTATTTTGTCAATACAAAAAGTATACTGACTTAAAGTCTGTCAGTTCTGTCTGCACCCGCCTTTTCACTCAGCGCACAAGAAAGGACTTACCACTGGAACTCATGGTGCCCAATGTGTTCTCATCCAAAACAAAGCGTTTTCGTTGAAAAATAATCCCATCAAGCGCGAGGGGGGGATCTTCACTGGCCACTTTACTTCACCGAAATTTGAGTGATTAAAAAAATTAAATATCCAACAAACGCAAATGATGCTCCCTCCTCGCTCTCAGCAACACCGCGTCCAGCCAATTAACGAGAAGGTGGACACAGGCACATCAATGTGGGTAAATACACAGACGCGTGGATAATTCCCGTAATTAGATTTAAGATCCCGACTGGGGCTGCTCTTCCTCGCTGCGTGCCGTCAGGGTAGGAGAGGCCAGGGACAATACAACGCTGCTCACTCGGATTCCACCTTCACATTATCGCTCCGGGCTGATTCCTGCTCCGCCGCGCTCCCCAGCCGTGCCACCGTGCGCCTTCAGCGTGCGCCTCTGACGCGCGCCCCAGCCTTGCCACCGTGCGCTTTCAGCGTGCGCCTCTGACGCGTCAAAGCACCGCACCCACGACACATTCCGGGGCGTGCTTTCAGAATAAAACTGCAAAAAACAACAACAACAAAAAACCCCAGCCTCCTAATCTTAATTGATTGGCGCAGGCTGGATTTCAGGTGTTCATAAATTTGTACACGGATCGGGTTTTTTATATTGACAGAAAACGAACATACATTCATGTTTGATTATAGCCTCCTCAACATGCAAAGAATCAATAAAACATAGGAAGAGTGTAACGGTTTGAAATCTCGCCATGTGAAGAGAACATTATATGTGTCAGGCCTGTCTGTATAGAGTTTGCATATTCTTCCTATGCATATGTTTTCAATCCTAAAACCATGCATTTGAGGCTAATTGGGGCCCCTAAATTGATTCTTGGTGAAAGTATGTGTCTGTCTCTGGTGCATCCTGCTTTCACCTATTGTCAGCTGGTATCACCTCCAAAGCTCAGCGACCCCAAGCTGGATAAAGAGAGAAGATGGAACACATTATAGAGTTACATTATAGTATGGAAGTAGGAATAAAGGGGAATGAGATAAAAAAAAAAAAATACAAAATAGGTTGTATCATATGAGAAGGAGTGCTGTAATACCAATCTACCTGAATATGAGCATAGCTGTGATCTGGCTGTTTGATAATTACAGCTTGTTTGATGTCCAAATCAACACCTTGACTTGAGAAAGCTTACCTGAGCACAATCTATCTGTTCATATCAGTAAAATGAGTAAAAGCAGTGATACATTTTGTTTGAAACATTTGTTTTGTCATCGCTAGCACAAACGTAACCTCTACTAAGCCAAGATGATTGTTGTTCAGTCTTTTTTCTGAACAATGCTCTTCCTTTATAATAGTTCCATATCATAGCTGGGTATTTTTTCCTTTCAGCATCTTCTGGGTTAGAATTTTTTTTCTATGTTAAGCCAAATAGGGGGAAAACAACCCATAAATCTAGCTTTAACCATTGAATCAGGAAGCATGTACAAAGTTGCATAGTCCATATTTTCATTCAGTTCAATTTGAATCACGATGATGAATATTCACCATTTTGTTGATTGACCTCAGTATCATATTCCATAAAATAAAGCCGATTTTGCTACTCAAGTCCTTATTAGATTAGCATGAGTAAAACCACCCTATAAAGTCAAAAGTGTCTCAGATTGTACCAAAATACAAATATGTTCAGAAATGTGACAAGTGAATGCATTATTCGTCAATCATCACTGTTAAAGTTCATTTCTTTCTTTTCAAATTACCTGCTGGGGTAGGTGGTTCAGTGCTTTGCTCTGTCATATCACAGCAAATACCTCTTCCAATGTGTAGATTTTCTATTGGCATTTGCAGGTCTTCATATGAATATATACGGTTTCAACAAATACTTTGATTCATCCCCAAAATCACAACACAATTAATTTAGTAAACCCACTGCTTTAAATTGTATTCAATGAAATGATGACATGTGTGAGGTGGAGTTTCCATATTTTTGCCCGATGTGGATCGCAGTCGTGGGATAAAGCTGATATTTAAGGTGGATGGAGTTGAGGCAGACTCAATCATGGCTGCACAGTTATCAAAAATTCAATTCCGTAAAAGAATAAATAAATAAATAAAACGGAAGGCGGCACAGTACTATTTTTTTTTCTTTTTATTATGAAAGTAAAGTGATTGCCATTTCCTGTATTGCTGTGTGATTTCATGGGCAACTTGATTGCTCCTGTTAGGTGGGCGACGTCACTCTGGGCTGCTCTGGAGGCTTTGGGGACACTGAAGCCTCCATCACACCTCAAGAAGTGAGGAATCTTCTAAAGTCCTCAGTCGTCATACATTTTTAACTCCAGGTGAGGACAAGTAAAGATAAAAATCTACCGCATTTGTATTTTATTGTGGGGGGAAAAAACTTGGCAGAAGAGTGTAAATCAACACCTATCTCCTATTGAGGGTATGTGAGATGTAACACGAGACACATCGATGGAATGAGTCCAGGAAACCTTTATTAGAGGGACTCGGTAGATTTTGCAGTGCTGGGTTGGGCTTGTTACTAAAACTGTTGTGACACCGCCCTCTTCTGGATAATCGACGTCAGCAAATTAGTTTAATTGGATTATTTGTTAAACCACTGCTAAAGAAAACAGGTTAAATGTGCCTTAACTAACTGTCCAGTGTTAAGTTAAGCCGCACACTACAGCTCAAATACATGCCATGTATTCATGGCTCAGTGTTGTGTTCAATACATCCATGTGGAAAGATCTCCATCTAATGGTGAAACACCCATCTGTACACAATGAAATAGAAACTATTAGGGCTGAAAATACAACCACATGACAGAGAAAACTGATAAGACTCGTTGATGGATTACAAATAATATTTACAGGAAAATGTTTAACAAAGAACTGCCATTTTGTCCTATAATCATATTTCTATAAACTGATCTCCAACTTTATAGATGAGATCCAACTTAATGTACAAAGTTAATTACCTTGGCTACTATAAGAATTTTGATTGATAGATTCAAATACACATACTTATAAAATGGATGAGAATTGTATTGTACTTTGTGTGTATTGAGTTGTGTGTGTGTGTTCTGTTTATATGAACCTAATGAAATGCCCTGTCTGTCTGTGTCCGGAGGAAACACTGGTTGTAGAGCTGGACAATGAGGGGATGTGAGAGGCGCCACCTCTCTCTGTATCTCTCTCTGTATCTCTCTCTCTCTCTGTCCGTCTCGCTCCCTCTATCTATCTAGCTGTCCATCTAATCTATCTAATCTGTCTCTCTTTTTATCACTCTCTCTCACACACTAACCTCTTTGCTCCACAGTTGCACGAGATGTTCAATGTTTATTTTAATACCTCTTTTACTCCCTCCAAGAGTCTGGCTCAGTCTGATTGTGGTGCTTTGTAAAATTGAGCAAGATATGAATTACAAATGATCAAAAACAAAGAAACATATTTGCCTGCATGGCAAACGTGTTTGCCGTTGGGGGGCACAGCTCATGATCCAGTAATTCTCTCTAATCTTGGCACTTAACATATTGTAAGTTTGATAGAAATAATCAGAATGACTACAACAAGCTTTCGCGTAAAACCACTTGCAAGAGTTGCAGCAGTTGCAGTCTTCTATAGAGACTTACTAAATATTTGAGATTAAAAGCCTTTAAGAGGTCAAGTTTAACCATTATTAGCCATCAATTAACCATTAATTAGTCATTCAATAACCAACTTGTGAAATGTGGAAGAAAAAAAACACTAGAAAACCAAGCATAAATTACTACTTTGTGAAAGAGAAAACAGCATGGTAGAAGAAGTAGGGGGTGCTCATCCCTCACTTATAAAACAAACTCTGACCTAAAACAATATGCCTCCACGATTAGGTCTGAGTGCTCACAGTGTCCTAGATTCCCCTGAGGTTGCACGTGTGCCGTTCAACTTCTCATTACTGCCTTCATGGATAATGATTTACTCAAATTAGCCATCATCTAGAGGTGTGTGTGTGTGTGTGTGTGTGTGTGTTGCGGTATGTAGGTGAACACTGTCAGGACGCGACATGTGCCGGGTGCGGATTGTGGCTTTTGTGTCAATCCTGCGATTGTGCTTTTGTCCTCCAAACTGATGGGGCAGAAAAACAGGAAGCTGGCCTTCCTGTGCACTGAAGGCAGCAGTGCAGGAGGCCGTCAGGTCAGCGCCGCATTGTCACTGTCCGCCAAGGCGCCGCTGCCCTCTGATTGACAACAGAGGCAAACATCCCTTCATGTGTTTTCTCACTGGAACAAGCCATACGGTCGACATTGCTCGCGGTGTGCCGGGCCAAGTAACTCTGCCACTGTCAGCAGAGCTTTATATGAGCTGCTGAACACATGACTGAGACATGATCCTAATTCTCCTGCATCCTCATGCATGGCTGAATTGTTTCTACTAAATCATGTTTTTTTCTAGTAGAGGTAATGTGTCTTTTGTTTGTTAACCATGCTGAGGCCATGCGTCCACTATCAGTCACACTGATCAGCCGTGTACTACATTCTCCACTAAGGCTACCAATTGTTGCCCTTTGTCCGCCTAGAGTAAAGTTCACTCACACACACAATGTACCACCCAGCCCCGTGGTGCTGCAGTGCAATCTGACCATTCCTGTCTATTTCCAATGTGTTGCTGTTTAGCACACCCACATTCCCTCTCAGTCTCAGACACGCACACTTTTGCAAACAGAGCAGAGGAAATGGTCTGTGTCCTGCAGCCAGGCAGAGCAAATTGCATGATCACATGTGCAGTTCAGGCCTGATATTCTGTGTTCAGGGTGACTTTGTTATGGTGTACTGAGGGCTGAGGATACTAAATCTGCTCCAGAGTTTATATTTAACTAAGCACGGGTGGAAAAAAAAAAAAGATATTTACAAAGCAAAGTACTGCTGGCCAGTGGGGCCAGAGGAATGAACCTTTACACACATGTGGAAGTGACCCAGAAAGCGATGACACAGGGTTGCTGCTGTTATAGCTCGTTCTGTGCATTTTCATGCAGCACACGGGGGTGAATACTTCACATTTCCAGGGATCACAGAGCATTTTGTGGAATGCAGACAGATTTGTATGTGGCTCAGCCGGCAGGACTGTGTTAAGGCGTTACAGCTCAGGAATGAGGAAGGGCAATTTCTCAGGTATGTCCTCGACGGTCACGCTCACCAGGTGATTGTTGGTGTCTTATAGCTATTATCATCACTGCGGGTTCGTCAAGCCAAGCCAAGCTGGCGCGACTGGTGTTGCAAAAATGAGGAAACACACAGACTGGCTTGGTAGTTCTGATAGAGCTTGTACGAAAAGGCATCTCATGATTGCCAAGGCTGTGTGGCTTTGAAAAGCTGATTAAAATGTAACCTTAACGTTTTTTCAGGCCCCTTAATAGTCTCATATATTTGCAGTTTTTGAAGGGAGAGGAGAGGTGTGTGACTCCAAAAAGAGAGAGAGGAAACGAGGAGGCTGTGCCACTGAACGAAAGAGATGATGGGAGGAGTTACAGCAAACCTTCCTCTGTCAGAGACATGCTGCCTTGGGTATAGCCTCTGAAGCTTCAGGCACACACACTCACACTCAAACGCTTCACGCAGCAGCTGACGTGCGCACTAGATTTCTCTTTTTCCACTCCTGCGTTCTTGACAGCGGAGAGTGACAGCAGTTTTAGCAGCTGTCACGAGAGGTGGCTCCCCAGTTGAATGGTGAAACCGCACATGCAAGGAGATACATGGATACAAACCCGTCCTGCCACGCACATGAGCAATGAATCGAAAGGGGAGACCTGGAAGCAGCACAGAGGTACGGGTTGCTTTTTTTCGCCCTTTGCTTTTAATGCTTTATGAAGCTTTTAAAGGCAAACTGTCATAAACTTTCTTCTGTTGAACAAACACGACTGTTTACTCAGACACACAATCATAAAATCACTGTCATTCCACTGTGGGTTGGATACCGAGTAAATCTGTAAATCTGTGAAGCTATCATAAGCTTTAATCGTTTACTAATCTGCCGTCTGAAGGTTCCTAATGTCTCTATTACTGTCCTACTAACACACAGACATAAACGTGAACGTGATAAGATTGCCGCTGTACACTGCCATGATGTTTGTTTCAGAGTTACAGATGCAGCTGTGCAACAGTGTGGGAATCTCCCCGCAGGGAGCTCGGTCTCAGACACACAGGCATGTGAGTGAGCTAACAGGGGGATAGTCTAAACTTAGAGCCCAATAGCCTCTGTCTCATGTTACTCCCTGCTAATGCTTCCTCCACATATTCAAAGTCTGCAAGCCCACGTTTTGTCAAAACGCACACAAGTTCAGAAACAAACGCCTCTCACAAGCCCATGCTTGTCATGCATTTGCACAGAGCCAGCCAGTGCTGACACCATATGTTTCTCATTAGGGTGACTGTTATTGTCATGGACCGCCGAGTGTCACAATTGCAGTCCGAGGCTTTGCTGTGGTTTCAAACTGTGTTGAGTATATAAAGGTCACTTTTGGTATGTGGTCATTAGACTACAACGTCTGTGATTACAGGTGAAATGTTCTGTGTCGCCAGCTTGACAGCTCTATAATCACATCAACTGTTTATCACGGACTCTGCTGAAGCTGTGGCACAATGAGTGGTTGTCCAGTGCTTTTTGGGTGATGGGCGCACATATTGGCTCATTTCGCAATCATTGGTCGTTTGCGCAGCGCTAAGGGTTAGGGTTAGATTAGTGCACACATTGGCGATCACACGAGTGTTGGTCGATCACGCAGCATTAAGGGTTGGGGTTAGGTTAGCACACGGGTTGGCCGATCACGCACATATTGACCAATTGCGCAAGCATTGGTTGATTTACTCAGTGCTAAGAGTAAGGGTTAGGGTTAGGGTTAGAGGTAAGCAGTGCAACCGACTGATCTTTGCGCAAATAACCGATTCGTTATTTGCACAGTAGATTGCGCAAATCACCTAAAACAAGGTTACATAGCCATTCCTAATAGGAAGGGTTTCATTTTCACAGCCAGCTGCCAGGAAACCATAGTCAGAGCCACAGGGGATTACAGGGGACATTTTGCCGTACGTTATATAGTTTCATTAAACAGAGGAATGCATTGTATTAGTGGCAGTCTGTGTATGCTTTAAAGTGGTTGTCAGTGGTAATAACTGTTGAGCCTGTGTGCAGTGTTTGATGGTAACAAAGGTCTGTGCATGTGACTGCACATATGAGTCTTGAGATGTCAATGTTTATTAGATTAGACATCTGTTTCACTATGAGAAACAAGCAGGGGAGCAGCTAAAGACTATCAGGATATGCCCCGACACGCCTTTTGCTTGTTTACGGCTTTCCGCCTCACAAGATACACATGCACGGTTTCAATCGTGGTCATTCAGCCGCCACGTAAACAAGATGGAGACACTGGTCACAGAGAAGTATATGAAAGTCCCCTATGTGCTAAAACTGTACAATAATCACATGAAGAGGAACAAACTGTGTTCTCGTTTATCTGTGATTACGTGCAAGGGTAGCTGACAGAAATAAAGCATCAGATGTTGATCAAACACAACAACACGGGAGTGTAAGAAAGTATTTAACTGCTATGACAATTTACCAACGTTTAGATATATTGTAGGATCCAGTGAATGATACTTAAAAACACACTTTTCTGTGCTTTTGCAGCCTGATCCGGACTTGCAGCCGAAAGTTTGAATTTCCAGGCTCAAGTGTCACATCATCCCTCAGCTTTCATTGTTTTCCTAACTGATCAAACAGCATGCTCCACTTCCTCTCATATTTCTTTAAATTAATAAATATGAAGAATTCAATAAGCATCAGTTTGCATATGGTTTTTTTAATTTAAATTTTACGATTTTCATTGTTTTCTATGACTTATTAAGAATGTATTTCAAATGACTGGCACTTTGAACAGAACACAGTTTTTCTGTCAGATTTGCAAGCTTGGCAGCATTGTTTCTAATCTACAGATACAATGGCTGCTTTTTGGTGGAACTCAACACAATTTGCCATCCATGCCTTGTTTATTCTTTACTTTGTCCAGTAGGACTTAAACGTTTAGGTATTGTATGGTTGTTCATTTTATATCCACAAGACATATTTTTGGGTACCATTCCAACAGTTTTGCAACTGAGTGCAATTAATATTCTAGTCATATTGAAGCATGTTGAGTACCTTGTAAGAAGCGTATGTGTCTTTGGTCATAGAGAGAGATGTTATGTTGTTATAAAACTGAACTTTCTATGCATATACTGTAGGATAGGCATATTTTGGATCTCGTCCAATTTTAAAGTATTTTTGAGTGAAGTTTGAGTATCATTTACTTATCTTGAGGCAACTTAAAAAAAAAAAAAATCTGAATTTGGTCACTGCATCAGGAACAAGAGAAACAACCTTACTGGTTATTACGTTATGATATTTCCTATAAAGAAAAAAAAAAGTCGTGAAGTACAAATGATATTTTAGAAGTTCACCCTATGAAGTTTATATAAAGACTTACCTGTAGTACCTCTTACAGTACGAACAGTACTGATCTGTATTTTCCATCTCTTCACCCACTTGACGTTATGGATGCTCAACATCACATAACTCATTGTTTTGCCACACACAAAGCAATTTCCACAAATCCATCCAGAAATCGACTATTTTGGTTCACATCCTTCTCCTGTGTTTTGGTTGCAGTCAGCGTCTGCTCTCATGGACAAAGCCACTAGACACTCCATAGCACCCAATGATTGGCTGTCACTGCTAACTCAGCATGAGCACCCACACATTTCCCACAAAGGTTTGTAAGGCCCCAAAATATTATGAAAAATACTGTCTAATTCATAAGCTGTTATGATAGCAGTGTCAGCTTGTTTCTACTACCTTCAAGTGACAACAAAATAAGCTATTGTGTTGGAGGAGTTTTGTTTGCTCGTTGGTGTCTGTACTTACATAAGTGCAGACAAATGATAATGTGAAAAGTACACATACCCAAAAGCACAATATGTTATGTTTTTATACAATTCTTTTAAATTTTCTATACAGAGAACAGTAATATTATGGCAATTCAAAGCAATGCTGGTGGCAGATGACACCTCACACCTTCAATTGAAATATATTTTAACCATATGCATATTCTAGAGACGATAGTATAACTTGTTTGTCGACATGAGTATAGGAAAAATTGTAATTTGAAAATTATATACAAGCGACTCATGGAAAAACAAATACAGTTTTTTTAATGTTTGTTACATTAACTAAAATTATCACGAGAGCTCTTAAAAGCTTAATAGGCACTAGCAGGTATAAGTAGCTACCAAACAGATGTTTAAATGCTGTGAAATCTATGTCTGTGTTTACATGGAGACAAATGGTGGAAATGAAAATGCTGTATATTAGAAGACTGATCTGACAGAATCCATTCAGTTTCATTATGAACGAGGAGTGGTTTATGTGATCCTTATCACTGATTCAATTTTAACACTCATTCCCGGTCACATCCTGGTAGTTGGGTTAAAATGATCCATATTACGTTTGTCTGTTTTCTAATGCCACCACATGGCACTTCACACGTGTGTGTCGATTCATCAGACGACGATGCTCTCAAATGTCTAATCGTCTCCTCCTGATCAGGGCCTGAACAAGGAGAATGCCTCTTTGCTGTAGCAGTTTTAAAAGAAACACAACAAACTCAATTAGTCCAGATGACAATCCATCTTCAGTCCTGGTGGACTTCCTGGTAAAGCTGGATGAGGAGTCATGTGCTCACATCACAAACAGCCAACATCAATTCAATTAATTTCATTCTGCCTGTAGTTTGTTTATAAGTATTTTCTCTTTCTTCTCTTCAGCATAGAGTACCTTTGACATGTTTTTACTGTATGCTCCAGTTTTGGCCAGAAGTGTCATATGGTGGTTGTGGATGGCGTGTCCTTTTATCAGCTGGTTTAATGACAACAGTTGATAAAAGGACACATTGTAAAAGGCCTACAAGCCTGAAGACAAGAAAGAGAAAATACTTAGCCAACATCACAGTGCAGACCATCATGGGATTCATTCACTGGCCCGCACATCAATCTGATCACTTCATTCAGTGTATATATAAATGGATTTATCTGATATCTCAATTGAAAGAATTCAAATCACATTGACAAAAAAAAGGCCACGTAAACACAGACTATTATTGAATCTGACCCCGTCTACATCAGCTCTGGTCTCTCCGCCCCACCGGAACTCTCACCTCTGATTCCAGCACTGAAACACACCTCCATGACTTTCAGTACCACCTGGAAGAATTACTATTGCCTCAGTGAACACACAGTACTGAAACAATAATGGCAGATCGCATTATAGCTTCCAATCCGCAGGCTGAAAACAGCAAGTCTGAGTGGATCCATTGTTGCGTTACAGGCTCAGTCCTTGTCAGGTGGGAAAAGGTTGCGTGAGGTCAATGATTTGCACCTTGTCACGGCGGCACATTTTACAGGAGACACGTCTGAACTGAAAGCAGTCATAACTTTTATGTATTTTCTCACCAACCAATCACCATTACCGGCATCAGTCCACTTGTTCACCGTGACCTCACTGTGTAAGATAAGACTCTCCCTCTGTGCTTGTGTCATATCTGTTACTCATCTGATGGCGGCGGGCGGAGTTGTGTTAAATTCTCTGTTGGAGATAAACTGATCCTCAATCAGTGCCACCAGTCAGCTCTCACCCTGCCTCTGCTATGACCTTGGAGCTTGTCCCTGAGTGGCATTGCCTTACAGTGGATCAGCAGTACATCATCCCACTAACGCAAACAAAAGACACACACACACATATTGTCTATGACACACATTCTGTGCATATTTTTCGCTGACCTGAACACACACACACACACACACACACACACACACACACACACACACACACACACACACACACACACACACACACACACACACACACACACACACACATCCAACGTAGGAGAAAGTCTCGCTGAGGCCCCCACCCCACGCAGACTCATACCAATTGTAGAGAGTGCTTTGTGCATTCACAGACTGGGCAGCTACTGAGGAGAGATAGAGAGTGAGAGAGAGAGAGAGACTGGTGGGAGGGGGAAGATGGAGACAGCAAGAGACAGAAATATTGCAAAGAGACGCAGACCAAGACAGAGCAAAAGAAGAGATAAGACTTGCGGCGGGACGGGACAGTAAACAATAACTGGTGGAAGGACACCGAGAGCAACGCCGGAAAGGGAATACAGAAATAGGAAGGGACAGGGGGCTGGTCCAGCGGGGAGGAAGAGAGTGAATTGCTGTTCAGGAGACTGTGGGGAAACTGATGGGATGGCATTGATCTCTGGGAGCTGCCGGCTCCTGGGCCAGATGGCGTCTTGTTGCTGCAGACCGCTCCTCAACTCTGCCTGTTGTGGACCGCTCATCAAAGTCTGCCTCTCCTCCTTCACAGGTCGGTCCCAGGCCGTCATGAGACGGGCTGCCACGTTCAGATAGACAGGAGCGTAGTTCTATATGCCCCATGGGTAACACAGTTAGCCAAGAAGGTAAAAAGGGCATGATGTGTTCCTGCACTGTAGCCGCATGACTGTGCTCCCGTTGACTCGAGCAGTCCCGCTGGTGCTAACTGAGCTCTGTGTTGTGAGTTGAAAAGAATAGGCTGTTGTCCTCTTTGGCATAATGTCATGTTGCATATTGTGTTGCTATATTGTGCCCCCCCCTGTCTTGTTTTTGAATGCTTCACCTCATCATAACAATGCTGTGTTGTTTTTTCTCCTACTGACAAACTTTGTTGAAAATGTAGAGAGGGGTGATTCCTATCAAAGTTCTCTGAATTTTGTTTGTCTTTTTAAAAAAAAAAAAAAAAAAACTTGTGTCCAGTGGTGTTACTGTACTGACATGAAAATGTGCACTGAACAGTCAGGACCAGGCCAGCTGTGAGTGGAGCCTAAAGGTTTTCTCTGATGTCAGTGCAGCTGTGTGTTTCTGCCCGGTCTGTGTGTGTATGTGTGTGTGTGTGTGTGTGTGTGTGTGTGTGTGTGTGTGTGTGTGTGTGTGTGTGTGTGTGTGTGTGTGTGTGTGCGCGCGCGCTCAACGTCATCGTATCCCCTCAAAGATCCCTCACATTAACCAACAGCTCCACTCCGGTGTTTCCAACAGAAACTGTTGCATCACTTTCCTCAATGTTAACACCCTCCGTGTTTTCTTTAAAAGAATAGTTGACTGTTTTGAGGTTTTCTCTCTCACATATCTGGGAAGTGAAGCTACAGTGAGCTTGTGTCGCCTGGAAAACTCAAAGGTTATATACAGAATGCTCCTTTGACATGTAACTAATTATTTCTGTTTTGTTTGTAGAGCAATTATCATAAAATATAGGCCCAGATGAAATTATTTCCTGGAGATTCTGCAGGTTACCTGGTAACTGCTCCCTGTTTAAGAAATAGCTCTCAGTTCTGGTCCTCGCATAATCCTATCCTGCTTATGGAAACTCATGTGATGTGGATGAATAGCTCATGGTCTTCGTCTTATGCGAAGCGTGATAGGAAGTCATTGATAACACTGAGGTGTCTTTTGGCAGAGACAACTCTCAAACATGCAGGAATGTAATAAACAACTCAGTGTAGCTCATAAAAAACACTTCTGTTGGTTTCCTCATTAGGCTCCTTCCTGTGGAATATGAAGACAAGCTTTACAAGCGTGAGCGAGTTGTTATTGTTAAATTCCATCTTCAGATTAAGTTTAGTGACTGCTGGCTGGCTGTAGCTTCATGTCTTTTGTATTGTGTAGGAGCCAAAGAGGTGGACTATTCCTTTAAGATGCACTGGTTGATATTTGAAGCCATATTATTGTTAGTAGTATTTGATTATTAATCAATAACCCATTAAGTGCCACCTTACAAACTCTGCTTTTGAGTTTTCATGACCTCAATATAATGTGATCTCAATTTGTCCAAGGCAGTTTCTGCCTATATTGATCCATTTAATTGAAAATGGGTAATCAAATTTCATTTGTCTCAAGAAGAATTGCTGATATATTTGATGATCTTAATGGGTTAATATAACAGAGGAAGTCTGTCCAGGTTCCGCGCCGTAATACTGTTTTATTTGTGCATTTTTCCGTTGCATTCACAGACATCTCTCCTGCAGAGCTGGATGCTCTTTGGAGGGAACCTCCGTACACTCTTGGGGGAACTAATGAACATTTCTCAGGAAATGACATCATGACTCAAGGTACGGTTGCTAAATTGAAAGGAATTGCCACACGTTGTCAGCATCTCTGTAAATCAAAACTCGGATCGTGATAAAGTGTTTAACGATGTGTTTAGTGATGAATTTGTGGTCTAAACTCATGTCAGAAGTAGCAGCGCAGAGCGGTCACAAACTGAGGAAGTGTTTGGGGATATCCTTTCTGTACAATGGAACAAACTAGAGGAAGCTTGTCACTAGTGTGTTACCGAAAGAGAAAAATATACTGCTGGCTATTATGATGTGTATAAAACTGTATCTGTCAGAAACCAGATCCTGTTTCTGGTAACATTCATGAAACATGATTGTCGTAACCAAAGTCACACTTTAACGTTGTCTCGTGTGAGGATTTGATTTCAGATAAGAGTTGGAAAACTTTTCTAACTTCAATCCAGTTGCTTGCAGGATACACTTGAATATAACATGAGCCCAAATGACCAAGAAGCTTCACAGGCAGTGTCAGTGCATTTTTATGATTTGCAGAACCAGTTGGAACCAACATTTCAGTTCATCTATCTTTTACACCACTTTATCCCACTTGTGGGGCACTGGAAGCCGATCCCAGCTGACTTTGCCCCTGGACAGGTTGCCGGTCCATCACGGGACACAGACAGACACACACATGTCTTTGAACTGTGGGAAGAAAAACAGAACGTGCAAACTAAGAACAGCCTGAACTCCAACCTTTGATTCTCCTGCTGTGAGGCAAGAGTGTCAACCACTTCACCAGCTTTCAGTTTTGCTGATGAACTACTGAGCAGTCAGTTTAAAATAAAAGATATGAGTACAGTCAAAGCCCATTTGGCGTCTCATGACGAAATGTTTTAAAACTACTGCTCTACTTTTTCAGTAGAACCTGTCTAAAGACGAAACACTAAACAAGAGCATTGTTTTCTGAAAAGCAAGCAGTGATTGCTATCTTGTGTCATCTGGTAACATTTCCTTTTTTAATCCCTTTGCCAATGTGGGACTTTCTGATTGGGCCCTATTTTGACCACTTTGATTAAATAGTTTCCACATGCTGCACACCTGTGTCAACCGCAAAAGTATTCCAAATACAATGTGATGTTTTCAACCCTGATGGCGACTTAAAAAACACAGTTGGTTGAATTTTCTCCCCCGAGCAACAAAATCTGAATGTGCAGGTGAAGAAGAGGACGGTCCGCCGGTGGAATCAGGTGAAGGCGGGGTGGAGCCTGACAGCTACTGGAAGAAGAAAGAGGCACTCCTCAAAGGCAGCACTGTGTCTCTCGGGGAGAAATTCTCTTCAGGTACATTTCACTGCTTGACTTGCGCCCGTCTACCGGAAAACTGGCATTTTCTCTCAGCTGAACTATTCAATTCACAGAGGCATTTTCCAGGTATATAATATCTATGCATATTGATGAAGCACATTCCCCTGTCTACTAATGTTTTACTCACTCAGCAGTTTAGCTCCATCCATCACATTCCCCCCAGGTTTTCCCTCTGTAATGCATTTAAAGGGCCACACTGAGAGTCCAGTAAGAAGCCTAATAGCTTTGTTATTCCTCCAGAGACTCTCACTGTGTGCACAAAGCATCTCCCTGAAATATGAGCTCTTACATTGCATCTTTAATAAACTCTTGAAAGTTTTGCCTCATTTGCTTGTAGATAAAAAAATCAAAAATCAAAAATCATTTCATTCCTGTCCTAGACTTATTTTTCCCCTCAGCTTTCCCATTTTTACCGGGAACTACAAAGAATATTAAATCGATCTATTTTTGTATTATTCTTGCTGTTTACAAAATTTATGTTTTAGGTTTCCTCTCATAATAGGTCTCTGAGATCATATCTCTTGTCTTTTTTTTAAACAGAAATTGTCCTGTCATTTACTGGGCGACGGCACTCCAGTGCGAGTCCAGACCGGGCCCTCCAGGAGGCCCTGCGCACTCGACTGCGAGTGGTGGAGAGCAACAGCCAGGATGTCATTCAGCTCTTTAAAGTGAGCAACAGCCAGGCCTGAAATGTGAAGACATTTTACTGCACTTTGAAATGCCCCAACCATGATAATGACCAATAACGTGTTTTGTGAACTACCCGTGTCCTCGATAGAGACGTCTGAATGTTCTGCCGCTGTAACATGAGACTTTTGTTTTCTCAGGACTTGTCTGCACGTCTGGTTTATGTCCATGCTGAGAAGGACAGCTTTGTACTAACTTTCAAGACTGTGGAGGAAATATGGAAGTTTTCCACTTACTTAGCATTAGGTAGGCTTTCTGAGATCTTTTTGCATGAGCCATATGCTTTTAATAAGCCGTCATTCATAATATTACTTTCATTTTTTAATTTGAGAATCACAACAATGCTTCTGGTTTAATGCTCAGTTGTGGAATTTGATGTACTGCATCACTGTGGAGAAGCTAACTCAAACACGTCACGTGACTCAGGTGGTAGAGCAGGTCATCCAGTGAGCCAATGATTGGTGGATCTGACCTGATGTCATGATGAGTCACATCGAACATTACAATTCTCCTAATGCAGGTTACACACCTTGCTTGGTTTCAGTGAACGAGAATAACAAGGCAGTAACAATATGCTGTATAAAATAAATCCATTGAGCAGTATCTTATTATCTGTGTTCTATTTTCAGGCTACGTGGCCCGTTGCTTGGAGAACTTTTTGTGTGACCAGTCAATCTGGCTCGATCCAGAGCTGCTCAGTGACTTGGAGATCAACGTAACAGTGAATGAGGAGCAACTGGCTACCCTCTACCTGGAGCTCCTAATCCAGGAGGGTAAGTAGCAGGAACACCGTAACCCACCATGAAACTAAAGAATGTGCAGTGTGTGAGTTTTACTTTTAATGTTTGAAAAAGTGACCTTAACTTATCAAATAGAATATAAATCCAGACAGAAAATATAAAATCTGCCATTTGTCAAACATACATACATACATACATACATACATACATACATACATACATACATACATACATACATACATACATACATACATACATACATACATACATACATACATACATACGTTTGAAAATCAATTTAGTAAGAATATGCTACCTTGCTTAACTTCGGTTGACATTAATTATATGTGAACTGACTGCAGCTGCCCTTTGATCCCAAAACTTTTTTAATCCTTTTCAAATCGACCTCAATTAACATTATGCCATATATAACTTCAAACAAAAATGTAAAAAAAAAGTTCACTTATGTTTAATTAAGAAGCTTCAGTGAAAATGAATTAGGTCAACTACATGAGTCAGTGAAAGTCTTTTATTTGTTTGTTTGTTTTGTAAGTTTTTGCAAAGATGGTTGAACAAGATGCCAGAATTCCTTCAGATCTTAAATGGATTAAAACTTCTGCTATAGGGAAATCATTCCACATACTTTCCTCCTTGACGATGTATTGATTCCCTCTGTGTGCTCCACACAGACATCCTCACTTCCTCCTGAACGTTTCCTTGAGGCAAAAAGCTTCATCGAAATGTATAATAGGACTGCAGTGCTGGCAAATAGTGATGAGAATTACATTAACTTAATGGGCAAGGATATAAAACATCCAGAGACCAAACAGGGGTGCGGTAGCTGCAGCACGTTTTGCTGATCTAAGTGCCTAAACTTTTATGAAAGCAGAAACCAGAGTAAAAGTATGTTTTGTGCCTGGATTTATGTTTTTTGTATATGTTCCAACATTTTTACTTGTAGGCTCCTTCTTCGCCAAGGCGCTATTCACACGTGAGCAGGATGAGGATGACGAAGAGCAGCTGCCATTCAGAAAGAATGACTTGCTGATGGTGAAAGACACCGGGCAGGACAACATGTGGGAGGGCACCATGATCTCCACCGGAAACCACGGGCTGGTGCCAGTCAATGCCATGCAGCCGCTGCCCTACCCCTTTTATCAGTGAGTCACTGCGTGTTCCTTAAATGATCCACTCCAGTTCTCAAGTTCCCTGATTGTAAGCTGTGAGCTGCAGTACAAATGTGACATTCTCTGAATGAATGGAGAAGCACTGGTATGCTGTTACACAGCAGTTGACAAAGTGTTGAATTTTACTTCCTGTTTGGTCAGGTGGTTCCTGAGGAAGTATCCAGGCTACGCTGGATGTTCACCTACAGAAAAGGAACCGTTTGAGCATTATATTGGTAAAGCTTATGGCTTACAATGCCGTGTGTTGACATGCACGGCATATTGCACATTTGATGAATGAGTTGTTCAGACTGCATTGGATCAAATACACATAAACGCAGTGAGCTCCAGACACAAACAAATTAAATATCCCCTGTCTTTATTGGACACCGCCAGTAAACATTTACAGTGCAGCTGGAAAATAGTAATGAACCCTTCAAGTTGTGAATCCAGAGAAAGGTCTGAACCAGAAGTACAGCTGATTTTCAAAGACCTGTGAACACTTGATTTGTATGATACTGAAAGGGATTTCAAAGTTATATCAATGACCTTTGGCATTCACCAGTTAGAAAGGTTCCTCGTGACTATAAACTTCTAAATAGTAAGAAGATACAGAAAGTAACTGGAGCTTGATTTATTTTTATGAATCTATCATGCACTAAACACAGAACACACATGGTGTTCATGTTGGGAGTACTTTAAAAAAAGACCCGAGGTGCAGGCATAACTTTTGAGAAACTAAAAGGGATCCGTAATGAGTATATTCTGAGAAACAGATTTATTTTTAAAATGATTCAACGAAATAAAAGTGAATCATTTTAAAAATAAATCTGTTTCTCAGAATATACTCATAGCTAATAGCTAATAGCTTGTTTATCTGCTTAGGATATCTGACCAGGAAAAAGGGCTGGAATGTAGCAGCCTGAACTGATGAGGTGGCGGAACAGGTTAGAATGAATTGACAGTTTGTACACATACGTACATACAAACAAGTGGAGAGAAAACAAGACACAGCATGAGGAAGGAGCCAGCACAGACATAAAGAAACCAGAGAAGAATGAGACAACACAACTTATTTATATTTCATCTCTCCCTTCGTATAATTTGATGATGTTGTTTTATTTATTTGTTGATCAATGTGTTTCCCTTGACACTCTCGAGTATTTTCTTAAATTTGCCGTGCACATTTATTTTCCAGTGACAGGTTCATGTGTAGCGGTAGTTGACTACAGTCCAGTGGGGAGAGACGAGCTTCAGCTGAGCCAGGGTGACATTGTGGAGATTCAGTGTCTGCTGCTCCGAAGCTTGGCTGTTTTCATAGGAAAACACTCTTCCACGGGACACATTGGCTTCGTACACAAGGCCCACGTCCAGCCTCTAAATACCAAACCTCTGTAAGAATTTCCTCTCGCTGGATTACCTAATATGTGTGGTGGTTTGAAGTCACAGTTTTTTTTTCTTTTACCTTAAATTATCTGATATAGACTAAATTCACTTGATTTAACCCTTGTTTATGGTTTGGACTGCATTTCTGATGAAAACTAATGTAGTGTGTCAGCAGTCTCCACAGGGTGGGTTGGGTGATGAGGTGGAGAAGATGGCCGATTTGATAATGCTGCCTTTGTTTCCCTCACATAGAGATGGACAATTGGTTTTTCTGACTGAGGAGGAGAAGGCCAGTCTGGCTCAAGTTAACCCCTGTAGCTCTGAGCTCAGCGACAGCAGCCTGCTGAAAAGACTCTTCTCATCTGACATCAGCTGTGTCTACAGGATGGGTAAAAGACACCGATTTCTTTTCACAGTTTTTGTCCATTCAAGAAAAACTGCATGCACTGCGTGTGCTTGGTTTCTAAATGGCAATTCAGCTTGTAATTCATTCTGGAAAAATACTTTCCATCTCTAGCCCCTAACTGGAAAATTGATGCTTAAATTGATTTACCTCCTGTGTTTCCAGACAGACTGGATGAGACAGACTTCATGTACATCAGGAATCGACCAAAACATGGTAACGTCTGGGATAATTTAAGGAAATCTACTGCTAATGCGCTTAATGCAGCTTAATAAATACATATCATCTCTTCTTTGCTTCACAGATCATAAAGTTCGCCAGAGCGCAATGTCAGAAAGGAGTGCAGGGACGCCCCCCTACCAGTCCTCCCCTCGCACGTCTTTCTCTCATTCCTCCCCTCGTCTGTCCATCTATCACTCTCACAATCTTCTGCCACAAGAGGGGGAGCGCCTGTCGTTCGCCCTGGATGACACATTCAGAGAGCTGGATGAGTTCCAGGAAGATCCACCTCTCTTCTTGGAAGAAAACAGCTGGGAAGGGGAGGAATCTGAGCTCAGCGACCCGACTCTTATCCTGCTCAACCATCAACAATTCCAGGTCAAAAAAGTTCCACTTCATTAGGTCTTTATTCATTGCGTGACCACATTGCACTCCAGTTTCCTTTCCTTCTGTCTTGTCTTTGGTCCTCCACCAATCTGTGTTTGTTACGTTTAAATGATACATAGTTGTGATCAAATTATCAAAATGTCGGTGCAAGAATTCACAAGATGACTTTTCCAAAACTGACTTCAACTCGCTTTTAAAATCGAACACAATCAGTTTTCTTTTCTATTGAGCAAAAAGTGGTTTACTGACAGGAATGAGACATTAATTGTTAACATTCAGAGGATGAAATGAGGGGATCCAGAATTAAAGATTTTCATAGTTTTTGAGAATTGTTATTAAAACTTCAATAATGAAACAATTGGACAGGTCACAGTGCATCATTGGAGAAAAACAGACAAGCATTATCAGACCCAAAGAGAATTATTTTGAATCAGGGATATGCATGATTTGCATGATCTCTGACTCTAGATATAGAATTATACTGCCTGGGGAAAACCCATTTGTGCATATGGAGAACATGAAATCTCCACAAAGAAAGGCCCATTAGTCCCGAAAAGAACAAAGGATATTCCCGAGCCAAGAGTACCACCACTACTACCACCACCACTGCAGTTCTTATGATCATCTATACTTCTTTTTTAAGTTAGCTGCAAGCAGTTCCCAGTCAAGGTTAAATTTGGTGAGGAAAAATATTGGGTTTTTTTCGTGACGGACATTCAACTAACTCTTGATGTCAATAGAAGTCCAGACCATTATTTGGCTGTACGTCTTGTTTCAACTGCCACTGACTCCCTGTAATATTGTACCTACGTGTTCATTTGTATACCTGCATAAGTCTATAAAGAATTATTGTGTTTCTGTATAGTTTACTTCACTTCTCTATTTAAGTTTACCGGCATGGATGACAAAAGCAACTTCTACATGGAGATGGATCAAGTATTTTTGATTGGAATTCGGGCTGCCTCACAAGATGTTTTCTACATGATTTTGGGCGTCAGTAGACATTCTGATTATTTCCATGCCAAAGGCCCAATTAGCATTTTTTTTTTTTTTTTTAGATATCAATTGATGTTGCTTGCTCTTTTGTTCAATTGGATTATGTATCAAAGGACTACTGTGTGTGCCATGTAATCAGAGTCTACAGATAATCACATTTCTGCAGTTCATCATGGGGATTTTCCAGTCCATGGTTGTACTGTTTTTTTAGATTAAAAGATAAATACCTAAACAGAAAAGTCAGTTCATCAAAAAGAAGAAA
Source organism: Lipophrys pholis (assembly GCF_963383615.2). NCBI lineage: Eukaryota > Metazoa > Chordata > Actinopteri > Blenniiformes > Blenniidae > Lipophrys > Lipophrys pholis. The sequence continues at coordinate 20,684,397 of NC_137629.1, forward strand.
AGAAGAAAAAAAAAAAAACCCTTGTCATTATATCATTTAAAACCACAGTCAACTGACATGCCTTTAAATCAACCTAATCAATCATCACATCAGAAATCCAGTTACTCTGTTGGCACTACAAAAAACACGTTTCATCCTCAAGCGAGACTTTTATGCCCCAGGTAAATTTTACTGACCTCAAAAACTGTTGTTTGTTGTTTTCTTCAGGAGGATTTCCTGCCCTTATATGACTTGCAGTATTCCTTTCTGTGGGCGACCTTTGGTGGTAAGACTGAGGACGAATTGTCTGGACACCTCGAGAGTGTCAGGGAGTGCGCAAAGAGACTGGGCATGCACTGGGCTCATCGGCGGGCGTGCTTTGTGCTAGGAAGACTGTGCGCTAGGAAGCTAAAGTTGTCCCAGGTACGCAATTTAGATTTACCGCCTGTGTTCTCTGCGTATGATTTAATACATTAGGCTATAATAGGGGGGGCTGTGGCTTATTCTGTCCATGTGTGAAATTGTTGAAGTTGCTTCCAATACTGTGTGAGGATCCCGCAAAGCCGCCTTTGCTCGTGTTGTGCAAGTTGGTGAATAAAGTAAAGCGTGTTGAGACTCTCAAGCAGTAAAATGCTGTTTAAGGAAATTCAATTCACCATTTACCATTTATTCCTCCCTGAAGACAGTTCAAGTGAGGAAGAAGAAGAGCTGTATCATTTTGAGAATCTTCTGGTAGTCCTCATAAAGCGTGTTTCATCTGTTTTTATGGCTACTGCTTTAAAACTTTCCATGGAAGGGACAATGAAGGCTAAATGCATTCAATAAACAGAGACTTCCTTTGTAAACAGAATTTTTGATGCAGGCTCATATCAGATGACTATCACTTACATGTAAATTTCTCCTCAGGCGCGTGTATACTACGAGGAAGCTCTGAGTGTTCGCGTCGACAGTTTCTCTGACACACCGCTCCTCATCGCTCTCTACACCAACCTCACTGCCATCTACCTGAAGCAGCGCATGATGGATAAACTGCCCCAGACCCTGGAGAAGGCCAGCGCCCTGCTCCTTTGTCTCCCCTGTCACGTCTTCATGTCCACGGACGAAGTGGAGCTGCTGCAGCTGCTGCTGAGGAGGGCAGTGGTCATGGTGGACAAACATCTGGAGGCTCGCGTCTGCTACCTCACCTCCAGCCTCTTCCTGCACCTCAAGAAGACTGATGACGCTCTTCCCTTTGTGGAGCGGCTCCAATTTCTCTCAAGAACTCTTTCTGCTGCTGAGTGCCGACCAATAGCTCCTGTGGACCTCAACTGGCTTTTGAGTTGGCTCTATCATCGTAAATATATGCCTTACTTAGCTCTCGCCTCTCTGAGCCTGGACTCAAGACAGGACCACTCCCTGCACAACGCCTTCCAGAGGATTGAGTTATTTATCAAGAACTCTGTGCGACTGAATCCGTGCTGGAAGGAAGGCACCTCCTTGCTGCCTGCTCAGATCGTGGTTTATTTGCAGCAGACCCTAGCAATAGCTGAGCAGGGGGAGGACATAAAGACCCAGAGGGACTTGTGCTTGGGCTTAGCCTCAGTTTACCAGCAGTATGGTGCGCTTGATGAAGCAGTGCGCTGTGCTCAGCAGGCTGTTGAGACAGGAGGCCACATAAACGAGGAGGAGGGCTTCGAGGCCTCTGTTCTTCTTGGGTGGCTGCTGGTGTTATCAGGCCATGCTGAGACGGCGCAGAGTATCCTACAGCCACTGCTCACATCACTACAGGTACAGCAATCAGGGAAGAAAAATCAGCAATGATATTTAACAGTTTTGGTTTTTCTCCAAATAACGGTCAGGTATACTATGTGCACATGTGTGCATCTCTCTGCAGGGAACAGACAGTCCCACCCAGCGAGGTGTCATCCATAACCTCTTGGCTCTGTGTCTGAGGCATCAGGGTTGTGTGCAAGAGGCAGGCTGGCATTTTCACTCTGCTCTGGCAATCTCCAGAGAGAGCGGAAACCAGAGGAATCAAGCCCTGGCATTGGCCAACCTGGGCTGTCTGGCATTAGATGTAGGTGCATCCTGGATCGCAGAACGCTTCCTGTTCAGGTCAGATCTCTGTCATCTCATAAAATACTTCCTGCAGGAACGATCTGACAAATTACCAAGAAGAACTTGCATTAATAGGATGTTTCTCATCTTCAACAGATCCCTCTACCTTTTTGGGGAGCTCTGCGAGAGTCCGACTGACGAGGAGCATGTGCAGACCTGCCTCTGGCTTGGGCGAAGTTACAGGGACAGGGGAAGGAGTCAAGACAGCAGGGCATGTTACGAGATGGGGCTACTAATTGCACTACACGCCAAAAACTTGCACAGTAAGTTAAAAGCATTCAACATGTTTACATATAAACCACAAGTCAGAAAGAAATCGGGTTAAGGAATCTCTTTATGCTTCAACTAAACTACTATGTACCAATAAAGATACAGAAAGCATGCCTTGTGACACACAGAAACCGGTTTAATAAGATTTTATTACATTATTACCAGCATATTATAAAGCCTGTTTGTGAGGCTTTCAAAACAACACTTTTATTTTCAATCTTTATTTTGAAACTAAAAATGTTATAACTGAAACATGACTTCTGGGCCCGTACGGAGGTGCAGAGGTTAACACTCTTGCCTCATAGTAAGTTGTTTCCCTGTTTGAATCCCTACAGTGGACACATAGGTATAAAAGTTTGTTGTAATGATGAATGGAATAAAGTGACCTCTGCTGGCGAATCTAAACAGTGGAAAAAATTATTGTAAACTGATTTGGCATTCATTATTGTCACTTACATACAATGCAACGCTGCATTAAAGTTAATTTCCTTCCTATGTGAGGACCCAGCCCATCTTCATGCAATTCATATATAATATTATCAATTCACTCATCTGTTATTCATCAGTCCATCTATCCATCTGATTTCTATTCCTGTTTGATCCAAGTTACAGTCAAATGGTCTGGGCCTATCTCAGCTGACCTGAGATGACAGAGGGTGTAAACCATAACTACAGTCATTAATTTACTCCTGCAAACAGACCAGTGATTTTTATGCTGCATTCACTCTGTTTATTTCATTTCTTGATAGGTCAGATGGTGGTGGCGAAGGTGCTGAGTCGTCTATACACTGACACGCTGCTCTACGGCCAGAGTATAGTCTACTACGAGCACTGTGTGTCTGTGTCCAGAGGACTGAAAGACAAACGACTGGAGGGAGAATATCTGGAAATTCTCAGCAGCCTCTACCTCTCTCTCAACACCGAGAGGTGACCTTTTCTCTGTGACTTTCACGCCACTCATTCTTTCCCCATCTGTAACTCTCTCTTCTTTATTTGATCACTATTTCATATTTTTAATGAACTGGACAGATCGTCTCGGAAGTCTCTCGACTACACCAAGCAGAGCCTGAGGATTTCCATCGACCTGGGCAAACGGGAGGAAGAGTCGGAAACGTGGCTGCAGGTGGGACGCATCTATCACCTCATCCAGGAGGACGAGCTGGCCGACATGTACCTGCAGGTGAGGGCGCAGGATGGATTCAACAGTTGTATGATGGAAAATAACTTTTTCAAAGTCCCAATGCGTTCTCTTTTCATTAAACTGTTCTTTGCTCTGTCGTTGTAATGTACGTAATATTTACATATTAAGTGATCTCTCACCTCATAATGACTCTTCTTACACATTCCAAAACAATCTAGAACCTTTTCTTGCATCTGGATCTCGTCACTATTTTAATTTATTATTATAAATAATCTTGCTATATTGTGGTTCAAGCTCGGTGAAGGTGGGCTCATTATCCGACACAAAAATTTTTAATAAAAAATACCTCTGGAAGTTTCCTACAGTCTAATGTCTGTTATTCACTAATTATATATATATTTTTTTTATATGATGTGATTGACAGGCAGCGGTGAAAACAGCCCTGAGGATGAATGACCCTCACTTTGCGATGAGCATCTACGAGGAGGCAGGAGACGTCTACTTTAAAGGCCACCGCAACCGGATGGCTTCCGTGCCTTTCTACAGGGTAAGAACATGTTAAATGAAGTCAATTCAAGACTTAAGCATTAAAGCTTATGTTAGGGGGATAAGTTAAGTCCAATTAAATCAAATCAAATCAAATTAAATTAGATTACATTTAATTGAATTTGATTATTTAATTTATTTATTTATTTTAAATCCTTGGTACAACTGATCTCAAAGTGCTGATTCGTTTCAGGATGGCAGTTTGCCATTTGCACGGAGCATCAGGGACATCGATTCCGAGTACCGTTTGTTAAGTAAGCTGACCGAGCTGCTGATGAACCACGGAGAGCAGGAGGAGGCTCTACAGTACGCCACCCTGGCTGTTCAGATCGCCAGCAAAACAGGTACAAGGCAGGGCGGAGCAAAAGTTGGGAGGCTCATGTTTTGTAAACTGCAATATAACTGACTTAAAAGATGTAAAAGTGGATGTTGTGCTTCTACTTACATATGCATTTTTTTTTTTCTACCCACAGGTGTGTGCGTGAATGAGAGGACCGCCTACCACCGGCTGGCTACGGTGTACTACAGCCTGCAGCAGTACGAGATGGCAGAAAACTACTACCTGAAGTCCCTTTCACTGTGTCCACCCGTCCTGCAGCAGCCGGCTGAGGCACACTACTACACTAAGCTGTACTGCAGACTGGGAAACATCACCCTGCATAAACTCAAGGTATAGGAGAGACAGTGGCCGGGTTCAAATGGACTAGAGTGAGCCACCTGATCCCTGTTCTAACGTTTTTCATTTTAGTCTGCTTGTTGCACCGAGTGCATGGATTTTCTCGGGATACTCACACAGTCCAAAAACATGCGTTATGGTATTCACTAGCTCTAAATGGCCGGTAGGTGTGAGTGTGATGTCATCTGCATTTGCCCATGAGATGGACGAGTGACCTGTCCAGGTGTACTTGGTCTTTTCCCGTAGTGAACTGGGATCTTCCCCCCATGATTCAAAGTTTTATAAATTGGCAGAAGATAGATAAATTGATACTCCTGCAGGAATGTAGCCCAAGACGACTGATGAAAAGCAACGACAAAGCCTTGGTGTGATCATCTAGATGACCAGCCAATACTAAAACAATCACAAAGACAACTTATTATCACGTGAAGAATATAACAAATATTGAAGGGTTGACATCTTATCGGGATTCAGTGAAGCTCATCCATGCATTTGTCGCAGAGGCCCTCTGAATAAAGATATTTCATAATCACAGAGGTCTTTACATTGGCCTCCTTTGAGAATAAATTGTAAATGTTAGTACTGGTCTACAAATTGCAGATCTGTTATGTTCCGATTCATCCAGACCTCCCAGGTCTTCAGAACCAAGCCTGCTTTCTGTCCTCAGAGTCAGAACCAAAGATGCTCAAGTGACTTTTAGGGTTTTTTTGTGCCAAATATTTGAAACAAACTCACATGCAATTGCAGGATGACTTCAGAATTCATCTCATATTCTAAAACATCCTGTTTGCTGCTGTTTTGAATTGCCTTGTTGCTGAAATGTGCTGTACAAATGAAGTCGCCTCGCTTTACCTGAAGAAATACAACCTTCAAAAAGTAGAAAAGTTTGTCACATGTTTTTGGGATACTGAAAAACAGACACATTAATTCCAATTTACCAAATCAAATAAACCTCACCACTTTAGGTCCAGAGTTAAGGTTGTTGTTTTTTTAACCCCTTCAAAAGTCCAAATATATATTTCGACACCAGATCCCATATTTTTTTTATTAATTTATTTTCTTTTCAAACTGTGACTGTTTCCTCCCCCCCAAAAAAGTCAGGAGTCTTTTGAACAGCTTATTATGAAAATGAAACTGATCAAATGTTTGTCTAATTTGATGTTGACGACCAGCTTTGACCCTTGTCCCTTGTGCAGGATGCTCACGATGCAGTGGGTTACTTCCAGTTGGCTCTGGCTGCAGCACTTGAGGACCGAGCTCACCCCGAGGCACTCTATGTGGTGTACATGAAGTTGGCGGAGATCCACGGAAACCACATGCCCGATGCTCAGCTGTGCCAAGTTTACATAGACAGGGCTCAGAGTCTGAAGAGAGTTTTGGCCGGAGTGGAAAGCGCCGCCGTTGGAGAGAAAAACACTGATGATGCAGACAGAGAGCCGGGCCAAAAGGGGGAGAGGAACTTGGATGCTGACGTGGGAGTTTTAGAAAGTTTGATAAAGAAAAATGACAATTTTGATGCACTATCTAAAGATGTGGAGGATGAAGATGATTCGGCTTCAAGAACAAGTGCAACCCATCCGGACTCAGAGCGCAGACACTCAAGCGCTGATCTGAAAGATCACAATCACTATCTCCCTGATACGGACGGCCCTTTTGCGGAGGTTCCTGGCTCTGAGTCAGAAATGATTGCCAGTCGGTCATACAGTGAGAGTATTTTAACGGAGTCCTTTGATACGGCAAAGGAGCAAATCTCAGACTGCAGCTGCTCCACTGAAACATCACAAACATACCAGAACCCAACAGATGGGAAAGACTCAGACTTTGATACTGGCAGCATGCGAAGTCAAATACCTGCTAATGACTCAAGGAACATCACAGAGGCAAGAGACACCGACTCTGAGGGTCAGTGTGAACAAAACATCCACGAGAAAGAGACAGATAGAGATCCAACTGAACAAGTATGTGATACTGAGAAGACACAGCGGTGACGCTGATAACACTGGCTCATCTCTCAGTGGAACTTTATGAATCTCACTGACGTTTCCTTCGTCTCGGTTGCGTCTCTTATCCGGAAAAGTGATTTAAACGTTCCAGCCACGCGGCACCTATTGTACGAAACACGATGTCAATAGTGTAAATACGACAGAGAATGAGTCGATCTGAAGCATGTGCCTTTGTGTAATATATTGTGTGACTGTGCACTGTGCTTGTCATATGTTTTCTACAGTTTTGTATCTCTGGTAGATATGACTCAAACATTAAAAATAATACTATTTTGTTTTGCCGAGTGTTGATTTTTCCATGTGCGTTTCTTCAAATGTGGGAAAGATTGATCGCGTCTGTGGCGCAATATTGCACTTAATGTTAAATCAAATTACATTGAATTAAAATAGAAGATAGCACATTATAATTCCACTTCAGTGCCATAACACTAAAATCTATCTGTAATTTATTTGACACCATTCTCTTCTGTGTCCGTACACTTAAAAGGGAGTTGGAATGGGTTGCCAGATTAGTTTAGCAATTTTTCATTGTAAATACTTTATGATTGTAATATATTTTCTTCATTGCGAGATGCAAACAAGGATAAATATTAGATTAGCTGTAAAGATATGCGTGAAAACGATTTAAGTTAAATGAAGAAAAGTGGGGGGGTAATAGTTGTTGGAACATTAAAGTTTCATTTGTACCTTTTAAACATTGTTTTAAATCTATTCATTAATGTGTTCATAGTTTAGAGCCTTTTTTAAAACAGATCCTGAGGTTGTGTCGGGGAGCAATAACAAATAGAATGATCTTTTTAGAGGAAACAGATTTTTTGGTGTGTTTTCTTCTACACTAGTGTCCCGTAGAGAGTTCTGTGACTCAACAAATGACCCAGTGGCCCACTGAAGAACATTGTTTACTCATTCAGGGGGAATTTGAGGGTCTATTAGCCAGAACACACACAAAAACTTGACCCCCAGGGATCCCGTCCAGCACGTGGGATGAGCTGTTTTGCCATGACATAAAATGACCCACACACAGAAAACATATGAGCAGACAAACGCTGAGACCCAGAGTGACCAGCAGATGGCAGTAGAGCAGCAGGCTTCACCAACATCGACCCAAAGAGAAGCATTGTGGCGTTATCGGTTACAAGAAGACTGAGAGAGAAATATGGAGGATATGATTCTTGCAAAGTTCAATGTATTTTGTACATCACTGACATTTATCTCATCCATTTATTTCTTTTTTACTGCTCTGGCTGCCGGAGGAAACTACATATGATCAACAAGTGAGTGCTTTATTAGCTCTCTAGTTTGTTTGTGTTGGTTGTCACCAGGGGATTAGGAGAATGTTTGATCCCAGGATGGTTCTTTCCTTTTTCAAAGAAAAAAAAGTTGTCCAATTCAAATAGGGTCCGTCCACTTTCAATCCTTGGACAACAACAACAACAACAACAACAACAACAACAACAACAACAACAACAACAACAACAACAACAACAACAACAACAGCAGCAGCAGCAGCAGCAGCAGCAACAACAACAACAATAATAGCAATAATGGCGATGACAAACACATAGTTAAAATAAGTAGTGTATTGTAAATAGGATAAGGATTAATTGCTTGAATAAATTAACAATAGAATAAGATTAAGTGCTAACTCATAACTAAAACAGTTAATAAATTAAAAAAATAACAAGTTGCATCATGTCATATTCTTGCTATCCTTAAATAAAGAAATGTGTTCTTAACTTTTATAAACGCCATCAGTCTTTGTATTACTACTCCAAGCTTCCATAGTATGTTTAATCTTTCTTTTATGCACTGAAAGGAAGTGAAACTTTTGGAATTTGACATCAATTAAAAGGTTTACTTATTATGTCTGGAAACCACTGGATGGCATTTGTATGTCTTTAAATTATACATTTATGTTTTGCACACCATTTGTTTAAGTCCATGTCCTAAAATGACCAGAAGATGTCAGTGTCGTCTAGATTTTTGTTTTGCATTAAAGGAACGTGGTGTTGAGGTTGTTGAGGCAGACGTACAGTGAAACGTAGCCTGGGGTATATCTCCTGCTTTAGAACAGAGAAAAAAAAGAGAGAAAAGGCTGAATACTGCAGCTGTAATATCAGAAAATATCTATTTTCATACGTTTATGACATTCATTAATGAAGCCTCTTTTGGGGCAATATTGAATTAAATGATGGCATTTGTATGTTTCTTAGACTTATTAGACTTGAGATTTGAGTAGAATCATACCTGTACTTAAAAAAAAAAGCAGAAGACAACGATAGGTTTGGTGTCACTTGGTGTGGTGTGAAATGTCCTCTTCTGTCTCAAGCTTGTTGGAGATGGAAAATGTTCATTAAGGTGCTCTTACAGTTTCCCGTGGGCTCACCACCGGCAGGAAGGTTCTTAATCGGTGCATTGTGATCTAGGTGACAGACTGCCACCCCCGCGACCCGGAAACGGATAAGCGGGAGAAAATGGATGGATGGATGCTCTTACAGTGTATATGAGGACATAGTTAAGCCCAATTCAAGGCCAGGAGAATCAGTGATTACAGTGGAAAAGAATGGAGCAATTAGAGAGACCTGTGATTTGTTGCAAAAAGGCTGAGGGAAAATAGGCTTAAAATCTTTAAAACACAGTCAAAAATGAACTTTGAAAAGAAAACAACTGGGGACAGGGACAAAACAAAGACGTGGAAGCGCGAGAAGAAGCGGCAGGCGCTCCTCAAGGGCTGCAGTCCTGCATGGTATTGATGTGCTCTGCTTCAATGCACCTGACTGTAATGAGCGGCTTGTTATCAGGCTTTCTGCAGTACTTCGTGATGACACATTCATTACATTCAGGTGTGTTAGGGCTGGAAGTCATTGAAGGCATGCAGGAATGTGGCCCTCCAGGACCACAAGTGCCCGCCTCAGAGCTGGAACATGCATTTAAAATGAATAGGATCAACATGAGGTTTCTTTCTTTCTGCGGGTTCAATAAATGAGTGTACCAATTTGACAAGTTCAATGTTTCTTGATTTATTATTCAACATACGAATAAACTTTATGAACCTCAACATTAATCTTTGACTATCAGCAAATCAATGAAATTTAACATTGTTCTAGTCCAATTGCATATGTGGGTGTAGACATTTATTTGGTTGTTAAAACTGAAAAACATTTCAGTATCTGATGGGAATCTCTTGCACCGATCTACCCTGGTGGCGAAGACACATGCCAGTTTTGTTTCTCTATGAGCAATAATAGCTATTTTTCGGGACAGTGAATGAGTGAAAGAGGCTTTGAGATAATCATACATGAAAGAGAGTAAGTTTTGCATTGTGCACTATTCATTCACATTCATTCAAGGAAGCACACACACAAAGAGGGGAACAAATACCTCCGATCCTTCACAGGAGTGATTTGGATATTATCCCTGAATGAGGATGTCATAAATAAAATTGAATGTTATTTTGTTGTGTTTTGCTCCCAAGATAAAGTGTGTATATTATATAATGTATATAATATTCTAACATCTTCTTTTTCTATCAGATGTACATTGTCACTGGTATTAGGGGACTCAATTTGTCTGTCAGCGTTGCATCTTACTCTGCTGATTTGATATTGAGGCTTTGGAGTTGTTCCTATGATCTTACTAGCCAGGATTCTGATAAAATTATATTTTACTCATCATAATAACTGTAATCTGTTCTCAGTAAGGCATTCCAATGCCACATCGAAATGGGTCCATTTTAAAAAGAAAATAAAGAAATGGGATCATTTAACAAGGGATGAGTGATGAAATTCTGTGTTTGACTAGCCAACAATTTGGCACAGTGCGACAAAACAAAGAGTTCCAACAAGGATAAACAAACCAAAAATGTCAACTATTATTTGCAGAAAAAGTCAAAGAAAAGACTGTTTGCATATGCAACGTGCGTGCTGAATAATGTCGTGAGGCTCGCTGCAGCTCGAGTTCCCTTCCAGCTTTAAACAGGCCCTGTTGTGCCAAAACAAGCACTGAATTGTTCTTCCTTTTTAAGTAGCTGCTCCCCCAAAGTTATTCTCAAATGATCTCAAGGGACTTATACTTAACAAGTTTACACCAAAGCTCGATTAAACTCTTGCACTGGAAATGCAGCAAATTTGGACTGTCACGTCTGACAAAACTCCACATGTGAAACACCAAGTGAGAAATCAAATTCTAGAGCTTTAACAATCACTGAAGTTTTAAACTGTCTGTGGCATTTACTTCAGGTGAAAAGCTTTTTCTCCTGTAACTACGTTTCTGTATGAAGAGTACTTTACATAAAAACCCTTTGTTACCGTTTTCTTGAGTTGTAAAAGGATGTCGCTTCGCATTTTGTTTTAGATGACACTATCTGACTAAAAGACAACAGTTTACAAACTACTTGGAAACCTCTGCAGCTACCGTAAAAACTAGTGTGTGAACTATTTTCAAGAATTCCATGATAAATAAGCACATTTAAAGGGACATAGTTTAACTAAAACGACCTGTTACCCTGGATTGGATAAAATACGTCCCAATAGAGGATAAATGGATGGATTTTCTTTGAAAGGAAAACTACAAAAGAGTAACCAATCTCTATATCCTGGAGGCTATTTGACTTTCCTAGTTTTAAACAGATGTGTCTAATTTGTTGGTTTCCAGAAAGGAAAAAAAAAAAACTGTAGGTATATTCTGAGGCGGGCAAAGAATGTCACTGTTTAGATGGGTTCAGCTATGGTAAAGAAAAACAAACACACAAGGTATCGTCAAAAATCTTCAGTATGCAAGTAAACAGGGACACATTTGTGGAAACATGCTGATCGAGTCTGAGTGTCTGGTGTCACTGTTGGACTTCAAGCTGTTTGAGAAACAAATGATTTTAAGTCCGAGTGTAAACGAGGATGTGGTCTGCCCGGAAAAGAGTTCAAAGTCAATATATCACTAAATCCTCTTCCAAACCCTTCCACTCACATTACCTCGTCCTGCTTCCTTTGTAATAAATGCAAAGGTGGACTATAATATAAAACCATCATGAGGTTGTATTGATTACAAGTGGCCAGGCGAGGAAGTAAATCAAATAAAGGAGATGCAGCTCGAGGTACAAATACAAGAGAAAAGTTAACACCCCTCAGGCTCGAAATCGATGACGGTCCAGTGTTCACAGCCTTGCGGCTGACCGACAGCAGAAAAATATTTGGGTGCAGGGGGAGAACGGGTGGCGCAGAAATCTCTGCATGTCCACCAAATCTAAGTGATCCAGCGATAAAGACACAACAAATGAATCTTTTTGAAACACTGCGGAAAATAAGGCCAAGTCTGCGGATGTTTTTGGAAAGACCATTTCTACCCACGTAAAACAGCACAAATGCTCCTCATTAGTGTTGTCTGGCATGCAATGTAAAAATAACAAATAAAAAGAAATAACAGCAACATTGTTACTGATATTCTAAAGCTTTCCCCCCACTTTTCCACTAACTAGAGTGTGTCCCATAAATGCATCCAAGGAATCTGTGCGACCGTCTCCATCTGTAGCTCATTATGGCGTCTATGTTTCTGAATGCAGAAGACGAGCAGCTAAACAAATAAAAAATAAGTGTGAACAATGATGCAAGAGGCTTGTTTGTCTGGACCACTATGTTCCGTTCAAACAACAAAAAAACCAAAACAAAACCCTGATGTCTTTTGGCAGCTCTTTTCCGGGGGTCATTAAAGTGGATCCTCTGCCTCCATGTCACCTTATCCTCTGCCTCCCGGACTGTTATCAAGCCAACCATGTCCTCCTTCACCACATCTGTGAATCTTCTGGTTTCTCCTTCGTTTCGTTCTGCCTGGCAGCTCTGTCATGTTCTGTAGCACACAAAATATCTACCCTCCGTCGCTTCATTCTGCCGTCCTCTCTCCTGAATTGTCTTTATCCGAGAGTGGTAAAATGAATTGGTAAACAGTTAACCCGGCCGTCGTGTTTAACGCCAGACGCCCGTGCTGACACAACCCTCACCATTTATCTGAGCATGGGACCAGAAGTCCACAGAAAATGCCCCGACAATGGCTGCCGTCCAGAGCCAAAAACAACATTTCACTCTCTCAGAAAATAGAGTCTGAGATCATTTCCACTCTAGAAGAAGCTCTTAAAATCATGTTTTAATGAAGAAAACTACTGTTTACATCAGGGGTGGTAAACATATGACTCGAGACCCATCAGACGGTCTATTTTAGCCCATGCACTTATCAAAACGTTCTACTAGATCAACTTACAAAAAGGTAAGATTGTTTTTTATTTAAACTACTTTTTTTTTTTTTTTTTACACTGAAAATTATTTCCAAGTAAAGTGAACTTAGTGCTTTTCCTGTCCCAGGATCCTGAGATCATTTGAATTAACTGGAGAGTTTGTTTGATAGGTTGTTCAAAGTCTATCGTCCACTAATATCCCCCGACTCTTTGTACATCTTTATTCTATCAGTCTGTGGTGCTCGGGAAAACTGATGGCTTGTAGGTATTGTAAGTATTTGGTGTTTTGAATTACCGAATGAAACACAGTAAAAATAACAAGATCGTGTTTTGTTGTGTTGATAAAAAACTAACTAGAATTTTTATTGTTGATTTTACAGATTCAATTAAAGGAGACATATCATGCTTTTAAATCCTTCCTTTTTACATATAAATCATACAGTTGTGGTCTATATAAAGCGGAACTGCAATGCTTGGGTCTGAATTCCTCATTATTAGAGCTCCACAGGGCCCTTTTCTACCCCTTTTCTGATGTGTTTCTGAGAGCAACTCGTTTTGGGGCGGTCTCTTCATACCCCGCCTCCTCTCCAGGTTGCAGAGGTGACACTCGGTTCAACGTCACCCTGTTCGGCCATCTTTGTAGTTTGATAGAACAGATACAATTATCTAGCGGCGCAGAAACTTTATATTCACTCATTATTTACAAAATGTCAACAACGGAAGATTTGTCCATCCAGCCATACATGTTGGAGCCAGAGTCGGACCCGGCGGAGCGAGATGAAAATGACGATGATGCAGAACAACGTCTTCATATAGATGTAACGCAATGGTGTGTTACTATATTTACACTAACTTCTCCATCCATGCCCACTACTACAATACTGCCTGTATTACAACGACTATTTAACACAGAAGTTACATTATAATCTAAAACGAGCACACAGCGCTAACATATGAAGACGGTGCAACTGCTAATGCTAACAAAACAATGACAGGGACGTCTTATCATCACACTTTTTAGCGTTATATACAGCTTACCGAAGTGCTCTGTTCGTCGTCTCCATAGATAGAAGGAACTGACCGCTCAATCAGACCAAGTCTTTCGGCAAATCCTTCTTTATACTGGCGGAGGTTGCTGAAGCAGTCGTCCTTAAAGTGATTCGCGCACACAAAAATGACCTTACCCACAGATGTGGGTACATTTCTGTGAAAAATAAAACTCAACCAGGCACTTCGAAAAGGTTCTGATGCTGGGAGACGGTGTAACGAAGCTTGTGGGTTACTACATCCAACAACCGAACATTTCCACTTATCCTCTCGTAACTTCGGTTGGACTACAAAATCGCAGCGAGAAACCAAAATGGCGGATTGCTCGAAGTGTCGATGTCCTAATTTGGCAGTTCCGCCGGGAATACTGTGACGTAATAGTTCAAAAAACGTAATAGAGAATAGAAAAATCGAAACGGATCGCAAAATATGACCAAAACAGAATATAAAGATATCAACAGAGCACCTGAAGAGACTACTTTGAACTTTTCTGTACTTCTAAACACTCTAAATATACAACAACATGCATTTAAGGGCTAAAAAAGTGGATTTAGCATGATATGTCCCCTTTAAGTTAAATTTGAATTTTGAAGAGGTGTTTGTTCTGTGCTGTGCTGAGATGAGACAGACTTCTTTTTTTTTTTTTTTTAACCGACATTAGCCTGGAGAGAAACACTTCAAGAGTTCAGATATGAAGCTAAAGAAATAAACACCAGTGATTGGAGTATTTTAGGATGCAACCAATTCCAAAGAAATTAAAATGCTTTATTTTATTGTATTTTGCACCAGGAGGCAGCTTTGAAATTCAGATGAATGTTCCCACCTTATCTTTCTTTTAAAAATAAGAAGTTTTTCAGGTTTTCCTTATAAAATATTGAATTTAATTTGGGCTTTTCCATGGTCGTGGCCCCTCAACCAAAATGAGTTTGACACAACTGGTTAACCACTGGATAGACCAAACCGCATTTTTATTTTATTTTTTTTTAAAGAAGGGAAAAAACAAAAACAGACCAAGATGGTGTTTCACTTTTCAATAATCAACCAGATGAAATGAAAAAAAAAAAACCAAGAACAGAATGATGCTGAGTGAGATAAAGTTTCAGAGCAGGAGGTGCGAGATAGCACTCTGTCTCCAATCTACATCTGCATCTGCGTTCAATCTGATTAAAAAAACAAACCATTGACATCTTTCATGTAGATTTAAACCTTTTTGGGGGGATTAGCTCGCTTATGAAAACTGTGGTTTCAAAAACATAATTTTGTGGATGTAACTGGACTCCTCGAAAGCAACAACAATATTGTAATGAAGCAGGCGAAGGGAGATAAGGTGACACGTGGCTGCTTATAAAGCACACCTATCTATAAAGAGAAGTCCTTTAAAACATCTCTGTCTATTCCTGATGTTACACATAATGGGTTGATCACTGAAACCACAACACACACACACACACACACACACACACACACACACACACACACACACACACACACACACACACACACACACACACACACACACACACACACACACACACGCACACACACACACACACACACACACACACATACACACACACACACACACACACACACACACACACACACACACACACACACACACGTGAGGCTACTGTATTCCAGTTTGTCCCATCACGGGTGATTGGAGACCATGTGCCCTCTATAATCTTAAGTAGAGTTACTGTGTGGGGTTGGCTACTCCTGAAAAGATGACCTCACAGCAAATTAAACTTTCCATGCTGTCAGTCGCGTCTTGTAGCCTCAGTTAGGTTGAGGTGAATAACTGTGATGAAAGTGCGGGCTGCATGACCTTTCCTCTTGTTTCACTCTGGCTTTAGTGATTTTCATCTAAAGGGGTTTATGTTGACAGGGACTGTCTCCTCTCTGTGGGCGTGACCCAGATCTGAAGTTGTAAATGTCTGGGAGGCTTTATTGTTTTTCAGGATTTTCAAGTTCCGTCTCTGAACATAGTCGGGGTTTTTTCTTAACGTTGACTGCAACTCAAAGTGGGTCAACCATGTTTTTAGTCCCATACTAGTACTTTGTGAGTGTATGGTAGTCTTATCTACAAACAATAAAAGTCCTATACTGAATCACAGGGCCTTATTGGAGTCATACATTTATATTGTTGCATGCAAATCTCAAATCCGTGCATCTATTTACTTGCAGATATGGCTCAATATGATTCGCCGTTGCTCCAGTGAGTTTTAGCCTGAGATGTCCTTTACATACAGTTCATAGCTTCAGTTTCTCAAGCCGTGCTCATGTCGACTCGAGCTCCACGGCTGAATACTTCTTTACCATTCGACGTTGACCATGAGCCCATAGTGCCACAAAAACTCACACGTGTTAGCCCTGCATAGCTTTTAGTGCAGTACCATATTAGGCATCCAACTTGACAAATATCTTTTTCTCACACCAGCATGTCAGGAAATGCTTGTGGGAGTTTACCAGAGTGTCAAAGGGACAAAGCTCTATCCCGTAAAGATGGACTATGACAAGGCCTAACAAGTCAGGCTGCGACGGGTCAAGCCCGGCACTTCCCACTCATGTTAGGACTCCACAAAAATGTGAGTGCTCCCCCCTCCCCCCATTTTATATGATTTAAAACCTGTACATTGTTCAGCTACTTCAGGAGATTAACTCTTTCTGGATGAGATCCATTTACACACCATTTACCAGTGAGCGATCGCCGTAATTCCAACACGCTGTGCTCATATGTATAATAAACACTGCAGCAGAGCCTTCCTCCGACATGTGATAATAAAGAGGTGTGTGGCTAATGTTAGTTTTCCATTTTAACCGGGATTTCTGATGGCTTTACAGCAGCAAGACTGCTGCTTGATAAATGCATTCCTCAGAAGTTACTCCCTGCGGCTCAAATCGCACCTCACTGTGCAACGCACCTCCAGAACTGTACTGCAGCTTTACATAAGGCACTGCTTTGACTTCACAAAGAAAGCCAAAGGGGCATTTCACAAAGGCAATTGGTTACTATTAAGAATACAATACACTAGAGTTGACTCAGCCAAATTGATTAATGTGAGACCAATTATGGCTGCTATTTTGTGTGATGATTGACCATGAAGAAAGAAAGGGGAAAAGCATTCAGTGTTCAGACACATTGTAATTGTAGTTATTGCTCACTGCAATCGTATTTAGATTATCTGAATGCGTCCGCCACAAACAGCAGCAAGAAGCGAGCGGACAAAACCAAAAGTAATAGCTTGACTTTTGTAATGTATTGCATTAGTATAAAACAAAATAGTGGGTTTTTTTTGTTGTTAAAATGCTGTTTTTGTGAATTATGGACATTTTATCAAATCGGGGGCTCTAACTTGTTCACATGGTTGCTGATCTTGTCCAGGCTAATTATCTAACCTGCTTCATGGTTTAGATTTCAGGGTTTGCTCAAGTCGGCTGTAAGTTGGGAATGTCAAACCGATTTTAGTACACATGGATCCAGTTTTGCAAATCCGTCCCCAACCGCATCCGCCCGTACTGTAAATAGTAGACCTGCGACCGAACACCTGATAAAACACGAAGTCTCCGCAATGACTCACTTCCGAAATGCTTCATTTTTCTTTAACTTGTGCAATCACTTTTCACAGCGAGGGAGGAACTATACATTCAGACACAGTGTGTTTGATTTTGCACATGTGCATTAAAGAAGACGATCAATA
This sequence comes from Lipophrys pholis, assembly GCF_963383615.2. Lineage (NCBI taxonomy): Eukaryota > Metazoa > Chordata > Actinopteri > Blenniiformes > Blenniidae > Lipophrys > Lipophrys pholis. The sequence goes on from NC_137629.1 coordinate 20,702,077, forward strand.
TATGGTGCCATTGTAATGGCTGCTCAGTTAGAAAACGTGTTGAACCATAAAAGGGAGTAACAACAATTTCCCAGACGCGAATAAAGTGGTCTGGGAAAGGTCCATCACTTCCCGCTGTGCAGACTTTGTGTGATTCATTTGTTTAAAAACGAACAAATACTAAATTTAGTGGTGTGCTTTCATCTGATAACATTCATGTTTATCTTTACCTGTGAATGTATGCATTTATCTTTTTCGCCTTTCCAAAACTGTTTTGCAGGTTCCCCGTGGGTACCGGGCCCGTTTCAGTACTCTGGAACATTATGTCCTAATTTCTCATATGGGCGGAACCAGTACAGGGATGTCATAATATCCTTCAGATGACAAAAACATCATGTTAATATTAATAAAAAAATAATATATTTTCTTTTGTTTCAGTGTGAAGACGTACAAGTACATTCTGGAATTTCCAACTCAGCGATGGCCATACTAAAAAAAACGCACCTGTTGGATGTTTTCACAAATTCAAACTCACAATGTGGTTTTGATGCTGATGTTGCTTCGGCAACTTTTATTTTTGACTATTGCTTATTTGATATATCTGGCATATTTGACATATTTGATACGTTAGTTGAACCATACATGCTCACTGTTGACAATTGCACATCCCGGATGAGATTGAATTTCATCGTAGAATCGTACAAACGCTTGATTGCACAGTAACAATAGAGATTTATTTCTATCTCTTACAAAAAGGTGGCTAAATTTCACTCTGTTACTGATCTCTCAGATTGTGCCTCTATGTTGTGTCATGCTTGTCTCTCAGTGTGATCCCTGGCGATTAACTTAGAATCCACAGATACTTTTTATCAAATTGATCTTTACACTTTGTGGCGTCATCAATTTTTTGTCCGCAGGCTGTTTGTTTGACATCTCCGTTATGGGGTTTAAGCAGTCTTAAGTATGTTTCTGTTTGTTTTGTGCTAAATCTTGCAAATCGAGGGAAAAAAAAAAAACAGACCCATTTTCTGCTGATAAAGTCTCTTTAATTGGGGAAAAAACAGTGATAAATGTGTTTTTTTTCTTATGTGAATGCAATTCACTTGAAACTGGGTCGTGTGCCAGCCCCTGCTGACCGCGAGCAGTTAAGTTATTATGTGTGACCACCCATACACTCCGTTAGGAAAACTGTCTGGACTTCCTTTAATCTATAGCCAGAGCACATTATTCATCATGGGAACCACAAACAACTGGAAGCAGTTTGTTCTGGAAGGATCTGCTCACACATACACACTTTTCACAAGTGCACTGCAAGCCTCCGTATGTTATCGTTACTGTTTTGTCATTACAGCTGATATGAAATGAAAGTTACAGACATGAAGGTTGAAGCCAGAAATATGTGTGTGATCTATTGTTTATTGAGGACTGCAAAATAAATATAAAACATAATAGCAACAATTAAAGGGAATAATAAATGGTGACAGAGGGAGAGGAATGGCGTACACTACTGTTAAAACAATCTTCTTTTTCAGTTTTACAACAGAAATCAAAGATATTCTTTACGTTACACATTTTTGAGTTGATCTGGTTATGAGTTTTATCAAACCAATCATTTCTGACTCCGAACGGAGGACGGTAAACGTATTGGATCATGACAATTCAGACTGGGATGAATCCTTCTGTTCCACTTTCCAGTAAGAGGAAACAACAGATAATGTCCTGCTGTCCCTTCACATCCATTTTGATCTGCTCCAGAGGCATCATTCATTATGTTATTAACCCCTGACCCCAATATCCTCCACTCGGATCAATAACGTCACTTCTGTCTTATGGATGTGTTATTATTTGCCAAGTGACTTATAGCAGATGCCACATGAATACAGATCTATTTATTTCAGCATTAACGTTTGCAGCGAAAATCTCTTTTATTTTAATATGGGAGTCTGGAAACATGGATGTCAGGAGTAATCAACTTCAAGATTCAAGATAACAACATAAACGGTCAAACGTATTCTGCCACACTGTATTTTGAGCCCAGATAGACTCATGTGAAAATAACAGTATCCCAAGGGTGACGCTGGCTTTTTACCCACACATTTGCTCCTTTCTGAAACAGTGCCAACAATAAACGACATGCACTCAAGGAGGAAACACAAAACGGGCATCTCGTGGTCATTGTCACAATACTAAATAAACGAAACAGGCCAGACACATGGCAAAAATACGCACTGCCTTAGAATAACAAAGACAGCTCTGTCCTCAAATTAAGGAGACATGGTGCAGATTATAGCCAATATTTGTAAAAGCCTGTGTAAATTGTGAAGTTCATCATTTATTGTATTGTCTTTATTTATTGTATGGGCCCAATCAGAATCCAGATCAAATCCTTCCCTGTCCACATATGTGAGAAACAACACAGATTGAAATGGGACTTCCTGACTTCATTACATAAGTGTACGGCTAACTGAAGATACAAATTATGAGCAGAACGAGGTAAGTGAATCCAGTCGTGTCAGGAAGAACAAAAATGGTGCAAGTTGCTTTAATAATCATGAATATGTGCATCAACAGGAAGAATGCACTCAGTTTGTGGTTGGACCGAACGGATTTTCAAGCTCGAGTAGTAAAGTTTTAAAGACTTCTTTCATTGCATTTACTTTGGCATCAAAAAGAAATCGTTTGCTTGAATAACCTCGGGTCAGGTGAAGTTAGTTTGTCAGCAGAAAAAAAAAATAAAATAAAAAAATCTGAGATGGGCATGTAAATGCACGTACACACACGGACGCACGCTAGTAAGACTCTTGGGAGTGATGGGGCGGCAGACCTTGTGGTGCCTCGGCCACAGTAATCTCAGGGAACATATTGATCGATCTGAGAAAATGTTTCAGTCACATATAAAGTATATTGCGTATGTTATGTCACTGCTCTATTCAGCAAAACAAACAAAACTATTTCCCCTCATTTTTTGCTTTTTGCTTTGCTTGAGACGACATGAAAGGTGCTAATATGTAGTAACATTTTTTTAATAATCTTAATCTTAATCACGACTCAGAGTGATTGTGGCTGATCCCAGAGTTCTATGTCTTCAGGCATCTTGGTGGACTGGCACATGTAAAAGCCCTCCAAGACACGAAGCATTGGGGCTGACTTCAACTGAGGTCGCAGAGAGAAAACTTAAGCCTTAGAGGAAAAACGGAAGAACGGTGCAAAAGTGGGTCTGTTGAGGCTGAAGATGCCACAGCAACCGCACTCTTTTACGGAACAGAGACAAGAATGTGTTGGTGGACGGCCAATGGTGTTTGCACAGATCTGGAACGGACCAGCGTTCAAAGTAATTCAGAGTTTTGCTTTGTTTAATTGACTAATTGCTGGGCTCTGGCCCCCTCTCTAATTGATTCCTTTGTCAGTGTGCAGTTTGAACAGTGTCACATTTCAAAAATCACAATGACCTCCTGAGACAAATCAACCTCCTGGTCAACACAAACCAGTTTTTCAAGATAAAATTACAGCAGCATGGCAGATACGTCCTTGTTGCTCGGTTGCACATAAAGCTCAGGAGAAACCGCCATTGCATTTTTAAAAAATCTTTTATCGGTTGAAGTAACTCTTGAGTAACTAATGCGTTTATTTACATCCCTGCTAAATGTACATGAATAAGTTGATGATGTCATGAAGAATAGGATTCAATAGATGTGCTAAATATTGAGATTTCTGGGTTCAGAATATGTGAGAATTGAGAAACTCTCACAATTTATATTGAAATCTTCGAAAAGTTAAATAATATGACAAATGGAAAGACATGCAATTTAAAAAAGCAAACCTAAAAAGTAAAAACACATTATCTTTAAGGACATTTGTGCTGAGTTGTTTATACAGAAGTCAAAAAACCTCCACTCATTGATCCAAAGTACTGATCATCCAATCCTCGGTGATTTTTGATTTTGGTTCAGTTTTATCAAGAAAGTTGGGGTCAAGGGTCATGGTCAGGGACCCACAGTGGTGACCATGTCAGCAGTGGGATTCAAACCGATCCAAACGCTGCTTCTCTAACCTTCAGGCCGACACTGCCAACGTTTATACAGTTTTCAGAGTTTATGACACATAAATACACACAATGAAGTTTATTCTTACCATTTCTGAAAGTCACAGAGTAAATTAATCTCCCCTCATCCTTTAAACTCAATGGTAAACAAATTTTCTGAGTATTTCAAGCCGTGTAAAGTTGACCAGTTGGCAATGTGAGAGTTAAGAATCAAATGAAACACAAATACAAAGTGAAGCAACTGCGACACTTTCATGTTGAATGTGACCACTTTACTTCTTTCCGCTGCTCGTGGGTGTAACTTTGGCCATTTACACTGTGTTGAAAGCTTACAATTCAAATCCCCATTATCAGTGAAAACAGCAAAGAAATGGAAGAACAGAGCAGCCAGAAGCAGCAGCTCACTGTAACTATACAAATACACCACTTTGATGAAGAGATATTTTCATATTTAGCTGAACTCAGTACAATTTATTACTCGGTCTTCCACAGGAGTCGTTTTTGTGGCCCACTCGATGAAATTAATTGCTCCATAAATTGTTAGTCACAGCTCAAGCTGTGATATCATCTCTCTTATAATAAAATAATCAACATATAAACGAGTCTTTAATATGTATTTGATTCCTCTGTACATGATATCATGCTAAAACACTGAGAGTAAACCAAGTCGGGCCCTGGAAATGCTCATGAGATACCCCTTCGTGCTTTGTGTTTTCAGTGCAGTATTTCAGCTTTGAGGGGAAAATGTTTTAGATTGATTAGACTCAATTTTTCTTTGAAATGTGACTCTGTTCTGAGTTTCACACACACACACCACAGTGTTTACGTGCCTGGACATTGTGTCTTCACATAGTGCACCGTTTCCCAACGCTGCCTCTGAGAAGCCAGCAGCCAGACATGGTTCAGATGCCTCCTTCTCCTGCACACCTGACTCAAACCAACACTTTTTCACTGCTGAAGCCTGAAGACTCATCCATTTGCAGCAGGTCTGTTGAAGCATCTGCTCCTCACAAACGCAGATATAACCCCCAGTGGAACTACGTAGGGCGTCAGGGCGTTTGCATGTACTTGGCACTCCGCCTTCACCCTTTGATCCATGATCCTGTGACATTGAGCTGGATAAAGCAGTATTGAAGAAGACTGCACCTTCTTGTGACTGTCTCAACATTATTATTAACTTGTGATCAAACCAACACCTGCAAAGTATTGTGAGACAAATCACATTTTTTATATAGCGATTCGATAATTTTCTTATTTTTTTTGCCTTTGCAGTCGACAGGGTGTTTTTGCCTGATTATCCCACCTCAGAAGCAGCGTTCCAAAGGTTAGGCTATACTCAGACATGTAATCCCAGACCACCCACGCAGCAGGGAAATACCCCGTAATATGGCCTTTGTGGACAGAGGTCGTAACCTGCAGACTCACAAGTTCTCTCTGGGTTTGTACTGTAGGAGGTACGACAGCATAATAAGTCTCACCGGCGAGTCACAAAGTCTAAATTAGCAACAGTGCCTCCTCGGTGGAGAATGACCATACGTGCAACATGTAAATCACACTAACAACAGTTCAACAGTGCGTCTTTAGCATTAAATGTGTAAACCCAACATGGGCTTCACATTGCTTTTTCCATGCATCTGAATTTGTGTGACAACCGTCAATGTTTGTAAACTTCATATAAAAAGATGAAGACATTGTTTTGATGGATAGACACATGAAAAACGCTTTACACTGGCCACATACCAAGACACTTTTATGGCTCTATATCTCGACTGTCCTCCCCCTTTTGGATGTCTGGAGAAGAATTGGGGGCCCTGTATAATCTACAAAGCATTAGTCAGACATGTAGCATTTAAAAGGGGAGTATTTTGATCTCCTCCCCGTTCACCATATCATCCCATTCAATCATCCAATGACAACAGTATTTTCCAGTTTCTTTGAGTTAAGGAGTTGGACTCTATTCCTTACTTTCACCACAAAGAAGACATCAATGAGAACATTACACGTGACACGTACATAATTTATTCCAATACAAATCTTACATCAAGTACACTTTCTTTTTTTCATTTATTAAATAAATACCACAGGACACCACATGTTGCAACAGGCTTCATTACCTTCAATAACTTGTGCGAAAATAGCTTGTGAACATTTAGTAAACATTTATGCTGAATGATTTTTTTTTTTTTCCACTCAGACCACAAAAAAACAGAAAGAAAAAAAAAGGAAAAGTTCACATATGACAGGCTTACGTGTTATAAAGCAAAATTTGAATTTCCTAGAAAATTCACATTAGCTCACATTTGTTTCTCAGATTTGGCACAGATGAAGAGGCAAAAGTGTTTCTAGCTCGTGAACTAAATGCTTTTTTAAAAGATCTACGAATGTTTCACAAAAGTGCCGTACAGTGCTATTTTTAAGTTAGGAATATGACCATATTCAAAATCATAAGTTCATTCAGGCGAAGTTCATTTGGCACTAGTGGGATCAGTGAGCGCAGCATTAGGATGAGTCCACCGACGCTTCGATGGTGTTAAATTGCAGCCATCCACATCGCACAATGCATCCTTTTACACGTGTCATTATATGCACACCACATAGTTGATAATCCTCTGAGACTGGGGCTTTCAAAGTGTGGGAGGATCTCATTCAGAGCTTGATCCACAAGTTACAAAGGCTTATTCTATCAGTTTTGATCCAGTAGACTTGCAATGAGTTATCCAATAAAATAATCAACAGATCTGCCCTCTGATGGCCCCCAAGAGACTCCGACCCCACATTTTAGAACCCACTGCTCTAAGACTCATGAGTCACCTGGAATCTACTTTTAAAGAGAGTTTTGTTGTAGCTGCGTGAGTGTTACCACACCCATGGATAAATCGAGTAGAATCAGCTTCAGCACTACGTGCGAGAACTGAATGTTCATTGTGTGCATCAGTAAGCACCGTGTATGGTTTCAATCCATCAGCTGTGCGTGGAATGTCATAGTGTTTCGGCTAATCATTCAAGACCCATTGCACATAACAGTGATGTGTCCTCCAGCACTAGGGAGGTGAAGGCATGAGCTGCATTCCTCATTATACAGCCGTATCGATGAAACAGTAACCCCTCAATAACTCTCCTCGAGACAGCCGAGGTGTAAGGATAAGCCACTGCCAGGAGGGAGCAGTGTGCACGTACGGTTCATAACCTCCTCCACCCGGGCTAAAAACCGATCACTTTGAAAAGGAAATGGCACAAAAGTCCACCAACACGTCACCACACATACAAAGTAGACATGCAAACAATCACTTGGACAGTGCATTGAAAAACAACACGTTTTAAAGACAGGCATTGTTTTTGTTTTTGTTTGTTTTGGGTGTTTTTCAACCAACAGGCTCATAAATTAAGTGCCAATGCTTCAGGTAATTGTGAGTGAATAAATACAACATATCAAAAACTTGATTTGTTTTGTGCTTTGCATGTACTGTACAGTGAAAATGATGAAACGAGGGGAAAAAAATAATTACTGGAAAATATTATGACATTCAACCCCCTGCATTTACTTTGCTGTAAATCCTTAAAAGGAAAAAAAGAAAAAAGAAAAACACAACAAGAACAACATCGTGGAAAGCTTGTTTTTCACATGGCAAACTGTGACGTATGATGACACCATGTTTACGTCTGTTCCTATGGTCTGTGACAACTGAATGGAGCCACGCAGTACGTGGAGATTCCACTGAGGGAACAAAGTTCACAGTTTAGACGATGTCAGCTGACCTCCCTTCCACGCAAAGGCAGTGCAACATGCACCAAAACACAGGTCACTCACACCGATTTAGACTGACAGCGGATCTCTGGTCCCCCAACACCCCCCCAACCCTTCCGGTCTCCAGGAGCTACATTTAGCGTGCTGTCACTTTGATCAGAGCGAACCTGCCAAACTGACAGGGGCAAGCAAGAGGTCACATCTCTCACCACATTCGGTTCCTCTCGCTCTCTACACTCTTGAAGTGTAGGCAAACTGGAGGAATTCACCAATCAGAGTCCTACATGCTCAGCATGCGTCGCAATTGGTATAAAAAAAAAAGAAAAGAAAAAGGAGAAGAAGGACGTGTTTCCGGTTGTCTGGGTCTCATCACACACACCCTACAAGTTGAAAGATTTTAATTTCCCATTAACAGCTCGGGTGTATTTATATTGTGGGCTGGGCCCAGCTGGTTGGAGTGTTTCCTCCGCTCAAGGCTGCACATCAAGAACCATCTGAGTGAGATGGACTGTAACAGCTGGAAGTGCTGGGACAGGTTTTCCCTGCTGAGACACAGACATCCATGTACACAGATGAGACTCTGGGAAACGTCAGGGAGTTGTGACAATGCACCATCCAGAACTAAGGGCTGTTTTCCTTATCTCTGTTTATTGACCAGCGTAGCTGCCACCAGCAGCACGTCTGGGTCCTGGAACTTTGTTATCACTTGGCTATTTTGATGCACTGTTTATTATTATTATGTGTGGTTTGTACCCTGGTGCCATGGCTAAGGAAACAGCTTCTTGGGTTTCAGTAAACACTGGACATGCTCAAACACAGCAACCACAGAATTTAATAAACAAATAGGGCTTGTGCAACAAAGGGACCTAGTGTCCCGTAGAGGGGCAAATCAAAAGGACTAATAGGTTTCCTTACACTTGTGTAGTGACTGTAGAATGTCCCAGAATCAGTGGTTCTGCAGAATGTAATTGGTTTGGGATGCACCAAATTTAAAAAAAATAAAAAAAATAAAAGTGCACAGGAAATAATGCATATCACAGCTTTAAAGGTCAACAATCAATGAAACATTTTAACAGATGAAAGATAGAAAAATTCGATTTGTACACAGACATGCAAGTTCCCTCACATGAGGATGGCCCCGAGCATTTCTCAGCTTGCACCACAGACGATGATTACTGTGAATCGTTCGTATCTCCGCTGTTATCTGCTCTCAACAGAAATTCTAAGGCCTGTAAAACGTTTGAGACGGGAGAGGGGCCCCACCGCATTGCTGAGCAGTGCGCGTGTGAGAAAGTAAAAGAAAAAGGCAGGTTTTTCTCACACCTGTTGCTTGTCAGCCCCAGAAAATCAAGGAAACACAAACTGGAAAATGCCAGACTATAATCTTGGCTGATTTGGAATGCATTATTTCAAATGAAGCACCAAAAATGTTTCCCACTGCTCCACTCCCTGCACCTTCACTGATGAAAATAACTCGCTATTCGTGCCAATCTCCAACATTTACTTTTGAAATTCAAAAACAAACAAACAAAAAAACAAAAAACTAGTGCTGCCAATCAATGAAAAAAAAAATTAAGTAATTAATTGCGCAGTTTTCTGTAATTAATTGCATTGTTTTTCTACTGAAGACTGAAGCTTGCAATTTATTCAGGGAAAACCACAGAATTAATGTCAACTCGACACACACTATTTTAGACTATATTCAAATTCAAAGACTTTTCGCTTTGCGTGAAACTGTTTCTCTCCAAGATTAGCAAAATAATAAAAACATACATACATTAATTAATAAACATCTAACATAAGTCTGGGTTTTGATAGAGTGCAGGGCCACCACTTTGAGAATTTGAATATTTCTAGAAACAAAGTTATCACATGATCAACGTGGCAGTAATATACTGTAATATCCACACATGAGAGACAGAGAGAGAGAGAAAGTGGCACGCATTGAGAGAGAGCGAGAGAGAGCAAGAAAGAGACTGCGCGCGCACGCACGCACACACACACACACACACACACACACACACACACACACACACACACACACACACACAGTATACAGGAGAGTCAGGGAAAGAGAGAAAGGGGAGAAATTAATATTTTACCTGCCTGTATTTCCTCCATATTTAACAGTTTGGTGGCTACTGGTCAGCCAACATGGCAACCTGCTGTTTTGCTGCAGAATTACTTCTGTGGTCGTTAAATTCGGCTTTTCAAAGTAAAGCTAATAACTTTCACTTTCTCAATCAGCCGTCAGGTAACTTTTTAAATGGAAACTTTCTTAATATTAATCCACTCAGTATTGTGCTGCTCTGGAGTTGCGGTGCTGCGCCCAGAGACGCTTGCACAAGTAGCTGCTCCGGTAAGGGAGTAAAAAAAAAAAAAGCAAAAACATAAGTAAACAAAACTGCTTTAATTACGTAATTTTTTTCTAATAAAATGTTTCAAATCAATTAATTAAATTAACGCGATATTTTTGACAGCACTAAAAAAAAACACTATACTCCAAGAATCAGGAGATGAACAGCATGCCTACAAAGGCAGTGGACACTAGATAATTATATAATCCACAGACCATTTAGTAGACTAAATACACAGCTGAGATGCTGCCCTAGTTTTACTCTGGTGACAGTTAATGTGAAAGACAGTCATGTAAGACACAGATGTTGAAAACATACAGTATAATGAGGTAGATATAACACCATTGTGATCAAATCTAACAAAAGTAAAAGCATACTGTCTGGTGTGTTTTAGCCACTGTGTTTGAAGAGGAAAAAGTACTTTCCCCTGATAAGCATATTAAAGTTTCTTTAAAGCAGTCTCCAGAGACTGTTGCCAGTGACTTTAACTGGCCTTACCTTCATCAGTCAATTGGAAAAAAAAGAGTTTATGAAAGCAACGTAAACACATCTTGATCTCCTCGCTCCAAGTTTACAGGGCAGTCGTGGTGGTCGACAGGCTTTTGCGGCAGTTCCCATTCGGGTCCACTGCTCTGTCCTCAACAGCACAGACCCCGGCCCCCTTCCTCGGACACCCCTCGTTGGCATCGCTATCTTCTATGCTGCCTTTGCTCCTCCCTTGCTGCTCACTCTGCCAGCTGTGCCTGCTGTAGATATATCCGTTCACCGGTCCTGAGTTGCTGAGACGGTACCTCTTCATGCAGAGGATTTCCTTGAAGGCATACCTGAATTCAGGACTTCGGCAGTAAATGAGCGGGTTGAAGGCAGAATTTGCATATCCTATCCAGTTGAGTATCCGGAAGGTGAGGTCGATTCCCTCCACCTTCCATATAGCCACCACAACATTGAGCAGGAAGAAGGGCAGCCAGCACAGAGTGAAGATGCCCATGATGATACCCAATGTCTTGAGAGCTTTGTGTTCCCGCAAGCAAAACTTTGCCTTTTTTTGGCCACGCCCGTTGTTGGCTTCCAGAGTTTTTAAGTTACTGTTGTCGCTATTGTGAAAACGTCCAACGCTTTGGTCGATCTTCTTCAGTTGGCGCTTGGCCTCCTGGAATACACGGCTATAGACAAAAACCATAATAATCAAAGGGATGTAGAAGGAGATGATAGAGGAGGTGATGGCGTAGGCCATGTTGGTGTAAAACTCGCAGCAGTTACTGTTCTCGATGCACTCTATAGCTTCTTTATCGTCAGATATCCACCACTTCATGTGGATGGGCAGGAAAGATATCAAGGCAGCAATCACCCACACCAGTACCACGACAATGCGAGCTTTGCACTTGGTCAGCATGGACTGGTAGCGAAACGGAGAGGTGATGGCCAAGTAACGGTCAATAGCTATGACACACAGTGTCTCAATACTTGCCGTCACACAGAGGACATCCGTCGCAGTCCAGAACTCGCACCAGAAGCTACCAAAGTGCCACGTCTTGAAGATTATGTAACAGGCACCAAAGGGAACCACAATGAGACCCATGACCAGGTCGGCACAGGCCAGGGACGTGATGAAGCAGTTGGTGACGTTTTGGAGACGCTGAAATCGAGCAATCGCCGTTATGACCAGGATGTTTCCAAACACGATGCAGAGGACCAGTAAGGACATGATCATGCCCAGCAGGATCATTGTCACCTCGCTGTAGCCCTCCTCATTCTGAGAAGGGTGGGATGACGAGTTGATTATCTCTGCACTCACATTGAGGAACGTAGGGGGGGTTGTACTTCCCATCTGAAAAGAACACATGTCGACACACAAACAGAAATGATTAACAAAACTTAAAAGGAGAAACTGTCTTAAATTCTTTTTTTAAGTATTTTGAAAAAAGAAGTGCAGTTAAAACATGCAATGACAAAAAGGATAACTAAAACATTCACATCAACAACCTCACAAAACTCACCAATTGCATTCAATATACTCCAACAAGCATTTCATGTACACCAAGCCAGCCGTATTTCAAAAGAATGAAAGTACAAACCTCCAACAGGTAGTTCTCCTTTTTCCTGCCTCCCATTCAAAGTTAAAAAATAAAATAAAATCCGTCTTGAGATGATCCCCACAAAGTATTGAGTATCACATGTCCTTTTCTCTACTTTGTGTTTCTCTGGATCTCTGTGTGTCTCATTCACTCAGCCCCTCAGTTGAGCTGTGTTTCTCCTAATGTGTCTCCCAGGCTATTTGTCAGAGCCCTTATAGAAGCAGTGATGACATCACGGCCGGCCTTCAGCCAATCAGACGGCCCGCCTGCGCAGGGTGCAGAGAGCTCTCCAGAGTTTGAACACACTGTCCCTGCAGTCACTGCTGCAGGGCTGCAGAGACGCTGCATAGGAGAGTCTTCTCAGTCAGTTCTACTTTTTAGCGTTTTACAATTCTGCTCATTTACAGTTTATTCCATTAGACGTGAGCTCAAACCAATCCACCAACTGGTCTGGTTCAGGCAGGGAGAAGGAACTATTTACAGCTCCTACCTGTTACTCTGGATCCCATTACAAACAGGTGACGTATTCTGCATTTATCCAGCTGACAAGTTAAACCAGCATGGTGTGTGAGCTATAACTCATTGTGAGGTTTGACTCTTATCACTCCGTTTTTGTCCTGACAAAGCCTTGGAGGGTAGGCGTGATAAAGTTTTACTTGCTTTCCATAAAAATGATAAAAAAAAAGTTTGCGGAGTGGACGCTAAAAAAAAAAAAAGAGTGCCTGAGTCACTGTAGATACTTTCAATTTCACAAATGTGTATACTAGTTTCAATACATAATAGTTAAATAAAGGAAGAGTTTATGCACAAGAAAGAAGGATATGGTGGTGTATTAAAGTTAAATATCATACTCAAACAGGGTGAACTCAGCACAATTGCCTTCCAAGCTGCAAACATTGAAAAGGCCTTACTTGTTTTATGCTTTTACAGTCGTCAAAGTTTGTGTATTTTTGTGAATTATAGTCCAACCTATTGCACACAATCCACTTAATCAGTGATAAATGAGCTGAAACTCTGAGGAAGAACCACGGTCAATTCACAGAAAGGTGACGAAGGCAGAAAAAGCGAAACAAACAAATAAACCATTGTGAGATGTTTGTGTTTCTGTGGTTTCTGCCTCCGCCCCTGCTCGTCATGAGGACTTCTCCCGTCTAAATGCTTCGCATTGTGTTTGTCCGTCCGCTCATCATCGATACAGCTTCATCCAACAAAGAGCCATAGGGCTGATCCCAGCTGACTATGAGTGAAAGCAGGGTGCACTCTGACCAGGTCAGGAGTCCATCTCAGGCCAAATACATAGTGACAAAAGAGTCACACACTCACAATCACATCTGCTCATTTAGAGACACCGATTAGCCTCATGATGCATGAATTTAGACAGCAGTATCTGTAGAAAACACACATGCACATGGGCAACACGCAAACTCTACACAATAAAAAGGCAACCTAAGCAAAATGGGATATTCTCACTCTCAATTTTGAGATGCTGTAAAAATGCATATTGCATATTTTATAATTTGCACAAGGAAGTGAACGCCAAATGCATTTGTTGTAGATATGTTGTTTATCATTTCTTTAAAAATAGTTTATTTTAGTCCCTGTTACATTCATACTGTCGTACAAAAACAATCAATGTTCTTTCAGACTTTGATGCATCAGAGGATGAGCACAATTTCATCCATGCCTCATTGTGTAATCATTCTCTTGCCGCTTTCTTATTTTAACTCCACGTCACGGCTGTTTCAGTGGAATAAAGCACAGAGGCAGGTCAAATCAGGCTTTCTGAATAACACATTCATTATGATGGCCAATGGATTAGAAACAGGCCCTTCAGGCAGGTGGATTTCGGTCCGCTGTGGGTGCTTGCAGGAGCGCTTGTGTGTGCAGATCTGTGCTAAGCTCACCGAGGGAAGTGATGATGGTTTCCTGAGCAGTGACCTTCAACGAGTGCAGACGCCACAGGCACCGCACCTCTGCCATGTTCACTACAATGAGCTCTTGCAAAGTCCATATGACTTGTGACACAAGAACAGAACCAACCGGTAAATCCATGTGATCTCACAAGTCGATATTGATACAGACGTTACAGATTTCTCCTCATGACATTCTGTGCTTTCACGTTTTTTAACCTTTTGGGCCTCTTGCGATAATGTCGTCTGACACCCAGTCAAATACCACCTCTCCATGACTGTGGGTACAATTTTAAAGTATCGGAGAGATTACCATGAAATGTGCTATAGGTATTTATGATACTTACAGGAGGATTTCTATTGATTTAGGTGACCTTTCGTGTTGTTTAACACATTGTTCAATGACAACGTCTATTGGCAGGTTTCTGTGAACATAAATATTCATGGTCACCTTTTGACCTGTACTCTTTTGCTGAAATTGCCACTTGTGTCCAAGTAAGCTCAAAAGCTGCATTCTACACTATATTGCTCTGAAATAGCAATATACTGCTAAGAGCTACCCCAAGCCTTTTCTATTTTTATTCATTAACCTACCCTCGAGCATCAATCGGGAAAAAAATTTAAGTAATGTCATGAACTAACCCTAGAACATGAATGACTCAATTGCATGTACTCATGTGATTTTAAGAGAACTTCTTGGTCTTATCTCTTATGCAACACACAGGACAAACCCAGCATTTTCAGCTTCACTGCTGCTAAATCAGTATATCATCAGTAGGTTATCAGCATCTTACAGTGCTTACAGTTGCATTGTGGGCATATTCATTTCCACAGACCTTGAATGCTGTCTTTGTTGTCCTGTTGCTGCCATCTGAAGAAAATTTGGCATGTGTTTGTTTTTCATAAAAAAGAATCTTACAAAAAATAGCACTTTGGTCGTAACATATACTTTATTGTGTTTCATATGATGAATACATTCCGTGTTGTCCGGGAGTGTTGGCTTCAAGCCATAAACTCCTGTATTTTGTGCTCTTGTGCTAAATAGATTTTACTTACTTAATAAACCTATCTTAATAAATCTCTTACCTTATTTATTATACTTGTCTTCATTATTTGTTTGAATGCATTTCACTCATTTCTTCTAGAGCTTTAATGTATTTCTCTTATTCTGTATTACTTTAATTTCTTTGTAAAGCACTCTGAATTGCCTTGTGTTTGAATGGTGTGCTATAAATAAATTTGCCTTGCCTTGCCTCTTGGAATACATCGGAGCTACTACACAAGCTCCTTTTCAGTTTGATTTACTCTTTTTTTTTTTCAGAAAAGTATTTGACAAGAGTTATTCAAACGTATAATTTCTGTTCAGTGTCCTGTTTTGGAAAGTGCATGTCTGTACGTTCAATTAATCATTACTAGTTTCCTCAGTCTGTGACATCTGTCTTCCTGTATCCTGTCCATCCCAGGCATTGCCGTTTTCACATTTGGAGAACCCTTTTTTTTTTTAAACGGTCTCAGATACTGTCAACACACACTGATTTTTGCTCTGTTTAGTCAAACACTGTTGCAATAAATCTATCTCCCCTCCTTGCCCGGCTCCTTTTGGACTTTTTTTTGTTCTTCATAGAAAGTTGTGATGTTGACCCGATGACCCGAGCAGCCTCTCCCACCTCCTTCCACTACATTTTCCCTGTAATCTGTGAGGAACAATACCTGGAGACATTGTGCCTCTGGGAAACGATTTCATGAATATAGGAGGAAAGGATAGAAACTTAATTCTCACATTTGCTTGTTCTCTTGAATGCAAATTAGTTGACTGCTATTATATGTAACTCACTGAAAATAATACAAATTAAAGGAGACAGCTGATACTATACTTATCTGATTTAAATTGATCTCTGTAATTGTATTTTCCTGAGGACTACTCGACAGAAAGTAATTTAAAAATGGAAACAGATTTTCTGCATAGTTGCGATCACGTAGAAGAAAAAAAAAATTCTCAGACTGTTCTGTGACATTTAATCCTTTCAATCTATGTCAGATTCCAAGAATTATTGTCCAGGTCAATCATGCCCCTACGTAATTCAATGGAACAAAGACATTCCCCTTGGGATTAATTCCAAAGCACCAACCACTAATTGGTTCTGTGGTAAAGGCCCCCGGGGATCTGCGGTCGAGTTCCACCCAACAACAACTGGGGGTGCGGCCATCAAACCCAGAAGTTCAACACTGTTTGCACTTCCATGCAAATTCCATGCACTTCCATAGAGTGCTCCTGTTGCGAGTGGAAAGTGTCCAAGCCAGCATTACATTTGGTTCAGATAAACAGAAAACACCAAGACAAAACTATTTTGTATATTTTGAATGGGGCAGACCATATATGGACTAAGCAGCTACTGACTGCGTGTACAAGTCATTGTTCACCCGGTTTGGCTCTGATAAAGTTCAGACGGAGGAAGAGGTTGTAAAAACATTTTAATGTGCTATTCAACAAGGTTTGGCCTGTGCCTTCTAGAAAGAGCCCAGCATATCCGAAAGATAAATAAAAATGTCCTCATGGGGGTCTGATCAATGTAACAAAGTCTGTATATTACAGGATATTGTCTTCGCTTTAGTGTGCATGCCGAACGAATTGCACTGTTGGAGACCTTGTGAATGTATGACGGTTCAGTTTCATTCAATCATTTTGACTTTTCCAAGGAGGACAGATAAATTAAGAAACACTTCCCTGCATGGGAGACTGATGCTAGTGAAAATAAGATCCCTGCCAAGGTGGAGTGTACACCACAGTGTACACTGACAGAAGACAGAGTCATCCTTGGACTGTTTGCCAGAGAAATAGTCGGTCTCATGGGAGTCACTTTTTTGTGTCTGTCTTATTGATCTGGGCGTTCACAGAGCAACAGCAGGTTAAAGGCTGACTGCTGGGAAATATCAAATGACCTATTGGGTTACCGGTGCGTCCTCTTGGATGACAGGAATCATGCCGTAAGATTAGAAGTGTAAATTAAGCACAGCAAGGCTGAAGAGAATTATTAGTTCCACTGTATAAGAAGAAAGGTCTTGCATTGCTGCCCTTGTGGGTTTTTTTTATTATCGTCTGCCTTCAACCCCTTCGACCTTTATAAGCAATTAAGTTTTGGAAACGATTGCAATGTTTGTGTTGAGGACTTAATTGTGGTTGAACCTTTTCTCGACTCTTTTCATCGGTCATGGATAAGGTGCCGTCCAACGAGGGGGTTGGGTTGGGTTGTATATACCCCACCTGCCATTTAATTATTTATCATCCCAGGGTGGGATTAAATCTTTCCCCTTCATAGTGATTAAAAGCTACTTCACTAGTAGACTGAACCACCCATCCATCTTCTCCATGCTTTTGTCAAACTCAGGGTTGTGGGGTGCTGAAGCTGATCTCAGCTGACAAAGTGTGAAGGAAGGATACACAATGTACAGGTTGCAAGTCTGTCACTGGGCAAGTACACTTTCATTCGCATTCCGCATTGAGCAACTGCTTTTGAAACTATAAATATGGCATGGTTGCCAATCCGTATATAATGGCAGCAATTTCTTATCTCACACCACACATACTATATCTTACACCAAGTAGGCGTGTCATTTTTGGTTGAACACTGAAATTGCTCATATTTTTCAAGCAAAAGAAAACATTTTTTGGAACATAGATGATTTGAAAAAGAAAAAAAGGCTGTAATTGTCACACGTGATTAGTCGTCACTATACTCACATAACAATAAACTAAAACAAAGTTGTGTTTGAATGATATGTTAGTTTTATCTCTATTGTCTTTTCCTATGTTGTTTCATGGAAGAAGGCATGTTAAACAAAGCGGACGTGAAACAAAATCAACAGAAAAGTGGCAACGACTAAGTGCATAATTATAATCATAAAATAAATTATAATATGGCAATATTCTGTGGAAATAATCAACAAAGCACAGTGTGCAGTGACTTCATTATGGTCCAGTTGATAAAATGTTGCCTGAGGGGCCTTCGGGGCAACTAGTAGTGAGAGGGCAGATTGTAATCGTATGAATACCCCTACCTCAGACCTATTCTCTGCTGCAGAACTGAGGAGTCAGGTTTGCCTGGTCTGAGCTGTTCTACAAGCAAGGCCATTAAACATAAACTTCACCGCTGGTTTTTAAGAAACTGATACAGTTTCTGAGAAGATTCTACTTCTTGCATGTTGCTGTCAGGAGGTCTGAGTGAGCACCGCTCCAATAAACAGGAGGTTTTAAATGTTAACAAAAAAGCTCCAACACTAAAGCAGGAGCAGGACAGAGTGACAGCAACACCAACTGTTGTCATGAACAAAAGTAACAAGCACAAGAAAGCTGCAGTAATTGTAACATCATTAATATATAATAGAAATCAGCAGAGTTGACACAAGTATTAACCTTTATCACTCAAGTAGATAGAATTCTATTTTTAAAAATAAACTTTAGAAAAGAAAAGCACACCTTCAACCTTCCGACTGGGAGAGGACATGTGTTCACACACTGTGTAACTTGTTATTGTAATAATCTGTTCCGGTGGATGCAGCAGCATAATCTTTAGCAATGACACAGATCAAGATTAAATGTGCATCATCCGTTAAAAACCACATTATTTTCTGTGTAGACAAATACAGGCAATAACCTGACTGCACTTCATATGAAACACTATTAATTGTATTTCAAAGCACAGCGTGTTTTGCATTCAACCATTATGTATAGGAGTTGATCACACTTGTATTTATCAGCTTTTACCGCTTCAGTAAGAATGTGGGAGAGTAGAAAGACCAGACATTTGTTTTCAGGAAGTAAAAGTGAAAGGTTGCTCATGAATACACTCTCAGAGATAAAAAAACAAAAAAAAAACAAGAAAACATGCATTTCTTCAAAAGAAAATTGTTGCTTTACAGTACCGATGCTGCTCTAAAATGTGTTTTTCCCAGAAGTGGTTTTGTTTGATGACACATTCAGATCTCAATACATTCTTGACTTGACCATCAATATAAAGGAACTCAATCCTAATCCTCTTTTATCCCACAAGTGGAACACTAAAACTTCTTATACTCTGAGGCTTTGGTGGCATTTGAGTTATGAAAGTAAATAGACATATAAATAAATGAACAGCAACAATTTTGTTTCCCCAACAAACTGAATGGAAAAGCTGTCCCCATAAGAGGTTGAGGCTGAAAACAATATTAACTATCCATGTGAATTTTGATGTGAATTAGTATTCATAGAACTGAAATATGGAGGCACGCTCTATTCTCCTTTAGCCAGAGCAAAGTTTAAGGGCTCGTACCGCAGCCTTCTGCAACATTCCCACTGTTTTTCTTCATCGTTCTCATTTGGATTTCTTATGTGAGCCTCCATTTGCATCTTTTCATTAGCAGAGATCATCACTCTTTTGAAAGTCCTTTATCGCAACCTGCAAGATGTACAACACAGAGACCACTGGATAAAGTCAGGCTCAACCCATGGAATTAGTCTTTCGCTTTTCTGGCGTCCACAATGAATAATTGTTCAAATAAACAGACGGCTGGCAAGTTTATTTCCCTTTGCCGCTTAAGGAAGCAGCTCCATCCTCGGACTGCTCCCTGCCTATTCTTCCCCACGTCCAAACCTTCGTTGCACTCATTAACTGGAGAAAACAGTAAACTTTTGACCTCTTCCAGGCCAAGTGAGAAAGCCTTGTGATATGGTACAGTATCTCTGGCTTTGTTTCACACTGTAAATTTGGACAGTGTCCAACTTGTAAAAATAGCCACGGTGTCCGAGATTTCTCCCTGCTGAAGCCACACGATGGAAGTACTCAAGATGGCTTTACTGTGACACAAGGGCAGATGGAAAACGCCAGCTGTGGTGGTATCTTCATGTGTTATAGATAGTATTAATGAAAATTAGCATTTTTTTCCCATCCTTTTGGCAGTGTGGAAAATCCAAATAATTGAATGATATAACACAAGCACAAAGATCTGTCACTAATTAATCACTCCGTTGGAACATACCGTCCATCTGTTGGACTCCAGCAATCACCCACACATGCCCGAGGAGTGACATTTCTTGTTGGCTAATGAACTAAGATGCCATCATCAACCATTCCTACCATGCCATTCTTTTATTTCCTGTAATTATTAACACTGGAGCATACTGACAGACCAAATTAAATCCACATAATGTGTTCTGAGAAAATGTCAGTAAAAGTGTCCTTGGGAAAGACGGTGAACCCTGGCTTCTTAATAACGGTGGGTTAGCACTCTGCGGGGCAGCGGCCACCATTCATGTGTGAATGTGTGAATGTGATGGATCGGGCAAAGTCCTTTGAGGCTGTTGAAGTGATAAAAATGTGCAGTATGTTAAAAAAAGAAAAAACTGTTTTGGTTGTAACATTATGATGTAGTGAAGAGCAGAAGCGTCTCTCAATCCAGTTATTTTAGAATATTTGTAAGATTTTCAGTCTGTGCTTTGTTCAAGGTTGAATATCTTCTATACATGTCAAAATTATTGTCCCGGAGACGTTACACTGGATGGGGCTGCAAGGCATTCTTACTTCAGATATCTCAGGTTCAGAAAAGGAAAATGTGCATGAGCGACTGGCAGTAATACACATCTTGTTTATGTGTGTTTGACAGAAAATGAAACAGCTCATGTTGGACTGGAGCTCGTTCAGTGTGTCATTTGAGATTGAAGCGATCAGGACCATAATCTCAATCAGGATCAATCCCTTTCAGCACTCGGCTCGACGGACACAGTGCTGTGTCTGCCATACATAAATACAGAATACATACATATGCACCACTCTGTCTCAATGATAAAATGTGATTTTACTCTTTTCTTATTACATTATGAGATTTATCACTTTTAAAATGGTTGCTACGTTATTGGTTGCTACAATTCTGCTTTTTACAGGTGGTCTAATCTCTTTTAGACTGGTTTGGACTTGTGTTGGATTTGTTTTGGTTTCATAGGTACCTTTTGTAGACCTCACAGCAACTTTAATAATGTAATACTGCATACGATGTGTTTCCACCTCGTTTGTCCAAGTACGAGGCATCGCAAAACAAATTCAGGTTAACTGGAATCAAATGTCTTGGAATATGTTTTAGCCATCATTGGTTCATGATGTTCCCTGTTGAAAAAAGTTTAACAGACTAGTTCTTTTTTTTTTCTTTTTCCTGCAACAGCATTAAAATTAGAGCAGAAACAACAACATTAAAATGTGCTGATGTTTCTGGCAAGTACAAGCTATATACATCTAACGTTGATGTGAACACTTTATCGCTGTACACAGATGAATAGCGCTATTTAGCTTTTTTTTTTATATTCGCTTTAACCGTGCGACAATTAAAGGCCATCTGATGCCAAGTCGTAATCGCGGTCATAAGCTAAAGTAAATCTGGGTAATTTTGAGGTGTGGGATAACAAAAATGAAGCTCAAAACATTCTGAAGCTGAAAAACTGAAAAAACCTGAGAGCTATGCACCAGAAATGCCTATTGGCCATGAAGATATTTGGTTATCAAACTGAGTTATCTTTGCCTGCATTTTTAAAATGTGATGTGTTTAAAACACAGTAGGCCTCTTTTTTTTTTTCTTTTTTTTATTGCTGTGTTCAACCTATCTGGAAACAATTACAGCGTGGTGGAAGTACATTTTTGCTCTAACACAAAGACCAGATGGAAACTGCATCGAAGCAATGCATGAAAAAAAATTTTTTGAATGTGCCTGTAAACTTTTTTGTAGTTTTGGATTCACGGGCTCATGAAGAGAGTTGGGGATTTTCCTGCCCAACGTAGTAATAAAACAGAGAAAAATAAGATGTTGCACACATTACATACATTTTATTGCAATCTTCTAGAAGCATTTGAATGTAGATTTTTATTTTTTTGCGCTAGTTTTTCTTTTGCAATGCTTCACAGTGAAGTGTGAAATTGGCCACAGAGGACAGGTACTACACTAAATTCATTCAAATGAAGATGAATGTGTCAAAAGATGCATGAAATACATTACAAATTGGACATTAATTGAATTAAATAGGAAATTCTTCAATAAAATAAATATATAATGACAGTAATTAAGTCATTGATCAAACTGACAAAGTATTCTTTGTGAATCATTGGCCTTTGGACATTTGTTATATTCTTACATAAGCCATGGAATGCGACATTTATGCACAAGATGAAAGACACATTTGAATAGATCGGTTTGGGAATTACCTGTTTTGCCCCATTCTGTTAATCTATCACACCTGCTTATCCCCGAGGCCCGCAGAGGACAGGAGCCGGGCCTCCAGACAGACTGACAGCCATGCACACACACACACACACACACACACACTCACAAGTTACTTAAAGTGGAGCCAGTTGACCTAACGTGTGTGTCTTTGAAACTGCGGGAGGAATCCGGAGTGCCAGAGAGACGCAGACCGCAGGTTTGAATCCAGACTCTTCCTGCTTTGAGGTGTTAAAACACTGAGCCACTGTTGCCGCCCAGCTGCTCTCATCCTACATCGTCTAATCAGATTAATTCAACTCTGGTTGTGGCTGCTTTGCACATGTGAACGCAGCTGCTCTGGATCGGCCCGTCTCAGCGTGTGGACCGCCGACACATAAGAGAAAATCCACCATCTGAATTGAATTTACTAATCAGATTTTCAGCCGTTGCATAAAAGAACAGATAATGTAATTCTTCCAATATAAAGAAACAAAAGACTGCGCATATAATATTTACTACCCCGAGGCATTGTTTGCTAATACATCAAAGAATCGTGTGCTAACGTGAGTCCATGTAGATTATACACACTGAGTAAGGCGGGAAGAAAGACATCTGTATGTATTGTTTTTCCATTCTGAAGGGTGAAAGTCTGTTCTCCAATTACTTGAATGTTATTGGATTGATGTTTATGGTGTGACTTGTACGCTTTACTGTGTAAATCGTCGAGCATGCATATGTTATTTTCCCTTTCCAGTTTAGCCATATGACAAGGAAGTATTTCTCTTTTCCGGTGTTTTACTGCTGCAGTGAAGCACCATTTGTAATGGAACAACAGTTGGAAAACACACCAGAAAATCATGCAAATGGATTCGGCTGAAGATGGAAAACCTACAGAGACCGTCTGCTTGAAACAAAATGTACGAACACGAGCAGTCACAAACGCAGTCTGACGAGTGTGTTAGTTCTGCATTCATGGTTTGCTTTCGCAGTGCGTTTCCCAACGTCTGACGTTCCCCCAGTATTTCATGTATTGCCATGTCATTTGCTTCTTCAAGCATTTTGATTCAGAGCACCAATTTATTCATTGGGGTTTTTTTAACCATTGCACTGGCATGTGTTTAGCCTCATCTCTCTGTTTATATCTCTGTTTATAAAGCCGCCTTCAACTGCGATTTCTTCACAGTAACAACATTAGTGCTACTTCCTCTTCTGTTGTCCATAACTGTGGTTGTTTAGGGGCCTTAAGTAATCAGATTAACCACAGAACTGAGCAGAATTGCACTATATAAGCAAATACAGGTTCAGAAGAGTTAGTGTCACACTGTTTATGATGCGAAATGGTACATGGAGTTGCTCCCCACTGTTGGGACTTTGTGCACGCTTTGTGAGTATCTCTGTTATCTAGTATCTATTTAATTCACCACGTGACTTTGCATGAATGGTGTTTTGAAAGAAATTAGGGGCTAATCAACCCGCCGATACATGAGACGTCACTACTCTCAAAAAAAGAGTGAATAAAGAACAAACAACAGCAAATATGTATAAAATTTGCAATGTCGCCCAATTAAAGTTATGTTCAGGGCCAATGTACTGGAAATATTGATCCAAAATATAATGGAAGTCATGCAGTTCAACATACATATGAGGAACATGTATATTTTTTTCTTTCTTGGTGGTGTTTTTTACGGACAGCAGAATACTTTAACTGTATAATGAGCCGCCTCTTGCCTTTGAAAAACAGATCTTTTAAAATCTATCTGAGCGCTGACACATAATCTGATAAACACGTGAACACGTAAAATTGGCAAGAATTTCATGTTAGGCTGACCTGCAGACATACACGCACTCTTGAATGTCTTCCTTCATAACTTGTTATTCTTCCAGTCAGAGTTTGCTGAACATTCAACATTTCTCTTGATTTTCTCGTTGAATGTACTCAACTCAACGGGTTGGCATTTCACCGGAGAAGAGCGGTCTGTCTGTGATAATGAAAGCCCAGCACAAACCTCCCCGAGCCTGAAAGATAATTAAACTGTGTACAGCCATCACCAAGCTGGGGAATTCTATAATTGATGTATTGTATATGATGAACAAGGCGCTTTTACTTGAGTTAAGTTAATAACTATAAGAGAACTACTGTATATCCTCTGAGGTTGTACTGTCTAATTAATTATGTGCACCAACAGTGTTTCCACTTCTTCTTTTATATTGTCAAACACTTCTGCCTGTGAGCTACTGCCTGGCCGTTAGATAGAATGAAAAAAAAGAAAGAAAACATGTCTGTGGTTCATGACATTAAAAAGCAAAAGGTTTGTTTGCTTCACTGCAGGTGATGTACATGTACCAGTGCAAAATCAGATCTATAAATTTCTGTTTATTTAAGAGCAAATTTTGTGATCAAGTCCGGCAAAGTTTTTTTGAAGGTTCAAACATTTACTGGCACAATATCCTTTCACAAAGAATGTGGCATAACTTGGACTGCACGTTAATTCCCTTTGGTGAAATTAGTGCACATAAACAGTTCACATGAGATTTGTGAACGTTGGCCTGTGGCCTGCTATTGATGGATTTAGACAGTAGTGCGATGCCAGATTGGTTTTCTGGAGCTCTCTTTGAGTAATTTGTGTCGAGAAACTATCGAGAAGTGTGTGTGTGTGTGTGTGTGTGTGTGCATACCAATATTCTTGTGTTTCTCAGTGATGTGACAAAATAGAAACAGAAACACTTTTGTAATGTAGAAAATGTGATTTTATATTTCTGTTTGGAAATGTATGCAGCTGTACCTCTTTATAAATATTTTTGTGATGCCACATTATGCGATGTTGTACGCTGTACAATAATATTACGAGTAATGATTTTTGAGGATCTTAGAAATTGAATTGAGATTCATTTATACCTTGAGCCTTGGGGTATGTGAGGAGGTCACACATTCAATAAGAGTACTTTATTATAACTATATTTATATACTTGCTGGCAATTTCTTTGTATCTGACAGCCAGTAAACAACCCACAACTGCCAATCACAGTAATCTAGTTCAAGCTTAAGCATTACCAGTGCCACAGAATTTATCTTCACGTAATATTTCTAAGATGGTGCGCACATGATTAGTGCATGAGCGGATTATTGCAGAGTAATACTGTAAATGAGCCTTTGATTAAATCGTGTCCACGGCTGCAGACAGCAACCGAGAATATCAATACATATACACGCGTATCAATCATGGATGTCACTTTTTTCCGGGAAACTAATTTTGCCTCATATACTGCTCAGTTTTTCAGTGGGATGCAAGATCAATGTTTGTAATGCATATTCAAATCCAGCTATTGACAGGACAAAGTCACATGACCAGGCGGTCCACTTTGCTGTGCAGAGGGTGAGCAGAAGTTAACACTGGCAACAAAGTGTGAGACTGACGGTACTCTCCCAGTTTGTGGCCGAGTTTATACACGATAAAGGCCGTGCAGCCTATTGACTGGTTAGCTGTGCCAAAGTCCCTTTCTGAGCATTATTTCCTCTGGGTATGGATATCATTTAGGGGATCACATCAAGATTGTAAAACCAGCTGAGCGACCAGATGTTTTAATCCTCCCTAAACATGCATTCTCGCACTGAGATGGCGTCACAAACCATCTGCTGCTACCGTCTGTGCTTCTCACTGTGTTTGCTCTGCCGACTGCAATGAGAATGACGTCTCGATATTCTCTCCGCGGCGTCGACTTTAACAGATGAGATGATGATCTGAAGCAAAATGCCATGAGGGAGAGGAAAGCGTGCACGAGTTCAAGCTGTGACGCTGATTTTACAGGTCAGCCCACTTGGACGGTCTTTGAGGATACTGTTGTGCGGCCAACAAAACTTATTCAACGGAGATAACTGCAACTGAGCTGTTTTTCTATTGCAATCTGTAATCCCGATCCAAGAGGGATGAGAGAAGCCGGCAGGATGAGGCTAATTGGAGGTCATTATCCCAGTAATGACCTTATAGTAAAGCAACACGGGCTTGTCGTCATGCAAAATCACAGGTTGACCACATGGAATGAGAATCCTGTTTCCTCCCACTCCTTCTATCCATCCATTTTATTTCCCACTTTGTCCAACACAGGGTGTTCCTTTTCTATCCCCCCCCCCCCCCCCCCCCCCAGAATAACTCAGTGCAGCTGCTCCTCTGCTAAATTTATGTTAATATTTCCTGTTTCAAATCAGGCGTCGCTCTTTCATTTCCTTGTCGTGTTGCCGCACAGAACAAGAGCGCAGCGTGTCGTCTTCCCATCACAGGTGCCGTCAATTACTCTTGGACCGACTTCTGCTGGTCTGACAGCAGGAGCACATCAGGAGCCAGCATGCACGCACACACACGTGGCAGAGTAAGCCGCTGAATTACTGTTTTGTTGCGATTGTCAACACAGAAATGACCCAGAGTGCAATAACACAACAGAAACTGTGCATAAATAAACGGTTCCTCACAGATGACCCGTTAGCTCCGCCGGCTCCTGGATTGCTTGACAGGGTTTTCTCTACAGCTGAAGGCCGTCATGCAAACACTCCTGTTCATTCTGATTTAGCTTTGATTACTTCCACATTGATGTTCGGTCAAAATATCAAGTCAAAAGCCTGGAGGCTAAAAAATAAAAGCCACCTGTGACAAAAACCCATTTTCAAATGAAAATCAGTGTAACAAGCACCGTACTTAAATCCATCCAAGGGAACGCTGTGCTATCTTAGTTCCAGCTCAGGCTGCCTTGTTTGGACACTGCATAGAACTACATCATGAAACATTGTCAAATGCTATTTTCTCTGTCGTGGTCTGGAAGTAAGAAGGATATATAAGACACAGACCTTATGAAATATTTTGAGATAATGTCTTTGGACACACAATTGCCCACTTACAGTTACTGGCCACTTAATAAGTGATGCGTTCAAAATGAAAACGCCAACAAGAGAAAAGCACCAAGTAATGGTTGCTTAACGTTTTTTGCAAAAATGTCAAAAAACACAAATACCAGCTGCAGGCAACTCCCCAGCAGCTAAATAATAAAACAAATGTGTGTATGAGAGTATATAACAACACCCATGTGTACTAAAAAAACTAATAAAATTAAAAAAATGTTTTAATTTGCAACCAACTTTGACATCATATCCATGAAACATCAAAGTTATTAATATAAAGAAACGGACGACATGAGATTGTCGCCTTCCATTAACCTTAACCAGACAAATATAATATAAGTGAGAACAAATGTTCTCGTACTTCTCCAATGACGATGAAACCTAAAATACAGTTGTAGCTTCTTGAACGTGAACAATGTGTAAACCGAGAAACTTACGGTGGTTTTTGGGGTTGTGCAGCAGTGAAGGGTGTCAGGTGACTATAGCAGTCATATTCAGTACTATAACAGCAAATCTCTACTTCTCTATGATCAAAGTTGGTAAAGTGATCACTACAATGGCTGATACGGGCGGTAATGCTCAGTTCTGCATCAGTGGTTGACAGATTTATTCTCCCGTCTCAACTCATCAGATTAAAAACATTTCAACTGTTCATGCTGACGTGAGGTGAGGTTTATGGAAAAAACACAATTTGTGCAAAAGAAGGTGATTAAAAGTAATTTACTGGGGGAAAAAAATGTATTAATTAAAAGGGTCCAAAGAGTCTCTGGACCTCATGGTTGATCATGTGAGCTGGAGGGACAGTGAGGCTGAGAGAGGTGGCAGATCTGAGTGCAGCTTGGTGTGTCGCTGTGGAGGAGCGGGGTTATGGAGGGCCTCGAATTCTAGTGGAAAAGTAGAGCAGTGGAGTTGAATATTATGTTTACAAAATATACGGCCAAGAGGGAGAAGACAGATGATGAAGAGGACGGGGCCTAGTACAGAGCCCTGGGGTTGCACGCATCAGAATTTGATATTTCATGGGAATCATGCCAATGTGGCTCCATAGCAATCCCTAGAATTTTTACACATTTGTAACGGCTATTTACGGGCAGCACGTTTCACCTACATCCACAACATTGTGTAGGTATATACAGCACGCCGGGCCACACGAATAATTCAGTGACAGCCACACTCTAAACCCAACAGGAAGTCTGCCATTTAGCGTTAACTGTAAAATTTTGGTAACAAACTCCTCCTACAGTCCTACCGACCTGAAATTTGGCAAGTATATTGTGTAGCATATACAGTTATCAAAAGGTATGAAATCCTCTTTAGGATTCAAAGGATGTGGCAATGCCCGAGTGTCCTGACCTACTGATGTACAGTGTGGCATGAGAGCTGCACAACATCTGAGAAAAAACAAAAAAAAACAACTGCAGAGGGTTATGAAGATGGCTCAGTGGATCATCATCTCCCCACTCCCACGCCTTGAGGAGATCTACTGCAGCTCCAGAGCTCCGGGGATGACCCCGCCCACCCAGGACACTCTCTATTCACCAGCCTCCCCTGTGGCAGAGTCAGTCACGAGAGCAAACAGACTGAAAAACATCTTCTTTCCCATGGCTGTGAAGACACTGATACAGGAATCATCATTCCCTGTGACTGCGCTTTATTATTTATGTAACATTTTAACCTTTTACTGACTGGACTTTATTATTTATTATGCATGTAATTATTAAACCTTTTAACATATTCTTCTGTGACTGTGACGCAGCTACAAGAGATGCTGCCAAACAAAACGTCATTGTACTGTTATATGACAATAAAGCTACTTACTTTTTGACACTTTGTTGTTTTAATGTTATCCCACATTTCCATCGCACTCTGTCGTACAACAAACATCAACAACATGCACCACGTTCCAACGTGCCTGAGAACCCCCTCAATGCTGCATTGACCTGTAATTTAGAAATGTTCCTTTTGTTATAGAAATACAAGATTGCCTTTTAAGTTTTTAGCGTAAAGGTGATGCTTCAGTCGTAGAAGCCATAAGAAATGTAAAAAAAAAAAAGAATAAGCAAAATTAGGATCATGTCATGATTCCGGGGGGGGGGGGGGGCAGACCCAAGATGCAGAATAAACAAGACCACATTAGACACAAGACACAAGCCACAAGCCACAAGCCACAAGCCACAAGCCACAAGCCACAAGCCACAAGCCACAAGCCACAAGCCACAAGCCACAAGCCACAAGCTGGCACAAACGACTATCCTCACAGGAGTACGGACTGGCGACGACCACTGGCAGCTCCAGGCTTTTAAGGGCGGAGCCGCTGATGAACCACAGGTGAAACGAGTTAGCCTCCCCCACGGCTGCGCCTGCTCTACTGTCAAAATGCGAGGGGGAGGAAGGAACACCACACACAGAACAGAAAGACAACATTCACCAAAACAAACAGAACACGAAACATAAAACTGCCAGGACCGGACCCACCGAATCCTGACAGATCACTGTTTTGTTTGCATTAAATAATCATCTGTATTAATTGTAGTTAAAAAAAATTAAAAAAAAGTCAAGTCACTGACAGATAAAATGTTAAATTTTAAAAATTTCTGAAAATGTGGAACATATGTGTGTGTGGCTGTGTGAGTAAAAAGCAGAACTGTGTGTGTTGGGTTGCCAGGATAGCAAAAAGTGTTTAGCACATCAGCGATAAAGCTCTCAGTGTTGGACCAGAACTACCACATTGAGATGGTCTTGAGAAAATATTGTTAATTATCACATGTGTGGTTTCTATGTCTCACTATTCTTCAAACAAGGAACGATCCAGAAGGTCAGCATGGAGCTGCCAAGCAATATATCTATGACACCTTTGTTTCTTTTCTTGTCTGAAAAGTGTTAAAAAGTCAAATGTTATATGGTTGGTTTTTAACCCGAGAATGCCTGCCTCGTCTCTTGAATTCATGAGTTGAAATTGAGGAGTCGTTTGCATAAATTTGGTGGTGAGCGTAAGTAATCATCTTTAATATTGTTTTTTTGAAGATTGCTGTTTGATCTGAACCCAGTTCATACGTTCTTTTCTTGTGTGCATCTGATAAGAGAGAATTTGCTATTGATCTCCTCTAACAAAAAAAAGAAAAGGTGAGTCTTTTCCTGTGCGGGCGCAGAAAGGAAGTGTTCAGCGTGCCTTTGGGAGGTGCACTTCATTTTTTTTCCTGCTTTGCCTTCACTTCTACTTCCTCTTGTCTCTGTTGTCACGAGGAGCAATGTTCAGCACTTATCAGAGGAAGAAGCAAAATTGTATAATTAGGACCCATGAATGAGGTCATTGAGTTGTACTTGTTTGACTGGTGCTATCAACCATGTTTTGTAGAAGAACGTGGGCGTGCATTTCTTTATGTCACATGTGGCCCCGTTCAAAGAAACTGTTATTATTACTATGTTATCAATTTTCATTTTTGGAATTGTGAACACTGACATGGACCAACTGTTAAGCACCAGCAAATCGAGTCTGGTCCAAAGGCAGGTCCTGATATGCATATAATTGGAAAGTTGCAGGTTGGAGTCCCCATCTCGGTCTTTCCACAAGTCAAAGTGTCCTTGAGCAAGACACTGAACCCCCCCCAATTGTGTCCAATGGATGGACAAGGCGCCTTGCAAAAATATTTTGTCTTACATACTCTTCTTGAATATCACAAACTCTGCATGTCGCCATCATGTTGCCTTGAAACATTTTTGCTTTATTTGGCTTTTCACACGAAGATTTAATCTCTGGTCACTCACACCATCTCAGCTTGGGGCCTAGGAGGAAGCTGTGCTCACAGAGCGGATGAAGACATTGAAGTGTTGCTCAAGAGCACTTGAGGCAAGTGAAATTTATGCACACAGTCACAAGGGCGACTCTATATATGTCTGAATGCACATCACACATTTAAGCCGAAAGCAACCGTAAGGTACGGTTCCCACAGACGAGTTGTATTGCAAAAATAAAGGCCACCATTTCACTTCTTCAAAACTTTGTCCAAAAGCAGAACATCACTGCAGGGTCCACAACTACAACTACAAATCTACAACTGATCAATATTTAATGTGAGGATGATTTCCATTGATAACATACAATTTTCCTTGGCAGCCCCCACCCGCCCGCCCACCCCGTGCACAAAAATGTAATTTCTCCCGTCTCTGTTGAACATGACAAACATTTAAAATGCTAGTGAAAAGTAGGAAGACTACCACAAGAGCTGATTGGAGTCAGAAGTCAGCAAAACAATCAGTATTTGAGAAATGTGACTTAAAGGAGACATATCATGCTTTTAAATCCTTCCTTTTTACATATAAATCATACAGTTGTGGTCTATACAACGCGAAACTGCAATGCTTGGGTCTGAATTCCTCATTATTAGAGCTCCACAGGCCCCTTTTCTACCCCTTTTCTGATGTGTTTCTGAGAGCAACTCGTTTTGGGGCGGTCTCTTCATACCCCGCCTCCTCTCCAGGTTGCAGAGGTGACACTCGGTTCAACGCCACCCTGTTCGGCCATCTTTGTAGTTTGATAGAACAGATACAATTATCTAGCGGCGCAGAAACTTTATATTCACACATTATTTACAAAATGTCAACAACGGAAGATTTGTCCATCCAGCCATACATGTTGGAGCCAGAGTCGGACCCGGCGGAGCGAGATGAAAATGACGATGATGCACCTACAGAACAACGTCTTCATATGGATGTAACGCAATGGTGTGTTACTATATTTACACTAACTTCTCCATCCATGCCCACTACTACAATACTGCCTGTATTACAACGACTATTTAACACAGAAGTTACATTATAATCTAAAACGAGCACACAGCGCTAACATATGAAGACGGTGCAACTGCTAATGCTAACAAAACAATGACAGGGACGTCTTATCATCACACTTTTTAGCGTTATATACAGCTTACCGAAGTGCTCTGTTCGTCGTCTCCATAGATAGAAGGAACTGACCGCTCAATCAGACCAAGTCTTTCGGCAAATCCTTCTTTATACTGGCGGAGGTTGCTGAAGCAGTCATCCTTAAAGTGATTCGCGCACACAAAAATGACCTTACCCACAGATGTGGGTACATTTCTGTGAAAAATAAAACTCAACCAGGCACTTCGAAAAGGTTCTGATGCTGGGAGACGGTGTAACGAAGCTTGTGGGTTACTACATCCAACAACCGAACATTTCGACTTATCCTCTCGTAACTTCGGTTGGACTACAAAATCGCAGTGAGAAACAAAAATGGCGGATTGCTCGAAATGTCAATGTCCTAATTTGGCAGTTCCGCTGAGAATACTGTGACGTCATTGTTCAAAAAACGTAATAGAGAATAGAAAAATCGAAACCGATCGCAAAATATGACCAAAACAGAATATAAAGATATCAACAGAGCACCTGAAGAGACTACTTTGAACTTTTCTGTACTTCTAAACACTCTAAATATACAACAAAATGCATTTAAGGGCTAAAAAAGTGGATTTAGCATGATATGTCCCCTTTAAGAAAACCACTCAGACTCATCACAAGTAAGCTTACACAGAAAAGACCTTGGAAAAAACTTTGGATAAGAATTGTCTAAAAGGTGCAACAAAGTATTTCAACTACCTCAATTACCCATCCGTCAACACTTTAGACAAGAGAGATGATTTAGGATTGTGATTACTCTTCCATTGCATTGTTGACCAGGATAAGAATCTTTAGGGAAGATCATATGGCTCTTCACGCCGTGTAAAAACAAAGCACCATCCTTATAGCAAATTACATTGCAGGTATCGCCACAGTTCGGGATGCCTGTGGGTATATCATGGAAAAAAATTTATTCACAATCTATCGAGTTATCCAATAGGATCATGTCAGAGTGGCTGTCGACCAGCAGAAGCTCTTTTAGCTGACTCAGCAACACAATGACCCTGAACATAGAGGCAGATCTACAGAATGGCTAGAAAATAGAGGATGAAAAGAAAATCCACATTGTATACAGGCTCACTCAGCACGTAATCCTAGGTCTAATAAATGTTGGTATCCAATGTAGTTGAAAGATCTTAAGGTGGATTTTCACAGCAAGCAACAGAAGAATAAAGATTAAGCTTTTGCACAGGGAAAACAATCTTCAAATCTGATCAGCAGCTACTGAGAGTTTGGTTGTGACATCCAAAAACATTTTTTACAGAAAACTATGTGATTGTGAAGGACTCACATTCACTCATTTGCCAGTGAACATGAGGACAAACAAGTTGAGTAATTTGGTTCCTGTTTTTCAGAGTCATTTAGTTCTGTCTGTACCTTTACTTCCACATTTTTCCAAATTATTTAACCTCTAGTCAGCCTACCAACCAGACCAATAGTCTCTTACATTCGACAAATACGTAAGAACCTTGGTAAATACTTGCGAGGGTGGAGCCCAGATGGAAGACAAAAGATGGAATTTAGGTTTTAGGCAACAGAGATTTAGACCTGTGATATTTGTTTTTAATTCATTAAGGAATGGGATGAACACCTACTGTCCGTGCAGTGATGTTTTGGTGCCTTTATATCGATAATACAGTTTGTTTTGCAGGCCCACCACAGCATTGATTATTCCCCTTGTTTTGGTAGTTTTAAGAAAGAGCCAAAGCAGCCTATTCGATTGTAGAGAATAGCCAACTGGCCGGGTAATTGGAAACCTCATTTAGCCGAGAAGTGACGTACAAGTTAGAGCAGAGGCTGATGTACATATTGTCAGAAATATTCACATGTGGGCAAGCGTCTGCCCACAAACACACACGCAGATGTAAATCCTCCCCCAAAGATCACAGTAAGCTACTAATGTTAGCTCTGGTGACGAGAGCGGCCAAAATCCCAGACACGGTGTTACAATCCCACAGTCACTCCATTTCTAAGTCCCAAACTTTGCACCTACAACAAGCAGTGACAGCTGTGTTAATGCAGGCTCTGCTATAGTAGAGAGCGAGTGGTTCAAAGCTTACTGATAGATATGGCAGGAAATACGAAGCAATTCACAGATCCATTGGAAAAAACACAGCCCTGTGCAATCGTCTCATTCATGACAAGCGACTGCTCATGGTAAGATCTATGGAACTGCATGTTATATTGAACCATCAATACTCCTGCAGCACATTCCCCACCCACTCCAGTCCCAAAGACCTAACACCCGGTGTTCAAGTCAGTTGCAGGCAGGTGAAAAGTTGACAGTCGTGAAGAAATGACATAAAAGCAGCTTGTGTCACTGCCGTGTGTAAAGGATGAAAGCTGGACATCCACTTGACTGTGTGGCTGTTGGAGCTTGCTAAAGTGATCTGCACAAACTGAGACAAAACAGTTGATCCATAATCTTATAATCTTTACCAGGTCATTTTTATTTATTTATTTTAGCATGTGGTCTATCAAGTGCTGAAAGGATAATGACACATGACATTACTGGTGTTTCAGGCTCATTTCCCAGTCCTTCAGTTAGTATGTGGGACTTGATTTGGAAATGGAATGGAAATATTTAGCCCAACTGGCATAATTTAAGAAATATTCTTGAAAATAATGAGTTTGTGGCGTATATCACCCAGTGACACATTTGCTGCTTGGCTGAATCCACACTTGACCACACTTAAAACAAAAGCAAGAGATAAAAATCTTTGATGACAATGACACACTCCTGCAGCCAGTCTTCTGGGCATTTGTGGTATCATACACAATGAGGCATGTTGTAACTCCAAATCTACTTGAAGTTAGTCACATCTGCTGGTATCTGAGCTCTGAAGTCCAAACTGCTCAGGTTTTAAAACATGTGCCTTACTGTCATGACCGCAGAATAAGCAACTGAAATGCATTCATCCACATCATCATTATCAACGTCATTAGCATTGGACTTTGGAGGATTTTCGGAGAGATTTTCTCACAGGCAGCTTGATTTAGAAGCAACTTTGTTGGAATTTAACTTCAGAGCACTGTGTGAGTCAGACTGTATGTTTAAAGAAAAATACATTCTTAGTCTAAGTGAGCTCCTCTCCTAATAGAGCTCGGGTTCGCTTAGGGTTAAATAATAAGGTGAACTTTCTGTTTTCTGCTCTCTGCTCTCTTAAGACAATTGGTTCACCAAACAAACTGAGATTCAACACATTACACAAAACCCTGCTGTGATCTTAATGATGCGTTTGGTCCATGTGACCTTGGTCTGCACAGGAAGGGGCCTCGTCTTGTGGGGAACACTGAACCCCTGCAGCGACACGATCAATATGAGACACAGCTTTAATATAAACCTTAACCATGCATCAGATGCCTTGGCCTTTTATTCCCTTTTTTTCTATTACTAAACTCATTTCTCCTCATTAAACGCTGCCCGCATGAGTTGGGCCTTCTCTGATATTGATTAACGTATTGATCTTAATCACTAATGACCGTAAGAGCTGTTGTGCAAATGAGTAGCTAGGATTCTTTGAGATTTATGAGCCGTAACAGGCAGATGGTGGTTTGTGCCAGAGAATTGTATTTACTGTTGAGCAGCGCTCTTCAAGCCTTGGTCCGGTGCACTGCGTGTTTTAGATTTCTCCCAGCAACATGGCACTTAATTCAGATAAATATGTTGATATAAGGCTTCTGCAGGAAGACTTCTGAATTGGAAAACAATATGTATGTTTAGACTAAAACAAATAAATGAATGTCATCAATAGTTTATCGCGTTCTAATGCAACTCCACAAAAGCATGAGAATACCCTATGTTAATATACTGACAGGAAATATGTTTCATGTATGGATAATTTCATTACAGATACTACAAAGGTCTGTTGCTAAGCTGCTGTTGCTGTGGAACTTATCAGTGGTCTTTGGAAGATGAATGGCTCATTGAAGCAGGTTCTTCAACTGCGTGTTTCCCACAGAAGAACATACTATCCAAGCATGCCATCTTGCACCTAATTGTTACACCGCAAATGACAGGATGACAGCTACGAATCTGTGGAATTTGAAATCGTGATGAGCTATACTTCTAGGCACACTTGGCTTTGTTCATTCAGGTTGAGCAAACACTGTTTGGCGGGTATTCATATAATTAGGAGTGAGCTGGAAGGCTTCACACACAGAGGAACTGTAGGCTTAAGCTCTATCATACAGGTTTGCGCATTTATTTAACACAGTACTTGTTTATTTATGCACTGGAAGGTAAGACTATGTGAAACTGTGTCAAGTTGACACACATTTTAAAACTTGAACATTAAGGTTCAAGTGAAAGAGATTGAAAACTTTAAACTTAATTGACAGCTTATTTTTGGTATGGAGTTCATATTAATTCTCTTAGCTCGGTGTCATTTTTCTCTATTCTTTAATCCTAATTGGACTAATCTCATTTTCACATTTGACTAAGCGTGATCACTTGTTTTCCCAGGCCTTATGAAGAGGTTGAGATCAGGCTTCTTTTTGTACAAAGTCAGTCAGTGTCACGTTTGAATTCTAAATGAACCAAATACATTACGTGACAGGCCTCTAGGCCATTGTCTCCTTGAGGCGTATCTCTTTCAAGTGTGCAGCTCAGGAATTCTCCCTACTGCTTTGACTCCTTCTGAGGTTTTATGAGCCCTTTGTCAGTCCTCGCCTGGTGAAAATGCCACCGTAAAGAACATATGTCCACATTTAGCCCAACACACTGCATTGTTCTATTAAAGTCCAGTGACGAATATACGTCATTAAAGCTGTTTGACCTGCACTCCATCTATATGTTGGTTTAGTGCTGAAAATGCCTGTGTGAATGCAAAGTGAACTGAAACACCTGAAAATCTCAAGGGACCACTGTAAGTACTTTTCTGTGGTTCCTAAACGTACAGTATGTTGGAACTAATTGAGCTGTCAAGAACCATAATGGTTTTCACAGCAACTGGTATTCAGTCAGGCTCATGTTTAAGATGTCTAAACAAAAGCCTGAAGCTATGGTTGCTGCTCTATTTTAGCACATAATTCCATCTGTGTTTACAAGTATTTCACGTGTTTTTGCATTTGTATTACCACCTAAAACAGCCCATGCAGCGGGTGCATTAAAAATGAAACTGGACTCTGCAGGTGTGTCACACTTATCTGTTCGCGATAAGCCTGAATGTCACTCGAAATATTTCTAATTCTTTGAATGTTTATACACAACACAGCATGACCTAGTCGTGACAATAATGATTTAATCTTGTGTGATATATAATTTAACTTTATTACATATTAGAGATGATATAAAAGATTGATCTGCAATTCAATGATGTAAAAAGTTCAACCTCTGCGAGCGATTAAATTAAAGTTATAGGTGACAAAAAAGGTCAAACTTACAATTAACCACATCAAAGTTCTTGCAGGATAGAGCTGGGGGCAGAAGGTATTACTCATGATGCCAAGGTCAGACATTATAAGGTCGTGCAATCATCGGCAAGTATTGCCTTGGCTATCTTGTTAAACTCACTGGTTTCTCATCCATTTTCTTCTTTAACCCTGTTTCCAGGAGGCCACAAAGTCAGCTCCTTGACCCACCCTCTTCTCTTGTTGTCTGGCCTTCACTACACGCACGCCCAAACCCACACAGTTCCTGTATGTTCAAACGCTGTAAACGGGAACTACAAGCTGAGTCTCAAACTGTAGGTAAAAGTAAATATAAAGTGTTCCAATATACAAATAGATTTTAAAATAAAAGGTCTTCATTTCACTTGGTAGTTTTTATTGTTAACTAGTTACTTGTGTGTTACTTTAATTTCCCCACTTAATTAGGGACCCTTATTATTGTGCATATAAATAAGTTGCTGAGGTGTCGGTACTGTGTGCATTAATGACTGTTTGGCTCATCAAATTCAGCTAAAGTTAATTGTAAATCAAATGTTGGTTTACATAAATTCCCTTGGATTGTCTGAGTTAGTCAATATTGAAGTCTGGTATCTCATACTGCAAATGTGTTTAACTGCAGGAGCCCCCGAGAGGAGGGGAGGCACTACAACTTGGCTCAATGTCTGTTCTTGAAATAAAACAGATTTATGACAAGGAGCAACAACTAAACAGCTGAGATGAACTACCAACGTGCAGACAGCAGCAGACAGATCGTACTGACAGAAGTCTGCAGATATGTGATAATGTTGATGTTACTTACATTCAGACATCTTTAAGGATGCTGTCAGAAGGACGGGGTTCAGGATTAATGAGGAAGCCCACCGCCAGTAAATCATTCCCTTTACTGTTTTTCTCCTGTGTTTTGTTTAGTTTGAATACCACAAACCAAACTGTACTGATTATTTGCAGCAATGTTCTTGCCGCTATAGACAATATAGGCCTGGACTGACAAGAAGATCAAAATTCATGAACACATGAACTGATCAAGACTGTTTTCTCACTGCCTTTTTGTATAATCTGAAACTTAGCCGGTGATAATTATCTGCTAACTATTGCACCACATACAAAAACTGCTTTTGTTTATACAATTTCATGCTTGAGAGAAAACATTCAGAAAAGACAGTATTGGATGAGAAATATCTAAACCACAAAGAAAATGTTTTATTTTAAATCCACGATAACATTTTTGTATCTAAAATGTGGTGAAAACTCTAAATGTCATGATGAACAATGTCTCTTTTAAAGATTTTCATGATATATTTTGACTAGGGGAGACTCATATTCAAAAGTTTTCTTGTGTTCATATGAATCATCCGTATTTCCCCCCAATAGGTTCCGTGAATCCAAATCCCTAATTGTCTTCAGAGATCAGAGAAACAACAGATCAAATGGCCTCACCTCCATGAGTACAGTACAATTTGTTTCGCACATTTAACCTTTTCACTGGTTTCACAGCAAATGTCACAGCATGGCGATTCACAGTAATGCAGGAAGCAGTTTGTCGATAATGTGTGAAGATTAATAGCGTCTGAACCTTTCTCCCTCTATAAGTGTCTGCTGTAACAAGTGAACATGAACAGACGTTATTATGGCTCTCAGTAAAAGTTGATGGATGGAGTCGGAGAATTGTCTGATGCAAAATGTAAATTGGGCTGCAGAGGGACATAGTGATGTTTTATTAAAATGTATATACCATAAGGCAAGAAATAGACAAAATAGTCTTTTAATATATCTTTGACCTAAGTGTTGACCTGCTTCAAACTAAAGCAAGGTTTACTATTTGAACAAAGGAAACACAGGAAACCTCAAAGCAAAGGCAGGGTGACGGGGCTGAAACTAACAGACGGACCACCGGGACAGACTGAGGGCTTTCATACACGCTTAGAAGCAGGGCTGATGAGACACACCAGACAACAATCAAGGGTAATCGAGTGAGTAAGTCAAACAAAACACATATTGGGATTCATGAAAAAAAATCGAAAACTAAGGCAAACTTCACACGTACCTGGGTTTTTACAGAAACAGATATATACACCTGGCTCAGAGCCCTTGTGAGCATGCCTGACATGTAGGGGGAAGTGTAATGAGAAGCATGAAGCCATAATAGCCAATCAGAATTCTGGAAAAAACCCAAAATGTCACAAATCATGATGTAAATATCCACCTACCCCTCTTTAGATGCAAACGGAGACAGCGTTTTTCAA
Source organism: Lipophrys pholis (assembly GCF_963383615.2). Taxonomy (NCBI): domain Eukaryota; kingdom Metazoa; phylum Chordata; class Actinopteri; order Blenniiformes; family Blenniidae; genus Lipophrys; species Lipophrys pholis. The sequence goes on from NC_137629.1 coordinate 20,741,841, forward strand.
AATCTCCATTGTGGCCTGAGTTTTCAGGAATCATTGTTTGTGGTAACCCGTCGTTGCATTTATGGGTAAATGCAGAGAAATATCACAGTTTTGTAAATACCTGTGTACAAGTAAATCTGGCCTTAGTATGAAACAAGCAACTATTAGTGGAGTGGCTTCAGTTAGACATTTCCCTAATATAGGACTTTCCATAAGTTCAAGACATTTGGGAGTGAGCGTTATAGCAACAGTGGTTTTGATTGGGTGGGGCCTCCCCTAGGGGACGCCAGAGAGTTTAAACAAGTGTAACGGCTATATTTCTTGTTGTTAAGGGGGAACTCATCCTCCCTTTTTGAACCCCTGATCCAGACTGTCCTGTATTTGGCAGTGTGGAGTTTCTTGCTGAATTTTGTTTGGAGGGAAGCTGACACTCTCGATTCCAGTTCAGCCTCAGTCCTCCGTGTACTGACACACCGAGGGTTTGGTTGACGTTACAAGCCCTCCATTTCTCCACAGTGCTGTCTGTATTCCCATAACCCCAATTGTAATAATCTCATGAACTGATTTTTTTTTTTAAAGCATATCAGATGTTGATGTGACATGTTTTGTAAAGAGCTCATTTTTAATTTGATGGTGACGACATATAAAAGATGGGAAAGGAGAACACAAAGGGTGGGGGGAAAAATAAGCTGGAGGAGGACTATGTAAAATGAATTAAAGTAGAAACAGGTCATTCAGTCGCATTCAGAAAATAAACTCAAGCAAGTTTATCGATCAGAGACGAGACCCGTCTGAGAACAGATAAAACACTGAGGCGCAATATGATCTTATGCAGAATGTAGCAAGGTTTTCTCTCTCGGTTGCCATGAGGGGAGATTATTTCAGTCAAATGAGGATCACTGCAGTGAGACAAACCAAGACAATTTCATGATCTTCAAAGGGTTGGACAAGAGATAATCTCTTTCTTTGAGGAATTCAAATCGGAACATAAAAATGGTCCAAATATCAAACTGAGGTGAAACTGAGCAGTTATATCCAGGAGAAACAAGCTGGACTTTGGGGGGGATCTTGTTTTGAAATGTGTTTTGGGTAAAAACAAATGATTGCTACAGGAAAAGCTTCAAGGCATTTGGTTCTTACAGTGGAGGATCAGCATCTAAATACACCTGCAGGTCATGTTTCAAGTTTAATGAGGGAAAACACTGTAAAAGACGCTGATTGTATTTAATAAGACACTCAGGCTTTCCATAAGTGGCGTGAGTCTAAGTGAAAACATGCAGAATAATTTAATGAGCTAACCATAGCATGTTCAGTTAAAATTGCAGGTGCACTTTACCGCGAGGGCCGAACCATAGCGTAACCCCACACAGTCAGTATTCCCCCGATCATTGCTGGTATGTTTTACTCGGGGCTCCATGGGGAGCCTAATTAAAATGGCCTGAGGCAACGTGTAACTGTGGTCAGATGGCTAAGGGAAGGTTTTATTTTTCTGGGTAACCATGGACACTGAGGGACCATCCAGCTTGTCCTCAGTGAAAAAAAGATAAATAAATAAAAATGTTCTTAAAAAAATACATTGATGTTTTAGAGCAACATGTCCAGGTGTATATTTCAGGAAGGCATTATAGAAATTGGATTAACATTAAATCCATTACAACAGCATGACTTGTTTAACTGCAGTCCAGACCTTTCAACAAAAGAAAACATTTGGCACATCATGAATTAAAAAGTCTGGCAACACGAGGCAGAACTGCTGAGCGGCTGTAATCTTGGATCAGACAAGGAAGGGACAAAATTCCTCTCCAAGGACTCCAGAAAGTGTTTTCCTCACTTCTCAAAAGTTTGCATACAGTTATTAAAAGGACAGGAGATGGTAAACATAGCCCTACTGTCCCAGCGTTTTTGAGATATGTTGCTGTCATTAAATTCAATTTCCCCCCAAAAGGTTAAATGGCTTCGTTTTAACATCAAGCATGCTTTATATGTTCTCCTGTTAATTAAATACACATTTCAGAGATTTAAAATCCTTATATTATATTGATTTCACAGTGTCCCAGCTTTTTTTTTTTTTTTTTTTTTTAAATTGGGGTAAGTTGGTTACCTGGGCAAAGCTATCGTAGTGTGAAGTTCTCATTATAAAAAACACGGATCAACACTTCAAAGTCTTCAAACACTTTCTGGTGCATCATCCACAGTGTTTGGCACACAGAGAAATCCAAATTTGGACAAGCTGCTCTGCCTAGTGGAGGCTGGTCAGTTATTTTCTATTTAAGGGAAAGTTTTAGTTTTTTTTTCTTTTTAATTTCATCACTTCTGAGAAATGCAAAAGCAACGAGTGAAAATGGACACAGATGAGCAAGATTAAAGTATTAACTGATACCTCATAAAACAGCGGCTGGAAAAGAAGCTGGCTCCAAACACTTTCGTGTGATTGATCAGTGTCGGCGCATCTGACCGTGGACTGTTGCTTTATTAAGCAGTACGCTCATTCGCACTGTCTCCTCAAACCACCAGGGCCAAGAGGAGGCCCAGTCACAGGCCTTTCAGCTGATGGAAATAACCTTTCCAGATTGTCCCCACTAAAGATATAATTATCACAGCAGCCATTGCCGTTAGTGGGAAGTGTTCAACTGGCCGCTGAATATCTTGCCAGGTCCCCCCGTGACGCATGGTTTCCTACCCCCCCCCCCCATCATTACAGGAACACACAAACCTTGAGCAGGACAGGAGGAAAAAAATGCAGCTCCCGCTCACACACATGCAGTAAAAGTGAGCAGGGGTCATAAATGTCAGACTACGTGATGGCAGGAGTACAAAGCTTGCCGATGATTAGGGTCTGATGAAAGTAGTGAATCGCTGCGTTTCCTTTGTTCAGGTTGGTTATGCTGATTCCCTGCCATGACCCTGAATCATGCAGCTCTTTTACTATTTGCTGGGAAACGTGAAAAACTCACAAAAACCAAAAAGTCTACAAATAGCAGGCTGTTTTTCTCCTCCACTCTGGAACCGAAGGTGAAGCTTTGTTGGTAGTCCTGGTCTGGGAAGCAAGTCTGAAGCATGACTTGCATGCAGAACAGCACAGGCAGATGGATGGGCAGTGTTTAGCGTCTGTTGTGATCACAGGGAGTCTAAATGAGCCTTGTTCACTGAGTTCAGGGACAGTGCATTTCAGTGGAGGGTGAAAGAACCGGTTTAAGTGTGAGAAAGGTTCTTTAACTTGGGAGAGAAAGAACCTCTGTTAACTGAGAGACCGAAGGAGGGGATGAGATGCGGGGGGCAGTTGCTGTGCATTTATTTTCTGGATGCAGAGCGTAAAGGATGTGCCAACTGACTGATTGAAAAGAACAGGAATTCCTTATGGTAGACAAATGAAGTCAGCTCAGCTGCTGTCTAAAGTGAGACTGCATGCATGCTCTTGCTCCTGAGAACTAAGAATAACCTGCAAAGTGTTCATGTACTCACCAAGAATGTGACAGTTTTTTTAGAATTCACATGACAAGATACAACTTGAGCATCGGCTCATTGGCTGTTGTTCCCACGGATCGATGCCCTGGAGCTGCAAGTTTGTGCTGTTACTTTACATTAAATAACACTTGCATGGAACCATTCCTGATGCCATATGACTTTAGGCTTGGTGTTTCCAAACACAACACTGAATGGTGTTTATCGTGTGCTGTCTGTGATCACAAGGTGCTGCTCAGTAGTGGGTTAGAATTTCAAGGCAAGCCTACATCAAAGCTCTTTATGGGAATAATTTGAACTGCGGTCTAAGCTGTGAGACAATTTGATTAATAATCGCCAACACACTGGGGCGTGTGTGTGTGTGTTGCTCTTGTTGGGACTGAAAACAGTTTACACAGTCACATTAGTGGGGACTAAATGTGTTTATAATATGTGTATCAAATCTGATCCATGTTGACTTATCTCGCAGTGGAGACATATATACTCATGGTCCCAATGAAAAACATGAATCTATTACTATGTTTAGAAATACTCTGAGAGTACTCTATTATTACGATGAGGTTTAGGTCAGGTCAAGGATTACGATTGGCAAGGTAGTTGTTGAAGCTGAGCTCAGAGTGAGACAACAAGAAATGAATGGAAGCAAATGCAATGTTACCAGAAGACAATGAATACACCATGTGTGCATATGTGTGTGTGTGTGTGTGTGTGTGTGTGTGGGTGTGTGTGTGTGTGTGTTTTCTGTACTCGTGGGGAAACAAACATGATCCCACCTGATCGATGGGGACTTGTGTCACTGTGGAGACATAAACAAAAAAATGAGGTCCCATGAAAAAAAAAAAAAGGGTTTTAAATGTTTGACGTACGTCTATGCCACTACATGACTGGGACTGAGTGCTGTATAGCACTTTATCTCCCAGCACCTGGGTGCATGACACCAATTAGTCACAGGCAGACACCCTATGCAATTCAACCAAATGAATCCTTGTACACCTGAGTGTCCCCGATTGCTGGCAGTTCATACCAGGACAGCATGGGGTCAAAATTATTTGGGGATATACTATTTTTATGACAGACTAAGCTATCACATGACAGTTCTTCACATATAACAATCTCTAGCTTTACGTCAGTTCTAGGCCTGTGGCATATGGTAAACTATTCCGATGTGTTTTAATGGCTTTTACAGACGAAAAACAAAACAAAAACAAAGCTCCAGATTGTGATAGTAATTTCATTCGGGTTGATTTATACAGTGAAAAAATAGGAATAATTTTGTCCTTGGGTGACTATAATGCTTGTTGTTTTCTCTGATGAGGTGCATGTCTAAAAGCTATTCACTCATTCACTGTTGTTAGTCAATAAGTGATGAAAAAAACAGAATGAAAAGGCCCAAATGTATCATTAGAAAAGAAGGAGAGTTTAGCATTGATGAGACAGAGACATGTCACCAGTCCAGTTTTAGATCCTGACTTTAAATGATGAATTTTAATTTGCTAAATTCTCAGAAAATAACTTAAATTAGAGGGAAAAAAAATGTTTTCTCTCCCATGCCTATGGAACACTTGCATGATTTTCCCTCAAATGCTTTCCCTCTTGAGAGATGTGTCTAACCATGGCAGCCGCTCTGTCAGTGTTACATCAGCCACACTATAACTGTCAGTCAACATCTTTTGCAGTATTTATGACCTAGAACACTATGTGAGTAACAAGGAGGCAGGAATAGAAAAGGTGTGAACAGGTCTGGCTGGTCTGCTGAGTTCAAGTGTGAGAACAATCTGGATACTACTACAACAAAGTTTTCAGGTGGCTTACGTATCTAAAGCCTCCAGTCCCACACACATGGTACAGTTCTATGTGGGCCATATTTACATGATGTATATAGTTCACCTGTGATTTATAGTTTTTGTAGATGTCAACATACTTTACCGGCACTGAAGAGTCATATTCAAAGAGAGCTTGAGTTCTAATTAATGACTTTAAATCTTGAGGAAAAACACATCGTAAAGCTGGGTTTAATGAAGCAAACTATGAACATACGCCCTGAGGGAAGCTTTTGAATTGGAGAGCGCTCTCTGGTAATTGCGTTGAAGAGATGCTCTTTTACCACATGCTATCTTACTTCCTGCAGGTGTCAAGCAAGGCAGCCTGAAATTGCTCACATTTCTATTCAGGAGCTTTTCTTTCCATAACAGATCGAGCCAAGGAGTTCAATGGATGAGAACAAGAAAAACGGCACCAACCCGAAAAGTTAAAACAGGAAATTTGCCCTGAGAGATATGTTTGCAGGTATGAGTCATAAAGTCGAGGGTTTCATAAAAGGTTTTTTAAAGTCAGCCCAGGATGCTCTCAAGCAGACACTTAATGATAGAAAACTATCTTTGGCAATGCAAATTATATTTTTGTAGGTGTAAGGTGAGCAGACACAAAGTATAGAGTGATTAGAGTGACTTCTTATTATGGCTGCTCCACTCTGCTGTGGCATTTTAAGAGAGTATTGGTCACTTGACGTGTTTGCGAGCAACAACAACACAACGGCATGGCCGACAGCACCGGCACAGTTTACAGTACGCCCTCGAATCTTAAATCTAAAGTGTGAAAGACTTTTGGATTTTTTTTAAAGGAGGATGGAAAGTTGGATAAAACTTTGTAAAATGTTTAGAACGGTGATTACGTGCAGCAGTAGCATGACTAATCTGAACACTCACCCGTTGAGACGGTACGGAGACACAAGGGATCTGCGGATGCCAGTGACAGCAACACGAAATGCGAGCAAAAACTTCTCCAAAAATATTTTGTTTTAATCCTCTGTCATAGTTATTTTCCTCCCTATTTTGTTCCATTTGTAAACATGGATTTTTTTTTCAGTGTTGAAAGTGTTTTGTTGTTTTTTTTTCAAGTTTATAGATTGCAATATACTGAAGAGGTTAATGTTAATATTTTCTAATATTCAATACAGCAGCAGTCTGTTTTTCTGTGTGTATTTGAAAACTAAACACACACACACACACACACACACACACACATCGCATCAAATCGTAATGCCTTAAACCTTATCATTAGTGAATCGGATCTACCCATGTATCTGGATCAAGTTAAAGCTGCACACCCCTAATTTTCATTCATTTAGTATATAGAGTCGTCATACAGAAAACACCTGAGCGTCTTGTAGTTGGGTTACTTGACTGATTGCTGTGATGCAAAGAAGAAATAAACAACCACACAAGCGTATCCTTTAAATTGATTTGCACTTTCAAATGAGGATTAGGATGACTCACTGCTTTGCTTTCTCTTTCACTTACCTTTAAAGTGCTGCTGCTTGGTTGCCATGCCCACATAGATGTACCCAGAGAGCAGAGGGGGCAGGAAAAGACTAGATCTGTATTTGTCCTCTCTTTATTTTAAGGGAAGCTTAAAAGCAAAAAAGACTAAAGTGAAACCGGTAATGGCTCCCTGGACAAAGTAGAAATGAAGCAGGATGGTTGGAAAGCTCATGGCCTCTTTTAAAATCAGTGAAATGTTGTAATTAAATGCTGCATTTCAAAAGATGAAATGTTTCATCGTTCTTCTTTGTGAATGCTTCTGATGTATGTAATTCGACAAAACTTGATTTAAAAACCTTTTCAATAAAAATCCATTCAAAGAATGATTTTGATTTTGATTTCATATGACAGGAAATTAGTTGTTAGTAGATCACCTACTTTAGGAGCAGGACATCGACTGCCTTATTGTAACCTCCAAACCTCTCCCTCTCACTCCAAGACACTCATCTTGGTGTGAAAATATCAAAACAAGCTCACAGTTAAACAACATTACATTGCACTACAAGTGACAAATAATGTCCTTGGCCTCAAGTGTGTACCTGTGTACTTACGTTTATCATCTTCAGTGGTTCTTCATTTTTCCAACGGGATTTTAGCTGATTGTTCTCACGTAGCCAGGGAGTGGGTCGACCCAAGGGCAATTGGAGTCACAACCTGAACACAAACACACTATTTATCCAACAGTGGAAGGCCTGACTGTCTTCTGATCTGTGCTCTTGAGACTAATAAATGTCCTTTTTGTCCATTTAAACTGAATATGGCCTCTGTGTGCATCATGTGCAACAGACTGGACCTGCAGCCATTTCAAAATAAATGGTAATCAAAAAAATAAAATAAAAAGTTGTTAAACATCTACAGCTTTGTAATTTCTCTGCAAAAGTGTGGTTTGTCTCCACGCCAGGACATATTTTTCAGTGACGTGCACTGCCTCATTGAAATCTTGTGCGACACACATTTGTGAGCAGAACACACGTCATCAGTGCCTTGACAAAGAGGCAAAAAGGACCTTATCACAAAGTCTGCGCTCCTATCTAATATGGGGCATGTGAGAACAGTGAGCGATACTATTTCAAAACACAACACTTGTTTCACTTCCAGTATAATGTGCTTAGTCAAAACTGGAGCCAACACGTCACTCCAGAGGCCACAATATTTGAACATCGATTCACAGCTGAGAAACCATTCTTTTATGTAATCATGCACACATGAGATCAGTTCTGCATGTTGATAACGGCTTCAACTAATTGTCGCTTTTGAAACTGGAATCTCCCTCAATAGGTCGCTTGTTTCTTGTGCCTCAATTATTAGTTTTAAATCATGTTGTCTGGACGTGTCACTATTGTATCCCATACTGCAAGACGAATCAGAAGGTCCGTGCGTGTCACCTAAGTGCTTTCTATTAGATATTCCTTGTTTAGATCCTTTTTCACAATCTGCACATGCATCTTTTTATCTATCCTTCCATCCACCCTCTATACACTCTGTCCAGACTAATGTTATGGGGTAGATGCCTTCCACAGTTACTAAGCAAATGGTCGTGTTCACCTTCAACTTGCAGAGACAAAAAAAAAAAAAAACCACACTTGGGGCCAATTAACCAAGCCGGCATGTCTTTTCATTGGGAGAGAGAGAAGCCAGAGTACATGGCAAGCCAGTAATCTTAGAAAAAGCACTTTCTTGTTGAACTGATGCACCACTGGGTAGAGTCATTATATTTGTTAGTGGGGCCAGGTACAGCTTTCTCCTCAATGACAAGACATGCCTCCTTTGCTCGTTGCCACTGAATTTGTGTGTGTTATTGACTGCTTCCCAATGCCATGGTGAACTTGTCCAGCTTGCACACTTAGACAATGTTCCTTCTTGCTAAAAGGCAACAGTGCTAATTGATTCACCTCCCAGCAAACCTGTTGTATTCAAAAAGATGGGAAAAGGTGAAAGACAGCTGATTCTGTTTTTCTGGACCATCAAACATAATCAGCTGTTCTTCCCAGTAAGGAGCTGGTTTATTAAACTACTGGTGAATTGACATCAGACTGCTCAATATGATCAGCTGCTTTCATTTATTAAAGGACCTGATTGTGTTCATTATAAATCTATCCTATGAATACAGTTTCTGAACTTTAAAAACTGTAATACAATTGTAAAAAAAACCAAAAAAACATTTCCGTTAATGTAGGGTGAGCGATCCTTAACAGTTTTTTGAATTAATCAAACGGTTGTCAGAGAGTTTTGCTGTGATATGACTTCCCTACCTTGAGTCACTGTCAAAAGGATTCCTCCTGTTTGTCGTTCTGTCTCTTGCTCTTATCATTAGTGTCTTATTTTAATACTTCTGAGTTTCTCTTTCCTTCGCCAGGGTTTTAACACTTATGTGTATCTCATCTGTGTTATCTAGTGTTTACAGGTTGTGAAATTCTCTTATCTGTTTAAGGTTAAAAAAAAGAAGTATTTTTGATGTCCTGGTCTGGTTGGTCTTGGTAGGCCTACATTGAATTGCACGACTGTATTGGCTTATGTATTTCCAAGCTCTGCAACCCAGGTGACATCTTTTTCACGCTGCAAGAGAAGGAACCAACCAGCAGGTCCACTTTTCCATCCTTTGACATACATTGTTGTTATATCAAAGAAAATTAAGTAACTTTCATCACAGGTGAGATGAATGCTTTCTTGATTCTTTAAAAGCCTGTCATGAACAAAGCTAAACAGGTTTCATGGCTGTAAATCATGACTTCAATGACTTTTTATATACATACACACTGTAAAGTGTGTACATGAATGCAATCACTGAGCGCTAACAGCCTCAGCAGAAGCAGTAAAGAACAAATCTTTCAAACATACTTATATGCACAATGTACACTACATCATCTGTGATTAAATAGGCTGTGAGCGTATAACCAAACAATTATCTTTTTATAAATTTATATGCCTCTACTATATGTGCAACTACTCATCCTGAGGATTACTTTATGTTTCTATGGCTCCTTTTTATTAAACTCTAAAATCAGCTGATGCATCTGTTCTTTACTAGAGCATTCAATCTCATTATCTTCATGCCTCCCATTTGCACAAAGCAAAATCTTAAAAATAAGTGGCTCTATACCTTCATAACATAGATTTGTTTTACATATGCTCTGGAGTGCTCTCTATAACCCTTTTATACATCTAATCTGTCAACAAGACATATTTGTAAAAGTGCATTTATAGAGCTATTGGTTAAATGAGGAAGCTGACTTCTAAGGGCTCCATTTATCAAGTCATATTTTCACTGTATTTATACTTTACACATAGTTTATTCTCCAATAAAACATCCAACAAATATGGATATCTCAATACTTTTCAAATCCACTTTACTTAACACAAATCTATCACACAACGCAAGATCGGTTTTGGTATTTCCATCTGGAAGCAGAGCCAAGATTGTGAATAATGAATAATGCAGATTTTTAATTTAGGATTTAACCGATAGATGCATTAGCGCAATCTCTATTATTAGCGATGTGTTCCGGAAGAGAATGAAAATAATTATAGATTCTGATTGCTCTCCATCTCCACCATCATCTCTGACGTGTTGTTTATGAAATACGAATCAAAAGGATAATAGACTGACATCCACCTGCTCACTCACCTGCATATAAATGGGAATATTTACCAAAGACAAAACTGCATCCTGAAGACCCTGAGAGTGCAGCCAAGAGGCATAATGTTCCGGATCTTTTTCTCCTCCCTATCCTGCTGATCTTTAATTTTTTCAATACATCTAATTATACCAGGAGAATAGACGATATAAAAAAGCCCATTAAGGCAAACACCCCAGGGCCAGGAGACCGTTCGTTTTCTTTCTGACCATTTGTATTTTAGCTCGCTGTTAAAACACAGAGATAAGGAAATATGTGTGTTGTATGGGACTGCAAATGGTATGGTGAATTACAGTTAATACAGTTTGATGAGCTCTGTTTATTGAAGCACAAATTATACAGGGTGTTGGCTTTTGTCTGACAATAGTTGCTATAGCAGCAAGATCACACAGACGAGCAAACAGAGAAGAACTAGCATACAAGAAAATTGAAAGTTACAAAAAAACACACACACACAAACACCCTCATCAACAATAAAATAAAGAAATTGTCATAGAACAGGTCGCGTTTCCCTCGGATGCTTGAACAAAAAAAAAAAATGTATTCCTGCTTGACTTGGTGGCCACCCAAGCAATGAACAGAATTAAGTTCTATAAACATTTTAAGAGCTATAAGTGGGCACTGAGTTCCTTCTATTTTTGTTTTGGAGGGATGAATTGTTCAACACACAAAGGCAGCAGTGGTCAGCCCTGTGATGTCACAACAACGTAAATGGTTACAACGGTTTTTGGTCCTTGAGTGTTTCTGTGTCGAATTTGCATGTTTTGTCTCTTCAGTGACCTTCTGTCAGTGCAGCAACTTGCTACCTGTATGGATTTCTGGCTGTATGGGAAATGGAAGCTTGCTGCGAAAGGCTGGTTATATCCTGTCTTTTGCGGTTTGTTCTCTACAACCTAAATCTTTTTTAAACTGAGTGGAGAAGATAGATAAATTGACTACCCAGAGAGCTTAACAAAGAGGAATACTTGACATTTATCAGCATAGTTCAGCTTAATGAAACACTGACTCTTTCACAACATATATTACCATAATTTTATACTGAACCCCTTGGGAAAAAGTACTTTTCTGCATTTAACTTTTTCTATGCATAATTAACCTTAACTATACACACAAAGAGCACTGCTGTGCAGTCACAAGCTTTCCTGGCTGGGACATCACAGCCCACCACAGCTACGTTATTTACATGACATCTCCAACACCATTCAGCTGAATGACAGTTATGTATTTGATCGACAAGCTATATTGAGTAAAACGCTTCGATCAGAACTTGGCTTTGTTCAGGGGTGATTCAAACTTGACATTTGCAACCAGGAAAAATAAGGAAGTACTTTACAAATCATTGATTTGATTTTTTAGCAGGAGGCTGGATATGTCAACGCTAAGTTTAACTTGAATTTGTAAAATCCTCCATTTAGTTCTTCTCTTTTAAACTCAGATTAAGATTTAACAATAGCCAACGTTACTGCTCACCATTGCTTTCAGAAAATAGCGTCTTCCATAAAAATAACGCCTTTGTATGTGTAAATATTCAAGATTAGTGGAGAGAATAAAGCCCTCTTTCCAGCACTATTGTCTCATCAAGCTCTTACCCAAAGAATTTGGTCATCTGAGTCAGTTCTGCTCCTTGTCTGGTTTAGACAATTTTGTTAACACTGGACTACAAACTGATAGGACCCAGACCTCAGGACTCAGAGCATCTGTCTGATAGTACTTTTGGCTGAGGCAGAGCAAGGGGCTTGAATATTTGGACATTGGGAGCAAATGGAAGCAAGAATTGAGCCAATAGTTAATCCTAGAGGGTGAGAGAAAAAAGCAGAAAAAAAGCAGTCTGCTGGGAGTTTAGAAAAGACACAGGACGAAGGTGAGGACTGACAAATCTAACAGATGATCAATTGAGTGTCGGCTGTATGAATAACACAATGGGCCACAGACTACAACTGAAGCAAAGCAGATAAAAATGCAGCTAGAAAAAAGAGCAGAAGCAGACAAAGCGCTTCATCAGCAGACAAATGTAAACAAAGGGACGTTTGAAACGCCGACTTACTGAGCAGGTACTGCAGTCTGGTGATGACTGGGCTGATAATGCAGGGCTTGATGTGATGATGGATTGCAGGTGTGCCTCCACCATGCATTGTTCTAAGAGAGTGGGGAGAGTGTGACTTCCACGCCACAGACACACGCCTGTGCACGCACACATGTACATAGAGACACATGGGCGCTCAGGAAAAACAAAGTGAACAGGAAAGACAGGACAGACAAGGGAAATGATGGGACACAACCTCATCAGGTAGGTATGCTTCACTACAACACAGAATACAATAGTTATTTTTAGATAAATCTAATTACATGTATCTCATTGCGATGTGGTGGTTAACACCGCCACCGTGTAGTTAGAAGGTTTTTTTGTTCAAACCCATCGATTAATGAAGTCTACCTACGGAGTTTGCATGTTCTCCTGATCTACAATCTCTAAGTTCGCTCCAGGTTTGAATGCTTTCTCACAAATACTTAAGACATTTTTGAAGTTATTGTGAGTGTCGGAGTGCATTTTTCATGTGATGCACTGGTGAATTGCCTAGTATCTTCAAAGTTAGTTATTTCCCCTGAGACTGTCTCATAGACTAAAGGAAGAATGTGGACCATCGCAAATCGATGATTGGACAACATATTGCTACAAAGCAAACAGACATGCCTTGATCATAACAGCAAAGGGAAGTCTGCTCGAGATCTGGAAAACATTTCATAATGGGTTTCTTTACATGCGCAGACCTCGTTTTTACACCCTGGGTGCAGCCAAAATTTCTAAGGAGAAGAGTGGTCAAGAGTGAACCCCATCTTTGGCTTCGATCCTCTTCCTCAAGCTACCGTACAGAGTCAACACATCTGATTTAAATCAACGGGTCAATAATTCAATCGGATCACAAATCTGGCACAAGGTCTCCTACGTTGTTTGAAACGCAAACGCACTCGTACACTCCGGTCAGCCACACTCAGGTACACTGTAAGGCATTCACACTGCAAATCTAGATGCTCAGGTAAGATTTGCTGCCGAAAATCCGACTTTTCTGACCATGCAGTTACCCATATTTTATCACGTGACCCATTTCCGATCAGAAACATTGCAGATGCGGACTTGGAGTGTTTACAAACCTCCGGTTAGTTCTGAGCCAAGCGCTAACTGTGAATCCATGGATGATGACATGTGACTGATGCTGACGTTGCAGTGGCTGAGAAGTTCACCAACCATTGTAAGGATTTTTAGCCAGAGAAGGATGAAATTGGCCACAACTGAATTCCTACTTATCCATATGCTGAACTCATTTCCTCCTCTCTCCAAAGACTGAGGAGTCATGTGACCTCCTCAGCTGACCACTGTGCCAGATTTTCCTCCTGTTGGATAGCCTCCATGCTTCCCATGTATGTAACATTAGAAGCTGGATGGTTGCAGATTTCATGGCATTAGAGATGCAAGGATAAGAAAATCCGATCAGCCTTGTTACGTGGCGGTCACATTGGCACATATCTGATTCATTTCCGGATATGAATGACGCGTGTATCCGATCTCACAATATCGGAATGCATGATCATTTTCCTGCTTGACCCTGAGTGTGTACGTAACAGCCAGAGAGTTCAAAACTGCGACTAATAGTTCAATTTCCACATTGCATGAAGCAGTATTTCATTGAGTCTACAGATTTTGCAGATATTTGGATGTGTAATTATTATTGTACTTGCTCAATGGAATTCAGATCTGAGGCTTACATTTCAAAGTCATTGTACCAAGGTGTGTCATTTCATAACCTCGGTACATGGCTGCACCATTAGATATTAATCTCAAAACTAGGTCAGGCAGCAACCGGTTGACCAGGAGTATAATGCCATCACTCAGTCTCCCTCTGCCTGCTTCCGAACCAGCCAGCTACATTTATAAACGCATCATGTACTCAACTGGTGTGAATCACCACACAGCCGTTTCCATCACTGCTTTAATACTTGTGGCCAGCGCCACACTCTTGGAGCATGTGAGCAGAGAGGAGAGCAGTGGGGAAGAAACTGCAGATGTTTTTCTTCTTCTGCTGGATGAGCTTCCATCCGATTGGGTTGCAAAGGCGTGTTGAACTGAAACGAGGTGCTGTTGGGTAAAGTCTGATGAAGTGTGTTGAGTAGCAAACGAGGTGGTAAAGAGAGATACCCTAACATGTTCGAATGAGTAAATTCACTGATGCACTTGAGTCGCACATGAGTGGGAAATTAATGGGAAAGGAGATTGGGAAAAGAGCAAAACTAAATAATGGTGTAGAAATCAGCTGAAACAGCAGAGTTACATAAGAGAAGAAAGTTTACCTGGAGTGGAAGGACGCATGGCCATGGGAACATCGTATATTTTCTTTACTGCCTTAATTGTAGAGAATGTTAGACAGTTCTGTGGCTCCTAAAATACTTTCATTTTTTTTCTTTCTGCACAACATTCCCATATTTAGCCTATATTCTTTCCTGCTTGCTTAGACTCTGCCGAAATAGTGATTACCTGATGCGTAGAGAGAAAGTCCTGAGAGGTGCTGAACGTCTAATCTACTGTGATTAAGAGTAACTTTTTAAAGTAATGCAAAGAAAAACTAACAAGAGTTCATTAGAATTCAATTACAGATGTTTCATTTATTTTATCATTAGGATTGATACTTGACCATGTCTGTCAGAAATACATTCATGGACTAACAACATGAACATTTTGCCACTCGTCTGTGTGATATGTATGACAGGGTCCTTGCAGATTGATGCTTGCATAAAGCCTAAAGCCTGGCATTGCATGAGTTGTCCTTACAAGCAGAAAACTAAACAAATGGGTCATTGCACGCAGTACATGTTTGTACTATAAATATATATGGTCCACATTCTTTGGCTTGTTCATGTTTTTCCATCAAATACAACAAAAAAGGACCTTCTTTTCTTGCTGGCAGAGGGTCATCATTGTGCATATTTGTGTTATGGTCTCATGTCCCCTCCCATGCCAGAGCCCCGGTGCTTAGTCTTGCCATTCTTCCAGCTCGTACCACTGTGCATATTAACACGAAGTGCTTTTTGTGCTGTGAGTTGTCACTTACCCGACAAAGTGGTGCATGTAAAAATGTTTGATGGAGTTAATCAACAGAGGGACTTTGAGGTGTTTAATCTTAACCCTGGAATTCAGCCTGACAGTTGAACGTGATCCTCAAGCCCCTCCATTTCCTGTTTGTCTTTCTCACACACTTGCCTGAGCTATCCGTCAAGAGAAGAAGGAGAAAACAATGCCATGGCACGACCTTGCCTTTGAAGGCGCTGCCTCATTAGACTTTTGACATTCCACTGGCACGCCATCACAGATCTCTTTCTCCACATATCAGCCTGCACAGCTCAGATAATACAATGTGACCAAACAGAAATAGTCTGTTGGATTGATTGCCGCTGCCCACGGTACCACTAATTAGACATCAGCCTCTTTGATCCCAAATGACACCAGAATGCGTCTCCAAAACGAAGTACAAGCTTCCATCAAACACACAGACAATCTAATACCACCCCCAGACACTCTTTCACGCTTTCTCCATCCGTCTGTCATGCTCTACATACGGTCTCTCCAGCAGGCTGTTCAGCATCACTCAACAGGTCTGACTGACATAAATAACAGAGCAATTCATTGTGGGTCGTCCCAGTGGCTGCCTGCTTATGTAATCAGCCTGTAATCATGAGATATGATAACAGTAAAAGGAGTTCCTGAAAGTAGCCAGATCGTCTCCCTCTTTCTCTCGCCGCACAAACCGTGTACTGTGAGTTTCTGAGAGTTTCACAAGGCTGTGATATGTAATACATTACATTCACAGTCACCTGACATAGTGTAAGGCAAAGCAGTAAGGTCAGAGGTGTCAAACATACTGCCAGGAGGGTTCAAACACACCAAACAACAAAGCAGAGGTTAAATGCAATTATTTAATAAAAATCACAATGTTTTCAGTAAGAGGTCATAACACCACACTAAGACTCAAAGCTTAACAGAAAATGGCAAAAATGCTCCAGGCTGAGAGATCCGTGATGGTGTGCGTGCGTGCGTGCGTGCGTGCGTGCGTGCGTGCGTGCGTGTTCCTTTATTTTATTCCATTTAATTGGTCCTTTCCAATTGAGATCAAATCATGTGCGTGTGAAATTTGTTTGGCACCTCTAAGTTACTTTTCACAAAGTGCTACTGTATTCCATTAATCCATAGTTTCAAGTTTACAGTACCGTACATACTGACTTTTCAAGCCTGTTTTTTTTTTTTTAAAACCATTTTAAATGCAATCATGACATTGTTTTTCCTGTCACCTGGTTCGAAGAATATTTGAAAAAAAATGTTCCCTGAGGAAGGGTTTGTCTATGCAACTGTGACTGAGTGACCTTGTGCACAACAAATTAAAGTTAAAATATCACCAGCATGTATAAGGCTTTTATTCTCTGTAACTGACTTTGGGTCTGAGAGGACATAGATGTGTCTTTGTCAGCTTTTCATTATCAAACTCATTATGCAACAAAATGTTAAGTTGCTGTGGTGAGGTTGCAGAGAGCTGCTCTGTACAAGGCAGTAGGGATCCGCTCATTTTGTCTCAGATTTCCATGGCTCTATTTGAAGAAACTGGAATTAAAAGAATATAAATCTAGGCTGAATGCCAGGATCTCCAAAGAGAGTTCAAACATTTGTCCTATGATGCTATAAGGAAACTAGCACAGGAAGAAATGCATTAAATACAGCAAAAAAGGAAAACACTGTACTCTTGTAGAGCTTGGCACCGTGCCTAACAATTAGAGATAACAGCAAGGCCCAAGGTCGAGTCATTCAAAGCCGGTCCGGCAAGTCCATTTGGACATCTGAAGTTAGATGCTGGAAGTGACGCCCGCAGCGAAGTGATTAGGGAGTTACTTGGCTGTTTGTCCTTGTTGATTTTAAATGTGAGCTTTTTATGCGTACACACTAACGCAGACAGCGGTCACCGACCTCATGAGACGCGCTGATAAAGTTGTCAGACAATAATGACGACGTTTTGTGCATGAACCAGCTCCTAGTGTACCACCCACAGACTGAGGCGAAAAAAAAAAAAAAAGGACGAGTGCTCAATCCCACACACCATGGCTACGTACGGGGGAAAAAAAAGTGCTCTCTTGGGGAAAACAAGGACTTTTAGAGGTTATTTAAATGAGTTTTGATACACAAAAGCTCAGTGTTGGAAATGACGCATAGTCCAATAGTACCGTAACACTGCTACTTTTGGCAGTAAAGTGCAAGTAAATAATTACGGAGATAAACTCATATGCGATCCAAAATCATTTCTAATATAATATTATAATAATAATAAGTTGCACTTACTTGTTTCTGTGAGTTTTTGCTCGTTTGTTGTCGATAAAAACTGTTGTGGTGCTGCCGTCGTTCCACAAAGCCCGAGATGTATTTACAGACTGTAAAAATCAACATTAGCCTACTTTTATAGGAGCTTGTCTGCATGTTGGTAGTTTATCTCAGTTGCTGTTTTTTCTCATCCTTCGCTCGTGATTCGGACCCGAATAATGTGAGCCGCCGCTTGACTGACAACTGATCGATATGACTTGTCCTCAGACTGACTCAAGCCAATCATGTGCTTATCAGTCAAGACCTCCTAAATAGCAGAGCAGTTAAAAGTAACGCAAAAGTAACTTTTTGGAGTAGTAAAGTATTTTTTCAAGTGACAAGAGAGTCGCTCTACTCGTCGTGCCCATTCGAAATATCGCTCATGAACGATAGAATCACAACCAATGAAACCAGCTGTTATGGTTTGGGGCATAAAGAACATTTCATAATCAACTCTCTCTCCCGCCTTCATGACAAAGACGTCAATGTGCATTTTTCCATGATAATATCTTTCTTTGAAAAAACACAATAGGAGAAAAAAAAAAAATCAATCCTCTGAACACTTTGTGGAATTACTGAGTTCTTCAATTGATTGCGCCATTCCAAAAAAAAAATCGTTCTTCAGAATCATAGTGTAAAAGAAAAGCAGCCGCAGTTTCACAGGAAAGGCCTCTCTGTGAAGCCAAACCTTGACGTTTGATTGATACCTCCTTCCTTCACGGGTTTTTTTTTTTTTGGGCGGCGGGGGGGGCCTGAAAGCCACACCGGAACATAAGCAAAGTGCCTCACCTCCAGTGTTTTAGAGAGAAACTTTGCAGGCAGTCTGGTATGAGGTGATATATTGCCAGAGGAAATCCCTCCACCTTCTCCTTCTCCTCAGCAGGCTACCCCTCACTGACCCCGTTCTTCTGAGAGACGGCGATAACCGATGCGGCACCGGCCCACGTCGTCCCTGAGCGACAGCGATAGAGGCTGTGACACAGCGAGGCACCGCTTTCATTAGTAACTCTTCATCTGCAGCAAAAGTGTTGCCTTGAAAGTTATTGAACTCTGTGAACCCTCGTGTTCACTGTGAGAGGAACTTTGGTATTTGTTTTATTGGAACCCAGGCACGATTTTGTTTCGGAATAAAGTTTGAGATATTCTTGACAGTGAAAGGTATTGAATGATTTGCCAGCTGGCAGCATGGTGGCGTGGTGGTTGGGGGACTCGGTACATGGAGTATGCATGTTTTCTCGTTTGACAGTCCAGAAACATTCATTTGAGATTAATTTGTGACTCTAAATACGAAAGATTAATGGATGTTATTTGTGAGACCCTTCATGTACAAAGTTGTGCATCTCTGTTGGAAAATATCTATTTATAGCTTTCAAGTGAGGTACTTAAATAAAGAGGTGAAGGAGGATTTATAGTTCATGAGTACAGGAACTTCACAAATTTCTGTTAATAAAGTGTAATTGAAAACAAATAAACTTTGAATTTATCTTAGGTTTAGGTGCTTTGCTTGTTCGACTTTCCAAATATATATCAAGAAACTACTTATTGTATTACTCTGACTTTTTAACATCAATAAGAAGTACACACTTTGAGCACCAATGCAATTTAAGAAAAATGTCAGTTTGCCTAAAGGCTTGTTTCTGCATTCTGTCATCCTATCATTCAAACTGTTTTTATTCCTCTGTACAGCTCAGAGTCACAGAGTGATGGAGCTGATCCCAGCTTGCTGTGGGTGAAGGCAGGGTTCATCCTGGACATGTCACATGTATGAACAGCTATGAACAGCTTCACCAATTAACTGCAGATGCATGTTTCCACTCCTGCAGGCACAGGGAGAACACGTAAATTCCACAAAAAAAGGACGCCAAGCCCAACCAGGACTCCAACCGAAGACATTTGTGATCATTATTCATTATCATAATGTTGTTTATCTATTTCTATAGGCTATTTCAGGCTGATTAATACTCCAGTAGCCTGTGCAGACTAACATATATAAGCACAGTTCATAAGGTTGAACGCTAAGCTGCTTATCATGCTCAACACTTATCAGATTATGAATTTAATCCGCAGAGCCACCTGTCAGGGGTGCTCGGGCTTTGTAACTAAATGCTACTGATTCATTATTAGATTTAATTCAGTTTAAGTGGCTGGAGAAACAGATTAATCCAGTTATGTCAAAGCAGTGAAAAGCATCATTCAGCACCACAGACTCAATAACGTGGCTGTGAAATGAAGCTTGTTTCATTGGGGGCAGAGATATGATCCGGGATAAAAAAAAGGTGGGCGGGGTAACAGGGTGAGCATGGTTTGTCCATGGCCTTTCCGTCTGAAGTTTCTATGTCTCTCAGTCCCTGTGTGGGTTTTTTTTCTTTTTCTTTTTCTTTGCAGGGACATTAAAATGTTCCCTCCCAAATATTAACCCTTTATAGGGTTAATATTTCTGCTTTTTTTTTTTCTTTCATTACAACAACAATTATGACTTAATGTCAATTGCAAAACACATCACTTTTATGAAAGACATAATTTGGAGAATGTCGTGGTTCGGTTGAGACAATTGATCAAAAGCTTGAATCTAAAATGTGAAACAGTGAGTTTAAGTATAGATATTTAAAGGTATTTGAATAATTGCCTACTAAAGGGTTGAAAACATGGTGGATAAGTTAAATACTTGCTCTAAAATATCTGCGCGTGTGAATGTGCGCTTCAGTTATTGCGTGGTCATCTGTATTGGCCGTCTTTACAGATTGTACTCCACCTTTTGTGTTGATTCCAGCCAACTGTGCCTCCTGCGAAAGAAGCAGGTGTTTAAAAAAAATAGGAACAGAGACTGCAGGGGGAATGCTTTATAATAAAATAAAACCAGCTGATGGTCTTCAATATTCCTCTGCCGCAGTGATATAATGACTTGCTGAAGAATGCTTGACACATTAACTCAAATCTAAAATATGGATGCACTCTCTGTGGTATTGAAAGAACAGTGGGTGGGAGTCAAATAGTCACGTACAGTTAACCTCAGAAATATTTATGTACTTTTAAAGTGATTATACTTCACTTCTCCTCAGTTAAATCTCCTTTGGCTTTTGGGACCAGTTCACAATGTTAAAAAAAAATAAAATAAAATGTCTTCACTTGACAGTTTGACTCCAAAACACAGTAAATCTGTTCTGTAAAAAAATGAGTCATTCTTTGCAAAAGAGGAATGTCAAGTGCAGGAACTACAGTGCAGTGTGTGATGTTTCCAGTCACACAAAGTTCTGAGAACATTTACACGGATTCAATCCTGCTACAAGTAGTATAGAGATCCCAGCGAAAGCTTGCTTTAACACTTCCACCGAACTTCAAAGAGGCTTATCAAAAACAAAGAGATAAACCACTGAGTTCTGCCTGTGCGGAACAACAAGCTGCTCGTAGACACAAAACACTCTGCCAGTCAGCGAAACACAACTCTTTGTCAGACGTGACCTTTCTGTGTCTAGATGTGCGCCATCTCTTATCTGTCCCCTCTGCACACACATGTGCACACACATGTGCACACACATGTGCACACACATGTGCACACACATGTGCACACACATGTGCACACACACACACACATTACATCATGACTGTCTTCTTTCCCCCTCTTTTGTTTCACTACCTTCTATCCATTGCGGATGAGATCACTGCACCGATTCCATTCCAGCTGTTATGGTTCGAGGGCATCTGGGAGACATTCCAGTGCACAGCCACAGATCAAGAGCCCAAGCAGAACATCCTGCCCAGCCGTGTAATTCTCAACAGCTGCAGAACATACAGTTATGACACTCGAGCAGGAACTCCAGCCGTGCACCATTAAGTCTGAATCCGCGTTGAGAAGAGGCTATGAAACGGTATTGGTGATGTAATAACGTTGTTTAAATTGTGGGAGTGTATAAGTGATAGAACCACAAAAATGTAAGAGGCATTTGTGGATAATGTTTCAATTTGTTTGGCAAGAGTTCAACGGGAGACTATGAAGTTATCCTGAACACTGCATCTGTTACCTTGTGGCGACATCTAGTGGCCACGTCGGGCTGGTGCATATATATAGTGTCAATGTTTTTCAACGTTATCCAAATAGAACAATCAACGGCTCGGATAAATGGAGCTGAGGAGGGCACCCTGAAACAGAGGCATTAAGTTTGTAGCATGATCCGTCTGCAAGGCAATCTGTAAGGTTCACTGCTACTGATGATTTTTCAAAATGATTTCTTTTTTAAAAAGATAATGCACAAGAAAGTATACAGAGAGCCACTGGAAAGCTATCAAATCATTCTCATTTTTTTTAGATTAAGAGCAATATTAAGAAGAAGAAAGAAAAAAAAAAAACTCCAGTTAAGCTAAAAAGGCTGTTTGAGGCATCAGTTGGTGTTAATAGTGTTTATCATTCATCAGTCATTCTAGGCTTCTCAGTGGTTTGTTTTATTTTTTTCCATTTTGAGGAATAGCTCTTCGGTGTTATTGTCACCAACTGTCCTGGTTTCAAAAATTTAAAAATTTAAAAAGCATTTATCCAATGATTGAATGAATGATCCAATTGATCCAATATCTCACTATCCAAACAAAACTTGTGTAACACTGTTTTAAAAAAATGTTCTGCCTGTTTACCCAGCAAAGTGAAATCCTCCAGTTTTCTGACCTGCTCACTTTGATTTGGCTTCTCTTATTACGTTATCATTGTTCTGTTGCCCCTTTCATTATCTCACCACTGGCATACCTGTCTCATCTTGCTTCTGTGGTTTCCTGTGACGTTCACTTCTTTCATTTGGTTTTGTAACCGTAACTCGCACGTCATCTATTGACCAAAGTGTGAATAATGTTTTTCTATGTAAAGACCAGCAATTGAACTGGATTGTCAAACCTGTTTGCTGGCTTGATTTCACTAACCTCATAGCTACACACACACACACACACACACACACACACACACACACACACACACACACACACACACCTTACTGAAATATAGCTGACTGCATTATAAATATAGCTTTTTAATTTTATTTATAAAGTAAAACAAATTCAATGAACACAATTTCTTGGAGACGTGTTCAAACACTGAATATTGTGCAGCACTGTGCCTTATCAGGAAATGCTTTACTTTGGTTGTCTTTCGCTTCTTTTTCTGCAAAACAAATCCCACAACAACACGGCATTTCCTAGTCACAATAGGGAAAGTACAACATCATTAGAATGGTATGTAAAAAAAGGTATTTACGTAATCGCATCAGAGCAGTATACTGGAGCCAATCCAGTCACTCGGATCTATCATGTCAAAAAGCATTCGAGTCTCTTTCAGTATGTCATCGCGCCAGCCAGAAGAAGTTTAAAGCTGCTGACAACTCAGAGCGTATAAGGTAATAATTTAGAGCGCAGCAACCTGCCAATGTTGCTCCGGCCCTCTAGTCTATATGGAATTTCCCTCTACTCTGTGAAGACCTTGGGAAATAATTCACCAGTAAAGGTCCTTGTATTTTTGTCACAAGGCAGACTTTTTATCATTTCTGTCACATGGTGGCAGCTTTTAGGATGCAACTCTATCACAGATCAGAAATCCAGTTCCTATAAATTAAAATGACTGTTGACTATTTGAGTTTGATGGAAGGATTAAAGCTTTGGTGTTTGAGTCTTCTTGATTTTAACAGAGGGGGGAGATCACATTTCTCTTTCCTCACAATCATTTTCTATTCATTTATCTCAAGGAATTAGCAAATATAAGAACTCAATATCATAAACCTGATGATTATTCCTCTAAATGCATTAGTTCCAAGATGTACTTTATTACCTTTCCCGGCAATTTTGGATCACAAATGCTGCTGCCTGGATGTTCCAGTTGTGTTTTGTCATCTTGAGGCCTTATTTCTTAATTGGGCATATCTGAAGGTGGTTTGGAGTGCAGCAGCATCCCTGCTTCTGTTGATGAAAAAAAAAAAAAAAAAAATCAACAAACTTCAAATGCCCTTGAAGTCTCTGGAGAGGAGTTTAAGGTGGCTTGAAGAGAAGTGATGGTGTATATGAAGTTGAGTGAGAAAAAGCAGCAAAGCCTGTGAAGCAGAGTAAACACAGTTACTCCAGGGTGTCCTGGTGGGAGCAGTGAACCAAAGAAGAGCTAACCTTAAGATGATCCCGACATCTACAACATGACAAGACCGAGGGGATGAAAAGACAAGAGAAATGAGGAAGGCAGCGCCGGATGAAAAGATCAGAAGAAGCGTGGCTGTGAGCCAGCGGGGCGCCTTGATAATAGTGGGAACAGGCCAGATTTGGAAGCTCTCATGTGGGATGCTCTCTGACAGACAGAATGACAGACCGTCAAGTTCTTTATGGAAGCAGAGGACGTTTAATGTCCTGCCCAGACCCTCGTCCATTCCACTTGGGGTGAGGTAGACCCCTGCCTGGTCTACAGACTGGAGGATCAGCTAACTTCCCACACGCTGCTACAGCTTTACAATGGCCTGAAGTACTAACGATCTCAAACGTCAGCGAGTGGAGCTGACAGTGGCGTGGGAAGATAACATTGTGGAAGTAGGAGAAAGAGAAGGTCAACCATTAAGGAGTGGTCATCGGCTGCCAGGGGCAGGAAGTCATCTAAAACATCCCACACAGCAGAGAGGCCCTTTAAAGATGATTTAGACAAGACAAGCTGATGGGTCACCCAGTGACCGAGGGGCCTGATGTTGAAAGACCCACGCTACCCGACACAAGGTTACATCACTGGCTTAGTGTCTTGGCGCATTTAGGAGCAGCCACTACAGGACACAGTGTTGCCAGGTAACACATAATGTAAAGACTGGAGCCTGAAGCAATCTGTTCCGTGTAAAGGCAGCAACAATCATATCTTAATGGTGACATTCACAGAGGCCAGAAGATGTAACTGTAACATCATCAGATCCATCTGCGTTGGTTAGTAAACATCAGAGTGATGGCCCATGATCAATATCCGAAACAATGATAGTGATCGCGAAGTGTGAAAACACTGCAGTGTGTTTATATTGTTTGTTTAGATATGTGAAGATAAAAGCCTTCTTTTCATGAATGAGATGAAATCATTCTGACACAACTAATGTGGAAGTTTGACTTCCAGTGAATGAGTCTGAAGGAGAAGCTGTTGATTTAATGTCCAATTTAGGACTTACTTATAGAACAAAGCTTCACCTTGAGACTACTTTATTTAAAGTATATATACATATTTCCTTTAATGATATATAGGAAGTAAGGTTATTGGAAGATAAAAGGAAGCACACAATATGTCTGTTTTATAGTTTATGTTATTCTTGTTAGAAATAAACTTATTATTTCAGTGAGGAAGAAGAAAAGAAAAAAGAAAAAAACAACGACCCTATTGTTACCGGGACAGGTCCGACACATTAGAAAGTGCGATGACGATATAAAGGTCTAAAATGAAAATGAAATAGGAAATATCCTGCCAAACTGAAGGTAAGCGTGTAAGGATCCGACAACAACAAGACTTCCGAAACGCTTTTTAAAATCACTTGGTGCGTCGATTAAAACAACATAATTAAGTGAGTGCTTCGTCTGTCAATGAGGCTCATACGAAAACATGTGGCTGAAGTTGAGTATACTTGCAAATGTACGGAAAGCGAAGTTCCTCTGGACTTTTTCTTTGTTGGAGGCGGCCTGGGGAAATCTGTCCCTGAACTGTCAGGAGGGTATTTAAACGCGCAAAGGGCGCGCACAAACCAGACGCAAAAGGTGCGCAATAACCCTGGACACTGACTGCAAGGTAAGAGAACTTCAAACAGTTTTCACTGTTCCCGGTTTAAATGGATGAAACACCTGAGCACCAACGTGCCTCAGGTGTTTCCTCAGGTTAAATTATTATTATTATTATTATTATTATTATTATTATTAGTAGTGGTAGTAGTAGTAGTAGTAGTAGTAGTAGTAGTACTACATGTGAAATAATTATAAAATATTTGATTTAAGTCTGACAGTTTGACTGAAACCATGGGAAAAATTTACTTTCCTGTTATATTCTATTATTTATTTTTTTATGTGCATGTAATCTACAGCTATGTCTAATTACTCAATATTATAAGATATTATCAATATCATGGCTTATTTTGCTTTATTATTGCTTCACATGTTTTTATTGTGGAGATCTTTTTCTTTTTTCTTTTTTTTGCCTTAAGGTGGTTATATGCTGAGGTAATGTCGCAAACAAATTAAATTCCAGCTGTTTTGTAATTCCAAACAGCGTCTCGTGTTTTTTCTAAATACATATTTGCTTTATCACGATAGTCAATGACTTTCTACTTTATGTTGTTTCTTCTCATATATTGTGTCTACATTTGTTCTTTTTGTGCCACTGCCCCATCTCACTCTTTATCTTCTCTTTTAAATTCAGATGAGCTCATTTATTTTCGGCATCATTCTGGCACTCCCGCTAATCAGTTGTGAAAATCCGAGAAGACACTGGACCCTGCTGCCCAACAGTGAGTTTAAATCTTTGTCTTTTTTCAGAGATTACTGTTGTCATGAAACCCCTAATTAACTTCTTATAATCCGCATGTGTGGATTATACTTGTCCACTGCTAGTTCTGGTTATGGATGTGGACGGCACACTGGGCCAGCAGGCTCTGAGCTGCTTGGAGCCAGAAGATGTCATGAAGAGAGACAACCAGAGCCAAGATATCTTCTGGAAGAGGAATGGAGAGGAGCAAGCACAGAGAGGGAATTCATTTCTGGTGACGCTCGAGGAGAGCATGGGAGGGGGCAACTACACCTGCCACAGCAAGAATGGATCACTTCTTAATCACACTGTGGTTCTGATCAATAAGGACGGAACTAAGAGGATCCTTGTAAAAGACGATCAAGGTATCTAATAATTCAAATAATGATGACATTCTCTCAGAGGCAGTGTTGATGTTTCTAAGTAATCCTACCATTTGTGACTTCTCTCTTTAGAGGATTACCTTAAGTGCTCCACTCAGAATTACAGCGGAGAGTTTCGCTGCTCTTGGACTTGGCACAGCAGTCGTGTTGGCAAAGTAGCCTTTATCACAGCTCAACGGTAAGCCCCCGAACTGCTGAAATGTTTTCTGCTTCCAACAAAAACAGTTTTCAGACTCATGACAGAGCCGAGGCAGCTCAGTGCCACACATAAACACCTCCCCAGGAAAGGAAACACAACCATGGACATTTGATGTAATCCAAACATCATGTTCACGACTTGGAATCAGATTTGATGTGAAAATATTGCAGATGGACGTGAATTATATCCTCAACTATTTGTCCATGAGAAACCATCATATCTTCTGTGTGTTGATTTATTTATTTGTTTGTCCCTGTCTTATGCAGCGTTTCAGACTACAGTGACCCCCTCTGTTCTGTGGACACACGTAAGCGCTGGATGTGCTCCACAGGGCAAAGCAATTTCAGCTGTTCGGTCCTTGACAGCGGGAACGGGATCTCCTGCGTGGAGAGGAACCACTGCCCCTACACCGAGGAGAGCCAGCAGATCCACATCACAGTCCACGTGAAGACTGAGCACTTTCTGCTGGAGAACTACTCCAAACACTTCTACTTATCAGAGATCGGTGAGACAACCGCAGGGGAACGGGTTTTTCTTTGTTTGCTTCGCCTCCCTGCCTTTGTTTTCATTTGCACTCTGTTTTACTTTTATATTTCACAGTCAAGCCTGACAAAGTGAGGATTGGTAAAGTCAACACTACGGCGATAGAGTGGTGCTACCCGAGCTCCTGGAGCAGCCCCTACTCTTACTTCCCCCTCACTTTTCAAATTACCCAGCTCAGAGGTCGATGCGGAAGGTGTGACGATCCCTGCGCTCAATCCAAAGCCTTAAAGGTAAGAGAAACGCACACATTGCAGCGCATGTTTACAAAGAAAATAATTAGAATACCAAAGCAGGAAAGTCCAAAGATTTGAAAAGAAAGGCAGAAGAACAGAACTCTTGTTCAACTGGAGTGATGCCATTTGTTTTTCAGACTTCGACCGTCCACTCTGCAGACATCTGTCAGTTTGCAGTGAAGCGCAGAGCCAAGGCCGTGTGTGTCAGAGCGAGGGACGCGTTCTGTAACTCACAGTGGAGCGAATGGAGCCACATGAGGTGAGCGATTCTCCGTGATGAGACGGGTGACATTTGCGCGTGCATCTCAAAAACGTCAATGTGATATGATGTATGATGAAGTTCTCATTATTTTATCTGCAATTTCTGGACTGAAAACTTATGGAAAGGAAAGTATTTGAAGTATGGCATAATCCTTATGGCCTCTGGTATTTAAAAAAACAACAACTCCTATTTATATGAATGTACATTTCCCAGTTTGAATCAGAGAAACTGTGATATGAGGCTGCGCGGTGGAGTAGTGGTTGGCGCTCTCACAAGAATGTCCCTGGTTCAAATCCAGTTTGGAGTTTTTCCGTGCGGAGTTCTTCATAGTACCTTAGTTTACTCTCTTAACTGGTGGCTCTAAGTTCCAGCGTGAACATAGTGAGCTTCGTGTGCGTTTGGCTGTATTTGTACTGTCAACCTGGGTGTACCCTGTCTCTGTACACAGTCAGGTGGAATCAGCCCTACGACTGCTAAAGCAGTTAGGACCTTGGCTGAATCTCTATATGTGCACATGTTGACTGTTACATGACATAAAAAAAAGGTTACACCTCATCCTCCACTCACTTCAGATGAAGCAGGTAAAGGCAGAGACGATGGATGGAAATTAGAAGACGCGCCCATCGAGTGTGTTACAGTCGGCTCCGTAAGTTAGGATCTCAAGTTTATTTTAGAATTAAGGAGAAGAACGATCCTTCTGACTTTTTGGGTTTTAAGCAGGAGGTGTCAGAAAAGTTACCACAGGGATAACTGGTTTGTGGCGGCCAAGCGTTCATAGCGACGTCGCTTTTTGATCCTTCGATGTCGGCTCTTCCTATCATTATGAAGCAGAATTCACCAAGCGTTGGATTGTTCACCCACTAATAGGGAACGTGAGCTGGAATTGGACCGTCGTGAGATATGTTAGTTTTACCCTACTGATGATGTGTTGTTGCAATAGCTCAGTTGGTAGAGCATGTGACTCACAATCTCAGGGTTAGTGGGTTCGTGTCCCACGCCGGGCGTCACCTTCCCGTGGGCTCACCACCTGCAGGAAGGTTCTTAATCGGTGCATTGTGATCTGGGTAGCAGTGCTCAGACTTTCACCCCCGCGACCCGGGAACGGATAAGCGGAAGAAAATGAATGAATGAACTTATAATTGACTCACTTGCTTTAACTACGAAATACAACGATTCAAGTTGAACAGGTTTGAGGATCTTTGAAGGTGGTGGAGTTTGTTGTCTTAAAATCGGTTGGCTTGATCCCCCATTGGTTCCCCCTATTCATGTGTCAAAGTGCAAAGCAAGACTCTGAACCCCAAGTTACTCCAAAGGAGTATTTTGCGTATCGGTACTATTAATGCGTGAACAAATGGGTGAATATGATCATGCAACGTATAAGTAAAGAGCGTGGGCCTGTGGGCCTGATGTTACTGCACTCTGGTAAATAATCATATGATCTTCCAACTTGCAATGTTACGATTAATTGGAAGATGTTTTTTTTTTTTTTTTTTTTTTATCTTGTGGCCCTTAAACCTTTAACATATCGCTGCTTTGACAACCAGGCAGGTCGTCTCTTCGCCTTTCAGGTTTACCTGTCAAAACTAAACAATAGCTTTTCACTTTTGGCTGTGTTTCAAAATGTCACTTCAAGTTATAAATATATAAATATTGTCTTTGTTTTCTCTATCCCTTAACAGACTGAGGGGAAACGGGAGGAAGAACAAAAAGAGCAAACTGCAAAACAAACAACAAGCATAACAGAAGAACGGGAGAAACAACACTGGGTTTTATAGGCTTTTTTTTTTTTTTTTAATATTCCTGCTTGTCTCATCTAATAACATTATGTTTGTACTGTGTGACTTTTCTTACTAATAAGCGAATAAATCAATTTTGCAAACTTTTGTTTACAGCCCTTCCCAATGTGTCCTGAATATTGTATTTACATTTGTTTCACGGTCACAATCAACACTTTTATCTCGTTATAATTAGAGGAAACCTGTCGGGTATGTGAAAGTCAAACCATTCTTTATTCATAGTTTTCTGCTGCGCGCAAATGTTTGTACCACCAATTTGGCTTTTAATATGGCTGAAGAAAAAAAAACAAAAAAAAGAATTAAAAGTGTTCCTTTTGAAGGGATCAGAAACGTTATCAGTTGTTTCTATTCAATCCCCCCAAAAATAAATTTTATCCAACAGGTTTGAAAAGGCAGCAGGAGAGTTTTTTTGTGCTTTACTCGTAGTGGCAGTTTTGTTTGACACTCACCTTTCCGCTCCATGAAAAGTCACAGACGTGATATTTAACTTCTGTCTGTCGTCTCTCAACTGGAAGCCGATTGGACCAATATGGAATTTCCTGAAGACGTACAGAAGTCTTCTACCCTTGGTCACTGTTTTTCTCTGCGATACAGCTCAACAAGTTGCTCATGCCTTCATCCAAATCCCAACTAATGGAACGAGACGTCCCGGATGTGTCGGAGTCGTAGAATGTGCGAGAGTTCTCCCATTTTTCAGCATTCTAGAATGTCTGAAACTAAGACGTGGCAAAGTTCTGGAACATGTGAGAATTCTAGAATGTGGTAGAGGTCCAGCAGATGTAAGAGTTCTAGCGTGGAGTAGAGTTCTAGAATACGTAAGGGGTCTACAATTTGTAGGCATAGAATGTGTGAGAGTCGAATGTACAATGTGACCGTCACAATTTGTAGAACTGGTCCACATTCTAGAATCCTGCCTTGTTGTGAGTATCCTCGAATTGTTTTAAATGTCTTTAAACACAAATTTCCAGTACAAGTGTCAAGTATTTAAATGAGTGTCCAACAAAAGGGGGTAACTCCAGACGTACGCTTTCAGCTCTTGTGTTACAAATAGAAACAAAAAGGTTCTAAATGTCGGCACTATGTACAGTAATATGAAAACTGATCCCTGACAGACTTCCTCTATGTGCTTTGTCTGTGAGGGGAAGCTCTCACACTTCGTATTGATGGCTTAATGTGGCAGCAGGTCATTGACCTTTAAACAACAGAGGAGACTTATGTGTTTGCTGTTCGTTAACATGAGTCCCTGCTGACATCTCCATTGCTCATAGCTCTGGAAGTACCCGCACGCTCATATGCTTTTAGTAGTTTTGTCAGCACGACTCGGCCTACAATGGGAATGATCATTTAGTTGTGCGATGCATTTAACATGTGAAGCATTTACCAACATTATTCCACCTTTGGAACATATAAATACCGTGGTATCAATATATTACACCTCAATTCAGATTACCTTGTTTGTATATATATAGATATAAACACATATTATCTTTTGCAAACCCTACCACAGTTTTTGTTTTTAAACTGTTTCCTTCACCATCAACTTTCGAGTTCTATTTTCCCACAGGCACGGTTATATTTCATTATAGTCCCATTCTGAGTATCTGAAGTAACAGAATCCAACGAAACACAATTAAATCTATTTACATCAACAGTTGTTATTCCTGCTCTTATTTCAAGCACAAGTCACCTTTAAAATGCTAATAGAGCCTAAATAAATGCTGAAGGTTACTGCTTCTTTTTTTTACCCTGAAATGTGTAACAATTATGAGATATCTGCTTGTTTATCTCAAATAAATAATTAATACTGATTCAAATACATTGCATTTAAAAGGCTATGAAAGAAGAAGAAGCACGAGGCAGTGTTTGGGAAAATTAATTGACCTTTAGAGTTTAAAAGAAAAAAAAAAAAGGGTTCTGACCAACCGAAGGTGCAATTGTTAAAAAGCTGGAAACTTTTCTTTTTATGAAACAAAACTTCCATATCACATGCAAGAAAAGCCCAAGCGAGCCTCTTTCCACCTGCAGAATAGTGATCCTCTCTTGCTCACTGTGTGATGTGGTCATCTGTCTGGCAGTTGTGGCGAACACTCTCCTCACTTCCCTCTCGTAAAAAAAAGAAGAAGAGGTCAAGTGGTGCAAGTAGTTTCATGGGAGCGACAAACTAAAGAGTAAATTAGCCTGAGCTGACCTTTAATGCTTCGGTTTCTAAACGCTGCACAGGGGAGATGGGAGATGTTTCCGCTTGTATTGGGGCATCGACTCATAGTTCAGAGTAAAGCTGAGGAACAAAGTGCGATTTCAGTTTCGGGTTGGGTGTCAGGTTACAGTATGGCGACAGTCATTGATAACTATCTTTAGTTTTTTTGAACTTTTTGGCTTTTTTCTCATTTAACAGATTCACATACTGTATAAGTACAAATTGTGGTTGAGCGTGTTTTTTTTTGGGACTGTGAGAGGAAACTCGTACCCAGAGAAAAACAAAACAAAACATATACAGTGAAACCATGAAAAACTACAGCCAGTCGTAGCCAATTCTGCTTTACAACATTTTCAATTAGATGATCTTAGTTTAAAAAAACAAAAAACAAAACTGTTACAAAGACTGTGACCTTAGAACCAGTCTTATGATGCCATGAGTTGGTTTCAGTGTAGCGTTAATCAGTGTGTCATTAATGGAGGTCAAAAGGCTCAGATGAAGTCCTTTTTTTTTAAATTATTATTTATTTGTTCGGTGTCTTTCATTCACTTCATTCTGTTGCTGTCCAAACTAACTCCGCTAAACTGAGCAGAAGCAATCCTAAATATTTTAGGTCGTAAACATGGAGCGGGAGGAAAATGCGGCACCAACTTCAGTGGCCTGTGAGAAATGAGCATCTGAAGTGGCGTTTGATGGCGGAAAACGACGACACTCTGGTCTCATAACCACAGCAGGACTTACAGTCGGAGGTAAAAATAATAGTTCAATGCCTCTCAAAAGACACTTACACACATTTTAATCAATTCAACTTTTTTATTATATCTTAATGGAACAATTGTTTTTAGACGACACAAGCTAATGCTGAAAACGGTTGACTCCTAACATGGATTATTTAATATTACAATAAAACTATAAATACTTTTTTTTTCCATCCACAAGATCACTGTCATTAAAATCAATGACAATAACCGTTGCCAGGAATTCCTTTGTCTGTCTGTTGTGTATATATGATATCAGCTTCCTTCAAGATAGATGTTCTAGAGTACTTCATTGCAGGCGAAACTGCTTTAGGAGTTCTTTTCTACCTGCTTCAATCAGAATCCTAAATGACCACAAGCACGAGAAATAATAATGTTATTGATCACTGTGTGTCTGTGTTTTTGTACATAATGTTGCTTACATATACTTTTAGTCTATTATTTAGGTTCACACACAGGCTGCATTCAATATATATGTGAAGTGTCCTGTACATTTTTGTATTGCTTGAATAACGTGAACACTTTATCTCCAGAAATCAAAAAGAAACAACATGTCTCTGTAAAAATTTTAATTCATTGTCAGCTTAAACTAAAAAAATTACAATAAGGAACAAAAAAGAAAGAATTTTAAGAGGATCTGATGAATCCCCTTTAAAACAGCCACTTAAATTAAGGTGATCTTCTCACGATGCCACTCAGTTGTTTTATGGGATAAATTAAAACTGAATCCAGATTACTTTTGTCGTTTATTCTTCCCTTTTCAATGTTGATTTACAAGACCAATTACTTTCACAACTTGTTCTCATGAATCCACATTCTCTCTGACCTTGTCCCCATTTGCTGTCCATGTTAATTAATCGGGATAGAAGTGGCCATTTGGACAGATGGCATTTATCTGCATGCTACTTACTATGCAAGTGCAACGTTTGGAAGTACAGCTTGACTTCAAGTGAGGGGAAGCTGCTGCTCCGTGCAGTATGTCTTTTGCGCCGCTAGATGGCAACGTTGCACCTAATAAATTGTACGTTTGCGGCGTCCTGACCTGAGGCGAAACGGAACTTGATATCAAAATGCAAAACGGGGTTAAAATAATAAATAGATAAAAAGTAAAACAAAAATAAAGCTTTGGTCAGTCAGTATAGTTCTTTTTTTTTCATTTTAAATCCTTGTGAGAAACTTTCACGTTTCAAGCATAAAGGCCTTTCTTTCTGAGTAGGCTATAGAAGTCTTTCAAATCATTTTAAGCAGATATCAAGGAAGTTCAAGGATTCATATTCAAACGATAAACACCTATATTTGTCTCCTTTTATGTCGACTAGATAGCATATTGTCAGACATAAGGCCCACTCTCATAAGCATATGCTTGATTTTTACAACTAGTGATTTTTATGAGTCCTCAATTCAATCAGGCCATTATTATCATCAACCCAACCTTTTGATTTACGAGAACATCTGGTAGTCGTGCGGGAGGCTGACGGCAGCGCCTACAACTCCTTTCTCATCACTTACTTCAAAATGTCTAATAGAGTTATAACGCCGGGAATTTTAATAGCTCGCCATATGTGGACACTTGAACACGAGTCACATGCGTAGTGGCGCACCTTGACGCCGTTTAAATGGCGTGCGCATTCCGCCCTGTGCGTAATGATCACACAGATACTTTGCGGAACCGTATCGCCTGGCTGCGGCGGAGTTTAGTAAATCGCAGTTTTGACGTGGCTGGATCATCAAGGGCCCCAACTGACATCTCTGTTTTTGGACACTGACACGGTGATATTTGGGCTAACACTGTATGTGTGTGTTGGTGCTCCGGGATATAAATATATATGCCACCCCAGAGGCCTCCAAAGTGTTCGCTCTGGCCCGCATGCCGGCCAAGACAGACAGATCGTGGCGAGAGAGCCGGCCACAATCAAACAAATGTGCTGAAGGATCGCTCTGGACGTGTGCGTCCGTGCGCGTGTGCGTTTAAAAAAAAAAAGGTTGTGTGAGTGTGACAGACATTTTATCTCACGGTGCTTTTATTTATCCCTATTTATTGTATCGTGTACTCACGTGGTGGGGTGCTCACATTTCTCCTCCCACAGCAGGAGATATAAATAAACAGCGATAGACAATGATGAGATGATTGCTGGGGTTTGGTGTCCAACCTTCACCGTTTATGGCATTTATCAGACTCCGGAAACTCAGACTCAGTCTGCTGGCTGGCTGCTGAGTGAAGAGTTTGAATAGTGATGATAATTGCAGGAATATCATTCTATAATACCCCCCCCCCCCCCCCCCCCCCCCCCCCACACACAAAAAAATACATTCTCATTCATAATGATTAACATTTTTCTGAGTCTGTTATCTCCGCCACGTCAACGTGTCAGATTGATTCATACATTTTTTTTTGATAAAATCTTAATTTCAGATAACCCCCTGATAAAATAAAACACTCCCTCATTCTTTTCACTTCATTATA
This sequence comes from Lipophrys pholis, assembly GCF_963383615.2. NCBI lineage: Eukaryota > Metazoa > Chordata > Actinopteri > Blenniiformes > Blenniidae > Lipophrys > Lipophrys pholis. The sequence continues at coordinate 20,776,950 of NC_137629.1, forward strand.
ATTACCCAAGCGGTACTTATTGAACAGATGCCCCGCGGACAATTCAATTTGACAATTCAGAAATGACTGTAATGATCCGGGGGGGGGGGGGGGGGGGGGGACCAGGAGTGAAGGAAAGCATGAGCAGAGAAAGCATCACTTTCTGGTTGTACACTCCGCAATGTGTCCGAGCCAGTTTCATGCAGAATGCTGTTACTTTTCTATTTCTGGTGTTGCTCTTGTTGTTTGCGAGCACTTCCTTTTTTTCCTAGTGATTGTACATTCGTTGGACTGCGGGACACGGCACAGTTTATCTGTAATCCTCATATTTATGTTGGATTCAACACTTAGTCCCGCAAGATTTCTGTAATGCATCTAATCAAAGCTAATTTCAAACCACCGGGCTGTAACAGAAAAATGTGCGCAGCGGCTGCCAGGCTTTTTGGTGCGCTAAAACTTTCTTAAGCTCATAATCTTGCAGAGTTGATACTCTGAATGAACACTTGGACCACTTCGCAGATTTAGTTCTGATGAGAAAACACAACGGGGAAAATTATTTTTTAAATGTTTGAACAGGGCAGTTTAATATGTGTGTGTGCGTGTGTTTTCTTAGCACACGCGCGCATAATGTGCACCATTAAAACGTGTCTCTTTGGTTATTGATGCTGAGTTAATATGACGCAAAAACTCATAAGTAAACACAATTAAATCTGCACACAAGTTGTGAAACTCTCCGCTCGCTTGTTTCCCCTCTCCCTGGACTCTTGTACGATTTTGTCACGTAGTAATGAGACGGAATCACTTTTATCATGTTGCGTGTTTGAACATTTGATCGGATTCTGTTTCGGCTTGTTTTCGCAGACAGATGCGTGCATTTTTTTTCTTTCTTTCTTTCTTTTTTTTTTTTTTTGGTGGCTGCAGCTCAAGTGACAACAGACGAAACAACAACCGGGGTCTCCTTCTCGCTCTTCTTCCCTTTAGGACTCAAACTGTTTGGGATGGAAAACAATGAGTTTGATGTCTGTACCTACATTAATTGTCAACTGCGCAAAAAAAAAAAATTAAAAAAAAGATACGGGGTGCGCGCACGCACGCGCGCGCACACACACACACACACACACATACACGCACACACACACACACACACACACACACACACACACACACACACACACACACACACACACACACACACACACTGCACAGCTTGTGGCTAAGTGGCCGGGGCGGGACACTGCGTGGGATGAGGCGGGGACAGCGGGCGGGCGGTGCGGGCAGCGTGCTGGTCGGGTTGGTGGACAGCTGATTGTCCGCCTTATTAACTGTGTTTGAGGGCGTTCCCACTCGCCGAGCAGACCACGCCTCCCTCACCTACTAGTTCTCTGCCGTTTGGCATCCCAGAGATGGTCCAAAGTGATTCCTCAGGGAAGAAAAGAGCGCAAATCACCCGAGCAAAGGCGCAGACGAGGAGGAGAGCCGCCGCTGCCCAGGACTGCCTCCCGATTGCGCGTAATCTTCCATTTCATTCATGTGAGCCGAGGAGAAGACTTTGTAAATAAAGAAGCGGAGCAAAGGAGGGCGAAGTATCTTTCATCTGCCTGATTTTCTCTTTGGCTGTGGACTGTTTGTTGGGGGGAAAAAGAAAAAGAAAAACTGGCATTTTGCTTGTTCTTTCTGTCAGCTGCACCTTGATCCCGGGGACTGTCGCCAACTCAGTGCAGCCTCTCATCCTGCGCTTCCCCTTTCATCGTTCTCACGTCGTTCATCTTCGTAGCTGCCGCTGCTTTCCCCCCGCATCTTTTTTTTTTTTTTTCTTCTTATTCTTCTGGAGTCGCTGACATGAGGTGCAGCTAACCCTGGATGCTGACAGCTCCCCTTTTCCTTCCACATGTCGAATCTTTTGTTTACTTTGAGAAACACGCGCGCAACTAAACGCCAAGTGAAATAGACCACGCCACTTTGCTCCTCTGACAGCGCGATCAAACAGACGCAAGAGGAGGGGAGGCAGGGAAAAGAGGAGAGGAGGAGAGAGAGAGAGAGAGAGAGACGAGAGTGTGTGTGTGTGAGAGAGAGAGAGTGTGTGTGTGTGTGAGAGAGAGAGAGATAGAGACCGTGTGAAGGTGCGTTTTGATGTTTGGCATCCACGAGAGCATCCAGAGGAGTGGGAGTAGTATGAAAGAAGAGCCCATGGTGGCCGGGATGAACGCGGTTCGGACATGGATGCAGGGCGCCGGAGTGCTGGACGCCAACACAGCCGCCCAGAGGTGAGCCCGAGGCGGCCTTGGGGCTGCGCTGACACCCGGGCGCGGGGCGCGGAGCGCGGGGAGAGAGCTCCGGAGCGAGCGGCTGCATCACTCGGGGTAGCTCGAGTCCCCAGAGGACGCAGTTGTAGGATAACCCACCGGTCCCGCTGGCATTACAACTTTAAGTCCGACTTGATGAAATACTTTCATGTGGCTCGTATTATTTCAGATGCCTGGACCTAAAGCTCGCGGTAGACTACTTTTTAAACGTGTATTTAAAAAGCTGCCTTAGAATAACTTTGGAGTGAAAAGTGAGCTGTAAGTTCAGGTTTCGGTTTTCACTCCACTGTCTCTCGTTTCTTGGATGTTGTAAAGTAGAGCAACTTACTTTTTTCAATAACTGCCGAAGATAATTATTTCTTGAACCAGTTTTGTTTTCTCACAGAATAAACGCTGATAAGTTTATAATTGAAATTATTAGTTGTCTAAAGCCTACGGGCCTATTATTAGGAGGGGGAAAAACGCACGTGTTATAATCTATAAATCTATAAATATATAGTTTTATACTTATATCGTGATTTTTGTTTAACTTATCATTGTAATTACAATTGTGTGACGCGGCTGGGTTAATCTTTTATTTAAATTAAATTTCATAAAGTTAAGGACATTGTGATGGACACTTACTGAGACATATCGGTAGCTCTTGGAGACTTTAATTTGAGGGCAGATTAGTCTGATGTCGTACTTGAGTTGAATGAGTGTATTTTCCCGGCCGGGGCTGTGATGCCGCTGCTTGCTGTGTGCTTGTGTCCGCAGCGGAGTGGGGCTCGCCCGGGCACACTTCGAGAAGCAGCCGCCCTCCAACCTCCGAAAATCCAACTTCTTCCACTTCGTCCTGGCTTTATACGACAGACAGGGTCAGCCCGTGGAGATAGAGAGAACCACCTTTGTTGACTTTGTAGAGAAGGAGAAGGTAAGTGTGAATGAAATCGCACAATTACGAAGAGAACAAATCACGTGGCCTTTTGATGAATAAATTTCCTCCAAATGAGCGTTGGTTTTTATGCATTGACTGATGCCTGACACTATTCCACAGACCTGTTAAGTCAAAGTGATGAATTACCAGACATGCGTTAACACAGTGGCCAGACGCACTCAGCAGGGATCATTGCTTCTGAAGCCTTCCCTCGTGTGTGTTTCTTCTTTCTTTTTTTTACATGTGGCTCCTTGAGAGATTTCCACTCTTTTGATTTATAGCATACTCGTTTCTTTACTGCAGAAGTGTAAAATATTTGAATCCAATTGTATGTTCATTTATTATTATTGGCAACTTTTGCACTCAGCTGAAGCAGATAATATTAAGTCCTACTTGATGACAGTTCTGCACAGCAGCCTCTTTCTGCAGGTGCTGTCGGCCAACTTATTTATATTTTCAAGCAAACATCCATATTAGTGTTTGATATGTAGACAAAGTCTTCTATTAATGCGTTTGCATGTTGCATTGAATGTGGGCATTCTAACTCATAAATGTGTTTTATTGACACGCATTTGGTGTCGGCTTGCTTATTCGACTGAAAATAAAATGTAAAAAAAAATCACATATTCAATTATCGCCTTGAGGAAATTCACGTAGAAAATTAGCAAAATTATTCTGAGAAATTGTAAATATCTGTAACAACTTTTAAAGCATTTCTAGCATATTTATCATAAAGTTGTAAGAACAGAAAGATTAATATTCACCAAATATAAACGTCGGCACACTCGGTTTGTTTTGTCAATTAATTAAAACTGTAACTCTGTGAAAGTTTTAGGTATTATTTTCGCCAACTGTGTGTGTGATAGAAACGAAATGATTTCAATGTGCTCCCAGTTGGAGAGACGTAACATGTCAGTAATCTAAAAATATCAAGTTGTGGACGCAGTCCCAGGAGGAGATGGCTTGCTTGCTCTGACCGCCTCTGTTTGGTTTAATTTTCATAGGAAACGACGGGGGAAAAGACCAACAATGGGATCCATTATAGACTCCAGCTCCTCTACAGTAACGGTGAGTTTGGCTTCCATAATTTTTATGGAGCAATAACAAAAGCAGTGAGTGAATGATACGCCAAACCAAAGTGGAAAAAAACTCCGGAAATAAATGGTGGGGTTTTTTTACGCGCAGGAGGTGACATCTTATTCCATGTCTTAGGTTTTTGAATGGTTTTATTTGGTGTATTTATTTAAATTGGTTATGCAGAATAATCTGCGCGTTAACCTATAAGTAAAATGATGTTCCCAACATGTTACTTATTTAAGAAAAAAACATTCCCAATTATAAAACTTGTTATTTTTTCCAAGGTTTTAATTCATTTTGTCGTTGTTGCCAAGCGCACAGATTTCCCTGTAAATATTTTTCCTCGTCGGCCAGCCTATTCAACACTAATAAACAGCTGCAAGCAGAGAAATAAAATACGTTCCTTTTTAACGATTTCTTAAAAGTCTTGTTGCTTCGATTGAATAATTAACTTTTATTGATTATAATTGAGAAAAACGCACGCTTCCCCCCCTGCTGTGCCCATTTTCACGATTAAGTCGATCATAAATGTTTATAAGGATAAAATCAACGTGGTAAAAATAGTTTATTTTATTTAAGTTCCCACCAAACTGACGAAATGCAGCAAAGATTGAAAGTCGTTAGAAACGTTTGGACGCAGAGTTTCCATGAAATGCCTCAGGGGGGATATCAGAACGAATAAAAGCTTGTGATCTGAAACATCCTTCAAATAGGCAAAGCTTTCCCACAGATTTGATGTGAATATACTGTGAAAAAGCCCGAATTTTATTTAACCCCTCCCCTGCCCCACTGTCTGTTTGCAGGGATCAGAACAGAGCAGGACCTGTATGTTCGGCTCATTGACTCTATGACTAAACAGGTAAGAGTTTCTTCATTTAACAAAAGGTTAAAAAACAAGTCTGCATTAGTTTAGTTGGTCAGAATAGGGACTCCCCCCCCTCCCCCCCATCTCCAACAACCAGCCCACTGCTTCTCCACCTCTTCCCTCCACACCCATCCACCCCTCTCCCCCACCCTTACCCTGCTACATGCCTGTGTCTGAGACCCTCAACTTCAGCACAGCACAGCCGGCTTGATAAACGACCTGTCTTACCTGTGGAATACATTTACAGAGGCCCAGAAAAGTAGAGGACATGTGTCCTCATACTGCAGCCAGTAAACGGGGAGTGTGTGTGTGTGTGTGTGTGTGTGTGTGTGCGTGTGTGTGCGTGTGTGTGCGTGCGTGCGTGTGTGTGTGTGTCGGTGAGGTGCAGAAGCGGCTGTGTGTTGGTTGGTGTTTGGGAGAGACAGTGATGCATGCCAGCTCACTCTTTGAGGACCTTGACCCTCATTTCCTCAATGTGAAACAGAACAAACTATCCCAGAGTGTGTTATGGCCAATTCAATCACACAAAGAAATACAGAGCAGCACATGTGGGTTGGCGCACACTGAGGGAATTCTCCGTTAGGGATGAATTAGACAGCGAAGAAAGTATAAGCCCCCTTCAACGCTGTTTTGATATCAGGTCTTTTGTTTTGCCAAATCTGCCTCTAGTGCCATTAGGCTTGAAGAGAGTTTGTCTTAGAATGAAAAGGGTAGGAGGAGATGTTGTTTGTGTGGGCGCGTGTGTATTTGCATGTTTATCGTTTCTGTGTGAGAGAGTGAGTGAGTGAATGTGTGTGCAGGGTGATCACAGCCCTGGAGAGCATGTTGAGTGGGGTTGGAGGGGTAACCAGACTAGATTTTTGGACGCAGTGCTGTATGGACCAGATGGTGCACTATACTCCAGTCTGGCAGTCCAACTGCTCACTGTACACCGCATATAAACATACGTGCATGCACAAACACATATGCACATGCAGTTCTATGCACACATACGCCAATGCACATGCACATATGCACACACACACACACACACACAAACAATTTCCCTTTCACTGTCTCCGTCAGAACAGAGCGTTCCTGTTCAGGAGGACTGGATTCCCACGATGCACGCATTTGCCAAATAGACAAACACTACCCTCAGATGAAAGAGGCACTCATACAAATTTTGGGTTTCCAACATTTGTGGTTTTTTGTTTTGTTTTCCAACACAGCACTCTCCATATTGTATCTACGTGTCATTTTAACTTATCTGTAATTTTGTTTTCTCTCTTTTTTAGGCAATTGTCTATGAAGGGCAGGATAAAAACCCAGAGATGTGCCGGGTCCTGTTGACCCATGAGATCATGTGCAGGTAAGAGAAATCAGACCAATCCGCTCGCATCTTTCCTTTTTTCTCATCTGGCCATGGGTTTATGTCAAGTTTGAGGTGCTTTTTTGTTTTCTGGCTGTGGCGGTGTTTTTCTTCTGTGAAGAAAAGACAGAAGGAGCTCAGCTAAATAACTATAGAAATCTTATCATTTTCTTTAAAGTGGGTTGGGGAGATGGGCCCTGGCCTATTTCTGGTGTGTGTGTGTGTGTGTGTGTGTGTGTGTGTATGTGTGTGTGTGTGTGTGTGTGTGTGTGTGTGTGTGTGTGTGTGTGTGTGTGTGTGTGTGTGTGTGTGTGTGTGTGTGTGTGTGTGTGTGTGTGTGTGTGTGTGCGCATCCCTCTCATGTTCAGCTAATTAGGACAAGGAAAAGCTCATTACTCAAACCCATCCTCCTCAGTCTGTGTAATACATGCAGTTTGCTGTGTCCTGACAGTGAGCTATGTGCAGAGGGGGGCAGACTCGAATTACACATAAAAAAACAGACGCGTGCACACTCACTCAAAAAGTAAGCGGGCAAAACTCTTACAGGCCTGTCATGTTCACGGTCAATAAAAGCGCTGTGAGAGACAATCGCACGCTGTGCCATTGTCTCTCACAAGCCAGCCATCGACATGGAGTGTATGGAGACTTTTGCATGTGGAAAAATGACTAGCGGCAAAGTGTAGCCACTTCCTGGTTATCACGCAAGGCAATTTAGACCACTTGTTTTCATATGCTCCAGGAAACGGTCGAGATCAGAAATCTGATCTGGCTCTCCAAGCCTCTTGTCCTGAGGGACCTGAGAAAGTAGGGGGAGGGTCAAGCTCTCTCTTTCTGTATCCCCCCCCCCCACCCAGTCCCTCGCCCGCTCCGGTGTCTTTCACGCCCTCCTCCCACACACATACAGTAGGTGCACACATGTAGTCAGGTACACACAGACATGCAAACACTGAGACGAGCAGACAGGAGAGTAAAAGGTAGACGCCGTGATACTTTTTTTTTTGGGGGGGGGGGGGGGGGGGGGGGGGTGTTGATGGCACATACAACACACTGGTACATTGTGCTGCAGTCAAATGATTCAGAAAGGACTCGTCACATCAGTATGCAACCCCCTTCTACCCAGCATGCACTACTCCCCAGGTCCAGTGGGACCACTCTGTGACCCACTTCTGAGAGAGAGAAGGAGCGAGAGAGTGAGAGAGAGGCGGGATAGAGGGAGGGGACGAGCAGTGAGGAAAAATAGAGAACATAAGATGTCTGGTTGTGTGATGTCTGACAGAAATGGAGCTAACCTGAGCCCTGGAGGCTAATTCAAGTTTTTATCCAGCCCCATTCAAGCTCCCTTCATCACCCCCCCCCCCCCCCCAAACTTTACCTAAAATCGCTCTGTTGATCCCACCATGACACAGCCTCAGAGCCCCGGTCTTACCTTGACAAGCCAAACAGAAATCCAACTCTGTGCTTGTTCTTGAACTCCATGAAAAGTCTCACGCCCTTTTACACCATTTTCCCGTTTCTCTGTATGCTCATCTGACTTCCTCTGCCTCTTTGAGCTTTCCCGTATCATGCTCTTTCTGTTGTTCACATCTCGGTGACTAACGCTGCCTCCCCTCTTCCTCTCCCGCCCCCCGGTTACAGTCGATGCTGTGATAAGAAGAGCTGCGGCAACAGGAATGAGACCCCATCAGACCCTGTCATCATCGACAGGTAAGCAAACTTTGCCCTCTCACCTCAGCTGACGTGATGCTGCTGCGCGGCCACGAGCGCAGCACACTCGACTGGCTGCGAACAAGAACCGTGTGCCAAATCCACTGGCTGTCAATGTTGCACAAACATATAATAAAATTCCCCAATTATGACGAGATTACACAAAATGTTCTGTGAAGAAATGCGGCTGAAAGTGGTTTTACTGAGAAAGTTCAACCTGCAGACCCAATAAAGCAGGCCACAGGTTGTTTTTCTGCAACCATAATTGAGTGTGTAAGCAAAATGTGCGAACAGCTGTAAATTATATTCCGGGGCGTGTGTGAAGTGGAGGAGCAATCACAGAGAAGTTGAGCCCTCCTTCAAGTGTGGTCAAACAGTGTTTTTGTGGTGGCGCTTGATGACTTTTGCCAACGAGTAGTTTGGGTCGGCGTTTCAGTCTTGTATGTGTGTTTTTGTGGATAAATCTTGGGTCGGGGGTGGTGCTGGAGTTTGTTAGTTGCTCACACACGCATGCATGCACACACGCACGCAAGCACATGCAGACACTTTTCGTTGAGTGTGCGCCTTTCTCCTGCTGTCATAAACTACCTCTGACCAGTGCAGCAGCTCGGGTGATTTACAGGCTATCTGAAAAAAAAAAAGAAAAAAGAAAAGAAAAGCCCTGAAGATTTACTGTGCAGCCTCAGCTGTGTGTATGTTTGTGGCACAGGGTTGGACAATCAGTGTTGGGGAAAGTGTTTGTTTACCCTTACAGATTTAAGGGGAAAACTTAAGTGCTGATGTCGCAAAATATTTTTTTCGGGGGCGTTTAAAGAAAAACTAGCTTACATGTTCACACATCTGCATTATCAGATCAAATGACGTGCATTGCAGGCTATTTTATGTCTGATTTGAATTTGTCACATTTGTGTGAGTGTTAATGAGTCAGTGACCTGTGCTATCTGATGAACACAGCTGTCCTCTCACTGCAGCTCTGTCAAATGCTGCTCTTTACCTGTGTGTGTGTGTGTGTGTGTGTGTGTGTGTGTGTGTGTGTGTGTGTGTGTGTGTGTGTGTGTACATCTAAGCGTGCACAAGTTTGTGTGTGCGTGCGCCACCCTCGTTCCGCTCCAGTGAAGCGGAAGGCCTCACCTCAGCGCTCCCTGAGACAGCTGCACCCCACCACGTGGCCTCAGACAACACGCCTGCCCATCACTCCGTGCCATATTTTTGATTTTTGTTTTCCTGTGTGGATACTTGTTGAATTTCTCGTCTGTGCTCTCTGTGTCGCTGCGCCTCTTCATGGGCGCCATCCCGCCTCGGCACAGTTAAACTTTTCCCTCCGGTTCGCCATACTTTGGAGCACAGCCGCCGCAGAGAAGCAGGCGGATCTCTTGCGAACAGCTTTCCCACACTGAGCATGTGTTGCGGCCGCTCGCTGGCGGTATTCCCCTGACACCCAATGGCTCAGGTGTGAGGGCAGCATTAACGAACAACAAATTAGAACAGGGGGAGGGAAAACAACAGCAATATCTCCGTTTTCCTCTCCAGCGCACACTCTTTCTGGACAGGAAAATAGGTCAGGTGAGAGGAGAGTGGCTGGGGAGGGAGGGGTTGTTAGCTATAGTTTTTAAAGGGGTAGACTGGAGGGGAATAAGGAGAGGTGGGATTGTACGTTTTCTCATTTAGTACCAATATATTCTTGGCAATTGTAATAATCAGGGATTCATAAACAAACAAACAACTGTGAGGCTGAGACTGACTCAATTACCATGAGTTCCCCTCCTTCAAATTCATAAAGAAATACCATCATCAGCCCCTCTCCTCCCTTGAAGTTATTTAGTTCGTTAAATAAGGGCTCGTTAGCCCTCTGCTGTTTCGCAGAGATGATTAGATTTTACAGCCCTAATTAGCTGGGCTAGCTCTAACTCTTCTGGAAGAGTAATGGGTCTGATTGCCTAATTAGCTCTCTCTCGTTAAGACAGGAGAAACAGGCCACTGCAGCAAAACCGCAGGAATGAGGAAAAATAAAGTCAGCTAATGAGAAACTTATTTGATTGTTAGGAGAACAAATCTGGTACAGTGTGGATCGGCAGCGCTCTGGGTACTGTACTCGCTCACCGGGAGAATCTCTCTCACCCCTCTCTTTATCCCCCCCCCCCCCCCCCCCCCCCCCCGGTTGTAAGACAATTTGTTTGAGCTTAAAAGCAACCATGAGGAGCAATATGATTCAGATTTTAATTATGAAGCGTATTTGTTTGGGCTGTGATGATAACAATGTAAAAAAAAACATTTAAACATGTCTGAGATTTTTACTGAAGTTGGGATAAACATTTGCGACATACCATCGAGCTCTGTTTTAGTTTAGGACGTTCGTGGCTGCAACAGCATTCGCTTTTAGAAGTTGTGTTGTCATGTCTGGCTGTCTCTGTTTCTCTGCCATCTGATCTCGAGCAGACAGTAGTGATTACGAAAACGGCCCTGTTATAGGAATCTAACCATCACGGCGGTGAGTTCTTGAAATTGTGAAAAGGCCTTGGCATGACATGTTGTCTCAGTGCTTGACACTGGACAGGGGAAGCAGCTGAAAGGTGAGACACTCCTGTGCGTCTTCTCCCCAGGGACACATGTGTGGTCTACTTTAGCCTCTTACAGAGGCAGGATAATATGAGGGGAGCCCTTAACCCCCCCAACCTCCACTTCCACTTCTCTCCATCGCTCCTGGTTAGCGTGGGGTTAATCATATACAGCCACCGCATGCGATCAGTCTATCGATGTGCCTGGATGGGCCTCAAATCAGAAACACATTTCCCTCCCACCAGTTTGCACCTTTGCCATCTTTCTGCATAGCTTATCTGAAAAGTGGTTCTCACAGAACTACTTTGGTTTGGTACGACCATGTGACTGAGGACAAATCCATCAACCCTAAATCGTGGTCCCTCCAGCACTGTGTGTCCTCTCCTGCCTCTTACCACCTGTGTCCCGTGGCCCTTTTCCCTGCTGGTCCAGCTCCCACAGGCCTGCTGCAGGGTGTCCCCAAGGCAGGGACAGTCTCTCTGGAGGGTGGATAGAAGCGCTCTGTGACCAGAGATAAGAGTCCGCTGGATGGCCCTGCACAGGCCATGATCACCCATTGCTCACAGCGCATGGAGGAGTGTCAAGTTTACATGCACAGACAATGTTATTTCAGGTTTATTGCTGTTTTTGAGTGTACGCTTGCGTGTGTGTGTGTGTCTGTGTTTGTGTGTGTGTGTGTGTTTGCATTTGCACACACTCCTGCAGCCTGCTGTTGATGTGGCCCATTTCCTTGCAAGCGCGTCTGCGTTTGTGTATCCGCATCAGTGTTGGTTATTTCCCCAGGAGTGAGTGTGTGTGTTGATAGAGGCCATTTCCTGACGAGTGTGTGTGTGTCTTGAGTGAAGAATGTCGGGCAGGAAGCGCTCCTCCCGGGGAGGGTGATGTCATGGCCGACGGTTTCCTGTTCCCCGAGCTGATGAAATGGCGTGACTCTCAGCGCCACGGTGGGTAGTTAACACCCCCGGACCAGGTTTTGTTTAACCCTGTTGACTGCCTCGGATCGGTTTTGCCACGCCATTCGCTCACCTATCAGCATCTTCAATGTAGCATCTCCTTGTCTAGTGTACGGCCTGTTTGTCACTGTGCCTATGGAGTGGGGGAACCCCCTCATTGTTTTGGTTGTTATGTTTGGATGCACTTCCTGGGGTGAGAGGTCATGTGTTGCCTTGGCTGGGCTAACGTGCACTAGTGAATAATGTATGTCATTGACTTTATGTCAGCCTTGCCAGCCCCCCAAGCAGAGCCCACCCATGTTTAATTCATCCATCTCATTTGTGTGTGTGTGTGTGTTTGTGTGTGTGTGTGTGTGCACGTGTGCCTGCAAATATGTGTGTGCGTGTGTCATTTAGAGGCCCAGTCTGCACCTGTCCAGCCATTAGCCCCCTTCTCATTTGCATTTGATGCTAATGTGGTTTACTGGCAGCGCCTTCCGTCCCCTTAGCTTAGTTTCATTTTCACATCCATGACTGTGTTGGTGAGAAGGTGAAAGCCCACTTACAGTACAGCGATTCTACATTCCTGCATGCTTCTGAGGGGGGTTTACAGACATCAAATTATTACTCATTATTTTCTTATCTTTTGCTGATCTTGTAGGATAGTCGATCTAATTTCCGGCCCTCTCTAATTTTTTTACTCATAAATGGTGTTCTATTATGTTTCTGACCGCTTATCAGTAATTTGACATTTCCCTCCAAGACAAAGAGATGTTGGAGTCATGAGACCCTGAGGGTGACACTGCTTTTACTTGGAGGATTTCTCTCTACTTTGTACCCTTTTCTTTTTACTTGTATAATCTTCTTTTAGCTTGATTTGGTGCCTTTGGGGGCTGGGTGGGGGGGGGGTGGGGGGTTACATGGTACCCTTCTTTAGAAGATTTTGTTTCCTCGTTGCAGTTGACGTGTTGTTTTTCTTTTTGTGCAGTCTTTTGGGGGACAGCTGCGTTAGATGTTATGGAAGGCTTTGAAAAGGACTGGCCCTGAGCTACTTGTGGTGTTTGTTCAGGGCTCAGGGGCAAAGAGGCAGAGTTGCTGGCTCATCGATATGCAGGAAGAACTCCCCTCCCTCAGGTGTTAGCTACCTCAGAAATCTGCCTCACACACCACGTAAGAACCCCCCCCCCCCCCCACACACACACACACAGACACACACATGCACAAGTGTAGATGCAGTTCTCACCCTGAGATAAACTCGCAGTCAGTACGCACATACATATGCAGACGCACGCATGCCCAGTTACAAGAATCCACAGGCGTGCAGAAATATAGCACACACACATAAACATACGTTGACCTGCAGCTTTCTGCATCTGTTTGGTTCTGTTGGTTTTTTTGTTCCCCCTGCGCCGATGTCTCCACCCCCCTCCCAGCGTTGGAGGAAAGCGTGTCCCCTGGGGAAGGACGGCTGCGCTGATTGACAGCAGGGAGTTTGGAGGTCGAGGAGCCTCTAAAACAGCGCTGCCTCTTTTCTTTCTCATCCGGACCTTCAGCTCCCTCACTTCCCAAACAACTGGCTCGCTTTCATTTGCAAGCACCCCACAAAAAAACCCCAAACAAACAAAAAAAACAACAACACATAATATCTGGGTTTGTTTTGTGCTTGTCAGTTGGAATATCAAATTATTACAAGCAGTCAATCTTTTTGCAGTAAGGTAACAGTTAGGAACGTTTTGCAAAAAGGATTTTTGGGAGAGATTCCTAATAACACTTTATTTTGTGTGTGTGTATGTTGTTTAGTTCTTTCCCCCAATAAACTCAGTATAGCAGTATTTGCACTTTATAGTGTAATTAAAATAATTCTCTCCCGCTAAATGCAGGTAAAAGTGAGTTTATTAGGGCAAATTATCATAATTTACAAATGTAATAACACTGCGAAGTTCTGGGTTTCATGAGGTTTTATTTTTTTTGGCAGAAGCTACTGTAAATAGCTCAACTGTTGCTGCATTTTCTCCGCAAACTGCATTGTCATTATTGCTTGACATTCCCTGCTTGACCTGGCCGCTCTCCTTGGTTGTTCCCTCTGCCTTTGTGTCAGTGTTTGCTCTGTCCCAGAATGAAGGGGTTTGGCTGGCCAGCGCTGACCCAAATGAGTAGCGTCCTACTTCTCAGAGAGCTATTTAAGACTTTTTTGGTGTTGGAAATTGCAGGTTAGAGAGAGCGATAGAGATAGAAGCAGAGTTAAATAGAATGGAGATATATTTACCATGCGAGAGGTCTCACGTGTGACCGTGTGTGGTGCCGCGAGTGAGGAAAGTGTAACGTTTTCCAGGATTTAGTCCGTGACTCGCCCTAGAAGATGCGCTCAATTTGCTTTTCAAATGAGGCGTGAAGAGCACGAGTGTGTGCCTCTCGGTGTGATGCTATACATTTGGACGTGCATGGCTGTGTGTGTGTGTGTGTGTGTGTGTGTGTGTGTGTGTGTGTGTGTGTGTGTGTGTGTGTGTGTGTGTGTGTGTGTGTGTGTGTGTGTGTGTGTGTGTGTGTGTGTGGCGGGTGCGAGGCTTTGTTTTCTCGGTGCTCTGATGTGTGTGGACAGTCTCGCACACGGTCCACTAAGTGCTCTCTCATAGCCAATGTGCTACATGGCTGCCAGTGTTGCCACTCTTAATTGAATAGACACACCAGCCCCTCTCAGTGAAGGATACTCAAGCCTCCTCTCATAGCTGTGCGTGTGTGTGTGTGTGTGTGTGTGTGTGTGTGTGTGTGTGTGTGTGTGTGTGTGTGTGCGCACGCGTGTGTGTGTCATTGAGCAGTGTAGCGTCAAGTTGCCCTGATCTCAGCCCTGACCGATGAGTCATTGTTTAGTGATCGTTTCTGCTAAGCCAGAACACAGACACTATGCTTCATGCCAGCTTCACATCCTTCCCAACCTGGCGCTTCACTTCCCAGCAGCCAGTTTCCATCCCTGACGTAAGCTCGGCCGTTTTACCTCAGCACTGTGGCCCAGGATGTAAGTCCAGGTGTCCAGGATGAGCGCTTGTGACACGCTGTGGCCGAGCAAGATGTATAGTCTGTTGATTGTTTTCCATCAATCTGTCCAGGAAGAATGGATGGCTGACCAGGCGCTGTGCGCGGCGCTCTCAGTTTCACATGTCACAATGGAAGGAAAACCTGCACGGCATGGGGGAGACAGGGAGGGAGAGATATGTAGGTTGATAGTGGTGCTGAAAGTCTGCCACAAAGTTACGCCGTTACAATCCAATTTTATGTATTCTATGTCAGAATTTCGCTTTTTTTTTTTCATTAGGAAATGTCTTCAATAACTTAAAAAGAAACGCGGCTTCACGTTTTTTTGTCACCACGTCATTCTCTCCAGGTTGAACCTTTTCATATCTGCTCTGCAATGTGAGTTTTGTGACATTGAGCATGACTAATTTGAGCGGTGGTGTTAAGAGACAAAAGGGAATCTTCAAGGGAGCATCTGAGCCGTAATTAAACGTAAAGCAGAGACGTCAATGTGCAGAAAACTATGGTCAACAGCATGGTTCGATCAAAGGGACGATATACTTCTATATTCCTAAGATATTCTTTTTACTTTGCATTAATCACCACCAAATGAGACCTAAGCACATGTCACTGTTCCACTTCAAAAAGCAGAGCTGGATTTAAAGGCCTTTGTTTGTGTTTATGTAACTCATGAGGGGAGACAAAGTAAGGCGTAGGCAATCGACTGAGACACTTTGTTGTTTTACACCGCCTCACCCCTTTTATGTGTGCACTGCTCACGTTGTTTGTTTGTTTACCAAGTGGCTTGACCTCGCTGAGAGGAATGTTCACTCGTTTCCTTATTCTTTTGCATCTCCCTCCCTGTCTGTCTCCGATTTTCTCCATCCACGTGTTTTCTCCTCTTCCTCCTCTCTCTTGCTCTACCTATCTGCCCCTCTGTCTATGTCTCTTTTTCTTTGGTCCTCCCACTCAAAAACTCCAGATTTAACTCTGAGGATTTTTTGGTTAATCACACTTGGAATCTTCCCCCGTGTTTGAACGCTCCTCCTCGGCAGCGCGCTCTTCCTCGAGCTCTGCGTGCAGCGCGTGGAGAGAGTCACGCTAATTATCCCAGTTATTGGCTTCTCCGGCGCGGGAGCTGTGATTTACATGAGGTGACATTCAGTTCAAACACACAGACCTTTGCAACCTTTTTCTGGAAAACAATTAACAGCGCTGCTTTCTCCTCTGCCTCTCTCCTGTACTCTCTTTTTCCTCGCACTACATAAGCTCCCTCTTCCTCTGGCTATTGTCTTCGCACAAACAGAAAAGATTTACTGCCAAAAGAATGAGGGGTGTGTGAGGTGTGACAGGCAAAATTGTTGGTGTATTTTCTGTGGCAAGTGATTACTCGCTTGTCAACTTAGTTATTCTTTTGGGTTGCTGCGCAGAGGAAGAGTTTGAAGAAGCTTTTGGGTGAAATGAACATGGATGAAGCATTAACTTGAGTTTTGTTAAACATCTTTCTTACCTTCTCATGACTCGGATGCCTGGATTTATTTTGAATTCTTTAGATCTGTCAAAGAAGTGAGTGCTTGTGCTCCTTTTCTCAAGATAACTTTCAATACCTTCAGTATTACTGTGTTTTTCGAGAAGTTCCCTGGTTTAAGTCCCACGGCTGACAGGCACAGTCCCTGATCAAGGCCCTTCACCCTAATTGCTCAGGTTGTGTCAAGAATTGTGTTTGACATAAAGTTCAAATCAAAAAGGCAGATCACATGATTTGCTGGGGCGACCCTCAAAATGACCAGCAGAGAAGTCAGGCTCTTTTTATAAATGTCTGACACAATGGTACATCTTGTCCACAGTTGAATGGTCATTTTTAGGAAGTCCTGGATGTGCTTGTTATGAATAGTATAACGGCACAAAGCTCTATTTCTTGGCTTTGTGGTATTTTTGGAATTGTCTTGATACCGTACACTGTTTCAGAAACCTCATGATGAAATCATTTGAAGAAATAAGAACCCTCTACACCTCTTTTCGGTTTTCCACTAGTGACCCAAGAAAAATTCAACCTGCTCTTTTTTTTTTATATGCCCCCCCCCCCCCCCCCTCCCCGCCACACACACACACACACACACACACACACACACACACACACACACACACACACACACACACACACACACACACACACACACACACACACAGCCCACACAGGCACATTCAAGCACAAAGACTAACTTACAAGCGTGCCGTTAATGAAGCGCGTCTCTCTTCTGTCATGACGCCCATGTTAGCATGACAAGATGTTTACACACACAATCACGGCGCCGCCTCTGATGTGGGCCAGGATGAAAGAGAGATGAGAGGAGAGGGAAAAAGAGGAGGCAGAGACGTGATAGTGAGCACCGGGTATGGACTGCTTTTCTCTGTTTGACAGGAGGACAGCTGTAACAGTACCCCACTGAGAGCTGAACGTGAGGCAGAGAGATAGACAGACAGACAACAGAGAGGGAGATGTACCTGGAGGAAAATATTATGAAAAGGAAAGACTTCTTTTCCTTTTTTTTTTTTTTTTTTCCTGCAGAGGACTTCTCTGAACTCAACCACATTCTCCAATCTAGAGGAAAACAATTAGATCCACCCGCTTCCCCTTGTCCCGCAGTGTAGATTACAAATGAGCAAACCTGGCATTTATCACATTACTACAAACATTTATTAAAGCCAGTTCCCCTCTAAAGCTGCAGAGATAACAGTGGGTAATTGCAGAGACTGGCTCTATTAGTTAAGTATGCCTAATGTCACTGCCTCAGAGCATTAATGGACGCCGTAGTATTATGTTCCTGCGCTCATTACCACCCCACTCCCCTTCAAACAGATACACACACAAAATCACACACATACGCACGAACACACACACACACACACATTCACACACCATCTCCCCCCTTCATTGACCCTGCAGCAGGAGTCTGTGCCACTCTAATGAGAAATGGAAAACACTACTCCGCAAGCTCCAAGAAACACACACGTGCACGGACACACACACACATACACACACATGCACACACATGCACACACACACACACACACACACACACACACACACACACACACACACACACACACACTGGGAGACATTACAGGGGGACATAGAGGTACAACACTATAATCGCACACGCCCAGGGAAACAATTGTGCTGTTATCAGAGTGATCACATTATAAAAGTTTAATAAACACCAAACGGCCTAATGGTGAATTAGCCCGCATCTGCCCTGTGTTGTGCCAGGCTATAATTAGTGATTTAACGGAGACAAACAAATGTTTTTAGCCAGAGTTTTTCGCAGCTTTTCCATAGTCAACACATTTTTTGTCAGACATAAATTACTGTGTTTGTCCAAAATTAAAGGAACATGAAAGAGGTTTTGTGTTTGTGTGCGTGCGTACGTTGTGCGTGCGTGCGTGTGCAAGCGTGTGTGTGTGATCTTGACTCAGTGACACCAGAAGTCACAGTCGCAGACTGTTGCACAAATGCTGAACCACTGAGAGGAGAGTTTGGCTCAAGCCCCAGTCTGGCTTTCTAAGTGGTACTTGAGATGTGTATGGAGAGAGGCGTACTGGTGCTTGAGATCGTTGAGGACGGGGAGGAGGAGAGAGAGAATGAAGGGGGAGGGACAAAAGAAACAGAAAGAGATGGTAGTGAATGACATGGAATAAGGACATCAGGAGGGGCCAACAACCTCTTCTTTCTCATGGGCAAAAAGCACTGTGTTTCTTGTTTGACGCCACTGGGTGTGTGTGTGTGTGTGTGTGTGTGTGTGTGTGTGTGTGTGTGTGTGTGTGTGTGTGTGTGTGTGTGTGTGTGTGTGTGTGTGTGTGTGTGTGTGTGTGTGTGTGTGTGTGTGTGTGTGTGTGTGTGTGTGTGTATTTGCATGGATGCATACATGATCCGGGTTATTAAATCGATGACAATTCATAATTTGCGATTACAAGGACCTATCAGTTTTTGTAGAGCCTCCATCTTCATTCATCAATATTGCATCAAGACCCAGCCTCTCAGTGTGAGGGAGCAGGGGGGCAAGAGGGAGAATATGGCTTTGCTTCAGTGTGTGTGTGTGTGTGTGTGTGTGTGTGTGTGTGTGTGTGTGTGTGTGTGTGTGTGTGTGTGTGTGTGTGTGTGTGTGTGAGAGTGTGGGGTGGTTGGGTGGGGGGGCTGTCAGAGAAGGCTGGAGGAGGAGGGCATCTGCTGAGGTTGTAGAAAACATTGCTTCCAGCATACACAAATGTGCAAACGCATGCCCACCGCGCATGTGTGTGTGTGTGCATGTGCGTGTGCGTGTGTGCGTGTGTGTGTGTGTGTGTGTGTGTGTGTGTGTGTGTGTGTGTGTGTGTCTGTGCGTGCGTGTGTGCGTGCGTGCGTGCGTACGAGTGCGTACACATGTGTGCCCACATCTGTCCGGCTGCTTTTGTTTGTGCGTACTGTGTGTGCGCGCTTGCCAGCTGAGTGACAGCTTAGTATTGATCTGTGGGAGGCCCCGGTGTCATTAGACCCAGTATGGACCAGCAGGCACACGTGGAGGTCAGGGCACAGAGTTTGTGCATGTGTGAGTGTGATTGAGTGTGTCTTTGCGTACGTGTGTGTGTGTGTGTGTGTGTGTGTGTGTGTGTGTGTGTGTGTGTGTGTGTGTGTGTGTGTGTGTGTGTGTGTGTGTGTGTGTGTGTGTGTGTGTGTCTGTCTGTATGCATGTGTATGTGTGTAGGAGTGTGGGACCAAGTGTTCAGTAGTGACAGGCTCAAGCCTCTGAAAGAAAATCAATCGTGTCATAAGAGGAAGGTTTCCTCCAGCCTCCTATTCCCCCTTTCTTCCCTCCTACTCCTCCTCTTCTTCCTGTCCTTCCTCCTTTCTCCTCTTTTTCCTTTTAACTCCCCTCATCTGGGAGGTCATCCACAGACCCTCCATTTATACATTTACCCTGTTCTCACCCCCTCTCTTTTGGAGCCTCATTCCTTCTCAGCCACACACGGCAGCAGCACCGCTGGGTCAGGATGGGGGGTTGCATGTGTGGCGTGTGGATCAATCCGAGGGGTTATCCTGGCAAAAACGGAGCCATTAGTGACAGAAGTGATCCCGGTTCAGCCCTCATTAACTAAAAGGGCATACGGACTGTTTGTCCAGATAAAGGAAATGACCCCAAACCGGGGCCAATTAACTAAGAGGGCAAGAACTAGTTGGTTCAATGGCATGCATTTTTTATTTTGTGTATTTCAAATTTTTTTTATTTTGTGTCCGTGGTTGTGCGTGTGTGTATATGTGTGTGTGTTAAGCAGAAGTTTGAATCAAATAGACTTTATTTTATTGTGAATATAAGCTGTCCTTCAGTTATTTATCACACACACACACACACACACACACACACACACACACACACACACACACACACACACACACACACACACACACACACACACACACACACACACACACACACACACACACACACACACACACACACACACACACACACACACACACACACACACACACACACACACAGAGGGCAAGCATCCACCTGTTCTCCTCTCCCCTCTCTTGCCTGAGGGGACGAGTATGGTAGATAACAGTTTGAGTGGGCCTGCTGCAAAACACTAATCAGACCTAACACTGCCTAATTAGCACAGAGTCCACTGATTGGCTTACAGCAATAATTAACACAGGTGAGAATAATTAGCTCCCCATAGACCTGTTTGTGTGTGTGTGTGTGTGTGTGTGTGTGTGTGTGTGTGTGTGTGTGTGTGTGTGTGTGTGTGTGTGTGTGTGTGTGTGTGTGTGTGTGTGTGTGTGTGTGTGTGTGTGTGTGTGTGTGTGAGAAGGATGTTATTATGCAGTCTTGGTCCCCAGTGAGACTGAGGAGGCAGAGAGAAGAATCAAACTCATTACTGAAACCAGGCCAACCTGTGTTAGGTGCTCTGCTTTCCCACACCCAGAGAATTAGCCACAGAGAATTCCACCTCCCGTCTCTCCTCCTTTCTCTCCTTCTTTGAGTGTGTGCGTGTGTGCGTGTTAACTTTCTCTCTTTTCTTCTTCACTCTCTCCCTCTTTCTACTCCTTTTTCCCTACAGCTCCCCTTTTTCCTGATGACTGAAGGTGCGTTTGAGGAATCTCACCGCTAGGTGAACCAACCTGCTAAGATAAGATGAAACACAGGCACGGGGCATCTTTCCACCATATATTCGCTCTCTCTGGTGGTCCTCTTCTCTCTTTCATCCCACACCCAACCCTCCTTCACCTTCTTGTCAGAATAGTAAGACCAAAAATGTGGTGGAAAAAGATACCAACAAGGGCTGTTTTACTCTTTAAATACAAATCTTAATCACATAGCAATTTCCTCCCTGCGACATTGTATGTCACACATTCCAAAATCTCCTAGTTTATACAAAACAGTAAGGCGATGCTTCTTAGCTACCTTTCCAAGACAAAAGGAGAAAATCAGAAAGAATTTGAGGGGGGGCAAAGAAAACCGGGGACATTGTTTTGCTGGAAAACTGGCCTTCGTTCATCAGTCTGTATAGCAGCATGGTGTCCTCCATCTCACTCTCCCTGGTTATTTTTACCAAAGTGCTGCTTCTTTGATCAAGCTAACATCACAGAGAAGAAGACGAGCACACAGACATTGAGAGGGGGTTAATATTGGAACACAATTGACGGCTTGTCACTTTTAGCTCCGAGGCACCAACATCGCTGCATAGTTAGTTAGGTAGAGGGAGGTAAGGGGGGGTAACACACACACACACACACATGCACACACACACACACACACACACACACCTCCGAGAGGTTTCTGTGCGCTAAATAAATAACAAGCAACGATGTAAATTGGTGTTTTCCTGGAGTGTGCGGCTGCTCCTGGGATGTATTTTTCATGTCAAGACATTTTAGAGTGGTTTAGGAGCGCAGGATGTACAGATAATGAATTTAACCCTCCAGACTGCGTATAAACACACACAAACATGCAGTTTTGCTCTCATACATACATGCAGCAAGAGGATTCGACTGTTTACCTGACCACAGGTGCGCCACAGCATTAATATGAGGCAAAGTCAAGCTGATTCCCGCCTCCATCTCCCATTCTACACAATCATTCTCCACCCACCAGGACACAGGGAGGTGCCAAGGGCAACATCGGCCTATAACTATAAACTGCGAGAGACACAGTAGGAGAGGAAAGCTCATTGTTGGCTGACTGATCTTCACTCTCTCGCTGACAAGCCGACTGTGTTGGTGAGATTTTTAGATTTTTTTTGTACTCTTCACTTGTGGTAAACACTTGCCTCTCATAACAGGCAGCTACTACCTCTGTCACTGATGCTGTCAACACAACGCACGCCCGCACTGCAACTCCCAGCCACACCAACACACTATGCACACGCAGAAATACGCAACGCGCATATGAGTGAAATGGATGTACTCAGAGGCAGCTTAAATGCAAGTAAGAGCTGTTAATGCAGTGTTTATGGGAGGAATTTGCATAGTATTCATAAGCACTTTCTGTTGCCCTTAACATACAAACGCAAACAAGCGCATTTGTAAACTGCACTTTTCTACCATAGATGCTCCCAATATGCCTTCCTGACGTGAAATAAAAACAAAATGAAAGAAGGTTGATTGAGGAAAAACAAGGAAGGCTGTTTTTTTTTTTTTCTTCATATTTCCTGTTTCAATAATTAATATGCATGAGTTTTATGGCCGCTTAAGATGCGATCAATTATTCATTAACAGCATGTTAATTGCATCCACAGTCGTGAATATTTAACCAAACACTAAATCAATGGGGTCGAATGAGCAGCAATATGGACATTTTATAAGCTGTGCCAAAAATTAGGTTAGGCTTTAATGAAAACAGCGGAAAAGCAGATTGAAAAGGGATGAATGTGAAGAAAGAACCCACTCCACCGGAGAGCAGTTTACACTTAAATGGCACACAAATGCAGTAAATGTGAGGCTGTTGACTCACAATCACCAAGTCCGCGACTCTTAGCCTTTTCTTCTGCTTTGTCCCTTTTTTTCCTAATCCCCTCCTTTTTTAAATGGAGAGGATGTAATCTCTTCATCTCTGCCCACTGTAGCCAGCCTTTTTTTGCTCTCAAAGACTCCAGACTCCTTTGTCCTGGATCTTGTGTGTGTGTGTGTGTGTGTGTGTGTGTGTGTGTGTGTGTGTGTGTGTGTGTGTGTGTGTGTGTGTGTGTGTGTGTGTGTGTGTGTGTGTGTGTGTGTGTGTGTGTCACAGCGGTGTCTGGACAGTGACATTTCTCTGCTTGGATAACCATCGCGCCCTCTGTCCCTCTGTCCCTCCAGCCATGACGCAGGGTAATGTCACCTGTCAGTCTCAAACTCCTACTTACAACCACCACCCCCCACCTCCGCCTCGTCCGCGCCAACCGCCAGTCCACCACTCTTCTCGGTGCAACCCTAACTGCTCCCCCACCTGGACCTCACCTGGGAGACAAAGCCCTCACCATCTTCCCCTTTTCCGTTCTCCTTTTGTCTTCCTCTCCACTACCTCATATGACTCCATATCCCCCTGCTCTTTCGCTGCTTCATATCCAAATGGCAGGGCCAGCACACATTTCCCCCCACGGACTTTCGAGTACAGCGTGGAGGGACAGCACATCGTGAATGGCAAAGTCAGGGGTGGGAAGTTGACTTTTTGCCTGAGCTCTGGTATTCTGTTTTCAATTACTCTCCCTGCACTGGCAGGGTGGAGGTTTATGCATTATATGGGAATGTAATTGACTATAACTGCCCTCTTAACATTAACCAGGTGTACTAGCTGAGTGTGTGAGATTAGGCCCCGGGTCTTGGCTCTTATTCTGCGTGTGTGTGTGTGTGTGTGTGTGTGTGTGTGTGTGTGTGTGTGTGTGTGTGTGTGTGTGTGTGTGTGTGTGTGTGTGTGTGTGTGTGTGTGTGTGTGTGTGTGTGTGTGTGTGTGTGTGTGTGTGTGTGTGTGTGTGTGGACTGTCTATGCAGTCGGGTCGCCGATGATGTATTTATACCCTACTCCTGTGAGGTGCTGCCCATTAGCACCACGTTTAGATATCCCATTTTCCTGTGTGTTTGTGTGCGCACACACTGCAGCTGCTTGCTCCTTTGTGTGGGTTTCATCATGCATCTGCCTGGGTGCATGTAAAGAATGAGAGGGAAAGTAAAGCAATGGGCAGGATACAGATACAGCCCGCTTCAAGGGGGGCCTGACTTTACAAGGACAAAGTCAAAATGGGCCCATTCACAAGGCTGACACGCTGTGATTTGTATGTATAGTAGTGTGCAGCCTGCAGGGCACTAGCCCAGGGGCTATCAAAGACACCCAGACCAAGATGCCAGCAGGAGGAGGTTGTGCAGGGAAAAGCAGAGGGTGTGTGTGTGTGTGTTTGTGTGTGTGTGTGTGTGTGTGTGTGTGTGTGTGTGTGTGTGTGTGTGTGTGTGTGTGTGTGTGTGTGTGTGTGTGTGTGTGTGTGTGTGTGTGTGTGTGTGTGTGTGTCTGTGTGAGAAGAGGGGCATGTGATAGAAAAAAAAAGAAGCATCAACAGGCTGTCAATCAAGCCCTCGCCTCAGCTTGTCACTTCTCGATAGAGCTCATCCGGGGGAGAATGGGGAGTCCCTGGGACCCTACGAGGAGAAAGGTGGAGGAGGCGCTGGAGGCAGCAGGGAGGAGGTGACTGTCTGTCTGTCTCGGAGACTCAAGCTTGATTTGATATTTGATAGCGAGCGTGTGGCATTTGAATGCAAATCTATTTTGATTGTCTCACCGTCTGATAGGGTTAAGGGGAATCTGTAGGGGATATGTGAGCGTGCATCAGAGGAATGCTTGGAGTCAAACACACATACCAAATAAAAAAGAGAATTATTCAGACGGATTATATTACTCACCAATTCACTTGCATCAAGCTTTATTTTCTTCTCAAAGCAATATAACATTATCTAATGAGTATAAATATAGAAGGCAATGGGTCAGATGTCACAAAAATGTGTTGTGCAGCGATCCTTGCATCCTTGACGTTTATGGACCGGCGGTCCAGGTGCTTTTTGAGAGGTAGAAGTTGGCAGTGTATATATAAACATGATGTAGTTACTCGCACGCCTCCCAAAACGTGAGCTTGGGCTGGATAATTATTTTTTCCTGTGTGCATGTGGAGGATAATGTTTAAAAGCGAGCATGCCAAGTAGGTAGACAGACGGACAGATAGATGGACGGATAAAGTCGGTATTACTGCAGTATGGAAATCCGAGGCTCAGTTCCCTCCCAATTAGAGCAGTGACTTCTGAAATGCCATAATACCCATTAATTAGCAGGCTGCTATTTTCTCAGTGATTTGGCTAATTAGTCTGCGAGGCTCTACACTATCTGGACCATTATTATTGGGTTGAAGCCATGCAAACACACTCACGTACACAGACACACGCACACACACACACACACACACACACACACACGCGTGCACACACTCACTTGTATTCGAGTTGCCTCTCAAACACAAATGCAATGCCGCACCTTACAAGTGGAAGAGATACACACTGCGACAATTTCCCACAGTTGAGTGACCCTCGTTTAAGTGACACCATTATATGCTTCAGCGGCGGCATAACACAGTGTACAGGAGTTAAACCTGAACAAGGGGCTGTCAATGAAGAGTCAGACACACACCACCCCCTTCTGTACCTATAAGCTCCACCTAACACGGTAATACATACTGATAAAGCCCAGCAAAGAGCAACACTGCCCTATCCTCCTGTGAGGAACAACAGGGAAGCATCTCAGCCACCCTGTAATGACTTGGCCGGTGTGTATGTGTGTGTATGTGCAGCTCCCTGCTTCTGCTTCGACAGTCCATCAGTGTCTCCCACCGGACAGACAGGCCACTGACACAGCACCATGAGGCCGGGAAACCTCTTCAATCACTCCCTCACTTTTCCCACTCTGTCAGGCAGAAGAAAGGCGTGATTGATCTGTTGTTTCTCCACAGCGGTAAAAGAGAGAAGTTGTGTTGGAGTTAAAACAAACACACACACAAAAAAAAAGGTCTCGTTTGCATGACAACCATTTTCATACGTTTATTAGTCATCGCGATCAAAAATGCAGCTCTTTCTGTTGGACATGCTATAGCTTTTTGTGTGTGTTTGCAAGCATGCTGGTACGTGTGTATTCACACCCCTCCGAGCCCGATGAACTTCATAAGTGTCCCATCACCACTTTAATCAAATTACTTATGAACCAAAATTGACAGTTTTCATTAATTATAAAGGATTATTCTAATTGCAATTCAAATTTATTCATTTAGAACAGACGGCATTCAGTAATGTTTCAGGAAATTTGCATATTAAATGGAGAGGGTAGGCCATTAGCTATGCTAATGTATGCATGATTCCTTATTTTGTGATTGGTGGGCCATATGTAGCAGGCTGGGGGTGTGCAGGTGAGAAATCTAGAAGGAGCTGTAATATGTTTGATAAACACAGAGGGACGCAAGGCCAAAACACGCGCGTGTTAAGGCGCACATCCAAATTCTCTCTCACACTCACACACGCAAGCACACACACACACACATCCGCTGTAGGAAGCCATACATCTCTGTTCAGTATCAATCTCATTCTGTCTTTCCTCTGTCACACACACTCTCTCTGTCTCACATTTTCTCAGTCTCACTCACTCCCTGCTTCCATATTCCTCCCTCAAGACCCATTGGAGGGAGCAACTTTTCACCCGAGAACAAACGTGGCACACTAATTAAGTTTCTGATTTCTGATCCTGCTGCATTTAGAAACATAACCTTGAGCCTGTGTACAGTCACAGTCATAGTTATGATTTAATACGGTGCTTAAATGGAACAAAAAGAAAGAACTTTTGCAAGCGGCACATTCATCCCCACAATGTATGGGGCTGGTCCCAGGTTGACACAATGCTCTTTATCAAGCTATATATAGTCGATGCATTATGCATTAAGTTTAACATGTGCTTAAATCAACACTATTCAATATGAATGCATCAGTCTTCAACTAAACCAGAGGAGAACAGTTAGGGTAAACGAGTGTGCGAGGAGCCGTGCAGGCAGACATAAGCGGTCGGTCACACACACAAACACGCACGCGCGGTCACACACACCCTTTGGCTGTGCGGCGGTGTCTACCGAGGCTGATGACAGGGCCATTATTCACTGGCCAACCCCATGAGGGCAGGGTTTGGGCTGGACAGGGGAGCAGAGTGTCCCAGCATGGCAGGACAGCACTTAGGTGAGAGGGACCAGGACCCTTCATTACCTTTGTGGTCTGGGGGCCTGGGCTCTCTCTCTCTCTCTCTCTTTCTCTTTCCCTCTCTCTCGCACATTGTCTCTGTCTCCATCAGATTAATGGCCTAGGCCCGACAGAGGAAGTGTTTCAATCAGCACTGGCTGCCAAGACTGTCCATCACCCAGACAGCCTCTTATTCATCATGGCTTTGATACCCAGACATGCACACACGCACACACACACACACACACACACACACACACACACACACACACACACACACACACACACACACACACACACACACACACACACACACACACACACACACACACACACACACACACACACACACACACACACACACACACACACACACTCACACACACACACACACACACACACGCACACACATGCACACATGCACACATGTTTATTTGGTTGCATTTTCTTTCTCTCCCCTTTTGCTCCGGTGTGAAGCCACAGGTAGTGATGTTATCAGACTACAAGTTGTTGAATGCAGCACTTCTTCCTCCGACACCAGAAGCAGGAGGGATCTCATTGCCTGTCTTTCGATGCTCGCTGCACGATTTCTCAGTTGAATTTTGAATGATCCTTTTCGGATGAAATGGATGAAACACAATTGGTTAAGTGTCTCTGGGACTTCTGTCCCCAAGCTGGGACTGGAGCTTCGGGCTGCAAGGGAAGTGAGGAGCGATCCCTCCCTAGTGGGGCCTCTCCCTGAGCGGTGAAGGCACAGTGTGGATCCCCCCCTCGTGACCCACTGTCTCCCTCCTCCAGGGTCCATTTGTTCTGAGAAATATTTAACGACAGGGCAAATTCGGCTGACATGACATGCACACACATCAAGGAGTTAAAGAGGAGGATGGGACGATGCACGGAGTGAGCCAGAAATGAATTTTTCAGCGCAGTGAGATGTTCTATTTGAATAAATCATGACACTTAAGATAGACATGAGGGCAATATAGAGGTGCCCACCACTACTTTGAGGAGCAGCATTCCAAAGGTATGGAGTGCAGTTTTTGTGTGTTTGATATAATCTCTTTATGTCCATCACCTCAATGCTTCCCTGTGTTCAACCTGTAATTCTACACATTTTATTGGACTCTCAGCCGCTTTACACTCAGGTATCCATCCATCTGATTGCATGTTATGTTGAACTAGATGTTTCTCTTCCAGTCCACCTAAAGTGGGCCACTGCTGCCTGTTACAGCCTTGTGTCCGAGGCTGAGGGCCAGGCCAAGAGACAGACCAGGTTCTGGATTATTAATGTCCCACCCCCTCCGTGGAGCCAGCTTCCCCACTCTTCCCCCACCCAGTGCCCCCCTACACCCCTGGGGTCAGTCTGCATGGCTCCTGGTGCAAGGCCCCCCTCATAAATCTCCCTAAATTAGCGTGTGTATGTGTGCATGCACGTGTGTGTGCTGCCTTGCTTTAAACGTATACTGCAGCCTCGGAGACAGGTCACCACAAAAACAAGCCAGTCAGGCTCCTGGTTGAAGTGTCAGTGATGCATGGCGGAAAGAGAAAAAGAAAGAGTTGCAGGGAAAAGAAAGAAAATGAGAAATGAAACACAAGAGGAAGAAAAGAAAATATACAAAACAGGAGCTGCGGAAGGTATTTGATTCCGTGAAAGTGCTGGACTTCACTTTTCGTTTCGTCGCCTATTTGTTACTTCTTTTTTTTTTCTTTCTTTTGCTCTGTAACATTATATTTGCTGACAAATATTTACACTTAATTTGAACTTGCCCCTGACTTCATTAGGATCGATTTCCTGAACACATCGTAATGCTTAATTGCTGAAGTGCAGGATCTCCCATCCTTTTACCTGCCTAGATTAGTTCAACATGTCCCACGGTGGTAACAGGCATGGGGAAGTGCTGTTGTGTCACTTAGTTAACCCCCAAGACAAATGGCTCCCCTCCGGAGCACAGTGAATTACACACCTCATGAAGCATATTAGGAGCCAGACACAGTGCTTTTCTTCTTGAGATGATCTGTATGGCAGAAATGGATGGCGGCAGAGAAGAGGGCTGAGTTATGGCATCACCCGCAGCCATTTTCACAGCGCATCGGCATCAGAACAAAACAGGAAGAGGAGGGGTGAAGAATGTGGGAAATGAGGCATGGAGAGGTGCATCGCAGTGTGTAACAAGAGGCTGATAAGTTGAGCAAACTGAAACTACCGAGGAAGATTAAAAAAAAAAAAAACACACAGTTTGGAAGTTATCCATGTTAATTTTGACAAGAAAAACAACTCTTTACCTCATTTGTGGCTAATGTCGGAAAATTATTAGAAAATATAAGAGAGTTGTCCCTCGGAGGCTTCCTTGCTGTTAGCTAATCGCTTAGACAATCTTTATCACCACAGTAATAATATTTAGATGCTACAGGGATTACTTAAAAGTTGTGTTATAATTGCTTTCCTTGTTTTGTTTTTTATGGGCGGAGGGTGATTTTGTGTTTAATTGCTCCAAAGTGACAAATAATGCCCATTATGATATGATGAAAGTGTGAGATCATTAAATTACTACGGCGACCGGCTGCATGTGTTTATTCGTCCATTTTCGCTTTTACAAATTTATGCCACGAGGCTGCAAGAGGCCAAGCAGTTATTTACACAAATTCACTTCCACAGCCATTTCAGGATTTGGGGGTAATTACGTGAGAGCAAAATGGTTTTATTTCATTTAATCCAGCCAGTGCAGCAATTTGCTTTTGTAATATTTGTAGCTGTGGAGTCTGCACAGTAAAACAACTCGAAAACCGGCAATAGTTTCGAATAGAACAGGCTAGAGGAGGCAATAATGAAAATAACAGTCTTCAGCAGGAGATGCTTTTCCGTTTGTTATTTGTAAGAGTTTAACACGTCTTGTTGAGCAGTTTGTGTGGACAATACTTTCTGTGAGTGCTGATTTTCAATATGCCATCACTGGCACCTTTCTCAGCTGTTTCTAATGCCGTTAATGACACCAGCGACAGCTCACTCTGGTTTACGAGCATAACACAAATGACAAGGATGTTTTCATTGAACTCTTTTTGCACATGAAATAGAAATGCACAAATAAATTTCCTGCGGTGGAGTCAAAACACAGTGAAAAAAGGAACTTGCCCGAAAATCTCTGCGCTGTTCAGCATCAATCACTTTGGAGCAGCATGATTTATGTTGGTGGAGGGGAAATGAATGATTGGAGAAATAAGTAATTTATCCATCTTCTATACCGCATTTTTCTAACTTAAAGTCACAGGAGGAACTAATCCAAACTGACTGTGGCCAAACGCAGTGGACTCCCAAGACAACTGACTAGTCCATCACAGGGCAAACACAGAAAGACACACAGTCAAACACACTGGGATAATAACCTTCAAAAAACTTTGAGAATAGTAGCTTAGGTCAAATTCAATACCGGGAATGTTTGTTAATCATTAGAAAGGAAAAGAAATGTTCAGAAATCTTTATTCTTTCTTGTGTTAATGCCATTTGGGCTCCTTGCTGGTCCATGTAATCATCTATAACCAAATCACAGCCAGGTTTATATTCAGCATGATATTGTTCAAATATACAGGACTAATAAGAATTGCAAAAGGCCTTAACAAGAACTAATACACTTTTAACACTGTTTGATCATTTAAAATTGAATTATGTAAATTCTTTTTTTATTATTGTGATGCAGCTTATACAATGTTTGATTGAAAAAACAATCTAAATATTTGTTAGAAAAAAAGCTGAACAATTCTTAAAAAAGTATACATTTTTCTGTTTGTAGGATGTTAAACTGAAAAACACCTCATTGTGTTCAGGCAATTTAGATATTATGCACTGACAGGAGCTGAAAGAAACATACTATTTTAACATAAATATTGTTTCCTTCTTTTCAACATTGCCTGCTTTGACTTCCAAAGTTGGACCTAAGTGAACAGCGTTCCTTTGCGTAATGCAGTGATTTCCATCCGGAGTTTCTTGAGGGGGGGTTGCCTCAGCAATTACCAGGCAAGAGATGACAGTCCAGAGCAACAATTGCTAATCAATACGCCTTTAATGAAAAAGTGAAAATGAAAGCACTATAATATGGAGCTGAACAGAGCAATTGAGAGAATTACAAGCTATCTGTCCATATTTACCAGTCAGCTGTCAATGAGATTATCCATAAATCCTTATGGTAATCTCTTTGCTATTGCATATCAACACACGCTACCCTCCACTCACCCCACCCTGCCCCACCAGTCTAGCCCACCCTCTGTTGATCCATGTAAATGTGTGCAGTGGTGATTCAGTCCCCCGGCTCCCAGGGAGATGAGATAGAGCACCGAGGAATCAACTTGCTGCAGTTTTGTAATGTTTCCATGCGGATGACTCCAGACACCTTAAGTCATGTAAATAATGAATCAGATGAGCCGCACATAGGGGAGATGAAGGGGCCCCACTGACATATAGCAGAGTGAATGAGGCATGGTGGCTTTTTTTTGTTGCCTTGTATGTTTTTGGACTCAGCGTCTCAGAACAGTTTCCGTCTCTTATTCGTCTCCACTCCCAAACTCCACTATTTAACCTCCTGATTTGGTCACCTCTGGCTCCAGTGACCTTAACTTTCCTTCATCCACTTATCCATCTGCCGTCCATCATGAATACCTCAGAGCAGGAGGAGAGGGGGCGTTTGGGGGTCGAAAAGTAGAATCAATGAATTAAACAGGAGGTGCAGCAAGGAAGGTGGAGTATGTTGGACAAGTGGATGTAGTCCACAGCTGTCTGTGAGGCTGCTCCCTGACCCCGAGGAGATAAGAAAGTTGGGAGACCCTCAGTCTGTGGGGTCTAACAGCCACTGTAAAAAAAAAAAAAAAAAAAAAGGAAAACTTCATCTCTCTGCTTCATGAATTATTGAGATATTGGCCTCCAGCTTCTAAAATATACAGGAGGGTGGTCTGTCTCTGCTTTCAGATTTCACATACTGTCTACCTCATCCCTCCGTCTATCTTTCTATCAGTCTCTCCTCTCACACTCTGCCTTTTTATCCCTCTCTCTTTTTTTCCTGTCTTTTCATTCAGACTTGGCCTCTTGCGCCAGAGAGATCGTAAATCAGAGCACAAACAAAGCCAAAGGGGAAAAAAACAAAACACCAGAGCATCAGAGAGAGACAGTTTGTTATTCAGATCATAAGAGGCTTTTTCTTCTTCACTTGAAGAGAAGCATCTACCACTAACCAGCTGTCACGCATTTAAAAGTTGTCAGGGATAAATTCACGAGTTCTTCTGTTACATCAGATGCCTGTAATGCACACAGCAGTAGGCTGGCCCTTGAAATGAGACACAACTCTGGTCTGTCCATTTATCTTCTCTGCTCTATTGTTTTCTCCCTCTCTCTCTGTCTTTTTTTTTTTTCCTGGATGAAGCAATTGTCCAAAGCACGCTGCTGCTTACTGTGTTTCTTTTGACATGCCTGTGTGTGTGTGTGTGTGTGTGTGTGTGTGTGTGTGTGTGTGTGTGTGTGTGTGTGTGTGTGTGTGTGTGTGTGTGTGTGTGTGTGTGTGTGTGTGTGTGTGTGTGATGCGATTGCTCGTGCATGATTATATCTGAGGCAGTTGGCTCCAAACGCGCTGCCCAGTGCAGAATCCTAGCCATAACAAATGAACAGAGGGGAGAAAATAAGACATATGAAAGAAAAGCTGAGCAAAGGAGTGATTCTCTCTCTTGCTGGTGGAGATCTGTATTGTAAGCAGTTTCAGCTGTCAGCACTTCTTTGAGCTACCTCAAAGGGAGGAGGAGGGTCGGAGGAGGGAGGGGAGGCGGGGAATGTTGTAGTTTTATTTTCCCCTTTTTGAGGGTTCCTGTTTATTTGTACACAGCGCTGTTTATTTTTGCGGTTCATTTGATTTTGGTTCCTTTCTCTCAAACTGACAGATAATGCAGATGGGAGAGTGAAGCGATGTACACTACTGTAGTCGCAGCTAAAGAAGAAGTTGTCAGGCTCAGAGCCTCGGGGTGGGGCAAGGGAATAAATTGTCAGCCGTCCCTTTTCTGCTTCTCCAGCCCACCCCCCCAACCCGCCAGACTCTCCCCTTTACTCCTGCGACCCCCCCCCCCCCCCCCCCCCCCCCCGCTCCCTCATTAAGTATTGATGTGGGTAGCCATACTTGCCATCTCAGCCTATTAATAATGCATGGCAGGTGCTGTTGATGTGGTCTCTCACACTGAGATTGAGAGAGGCAGGAATGGCAACACTGTGCTGCAGAGTAGCTACAGCACAACCTCCGTCACACGGCTGGTGCTGCCGGGGAGGGGGGCCCTGCGTCTGCCCCGGTGAGTTTATGGCGAGCCGTGACAGCAGCTCAGAGATGGATATACAAGGTAGCATCTTACTCAATATCCTGGAGCCGTTTTTACATAGAAGACTGCCTTTGTCATAAAGAGCTGATGGATGAGGGTGGGATAGTGTATGATGCGTGTCTGTCACTGCTGTTTTATTTGTTTTATTTGTATTTTTCGTTTTATTGAAGCCTCTCGCGCTATGTATATCCTGTGACACACAGCTGATCCTCTTCTGCTTTCACTCTCTGTGCATTCCAGGTTCTTCCTCAAGTTCTTCCTGAAGTGTAACCAGAACTGCCTGAAGAATGCAGGGAACCCTCGAGACATGAGGCGATTTCAGGTGATACACACAACTTGTCTGGATACATGTAACGAGTCCAACTCTGTCTGCACAGCATCAAATAGCTTCTTTTTTAAACCGCCTTCAAGCCTTTTAAGACACGGCTTCAGACACAACATTATTCTGCCCCTGCCATAATAAAGCAACACAAATATATGATGTTAGTTTGCGCTGAAGTCCACATACACAAAAACTGCAGCATGCACCACCATTATAACCTTGATCATGTTCTCATCATCTGCCTTCACTCACCCTGTGCTTTCCTTCCTCTACGGTTACACCGACCATCTAAATACCCTACTTTACTACATCCATGAATCTTTTCTGACGTCTTACTCGTCTTGTCCTGCCTGGCAGCTCCATTTCCAACATCCTTTACGACCTCTCCTCAACAACATGTCCAAAATCATCTCGACCTGGCCTATCTAGCGTTATCTCTAAACTTCCCAACCTTAGCTGTCCCACACGTCTGCTCATTTTCAGTCCTGTTTATTCAGGTCACTCAAAATGAAAATCTCAGAAACTTGACCTGAGCTCTCCAGCTCAGCCTCTTGTCCTGGCATTATGAAATCAATGCAACTTTACGAAAATCAGTTCATTACAAGATCTTACTGGCGTCATATATTACTGCAATAATAATTGTTATTCTGTGTTGGTAGAGATGTAGAAAAAGCAATGTGAGGATGCAATGTTACAAGCTAAGTTATAAAGTGTCTCATGTTGGCCGTCCTCAATAAAGATTTGAAGGCTTGCAATACACATGATTTGATACATTTTTCTCAAATAACCCCCCCCCCCCCCCCCACCAAAAAATATATTAGTATATTAGTGAACTTTTTATTTACTTCACCACTGTAAAATGGTTTGTAATCCATAATGTTTTACTCTACAAATAGACTCATGACTATAAAAAGTGGAAGTGGAGCATTTTGATGTGATAAACTGAAAATTATCACCAAAGTCTGCATCTGAAAGCATTTTAGCCTCTTTCATTTTATTGTTTTGACAATAATACTGCTTTTGCTAACACAATAAGGTTTGTTTTGTTCTATTTTTTTTTTTTTTTTTTTTTAGCTAACTCTTTCAAGACAAGGGTCTGTAAACACACTCACTGACCCCGAATAATCAACACTCATAGTGAACGAATAGCTGGTGAACTTAATAGGTTATTTAGTTGCTGAAGAGTGACGGGAGGAGACCAAAACTACCAAAAAGGACCGTAATCCCTAAGCTGATTTTTGAGGGGGCAACATGTTACTACTGCTATGTAATATGAATTCGATTTTCCATAAACTCACAGTGTTCGTAGTGGACTCAAAAGGTCCTTTTGGTTTGTTGTTTCCCAGGTGGTTGTGTCGACTACAGTAAGCGTGGAGGGTCACGTGCTGGCCGTGTCCGACAACATGTTTGTTCACAACAACTCCAAACACGGTCGCCGAGCACGAAGACTGGACCCTTCGGAAGGAACACCGTCCTACCTGGAGCATGGTACATAAAGCCAGAACAAAACACTACGGCTCTCACTCTCTCAGCTCTTTGACTCCCACAGTCTCATCCCCTCCCTCGCCCATTCCCTTCCCCCCCGTCTGGCTCCATATATTCAACCCCTCTTCTGTCTCCACTCAGTTCCCCTCAAACCCTCTTTCCTTCTTATCTCTCTCCTGTTTCCTCCTGGATTCTGACTTTTCCGTCTTGTAGGGTTTCTAACTCGAACTAAGAGAGGAGTGAGTGGTAGCTAGTGAGTCTCTTGTCTCTCCCTTGTGGCTTGCTCCCCTCAGGTCTCTGCCTCTGGGCCTTCTACTCTGCCTCGCATAAGCACTATGTGTCTTATGAGGTCTGTTCTGCTTAAAGCCAACACTGGCTTTATTTCCTCGGAGACCTGCTTTTATCCTCCAGCCCTCCATCACTCCCCATCCCTCAGGTTTTCAAACACACCCATAGACACACTAGAAAGTCCACGCGTGTGCACACACACACACCCCCGCATGCACAGTCAAACCCAAACCTTTAATACTTCATAATGACATGTGCACATGATTTAGGAGCCTGCACTGATTCCCAAGTCCCTAATCCAGTTATTTTCTCATTTCGATTTCCCAGACATTGAATAAGAGAAACATATTTTTTTTTCTTTGAGGAAAGTCAACCTCAGGGATGATAATGACAAAAAAACT
Source organism: Lipophrys pholis (assembly GCF_963383615.2). Taxonomy (NCBI): domain Eukaryota; kingdom Metazoa; phylum Chordata; class Actinopteri; order Blenniiformes; family Blenniidae; genus Lipophrys; species Lipophrys pholis. Next base: position 20,812,742 of record NC_137629.1, read on the forward strand.
AAGAAGGGATTTACATGATGGCCTATTGTAGATTGCATTAAGATTGAATGTTATGGTTAAGTCTTTCTAATGACTATTCTCCAGAGGCAAGGTGGACCACTTGTTCCTGCGACTGGTCTCACAGATGATTTGAAAAGTTCACAAAGACGAGACATATTGGAGATGTCAGCGAGACTTGGATCTTACACAAAAAGAAGAGTGCACACAGTACACTAACAGATGTTCCTCATGTCAGAGAGATTTGCTTGGGAATTTTCTCTTCTCTGATTTTTTTTGTCCGCCTGGTGACGTGAGTCAGGAGGAGAGAAAAGAACAAAACAGAGGGGTGGGGGCATGAAGAGACAAAGGTGCGATGAAATGATGGAGCAAATATGTACAACTGCTTAAAGAAGAAATGAAAAGATAAGACAACAGTCTGTTCCTGTTTTCCTTTCTTTCCTTCTCTTTCTTTCCCTTTCTAGTGGGTGTGTGCGTGTGTGTGTGTGTGTGTGTGTGTGTGTGTGTGTGTGTGTGTGTGTGTGTGTGTGTGTGTGTGTGTGTGTGTGTGTGTGTGTGTGTGTGTGTGTGTGTGTGTGTGTGTGTGTGTGTGTGTGTGTGTGTGTGTGTGTGTGTGTGTGTGTGTGTGTGCAGGATACACAACTTTGGGGCCCATTTCAGGCGGTAATAGATGAGCAGTGCATAGAGTTGAACAGATGGCACCGAGGAACACCCCAAAGTATAATCCTATCACATGGATTCACGTTCCACCATCTGGTTAATCCACGCATACACACAGATATAAACGCACGTGCACATTCACACATGCACGTCGAGCGCACATAATATCAGCGGCTGTGAAAAGGAGGCATCTTAGGCCATGATTACGGACACAGATTGCTGCTTGGTGAACGCTGATCTCTGCAGGCGTATCGGGGGGCTAAATATCATTCCAGCTTGTTGGGAAGGATCAACAGAACAGGGAGTCAGGCAAAGAGCAAAGGCTAGGCTGCGGGGGGAAAAAAAACTCAGCCTAGTCTAAAGTGGATTATGCCGCTTTACAGAATTACAACATGTCTGACAAGCTGCATATCTGTTAAGGAGAGAGATTTAGCTTGTATAAACATGCATTTTCCCGATGTTGTTCTTTTCTTCAATCACATCCACTAATCTCCAAGCCCATAACACCAAGAGATAAGGTCAAAGAGCACATTCAATACTAGTTATTGAAAATGTGGTTTATTGTTGTTATTCCATGTACTTTGTCCGTTAAGATGCAGAGAATATGCTTTAAGAGAAAACACTAAAAGCCTACAAAACGCATTAGAAATATGCCAAGCTGGAGCTGAGCCCAAGTGGTCATGTGTTCCCTGGCCAGGCTGGGAGATAGCTGCTACATAGATGTATGAAACAGGCAGCTGAGCAGGCGCTAAGTGTTCGGCTAATGAAGGCTGCGTATTCAGAGGGCAGAGCTGGTGTTGGCTCTCCTCTGTTCCCCGGTCGCATGGCCTTTGATCAGACACTGAGCACACCTGACATTTACACGCCTGCACGCTTTGCCACGTGTCATAAAACAAGCGCACTGCCGCTGCCCTCACACACAGGGCAGGGGTGATGTTTAATAACGGGGTGCGTATAATCACTCTGATTAGTATTCCTCGCTCGGCCCCGACCCCTGGGAGAAAGGCGAGAGGTGATGTATGTGTGTCTGCGTGTGTGAGGGAGAGAGAGCGAGAGAGTGATCGGGGGGGGGGGGGGGGGGACTGTACATAGTGACAATAGCAAAGACCTTTTCAGGGACTGTCATTAGGTTCGTTAGCATCTAATCTATTATGTCTGTAATTTCTTTTCTTTTTTTTCACAGCAACCCCCAGCATTAAAGCCATCAGCCCCAGTGAAGGCTGGACCACAGGGGGAGCGACAGTCATCATCATCGGGGACAACTTCTTTGATGGCCTTCAAGTCATCTTCGGCACCATGCTGGTGTGGAGCGAGGTTAGTCACCATCTATTCATATATGTGTGCCCACCAGCATGCGAGAGCAGCCCGGCTTCATTTTCAAATATCCAACAAAGACATTTCCTTGCTCATGTTGATGGACGATATTTGATTTTTGGTCTTACATGTAGGGAATTTCCAATTTTTTATGCTCTATTGCTGCTGCTGACATTTCTCCACCAGTTTTCCCATTTGTGGATGCAAGATATGACTATCATGACTATTATTGCAATGGCCAACAGACAGATGCACACATAAGAATCAGTCCCTTTTAATATGTAGATTGAGTACATAGATTTTGCTATGTATTTAAATATCAAGCATTTGTTACCAATTAAAACTGAAATTCATCAACCTGCTTTACTTGGCATAAATGCCCACATCAGTATGTCCAAATCTTTATCAGTCGCTATGAATGACGAGAATGAATACAGTTCTGATGATGCAAACACTGTTTGTGTAGAGATTTTAGCCATGGCATTGGCATTAGTGGAGTAAACATTTTTAAGTTTCTCTAATGCTCATGCTTTATTTGTGCTCCCCTCAGACTGGGAACCTCTCGCCTTTGCCTTGCATGTATCCACACAAGCCGGTAACAGTTAGAAAAGAAATTATATTGTACTTCAATTCATTTCAAAGAACTAGTAAACCAAAGGTTCCACCACAGTCTCCTGGACTCTTATAAACCAACAATGTAACCATGTAACCAAGTAATTAAAATTGTAATACATTAATTAAAAGGTAATGAAAGAAAAAAAGAAAAAGAAAAAGCAGCCACCATGTAAATCAGAAATATTTCCCAATATAAAAAGGAGCCTGCCATCTAATTTCTCTGCGTGGCAGCTCGTATTTCTGTCATATCTCTGTTCACCTCCTTCCCTGTCTTTTATTGTGTTAGTATCTGCCTTCATGAAATATGTGCTCATTGTACAGTACGAATTCCTTTGTAAGGAGCATCTGCCACATGACTAAAATGTAAATGCAGTGTATGTGTGAAATTGAAGGTCAGTGAGCAGCTCAGCTAAACAGCTTTCTCTTTAGTAAAGGAATAATTCTATAAAAAGCTCCTATATTATCTCGCTGAGAGGTGAGTGGGGCCAGACAATGGTGGAATGAAAGCCTGGCTAAGTGAGCAATGAAAGGGACAGTTAGAACAACACACGCACGAACACACACACACACGCACACACACACACACACACACACACACACACACACACACACACACACACACACACACACACACACACACACACACACACACACACACACACACACACACACTCTGGCAGCAACATTGATAGCTTTTGAGCACTGCTAGCTTTGAGTGCTAGTTCACAATAGCGTGCAGAAAACAAGCACTTGCTGAGGTCTCATCTGTGTTTTGCCTTGTTACCGTTTTCCTTCAAAGACCCTTCAGCGTGCACACACGTACATGGAGAGTGGGCTCATCAACCGCAATAAGTGAGCCTGTTTAAGACACAGTGGTGCTTTAATGTGGCTAACGGCAGCTAGACAGCTTCAGCTGACAGACACAGAGACGGGGGGGCACCAGAGACAAGCGTATTCTACATTTACTTACACTGTTCAATAGACGTATGCAGAGGAAAGTGTGTTTTATTCATAAACAGATAACTGCTTTTGAACCCCTCTTACAGAGTCCATGTCAGCACTGATAACCATCCTAAGCCTCACAATGACATTGCCTTGGGCTACGAGGCCACCTGAGGGCTTTAGCGCTAACACATCATTTTCAGGCTTATTATACGATGGAAAAAAAAAAAAGAATCATCCAAAGCTGCGAAAGGAAAGGTCTGAGATGAGCTGGGAACAGTCTCCCGAGTGCATGTTTAGATATAAAGTTTCATTGCATTAATCTACCTGCCCTCTCTGCTTCTCCATAGCTGATCACCCCCCATGCCATTCGTGTGCAGACTCCACCCAGACACATCCCCGGGGTGGTGGAAGTCACACTGTCCTACAAATCCAAACAGTTCTGCAAAGGCACGCCTGGACGCTTCATCTACACAGGTACCCTTATGTACTCATCCTTAAACTAATGACAAAGTGCAGTCCAAAGATATATTTTGTCTCCAAGCTGCCAGTCTGTAGGCTTTTTTAATGCAATTGTCTGACTTTCAACATTTTGAATTGCTTACACAGCAAAGAATAAAAAAAACAAAAAAACAATCGCTCTAGGTTTCATTAAGTCTCTTTTGTTCTATATCTGCTAAAACTGTAGCAAACCGTTTACAAGCCGTCACTCTCCTGCACCATTTGCAGAGAACAACATGCATGCTAAACCGTTTGAAATGCAATAACGTGACTCAATAATTCAGTAGTAAAGCCCACTGATCAGAGGAAGGAAAGTATTTGCCCTCTTTTATGAAGCAGGTGAAGGTCAGAGGGAGGTTTAACCTTTTGATTAGTGGGATTATTGAGAATTAACCCTGTCGAAAGCGTGATTCAGGAAGGAAGAGGTCCTTGCAGAGAGTGTGATTTTTGACGGCAAGTGCCGGTCCATGAATGGCTCGAGTGTTACAACAGTGTGCAGAGTTATGGCCGTGCGGTGAAAAGAGCGGTCGAGAGAGTGAATGTGAAGCGGTGATTAACCAGTGCGGGGCCACAGGCCCTCTGGGAGATTGTGAATCACATAAATCTGTCTGTAATCTCAACCACTGATAGACTTAGGCTGTAAGCCCCGGCTGGAATTGCCAACATTTGACAAAATCACAATTGAGAGAGCATGTGTGCGCCACATCACCGCAGCATGCGTTTTCTGCATTTTGTGTCGGTGTGTGTGTGTGTCCTAATTGCAGCGCATGTACACAATCCACGTCCGTGCGCCACAGTCATGACTGTGTTTACTTACTTTTAAGAGTGGCCGCCATAGGATGCTGTTTGTTTGGATGTATGCATGAATGTACTCCAAACAAACACATGCACGATGACAAGTAACTGCATTACTAAGACAGAGGGCAGATGGGTGGGCAGTCTTTGCCATGCCAGAGCTGTCCAACAGCCCACTGTCTGCCAAACTCACAGAGCTGTGTGTCTATAAGTGTGTGTAGGTGTGCGTATGTGTGTATGCAGCCTTTTAATGTGCCAGACATGTGGGAACCGTATGCATAAACACCCTATTGCTTCCCAGCCCTCCACTTTCACCTTGTCACATTCACTTATTCAGAAATTGCTTCTTTGAACGAATTCATCCTTCTCCCTGCCTCTTGGCTTCCATGGAGGCGCATAGAGGAATCTCAACAGGTGAGAGGTAGCAAGAGGTCATCCACTGGGAGCCGAACACATACACCGCCGTGCCGCTTGCCAAGCGCTAGCATCTCCACGGTGACACAGTCAACCGTGTCGGGGGTAGATCCCAGCCCTGCTTTTCGCACACTTCGCTTCAGCCACCGCTATGTACCCTCAGTGGGTATTTGTACTTCTCGCAGAGCTCGTCCATCAGCTGCTTTCGTTTTTTTCTTCTTCTTTTTTTTTTTCAAAATCATTTTACTGTCTCCTCGCGAGGAGGAACCTGCTCACATTTGGATTCTCAAATGAGAAGCACAGAATGACAGCAGAGCTTGAGAAGAACATTTGGAACAAAAAAAAGCAATTTTTGAGAGTGCAGAGAAAGAGAGCAGTTGAGAAAAGAAGAGAAGAGAAAGATGGGAGAGGATGGAGGATTACCAAGGGCCATGTTGCCCTCCTGGGTCTGTTTGGCACCAGTTTGAGCCCAGTTGCCAGTGGGTACTAATCATGGAGGATTGGCAGCGCTGCATGGCAGCTGGCAGCTCGCGCGTACACACGTACACACTCGCAGACATGCATACACTCATATATTACATGTGCATGCGCAATCACACACACACACATGCACACTCTGAATTACATTGGGGACAGCTGGCATTGCTAATCAACTTCTGCTGAGGAGAGGAAAGCGAGCAGCTCACAGACCTAATTAAGTCAACACATACCCAATACTGCTGCTACTGCTGCTTTGCAAACATACCAAATACACACACACACACACACACACACACACACACACACACACACACACACACACACACACACACACACACGCACGCACGCACGCACGCACGCACGTACACACACACACACACACACGCACACACCTATAGGTTTACCCCCAACCCCACCTTTAGTTGCGTGATTATTGATCCATTACAACCAGAAAGAAAGTCAGCTGTAGCTCAGTCAGAGACGGAGGAGACAAGCAGGGGACTTTTGGTGCAAAAGGAGAAGGAGAATCAGAGAAAAGCTATTACAGTAACGTGTCCTCTCTCGTCTCTGAGGACTCCACTGCCATTAGACTTCAGAAAGCTCCAATTAGACTCATCAAAGGCAATTAAGCTATCCACTGATAAGAATAAAAGAATGTTTTTTTTCCCCTTCTCTTCTCTTCCTCTTCCTTTTTTATCCCCTTATCCCTCTTCTGCTCTTCTCTCTGCCCTCTGCCTTACCAACCTCTGGGGCTGGGTGCGCTCCCTAATCTCTCTCTCTCTCTCTCTCTCTCTCTCTCTCTCTCTCTCTCTCTCTCTCTCTCTCTCTTTCTCTCTCTCTCTCTCTCTCTCCCTCTCTCGCTTTTTCTCTCTCTCATTATCAGGTCATCGCCTGCCCTCCTCCCCTCTTGCTCCCCTGTACAAATGCGCCTCCACGTTTGGTTGTGCATCACCTTTTACTGGATTGCTGTCTTTGTGACATTCATCAGAGGGGCTCTCCCTTTTCTTTTCTCCATGCAATATAAAGTGATAATACCCCACCAATAAGGGGTATGTGTGTGTGCGTAGGTGTGTGTGTGCGTATATGTTTGTGTGTGCATGTGACACGTGGATACTGGCCATAGATTGAGGGAGTTGATGTATCACCCATGTCGTTCAAAAGGCAATCCCTCCCTCCTCAGTATGCAGCCTTGTCTGCTTAGTGCTTCCACTACAGCCTCTGCTGATATTAAAAGGCTCTGCTGGCTCACATTAAGGCTGGCACCACGCGCATCCGCACACATGCACGCACAAACATTAGGGGCAGTTTTTCAGCGCTGAGTGCAGATTAGGTGTGTGGGAAACATCACTCAGTGGCGGTGAGGAGGAACAGGAAGAACGAAGGAAGAGACAAAAGTCAGGAACAGAATTTAAACCAGCTGCAGCTGACATCTCTCTCCTTCTCTGTGCGCCTGCCTCTGTGCTCCAAATTAGTTTTAGGAGTGGTTGAAGGGACTGGCAGTTGTCTGTCATTTTATGCAACACAGACATCGGAGTGCGATACAGACGATGTCAAAGTAAGTGCAGCAAGCATGAGCGTTCTCTCTAAAGTTTTATACGCTAGTCTGCTTGTGATTTATATTTACAATTATTGATTTGATGAGACAGTTGCTAAGTACTTAGGTTTCTAATTCAGATCAGTTTGTTATAATGATTTAGTGGAAAGTGTGTGATAATTATTGACGATAACCTTTTTGCATGATATCCGATATAGATAAAGTCAACATATACTTCCAGATGTAATCTATATTCATACACTCATGTGATGCACCTATAGTCATGCATGAGCACATTCAAATATCACAGATGCACCAACGCAGCGTGTAGTCATCTGGCAATAAAAGTGGGGTGCAACCACAGGCTGGTCAATTACTTGTCTTGCTCCTATTTGTGAATGCTGTCTTTTATTGAGCTTGGGTGGATGCCTGATGTTGATTAAAATGGCTGGCCTACAGCTGGAGACAAGGCCAGCTGAGATAGCTGTATACATGGCGCATTTACTACACACAGTCTTAACTACGAGGAAATTCACACCTCTATTTGAGATTGAGATTAATTTTCTGCACCATGTGGCTTGTCTTCCCTCTTTAGCATGCTCCGCTCTTATTACAGGAGCATCTGCTTCCATGATGATGATGTAAATGAATTTCGAATGTAGATTATTTTATACCCCGCTGAAATGAGCAGCGTTCACCAGAGGGAATGATTTCTTATCTTTTCTTATATCTTAATTCTGGCTTGCACTTTTCATCCAGATTTTTTCGAATTTCAATTCTCCCACTGAGGATCCATGCTGTCAGGTATTGTTAACTGTCGACATGCACTTTTTGCAACAGATAATTAGAGCTTAGGTTGTAGTTGCATCCACACCTCCATTGATTTGTAGAATCTCTATACACCCCCACCCTCCTCCCTGCACACACACACCCACCCACCTCCGCTTCTTTGCCTCCCTCTCTGCTACTATCAGGCTCAACCTCTCCCTTCCTTTTGGAGCAAAAAGCTCTACTCATCTGTTTTCTGTGTATGAATTTCCAGCCATGCATTAGTCTCCCTGACATGTTCAAGCGATGCTTTATTTAGCTTGTCGGATTCTGCAAATAAACGCAATCTCAGGGTTTATGGAAAAATGGATAAAAATTAGATTGTAAGGTATTGATCTGGATTGTGAGTAGTTGGTGGGGTGTTGTGTTCGCTTGTGTGCGAGTGTGTGTGTATGTGTGTGTGTTGGTGGTGTAGGGGGTAGGGGGGCAAGCTCTCATCTGTGTGAAGGGAGAGGGGGGGTTGGGGGGTGGGGGGGTGGGGGGGTGGGGGTGGTAGAAATGAAGCCGTAATTCAGGGCTATTGAACCCCCTGCCACTGGCGGCATCGATCGCCAGGCAGCGCTTATGAGATCACACCTGAGCACTGGAGACTGCAGAGGGGAGGGAAGAATGGGGGGAGAGTGAGAGCGGGGAGGGAAAGAGGGATGTAACGAGGCAGAGCGGAGATGAAGGGGTAGAGAGTGAGACAGAGGGAGAAACAGAAGGTTGTGATATGATCAGCTCCTTACCCACCGTCTGAGGGCCTGTTAAGGTGTTAACATCAAGCCTCAGAGCCAATTACCTAACCCTGCAAGTACGCTACCCACTCACCTCCTCACGCACACCATGTTGTGACACTGGAGGAGACGGACGCAGGGCAACTGGACGCCGGCTGCAGTTTCCCCCTCCTCCTTGTCCATCTCCTCCTCCTAACCTTCTGTGTTTCCAGGACAACTCCAGTCTTCTGACCTCTCAATTATCCTTTCTCCCCCTTTTGCCTCCCACTCTTTGCGGCCCAAACATCCATCCCCTTTCCACCCCACCCCTAAAGCTCATACGTCCGACACCCCTGCACCCCGTCCATCCTAGCCTCTTCTCCTCCTTCTCCTACCCCCTCACCCCTTCATACACACTCCCCCTGCGGCTCTGTGGGTTATTATAGTGAAATATGAAGCGATGTGGATTCTAGGCTTCATGAAATTTCCATGAGCATTGATCTGATCTGATGTGGGTGATTGCTAGGTGAATCCCTCCAGTCCAGGGCTGTTGCTCATCTATTCATTTATTTATGGCAGTTATGTTTTACTGGCTTTGATTTGCTCTTCTAGAGAGCGACAGCTAAGGATTATAAATATACCTGTATAGGAGAGTGTGCTTTGAATCCTGGAGTATAGCAGCACACCACTCCTCTTTCGAGGCAGAGGAGTTTGTTTTTTCTTTTTCTTTCAGCACTAATTCCTGGTGTAAAATGTGAGATATTGAGCATCGATATAAGGGCATAAAAAGATAATCCCCAAAGAGACAAAGCCAGGTAGTTAGTGGATTTTTGCGTTGTCCCCCACATACTCCTCTCCTGGTTTATGGTCCTTGAAAACGAGCGGAGACAATATCACTTCCTCTCTCAATTACCAAAATTGTCTCTTTATTTGTAATAGGGGTATCTCAGTATGACTTGGGGTTTTTATGCTATTGTTCACTCGAGGCTCATTTGGCACATTGTGGAGAACTGATAAAAAATTCATCATAAAAACAAAAGCCTTTGAGACGAAAGAGAGGATGTTGTCGGAACAATCCCCTCCTCAGACTGCGGGCCTAATCCAGGGCAAATCCTCCTTAAGGCTTTAGCGAGATCAGAGAATAGGAAAGTAATGTCAAATATTTGTCCTCAGAAATAATTCATACTTTATTTGTTGCATGTGATCATCTCATTGTTTTGGCTTATTTTATCAGCGGACCAGCTGGCCTGTAATGTGTGTCATTCTTCGAGGGCTGAGCCCGCCTCTGGCACCACCACTTCTACTTTTTCCCTCTCTGTATGGTCTTTTGCTTCAAGCTATTCACCTTTCCTTTCATTCACTCTTATGGATTAGTGGAGCAGTCCACAGGGAGAGCTGCCCAAATACGCTTGTGTTGCCAAAACAGAGCATCACCTATTCTCACTCCAACGCCCCCCCCCCCCCCCCCCCACTACCGCTCTCTCTCTTTTTCTCTCTCTCTCTCTTTTTTTGGTCTGTGTTTGAGCGCAGCCGACTCTGGAAGAAGCCATGGTGAAGTCACTAGAGGTCCAGCAGGACAGCTTGTACTCATAGCCTCTAGGGGCCTTTTTCTGGGGGCCGCCTAGTCAGCCTGGCTGTTCAGATGTGAGGCGAGCAGGGCATCAGCCCTCGGGAAACGTCCAAGCTGCGACCCACAGGGGAAACAGACGGACGGCACAAACACATACAGCCAGTTCTCACGCATAACGTCTCCTTTTTCCTTTCCCTGCTCGCGCACATACAAAAGGAACACATGTCTGAGCTACATACATGGCCTGCAAACTTGAGAAGCATCTTATAGGCCCTGGAAAGTGGTAGGATTGTGCAGTGATTCCTCGGGCAGCCCACAAAAGAGGGGAGGTGGGTAAAAGACAGGGGGGAGAGAAGGAGAGACAGAGACAGTACATTAGGAAAGAATTATGTGGAGAGAGCACTTATCCAACAATCCTCCTCTGAAGTGTTTGTACTATAAGCCTCAGATCTTCATTGTATTTATTCTAATGTTTAAATATTCATGGTAAATCTTCTCATATTCAATTACCGTAGTACGACCACAGCATGCAGAGAGAGTGCTTTCTCCCTGCTGCCTGGATGATCTGACTGTGTGTGTGTGTGTGTGTGTGTGTGTGTGTGTGTGTGTGTGTGTGTGTGTGTGTGTGTGTGTGTGTGTGTGTGTGTGTGTGTGTGTGTGTGTGTGTGTGTGTGTGTGTGTGTGTGTGTGTGTGGGTGTGTGTGTGTGTGTGTGTTTAGCTTGTTCCCCGGAGCGATCAAGCCTTTGTTATATTGGAACCAAGCTCTGTAATTGCTTATATTAGTCGCTGATCAACGCAAGACCACAGGACACACAACCACATGCATGCACACAAACACACATTCACTCCGACTCATTCCTGACAGTCTTTTTATTAACCACCAAAGCAGGCGACAGAGAGAGATTCATTACATCACAGGCAAACAAAGACGCACGCTAGACTTAATAGAGAACACCCACATTTTCAGCGTTTTCAACTTCATGTTGAAATATTCATGTAAAAATGTGCTTGTCTCAGTTCTTATCTAACGTCAGTTATTTCTCCTGCTGTATCTTTAACTTGCTGTTAAAACAGTGGGTGTTTTCATCATTAAGAATCAAACTAATTATTGGCTTTTCCTCTCCCTCTCTCTGTTTTTCTGTTTTCCTTGTGCTTAGCACTGAACGAGCCAACCATAGACTACGGCTTCCAGAGGTTACAGAAGGTCATCCCCAGACACCCCGGAGACCAAGAAAGATTACCCAAGGTACAGCGCCTTCGTTCCTCTCATGTATCTGTTCTTGTGCTGCTTGCCAGGTGCAATTATTTCATAGGAATATGTCCTGGTAACACTGGTACAGAGATGTATTGACAACTTCTTGGCTTTCAAGGCATGTGTAGATGGCACAAGGGCAGTACAAGCTCATGCACAGAGGAACAACTGTGCGCTATAGACAGTGGACCATACATGTCACCATGCAGCATGCACAGAAAACATTTAATCATATGTTCATGGTCATTTTCCGCTCAAACACTTTATTTGTGCAACGAATACACAGGCAACTCTATTCATCCTTCCACTGAGGATAAGGTCATTTAGACTGGCAAAGTGAGGAGGAAAGCAATGGATGGAGGGAGGTAAAGAGGGAGAGAGGGAGGAAAAGAGGTTGAGGGGAGAGAGGAAGAGAGAGGCAGAAGCAGGTTAGGTGATCCATCATAGCTGTCCAGTCTTACCTCCTGCTGGGTCAGTGGATCGAAGTCAACCCCGGGTGGACTTTATTACTTCCAGCACACCCACACACACACACGCACACATCCCAAAAGCAGAGCGCGCGCGCGCTTGCGCGCACACACACACACATACACACACACACACCCACACACACACACACACACACACACACACACACATATGCTCCTCTGTGGCTGTGCATGCACACACATTCACATTCAGTGGCGGGAAGTCACCATGAGGCAGAGATGAAGAGCCCAGGTAGAAGCAGGAGAAAGATAGAGAAATCACTTGTCCTCGCTGTGTGTCATGTCTGGTGGATACAAGGCTTGTCCCGGGGAGTTCTGGTCTTTAGCCTATCAACCCCCTGTATCTCTCTAAATATCTTTGTATCCATCCATCTCTTTTCTTCTCCTCCTCTTTCTCCCTCGCTCTGTGGTGTCTCCTTCTCTTTCTAAATGAACAGCGGTAGCTGGCAGGCCTGGTTGTTCATTTCAGCTCTATTGATTTGTGCCTTTATTGAGGTAATAACAGTTTGTTGACCACACTTCTCTCAACTGTTGGCCTCAATCATTAGAGAGGGGCAGGAGAGGGGGCATACACTGGCAACTTCTGGAGCCGTCTGATCGCAGGTACCTTGGCAAAGCGTCTTTGTGGGTGTTCTTCAATTTTTTAACAAGGTTGAACTAGCTGGGGATATGACATGGCAACTTCTTTAAAAGGACTCTTAACAAACTTAGAGACACATACTGAGGAGGGAGCAGGGTATTTACTGATGCCTGTTCTATCTCTGTATGTTGTGATAATGGTGTTCAGCTGAAAACAGCCCCCATACTGCGCTGTGGCTAATAGTCGAAAAGGCAGCGTGAGGAGGGAGCGCTTGGTATCCAGGCTGCAGGGTGTTTAGCAAAGGCTGTGGTGTAGCCAGGGGTCTGGGCCGGGCTAATGAGTGACCGCCCTGCCAGACGAGGCCAGACTCTGCTCTGGATCAGGTTCCCCTTCCTGTTGACGTCTCTGCGGGCCTGACTTTACGGGAAAAGACCCTGCGCCCAGGAAATGGTCTCCCCTTACAGCGGCAGAGCTCGGGAGGCAGCACGGCGGTAACCACATTTATCTGTTTATCAGAATGACTCTGGAGCGGTGCCTAATCGCGTTTAGCTACTGGACAGATCCCTTTGCTAACGAGAGACTGATAGGTACAGACAGGGCACAAGACCACGAGAGAGTGATTAATCGAGAGAAGAAGGAAAATGAAGACAAGAGAAGGAAGTTTGGAGGCACAGGTGGGGAGGAGGGAGGGTGTTAGAAGAAGAGATGCATAGCATAGAGATGCACAACTCTAAGCCCCAAGGAGAAGGTGCTGAAGGCCTGACGCAGACAAAGGCAAAAAATAATGTATATTAAGCGACTGATGTTTCACTCGTCCTCCCAGAACACAGTTACACTCCAGCTGCAGATCTGTTTGTATCCTAATGCCTCACACTTCCCTCATTTCCCTCCCTCACCCTTTCTTCCCCTTCATCCCCTCCTTTCCTTCATCCATCCATCTACCTATCTAGCAATCCCTGGGAGGCATGGGGCATCGAGGAAAAGCAGAGAGAAGGAAGCGAGGAGCGGTGCATACATACTAAAGAACCACTTACCTTCCTAGGGCCTCTGCATCTCTCAATCACCTCAAGCAGGCCTCCTCTCAGGTCTCCCCTCTTTTCCCTCTCCCCTCCTCCTCCCCTTGCCTCCCTCCCTGCCTCCCCCAGATAGTGCTAGTAATGGGAGGTTAACACAGAGGCAGCGCTCCCATTATTGAGTGAATTTAGCACCTCGGACAGCGCTCTACAATCTTTATTGCTTTGCTGACCCTCTCGTCATGTCCTGGGCGTGCTCGACAGCCTCCACATGAGCGCGGCTGCGTGTGTGTGTACGCGTATGCGTGTGTGTGCGATATGAGGTCTGATTGAAAGGCGGTGTGTCACGGAACAGAGAGCACACATGCTCCAGGGCTTGTTCACAGCGAGGGATACACTCAGGAGAGTATAACGCACAGCGTGTGTGTGCGCGAGTGGAAGAGAAAGAGGGAGAGAAAGAAACGAGGAGAAGGTTGGAGGGGAGGGGGCTGCAATTTTCTGGTTGTCGCGCCTCCAGCATATATCCTGGCCCCGGCACATTAACTTTTAAAAAGGGTTTCGTAGGGCTGTAGGTGTCTACATCACACACACATAACGACTGCCTGGAGTCACACACTCATACACTCAGGGAGGGAGAAAGAATAGAGACAGAGCGAGGAGAGAAAGGAGGGTAAGCGGTAGAAAATGAGCGTGGAGAAGCGGCAACACTACGTTAGGATAAATGTTTGATGTGGGAAATTCCGCTCGGCGGTTTTCACCTGAGCAATGATGTTCTACATTTATCACACAAAGTGGATGCGGGGCTATTCACTCGGATCATTACCGGGGTTAATACAGGCCGGGAGACGGGTGTGTCCCCGCTGACGATGGGAGTTGTATAGCCGTCAACCTGATGATATGTTGTGTTAAATGAGATTGATGCGTGATCATGCAGGCCTGATTCATGGTCTGGCAGTGACAAGAGGGAGGGAGAAGATGTAGAAGATGGTTGACTGATAGAGAGATATAGGCTCATGTTTTATTCACAGTTAACAGTATCTTCCCTCTGCTCTCCCCAACTGCCCAGCGAGTAACAAAGTGCTGGGATAGGCCCATTTCTCTTCCTCTCCCTTCCTCCGTCTGCCTCGTTCCTCTCGCACACGCTCTGTTCTGCATTCACAGCATAATGTAAGAAGTGAAATGTAATAAAAGTGACTGAACTCTTTGAGCCGTCACACTCATGATCAATCCCCTTCTTCTTTCTGTGCTTGATTGTAGGAGGTGATTTTAAAGCGAGCAGCAGACCTGGTAGAGGCCTTGTACGGGATGCCTCACAACAACCAGGTAAACACTCGCACGCACGCACAAAAACACAAAGAGCACACACGCATGTGAACACGAACATCAATGTCTCTTCTTAGATAAAGTGTTGTTTGTGGTCTCGTCCACTGGCAACATCAAAGGCGGTGTTCTCCGTTGGCCCTACAGCACCCTGCTGTGTTCTCACAAGATCTGGGACCCGCAAACATACACGTGGGAATATGTTAGTGCTTTTATCAGCTCAGACGCCGAGGAGGTAGGGAAATGAAGTACTGTGAAAGCTAAACGTAGAGGGTGGAGAGGAGAATAGGGAGAGTGTGCAGTGGCAGATGGAGAAGAGGAGGAGAAGTGGGATTAAGGCTCGGCTCTGTAAGAGGAGGAGAGCGGGCAGGGACACGAAGAAGGGAAGAAGAGGCTAAAGATTTGATGAGTCTGTTACGAGCATTTCGGGTTTTTACTAGAAACCAATCATAACACTCCCAGTGACCACTGATAGAAACCCCACAGCTCTGTTTGGTTTACTTGCACAATATCACAAGTGGAGATCTTGTACTCTCGAGAGGCTATAAAGCCTGCATGAATCTCTGTTTTTCCCTTCTCTTTTTTTCCTGACCCACAGTTCTCTTTTTTCCCTCTTTCTCATCATCAGGAAATGATCCTGAAACGAGCGGCGGACATCGCGGAGGCCCTCTACACAACAGTGCCACGAGGGCACAACCAGCTCGCCAGTCTTGGCAGCAGCTCCGTCCATGCTGGCATGATGGCCGTAAACTCATTCAGTGGGTCAGAGGTGGCACAAACAGCCAATCAGGGTGAGCAAACAGGATCCTATTAAAGTTGAATACCATAGGATGATCAGCTTTAGTGATATATTTATGTTTGTTTTTTTCTCAGCCGGTCGATTATAAAAAAAAATTTTTTTTAAAAAGAGCAGTGTTGAAGACACCGCTTTTGCGGGAAATTCAGTGATTTAGGAGCATGAAACAAATAAGAAAGTCTGAAAAAGGAGGATCAGAGGAAGGGTGGCAGGAGGAGACGGGGAAAACTTGAAAGGAGGCAAAGAACGACAGTGAGAGTGAAGAATGGAGGAAAAGAGAGCCACGGATGGAGTACGATGGAGAAATATGAGTGGGTCCTAGGGGTGTGTATATTAGACTGGGGTCAGCCCCTGTCTGACAGAGAGAGATGTGGGTGCAGTCAGTGGTGATTCATCACCTGTACCAGGGGAGCTCCACGAGAGTGGATGGACCGAGGCTCTGGATGTGTCTCAATAATCCCAATGAGCTTCCTCTGCTCTTCGTCTTCATCTGAAAACATCTGCAGATATGAGGGAAACAATAGATATCAGCTGCTTAACCTGCAGCATGTTTTCCATTCATAGGAGATGAGAAAGTGGAACAGATAGGTACTTAAATGTTGAAAGAGTGGTGTAGTGAAACGCGGCGTGAACAGCAGCCCTCCTTATGCTCCAGGGCAAAAATTTCTGATGTTCAATTCCAGCGGGGTTTTTTTTCCTCTGGTGTCAGCATGTTGGATCTGAGATGTATATTTATAGTCTTCCTTCCTATATTGTCCTTCTTCCGCTCACAGCCCCTGTAAAGCATAATAAGAGAAAGGTCCTGTCAGAACTATGAGCTTCATTCTTTATAAATTACAAGAGAGCTGCAGAGGCCTTTTAGTTTTAATTGCCTTATCAATATATCCAATTTTGGAGAGGAGCCAGTAAGGTTAAAGGCCTCTTGTTTCAGTAGTTGGATTGCAGCTAGATCTAGCTCATATCATTCTTCTGCCACTTTGTTCATTGCTTTCTCGCTCTGCCATATGCTGTCTAAGATTTCTCGAAAATTTATTTTGGCTTATAGCGAAACGTCCATTAGTCAGGGTAAGGATAGGAATACTTGGCAGCGCTGAGTGTAGGCTTTCTCGTTTTGTTTTGTCTGCCATCTGCTACACCGCCTAACACCTTGTCTCTCTCCGTCTTCCCTTTCTTTCCCTGTCCATAGGTTTCAGTAGGAGTACAAGCAGTGTGTCCCCTCATGGTTATGTCCCCAGCTCCACTCCCCAGCAGAGTAGCTATAGCTCTGTCTCCACAAGCATGAATGGCTACGCTAACTCTGGCATGGCAACCTTGGGCACCTCCCCCAACTTCCTGAATGGATCTGCAGGCAACTCGCCCTATGCTAGTGAGTAAAAAGCACAACATACTTTATCCTAAACCTTACAGTGGAAGGGGCAGTGACAAAATTGAGGCAACAAAGGGCAAAGACAACCCCCCCCCTCCCTTTTTTTTTATTTGAAAGCCAAATTAAGCGTCGGGCAGGGCCTGAGACACACAAGTGGAAACGAGAATTGACATACGAGAAGAAAGCCTTGCAGTTCAGCTGGCTCATCTGTTTCTTTAAGAACAGAGTCAAACGCAAATCCCCACTTTATTGGCCATGGGAGCAGATCACCTAGCATCCCCCTGACACACACACACACACACACACACACACACACACCCCACCTCTGCGCACACACATTCACCCTCTACATTAAAGACCCTTGATTAAATCAATAAACTAATTGCTAGAGAAGCAATTCCATTTCAGCTCTTTGATTCCTGGGTGTTAACAAGTATTTTAACAGGCTCATCGGCCCCACACAGACACTTTCAATCAATGGCCCCTCGGCCTGCCTTTGTAGGTCCAATTTTCATTAATTGATTAGTTAGGCCCCTTCATAAATGGATTATGACTTTATTGCAAGGATTTGTCAGGAAGAGCCATAAAAGCTAAGTGTTGGATAATAACAACAATAAAGGCAGAAGCAGATATCAGAGGGCAGGTGAAATACGACTCAGTTGATTGTAAAATCACTGAGGGGGAAAATGCTCTTAGCGTATTAGCAGACAAAAGACAAACCCAGGAGGAGTGGATGGATGGGGCGATGAAAGAGGAAGACGGGATTTGGGTTGTAAAGATAACCTTCTGCTCGTTTCAGTCTGTGAATCTTGTGATTGTGATGTACAGTAGCCACAGTGAAACCAGCTTACAGCTGTCTCATTAAAGGCTCACAGTTTGAATGCAAAGGAACCAATTTGTTTCCTTAGACAAAATTCAGTCAGGCTTCTACTTTAAGACATTCCCCCACTGGCTTACACTTGAAAACTTGAAATGATATTAAATCGGGAGCTCCGGGGATAACTAAGGATGAGATGAAGAGTTAAGATTTGATGTCTGGGCACAGATGCGTTTTAAGAAAAAAAATAAAAAAATCAACCTTTTCTACAGACACTGCTGACCACTGCATTCTTGTTAACATACAGCTCCAAAGACTCTTTTTTGTACAATTCTATTCTATGATTAAGGGAGGACCCCCTGAATATCCCTTATATTACCAAAATTCAATATACTTTTATAGTGGTACGGATTAATTAGTCTTTGCCTTCTTCTGTCATTTTGCAAACGACTGATTAAAACCTGTTTAACTCAGGAAAACGTGGAAAAAACAGATTCTATCTGTATCCCTCCTTGAACTGGGTGTGGAAAGTGTTTTTATGATGCTATTATATTTTTAAGAGCATGACCAATGAAATACATCTTTATCTACAGAAATACATGTGGGAAAAAGGAGAAATGACATCACATTCAGCTGTAAAAAGAGGAGCACGCAAATGTTAGTTAAAGACATCATGGTTGCCTCGGGTCACAGCGGTTTAAGGTGGTATTCGATAAAGCCACGTAGAACCCGTCAGGAAATATATAGTTGTCAAGCAGATGTTGTCAGCTCATTTGTTTTAATCTGCTGCAACCACTGGCTCTGGCTGCTGATTGAGATATCCTGTATAATTATCCGTAACGAAGGTAATGAGCGAGTACCTTGTTTGTAAGTTGTCCTGGAAACAAATTGCGGGTGCAGCGCCCCGCCAAGGTGAAGACATGCTTATCAACCTGCTGCGCCCCGTGAACATGAGATGAGTCATCAGAAACAGACTGATCAGGGGAGAGAAGTCAGCTTGAGGCTGTTTTTTGGTGCAAGTTTCCAATGACATACTTTATTTTCTTGGGCTTAGCTATGGAATATCTTACTTGCAGGTATTTGCTGAAAAACAACAGAAAAGTGTGATCCAGTTGATCTGAGTCCAAAATATTATCCCTCCTGCCATCATCCATTGACCAGTCCCTTTCTGTTCGTCCCGTCTGCCCGTCCTCTGCCCTCGGTCCTCTCTCTAACCCCCTCGCTATCATCATCGTTCCTCCTCGCCCTCCTTCCCCGATGCACGCCCCGTGACCCTTAAACGCCCCTTTCCTGACCGTCTCTCCTCAGTCGTCCCGTCCAGCCCAACCATGGCGTCGTCGACCAGCCTGCCCTCCAACTGCAGTAGCTCCTCCGGCATCTTCTCCTTCTCTCCGGCCAACATGGTGTCCGCCGCTGTCAAGCAGAAGAGCGCCTTTGCCCCCGTCGTTCGACCCCAGAACTCCCCCCCTCCCACGTGCACCAGCGGTAATGCTAACAGTCTGCAAGGTGAGCTAAATTTGGGATTTATATGCATAATGGAAGCAGGAAGAAAAGAAAATACTCAAGAATTGCTCATCCTCAAGCTTTAATCTATTTCTCCTTCGCCCCCTTGCAATAACAAGTTTTCACTTTTTTCTTAATCTTTCTTTTTTCTTGCTCCCCACTCCTTTATTTCTTCCTTTACCTTTCTCGAACCCCTCCACTCTCCTACCCTGCTATAGATCAGTCTTTTGTGGACTCTAGCAAGTACTCATCAGCCAGCTCTCTGCAGGGCCTGGCCTTCTCCTGAAGTACGTCACTACTCTATTTCACTTTTTTATTTTTTTTCTTCCTTCGCCTGTTTTCTTTTCACCCTTGCGTTGTCCCTGCGCGGCTCATTTGCACCATCCTGCCCTACCCTTCCTTCTCGTTTCTGTTTTTATTTGTCACTCTTGACTTGTCAGAGAGGCAGCATGTCATACCATATGTGTTCTCTTTCCTGTTTTCACTTCCGGCTTCCTGCCCTCTCGCTCCGGTGGGCGTCTCTGTGTGGGAGGGGGAGGGGAGGTCGTTATGCCACCGCGGGTCATTCTGCTCTCCAGTTTCCATCCAACGTAGTGCTGGGCCCCGTTCGTCTGGGCAGGATGTTGTATGGTGTTGAGATCCTGAGAGAGAAATGATGGATGGGAATCTTTATCAGAGCCCCGAGCTAAGCACTTCCTCACTTCCTCTGTCGGCGTTGATGAGCACTGACCACGGTGACCCGAGGGCCAACGGCCACTGTGCACTGATCATACCGAGGCACACACACACACACACCACATACACACACACTGTTCTGTTAATCCCAACAAGCTGGAGACACTTAGGAAATAACCTGGGAATTAGTGGATTGAGGAGAGAGGGAAATCAATAGGAAACCAATACGTTATATGAAAAATTCCTCCCTGTCATGGCTTATGTGTAGAAAAATGGGAGCGGGGGAAAGGGGGCGATGGGGGAGGTGATGATGTAGGAGCTTCATGATATAAGGAGGTAAAAATGTGAGTCAAGTTGGCAGCGGCGGGTTCATGGATTCCCATTGCCACGTTTGAATATCGAGCCTAATTTCATCACCTCCATCATCCCACGTTACCACATTCTTCCTCTCGTGTTTGAATTGTGCTCCACGATGTACAATTGGTTTTAAAACAGTGTAACTGCAAACAATTAACATTGGAAGCTCTCGCATGACGTCGTTTCACAGCAGCCGTGTGAAAAAGTTGAATGGTGTTGTCGATGAGCGCCAAGTTCGCGTCGCCGCGGAGGGAAATGTTTTGATTCTCTGGGCCTCGGAATGAACAGATAATGAGGGAGAGGCGTCTTTGTTCACCAGATGCCGGAGCACATTTCTGTTATGTGACTGTTGTGATGACAGATGAAACCCAGCAATCATATGACTGACCTCTCTCTCTCTCTGTCTCCCTCTATCTCCCTCTCTATTTTTTTTTACCCCTCAAAACTCCCATTCGCTCCTTCTTCCTCCCCCTCTTTTCCCACAAAGCAGCGATTTCTGGGATGATCGTTCCACCCATGTAGAGGATCTGGAATAGCCGGAGAATTGGGAATGTTGAAAGGAAAAGACACAGTAGCGGGAGTCTGGCGAGTCTCTGTTGTACTCCGGAGCTGAACTGAAGGAAGTCAAGATAAGACGCAGGACTCTGTTAAACTCAGGCCTTTCCATTGGGATTTCATCTGAAGGGAAAACGGGGAGAAGAAAAAAAGGAAGGAGACACCATGAACCTTTGCGACGTTATTTCCCTCTTGGTTGAATTAGTGTAGCTCTGCTGACACCACGTTGGATGGAGTGTATAGAGACTGATAGTTTGCCCACAGTGTGACACTGACCTCATGAAATGAGCTTTTATTTATCTTTATGTTTATGCCTTTAGGGTTTGGATTTGATTACTGGAGGCCCCACGCCGTCTGACTCGTACAAACACCAGTGTTGGATTGACCATAAGGTTTGCGTAACTTCTGTCACAATAGAAGATGCTTTCCTTCGCTTCGCCGGCTCACTGAAACCACATAACAACATGCTAGCCAAAGGGAACTAAAGGTCGACAACCCCAGCACACACACACACACACACACACACACACACACACACACACACACACACACACACACACACACACACACACACACACACACACACACACACACACACACACACACAAAACAAAATCAACCCTTCATTTTGCTGCTAACTTTCCCATAAATCTAAATGTGGTCGATCAAAATAAATTTCACATCTAAGATCATGCATATTTTTTTTTCCCGGTTTTTTTTTTTTTTTCTTTTTCTTTTTTTTTCTCTCTTCTGATTTGGTTTGTTCGTTTGACTTTTAACAAAAACTGTGAGGATTGAGCTGTTTGCAATATGCTTTTCTGCTGGTCAAAGAAAGAGAAAAAAAAAAAAGGGGGGGGGGGGGGGGGGTTTAACGTGAGGCCGACATCGACGTTTCACATGAGATTTCAGTGAAGCCCGAGGACGCGTGCGTCCAGCCAGCACTGTACTGAAGGAGACTAGCGATTATAAAATTAGAACGAAAGCGTGATATATGTGATATATTTTTGTACATAACAAAAAAAGAAGTTGAATTTTTCATTTTACGTTTCTTTTCTTTTTGCGATAGCTATAGTTTCAAATGTAAACAAATGTCTTAAGGCAGCTTCTCAGTACAGAAGATAGAGTTACTGTGTGTGTGTCAATATCTCATCTGCTAAACATGAGAAACATGGGTTTGGATACAAAAAAGGGGATTTCTGTAAAATATCCTATAAATACTGTATTTATCCCTTGTATTTGTACATTGACTCTCACCCTTGTTTAGTTGTGTTGTGTAAGTTTAATACAGTAAGTGAGCATATTTCACAGTGTTTTGTTGCGTTATTTACTGTTGTCTATCACTATTTAAATGTGACTTTTTTTAATCTTTTTTTTTTTCCGTTTTGTATGTTGATTGTTTTCGCGTCGGTATACCATGCTTTAATTTGTCGATTCAAAACATGCCATTGTCTATTTTTGTATTATTTGTAAGTTAATAATAAAAAAAAAAATCTTGTTTTCTTTTCTTTATGAAAATGTTTATTGTATGGCAAAAAAAGTAGCATCTTATTCAGAGTATTTGGTTGAAGTAGATTTTTTAAGAATATAAACACACATTAATATATACTGTAAATCTATATCTTTTTGTTTGAACTCTTCGAGGCTTTTCAGATCGATACTGTTCTTGAATTGATAATATGCATGGGTTCTTCTCTTGAGTGACTCTTTCTTTTGTGTGTGTGTGTGGAAACCAAGAGAACTAAGAAATTGCTCTGTTTTTCTTTCTTTGTGTTCCTCTTTTTTTCCCCTCTGTTCTTTTTTTTCCTATGTTACTTATGCCTGCTTACATACTGTATCTATATACTCTTTTTTTTTTTTTTTCTGCCACTGTAATCTTTACCAGCAGTCTAGATGCCTTAACAATGCAAACCCATTCTTCATTCAATCACGTGTACAGTTTTCTACCCTCACCACAATTGTCTGTTGCCACAGAGGAATTCATGAGAACTTGGGGACAAAGCACAAACCCACTCTGTTTGGTGGTGAAGCCAGACTAGAATACAAAGAGCCATAATTCAACAATCACACACACCCCGATGTACTATAATGCTACAGCAATGGCATGCTTTGAAGGACAGTCAGAGCGGCCCGTCTCAGCCGTGCGTACAGCACAGCAGTGTTCAGAGAAACACTTTTTTTGTAGCGATTATGTAGCTCTTTTTCCCTCCAACAATGGAATAATTTTCGGCAGCATGATGGTTTATTTCTCATTAACCATGAGAACACAACAGTACGATAACTCAGAGCTGTTTGCATTGTAGTACAAAGGGGCGCACAGCGAAGACGAGCACTGTCACAGCACAAGTCTAATCCCACACATGGAGTCAGGGGTTTGGCTCCAGTATTCGACAGCCGATCCCCCTCAGTCCGTCTCTCCCTGTTTTAGCATTTGGACAATACAGCTTCTTTACAAGCTAAACAGGACAGGAACATGTGAGGAAGCCTGAAAAGGGAGCTCCTTTGGCCCATCAGCCATTTCTGTAGTCTTTTCATTGTGTCTGCCGTGTGTCTTCAAGCTGTTGCTGGACAGAGAATAGGGCTTTTCTCTCCGCTTTTTCTTTTCTAGAGCCTGGTTTTGTTAAGTGGGTAGAAAGGACCGTTTTAGCAGAGGCGCCTGCTGACAGACGAGTGTTTTTCAGGCACTTGTGTGCCTGCGCTGGTCTGGGCCGGGGCGGGAGGGGCCGCAACATATCTGTTTCAAATGAACTACAGAGGTCTGTTGTCATACAATGGCATCTTTGTAAGCAAAGTTCCATCCTGAATATAAATATCAGTAATGGGTGACAAAGTTTTGTATTTAGGTAACACAACAAAAAAAAAAAAGATGCAAACCAAATAGCTGGTGTCTATTTTTCCTCTGTTTGTCTTTGACTGCAAATACACTGAACAGCTCTATAATATAAGGGAATAAAAAAAATCTACTGTATAGATTGTTATTGTTTTTGATGAAAACTGAGCTGTAAGATAACTTTTGGACTCTCACAATGTTGAATTAAAGTTACCTCTTGTCTGTGACTTTGTCAGGTGTCGTTTTCTTTTGAAATATGCCTCACTTTGCAAATAAAAATGTGATTCATTCAACCTTTGGTGCACCAAGTCTCTTAGTTTCGAGGTTTGTTTTTTTTTTTCAACTTTTTTGACTGAAAACATTCCTAAAATAGCTGCCAGGCAGTTGATCGAGAATACAGAAGAAGTGGCTCTCACTAATTCCACAGGTCAGAAAGAGGCCTTGCATCCCTTCCCCCGCTAGGCTTCTCTTCTCTAATGAATCTAATTCATTAATGCATTACTGATGGCATGGTGAACATGGTTAGCCTGACAAGTTTCCTCCTAAACATATTAGTTAATGATGATTCCAAGGTTATTAATTGCAAAGGCACCAGCCCACCATAATTGAGTCATCATTTGCATACCCGGTCATCAGCAGAAAATTAATTTATTTTTTATTTTTTGCATATCTAATTTGGAAGGCCACGATTGGATTAGCTGGTGGAAAATAGCGGATCCTGGGATTCTGCTGACCTCAAAGTATTCCAGGGTCTCAGTGGTAAACTGGAGACTTCCGCAACGCCACAGGAGGAGTGAGATAACCTGGAAGTACTGAGAGGAAAAGGACTCGTAAACACTCTGTGTGTGTGTGTGTGTGTGTGTGTGTGTGTGTGTGTGTGTGTGTGTGTGTGTGTGTGTGTGTGTGTGTGTGTGTGTGTGTGTGTGTGTGTGTGTGTGTGTGTGTGTGTGTGTGTGTGTGTGTGTGTATTTGCCTCCATAATATTGCCCAAAGGTTCAGAGTGGTACAGGGTCTTTTTCTCCAGTATATCTAATAGCAGAGTTACTACTTTGCTGACAAACAGTAAAGTGGGTGGGAGTGTGCACGATTTAGCAGTGAGAGGTGAGATATTGAATTATGGAGGTTGCACACTTAGTCCTGAGGAAAATGAGCCTTGCAGCCTAATGTTTTTGATTAACAAGCCGAGCACCAACTCCGTGTTGCACCTTGTGGCTCGTGGGGAATTCAGCTCCCCCTCCGAAATGTGGCTCGCGGTGCAACACGCATGCATGTACACACGTGCACACTCAAGTGCACATGCTCATAAATCATAAATACACATAGACAAAAGGTGAAGCCATTTTGCTCTTTATTTCCCGGAGCTTTTCAGGCCCAGATAGACTGGTCAGTGTGGGAGGAGGACAATAGGAGTGGGAGGCCGAGGGCAGCGCGGAGCTTGCAGACCTCAGCCCTCTGGAGACGTAACATTAAAGACGCTATTCCTGGAGAAGTTCTCCACTGGATACAGCTGGCAGAGCCCTCGCACATCAAGAGAGGTGCTGTTCAGGAGCTTCTGTGCTACTAGTATCCTAATGAAATATATTAATGCACACATTCCTCGTTCTCCTACACCACCTCCCTTCTTTTTTCTCATTCTCCTCCCTGCATGGACACATGAAGGGAGGAAGAGCGGAGAGGCGTATTTGAAAGAAAAACAGGAGTCCCCATGGGGATCCCGGATAAAGAAAGAAAAGAAATGGAAAGGAGAAAGAATAGGAGTAGGTGTGTGTGTGTGTGTGTGTGTGTGTGTGTGTGTGTGTGTGTGTGTGTGTGTGTGTGTGTGTGTGTGTGTGTGTGTGTGTGTGTGTGTGTGTGTGTGTGTGTGTGTGTGTGCGTGTGTGTGTGCGCGCGTGCGCTGGGGGGAGTCGGGGCGGTGGGTGGGGGGGTAATCAGAATGGAAGCAGACCTAGACAGTGAGCAAAACACGAGAAGAGGAGAAATGAATATTAATATTATTCTGTGTTGGAAAAATAGTCACAATGGACATCATAGAGAGACGATGGAAAGAAAGTTCCATTCCAGGAGATGCCTAATGTGTGTGCATCTGCAGGTGCACATGACTCACCTCTCTGCATTTGTGCATGCGTGATCACGGCTGCCAGCAAGACAGAGCATATTTGAGCACAGGCAGGATGAGTGCGCACTCACATTCGGGGGGTTTGCGCTCTCGCTTATGAGGGTGTGTGGTCGTTTCCCACAGTAATTATCCCGGTGACTGTGGGCGTCTGTCTATGATCTGTGTGGTACCTGTCAGAGGGAGCCCAGCAGAGCCCATGCTTTATATTCCCTGTAATTGCTGCTGCTAATTTACTGTGCGTTGGCCTAATGAGTAGGGAGGTGAGGGACTGGGGTATGTAATGGATGTTAGAGAGATAGCGATAGAGAGATGGATTTCACCACTGCCGGCAGAGAGAGAGAGAGAGGGAGAATGAGGGGAGGAGGCCCGCGAACTGTGTGTGTAAAGCAAGCATGTAGAACACTTATCTTTATTGTTCTACTAAAATGAAAAAAAGAGAAAAAAAAACAAAAGATAAGCTATTTGCCCCCCTCCTCCTACCTTTCCTTTCCCTTTTTCTCCCCCGCCGTTCTCCCCTCAGGTGACAGTACAGTGGCGACTGCAGCGAGCACATTAGACAAGCTTTTTGTTATGTTGATTAACGATAAAAGCAAATACATAAATAATATTGATTATTTATTCCATTTATTCACATGCTAATTAGAGCTCGAAACAGATACCTCGGAGAGATGGCCTTTTTTTTTTTTTTGTTCCCTCATCTGTCCTAGTGCAGCCAGATAGACCAACTGACATTCACACAGAAGCAGAGGCAGTCACATATTAATGTCATTCACACTTTGAAGCACCAACGCTATCTTGTGATGGGGACACGTCCACCCTTCATTTCTCCCTAATGAGGTCACGACAGAGGTCAGTGGTTTCGGCACGCACACACACACACACACACACACACACACACACACACACACACACACACACACACACCACACCACACACACACACACACACACACACACACACACACACACACACACACACACACACACACACACACACACACCCCCCCACCCACCCACCCACCCACCCACACACACACACACACACACACACACACACACACGTGCGCAGCGTCCGTTTCTGATTGTGCGTACACCCTCTCGGCACACCCTTGACGAGGGCTGGATTGACGGGGTCGTCTTTGATTGATGCACCGCGGTTCTTCCACATGTTCTACAGCTCAGTCATTTAATTATGTTTCCTAAGCATCATTAAGTACCATTATTTTCTATCATATTCTAATGAGAGAGGTGGCCAGTCACAGGACAAGCTAATTGGTGATTAATGTTGTGTATCAGTGAGAGACAAACGCAAGATTGGCCGTTTAATGACACAACACTGTATTTAAGTGCTGAATATGTAAAAACACAAACAGTTGGGGGGAGAATTAGTGAGACTGCAATTGAAATCGAAACAGATATGGCATCTTAAAGGTCTAATCTATCACTTTTTCCTGCTTTTCCCGCACACGCACGCACACACACTCGCACGCACGCACGCACAACTCTGAATTGTTCAGCTCTTAGCTGCATTACACACACTTACTCAGATAATCCTGGAGTCTGCCTCTCAGACATAACTCACCTGCCTCTCTAGATTAACCACTAACTCAGTATTGATGCACTGCTTCGCAGGTACGTACGCATATGAGAGGGCGCGCACACATACACACAAACAGCACACAGACACAAACATCCTCATCTGGTATTGACATGCCGTGAGCCTGTAGGTGTTTCCATTTAAGGTCAGTCGATTGCCTTAAGTATGTAATGTTAGGAGGGGGGTCCGTAAACATGTCAAATTAGCAGTAATGAATGACCAGGCACTGGCAGGGGGAACTGTCAGGGTGCACGCCCAGGACAATACATTACCCTGAGTTATCCTAGTCTGCCCTCACACACACACACACACACACACACAAACACAAACACAAACACACACACACACACACACACACACACCCACACACACACGGATACACTCTGACTGAGCAGACATGGGGTGTAAACTAGTGGGATCCATTCAGTGGTCACACTCTGCTTTAATGGGCTGTGTGGCTGATTGGTGTCCAGGAAAAAAGAAAAGACTCGAGACGAGACAGACTTTTCGGAAAAGTTCAGAGTAAAACACTCTCAAAACAGAAGGAAAGATTGATGGACAAAGAGATCGAAAAGAAAAAAAAAAGGAGAAAAATAATGTATGAAAATAGATAGAGGGACAGATAGAGGATTGAGCTTGAGGGAGAGAAAACAAACTGTGGTATTTATTTTTTCTTCTCGGTGTTGAAACAGGAAAAGGACCTCTGGTTTAATAAACCATGAATCCTTTCACAGAGGGTTTGTATGTTATTCTTCAGAGAAACAGATATGTGGGTAAAGAAGGGGAGACGGAGAGAAAAAGAAGCAGAGAGCAGCAGGGAGAAGGGAAAAAAAAAAAAGATGCTCTGCAGCCATATGAGTTTTGCCCCCATCTCCCCACCCCCTCCACCAACACACACTTGTACATACACTGCTCAGCCCACTTCCAGGCTGCATGTTAGTTTTGGGTTAGAAGTGTGGGACGATGAGGAGGAGGAGGTGGATGAGGAGGAGGAGGAGGAGGGTTACACATCCTCCTCGGTCCAGCCTGAGAGTCGGAGGAGCCGCAATGAGAAGTGAAAGATACACTTTCCATCTGTAAGCGATTACATTCTCCTCATCTTCCTCTGTGCTTTTGACAGTTTGTGAAAATGACCCTCTAACATATTCACTCCACATAGAAAATCTTCTGTTCACCACATCAACACATGTACATCGCTGTGTGTTGCATACATAAGCAGAGTGAAACCCTCTGCTTGAATTTGTGATCTTTCTCTTGGTGTACGCACTCTACTGTGGATATAGTGATAAATAAACATGTACACAAACATGAACCAACTGTCTTCTTATATTGTCTCCCTGCCTCCCACTCTCCTCCCCCTCTTATTTCTCCCTCTCCTTCCTGTAACAAAGGTTACATTGATCATGTTTCTAAAAGAGTCTCTGTATTTCCACATGGCCCTGCCTCTGATATGTTTTTCTTGGCAGGTCAGACTTCTACTTTTGTCATTCACTCAGCATATTTTAACAAATTAGAAACATTAGAAACCAGGATCGCTGCAATGTTTTGGTTTGGTTTCGAAACTCCTCTACAGTCCCCACAATTATATTTCAAAACACGGCTGGATTGTTTGACAGCCCAGCAGAATAAAACCCTAAAACAACTTTTTCATTTGAAACACATGCGCTCGCAATTAGAACCCGGCATTATGTTAATGTGTGTTTGCGCTGGTTCATTTGTTGCCGTGTGAAAGGTTATGTCGCGAGCGTGCACGCAGGTTTGAGTGTGTGCACAAGTGTGCGTTCTTGGATGTGTGTGTATTTGCCTCTGTGTGTGTGTGTGCGTGTGTTTGTGTGTAAGGGACAAAGGGACACAGTGCTCCACATAACAGCATTACAGATGGCTGTTGTGAGTGGTTGTGACAGTGAAAGCGAGTGAGTTCCCACTCCATACAGATGTACTCTGAGTGACCTTACAAACACAGTGGAACTAAAACAGGCCCCCCTACCTCTCGCTCTCACTCTGGCACACACTGTCAATTCTCACTCAGCCCTTGCGGGGCACTAAAAGTTGTTTCCTGAGCCAGGAATACATCAAGGGCCAAGAATATATAAGCAGGGAGCAGGAGAGATGCATAGCTTGGGTCCAGGAAAGCATAACTTGGACTAAGCAAATACTGGACTGAAGGATTAGTAGCTTTTGCCACCTATAAAAGCAAGGCTGGTATGCCAGCCCAAGTTAATGACCACACGCTCTGACTTTGCCCTGGATTGTTTTACCAAGGAGCTGCTCGGGACAAAGAGGACATTTCAACACGATTGCTTTATGGAGGAAAAGGGGGGAAAACTAGAAATGACTTCAACAACTGCACCCTTTCCTTTTCATGACTTGAGGCTATTAAAAAAAAAAAAAAAATGATTGGCGTGATCCTCATGTTTTACTTTGTGAAATAGCAAATCCCACCCGAGTCGCTACTGCATTTCGCTTTTGGACGCTCTTCTTGAGTTGGAGACAAACAATGGCGGATTATTTCCCCCCAAATCCTCAAAATAATACTAAACTGCTAAATAGTGAAATATTCAAGCTGGTGTAACCCAGTTAATATCTTAATATCTTAGATGGGAACTCCAATGATTTTGCACATCAAAGTGTGCAAAAGGTCCTGGGGTGTACTCCAGCACATGCAAGAGGGAAAAAAGTTGTATAAAGCGTTTTTCACGGCTCCAGAGGGAGTTGCCTGAAATCGGATAAATTCTCAAGTGACATCACTTGAATCGGCGTCAGTCGGAGATAAAGACAAGTCTGCAAAAAACAAAAAAACAAAACAGAGGATGCAGAGATGGAAATGAGAATGCCATATCTCTGTAGCTTCATCTTCTCGTCATCCTCGCCTGAGGCTGCATTAGGCGAATGTACCACACCTGAATCTCAGACTAAACTATTGGTGTTTGACCGGCTTTGTGAATAATGTAGGCAGTTAAAGAAGATTTAAAGTTCTCACCGTTTTATCTCACTGAAGTGGATTTGCCTCAAACACTGGGTTTTCAAAGCGTGCCCAACTCATTGCGTTGTTCAAATTATAAAAATATTCTTAAAGTATTAATAAAAAACAGTTTCGAATTTTTCTTCAACAAATAGTGGCGTTATCTTAACGGTTATGTATCTTCTATTTGTCATCCAAAATTATGCCTGTCTTAGAAACAGTGTTTCAACAACGTTCACAGAGCCATAATGTTTAGTGTTGGTGTCACATATAAGCTGTAAGCACTGTGGGTCATTTTCATGATTCAGTCATTATATTCAGCTAAAGTTACATTGCTCAGCTGGAGGAAGATCCTCTACATTCGGGATAAAATATCAATAATTGAATGAATGAATGACAATTAGAAGAAGCCGCAGCTCTAAAACAGATGAATGAAATACGTACAGCAGTCAGGTCTTACAAAGGCAAGCTAATGTTAATTTAGGTTTGCTGTTGTATGTCAACTCCTCCTCCTGGTGCAATAGGGTGAGTCTTGACCTTGAGTCTCGACCCAAGCTTGAATCACGGTTGCGACAGGAAGGGAATCTGGTAAAACAAGCCAAGTCTGCAGTGCAAGTTCAAATGATTTGCTGGGACGACCATTGTAAAACCGAGCGGGCAAATACTTCATTGTTTTTCAGGTTAATGGGATCCGGGCTGATGCTGATGTTATTAACAGCTGGACAGCTTTCGTGTTTCTTTCAGGAGGAGTGAGTAGGTTGAGCATTAATGAACTACTTCTGCTTCAATAAAGTGAAAGTTTAGAGTGAAATACTAAGAGAATAACATGTTCCGATAATGCTACATCTAAAACTAACAGTTAATCCACTTATAGAGACAGCAGACAAGAGTTTTCATGCCCTAGAAAAAGGAATTGAAATTCCAGAAAACACTTTCTCATTTCATAATAGACTACATCATCTACAACTACAGTGAAAAGTAGTTACAGCACATAAAAGTAACACTGAATTATTTCTAAATCAGTCATTTTGCCATTTTTAAAAGTACAACTTTATTCAGTAATATACTCAGTATACTGAAATACACACACACACACACACACACACACACACACACACACACACACACACACACACACACACACACACACACACACACACACACACACACACACACACACACACACACACACACACACACACACACACACACACACACACACACACACACACACATATATACACACACACACACTTGATTTCACGAGATCTTGATTTGCAACTGGAAAAACACTCAAGGATCAGTTTCACAACATTTAGGACTATTCTTGTGGCTTGAATACTCACTTTCAGAAAGTCTGGCTTTTTTGGCGCAAATGTAGATTTTTCCCATGGAGCTGCCGCAATGCCATCTTTGATATCCCAGAAACCCTCCTGGAAGGTTTCCGAAGATGACGTCAGTTAGTGAAACATAAACAAAGTTTCATGGACACAAATTCTGATTTGTTTGTGAGCATATCGTCTTTGGTGTGATCGATTTAGGCAGCTGCGTGTTGGAGATTAGTGGAAATTAGTGGTGATGGTCTAATGTATGTTTTGATAGAAAAAAAAAAGCAGCACGTCTAGGTTTTCTTGTATGAGCGTGCTGTTTTTAGAAAAAAATCATTTTCAAATTTTGGACTAGATGATCCAAGTCTAGACAACGGCCACCTTGTGCAACTTTTCTAAACTGCGAAATTGTCAAGTGATTTATTATAAGAAATATTACTCTGGCAGAGAAAAACCTTCCATGGTTTACCAGAAAATTATGGCTGTCCTCAGTAGTATAAATAAATGAATAAATAACCCTCCACTTGTCTGACCCCCGTCATTTCTCTCAAGTCCTTTGTTAGGCTCCGAACCCCAAACCCTTATGTTTTGCATACAAATGTATTTGAAAGAGTCTGTCTTCTGTCTTGCAGCATTCCTCTGCTTGCTGTGATGTTGAAGCTGATTTTGATTTTTGTCTTTGCTTGCTCATTCTTTTCTTCTCCCTCTGAGCCAGCTCTTTTCTGGTGGTGGATTGTGAAACAACAAGAATGTTTTTTTATTCTCGTGCGGTCTCACCCACAACATTTGTTTCTAGTTTGACAGATTTTGGAACAGTAGAATACTTGGGAGAGAAACTGATGGTTGCATGATGGCTGAAGAATAAGCTCAATACATAGAAAACAAAAAACAACCTCCACCTAAATCTAAAATTTCTCCTCTCTCCTCCGGCTTTTCTCCCCTCTGCTTCCTTCAGCTCCTCTCCACTTTCCCCTCCTGGATGACGTCCAAGCAGAGTCACCTCATCGTGTATTGTGGGAGAGATTGTAAAGTTTTCATTGAGCCCATGTGGAAGTGATTTGGTTGTAATCTCCAGTAATTGTGACTGTAACACAGAAACAGGCTGGAACACATTGGCCTCGTATTTTTCTTCAGGGTCACTGTGGGCTTATCTCAATATTTAGCGTCTTGCCTCATTGGGTTATCATATCAGATTTGCTGTTAAGAGCCGAGCGATGTCTACAAATGTAACGAGAGAGCACAAAATGGAAATCACAGAAAGGAAGGTTCCTGAAGAAAACACACACATGTCAGTGTCAGCCTGACCTGCGGGAGGCCTGACTTTTTAAAATGCGTGACATTTATGAGAGTTGGTAAAGATGTGAAACAAGAATGCTGTTAAACTCTAACCACTACAATGTGACCTATCCTGGATGTGAACCCAGTGTCCTCCATACACACTCGCTGTGTCTGCCCCTCTCACACACACACAGAAGTCAAATGCACTCTGCTCAGTGGCCGCTGAGGTGCAAATGGTTTGTCTCTATGCATCAGTGACCCAACGCTGCTCCTTCACCTCCTCTCTCCTCTGCCTGCTCCTCCTTGACTCTGTCCATCAATGCGCCACCTCACTCGCCCCTCTCTCGATTGCACTTTTGTCTGTGTTCGCTCCATCCTCCTCTTCCTTTTCCTCCTCCTCCTGCTCATAATTTGTCTTTTTGTCCTCTGTTCATCGAGGTTTTCATCTTTCTGACTCGCAGTTTGTTTTTTCACTCCACTCCGTCAGCCCCACGGCCCTCAGCCACACATCCCGGTGAATGAGTAATCTTGTTGTACTGTACCCAGCCATCCTTGTCCATGTTCGATAATGGCTCATTTGATGCGTTCCCACTAGTGTCGGTTGGACGGCGGAGACTGAAAGCTGGAAGCCATGCAGTTATCATAAAGAGCATGTCAACTGTGAAGCCACAAAGCCTACAAGTGATTAAAACCCTTCAACCCAGGGTTACTTCATCACAATCATTAGTCTTTTCTTGTCCTACCTTCTGGCTGTAAAACCCACGGAGCCTTACCCTCCCCATCCGTTAATAATATTCACTCTGCCTCTGATACATTAGCCAGTGA
The DNA here is from genome assembly GCF_963383615.2 of Lipophrys pholis. Classification (NCBI taxonomy): domain Eukaryota; kingdom Metazoa; phylum Chordata; class Actinopteri; order Blenniiformes; family Blenniidae; genus Lipophrys; species Lipophrys pholis. The sequence continues at coordinate 20,846,742 of NC_137629.1, forward strand.
ATGATAGGGCAAAGCCCTGGCCTAATTGCTTTTCTTCTTGTAAAGTCTCAATTCATTTTTGCTGAGGAGACATAGAGATGTGTGCCTACAGCACGCACATACATGAGGCGACACACACATAACCCGACGCACATACTTTCACACACTTGCACTTACACACTACCCCACCTTTCCACTGCTGTTTTATGATGGATGGGGCTGGGGATGCATGGGGGAGGTGGGGAGAGAGAGAGACTATAAGGCTGCTGTGTGTGTGTGTGTGTGTGTGTGTGTGTGTGTGTGTGTGTGTGTGTGTGCACGCGCTGGTTGGAAAGAAAAAGAAAAAGGGAGAGAGAAAGAGAGAGAGAAGCCTGAGCTGAGGAGCTCTGATTAACGACACAGAGAAGGGGTCCCAGAGGAGCTGGGGGAAGAGCAAAACTATCTGGGGCCAGCTGAGAGAGAGAGCGAGGAAGAGAGTGTGTATGTGAGGGAGGCAGAGAGAGAGAGAGAGAGAGAGAGAGGGAGAGGGCACAAAAAACAGGTAGAGAATGGGGGCGCGGAGGGGTGGGGGTGTTTTCTTTATATGCCTTTCACTGCAACAGATTCACAAACACGAGAAACTCTGCATATCCATCATCATCATGTGCAAATAGATGTGTGAGCTTTTATCCATGTTAGCCCTGCTGCTCTACCCAGTACATTTCTGCTTCTTTTACCAACCAGACATAGTCACCCCATTCGGATTAAATTTTCCCACCTTTACCTTCGATACGATCCTGCAGCCCACTGCTCCGGGCTTCTGTCCACAGTGCTGTCAGATGAGGGAACCGGGTGTGTGTTGCCAGAATACAGGCCATCACCTCTCCCTGATTGCACATGAGAGTAGAGGTAATGGGAGTGTAATAGCACCTTAAGTACCCTGCTCTCACTGACACAGGCTGTATAACATTACCCCTTGGTCTGACTGTGTGGCAAAGTGTGTAGATGCGAGAGAGAAAGGGAAGGGGTGTGTGGGGGGGGGTGTATGCATTGGCATATGTGCAAGTTTTTCTGGTGTCAGTCCATTTGTCTGCTGAGGATAAGTGAGGATATGTGTGTGCGTATCCGTTGAAAAGAGGTCTGATCGAGGTTTGAGTGTGCTGTGTTTTCCCAGAGGGTCGTCTGAGCTGCAGCGATCAAAGAGAGAGATGGAGGTTAACTGACCAGACCTGAGAACCTCCACAGAAGGACCTGAGGGACTCCTCTCTGTTAGCCCAGGTACCAATCATCTGACACACGCACATAAACACACACAATCAGTGGAGCGGTGAGTGTGAAAGGGGGCAGTTTGAGTGATCCGGGGGGATTTAAAGATCTGTAAGGCCCAAACTAACTTTGTCACTTCACTCACGTAGCCGTACCCTTTCACACAGTATCCATTACCTCAGATACGTTCGCTACAAAACATCAAATAGCTTTATCCCAACTCGTACCTTCAATGCTCTCACAGAGAGATGCCTTCCACTGATATGGAAGTCCTGTAAAGTGAGTATAAGTTATATAGCAGGAAGTCCCTAGAGGAAAACTCAATGAGTAGTCTTGTACTAGAAAGTTAGACTGTATTCCCGAGTAGCTCAAAGTAACGCCTGGCACTCAAGGACTGAGAGTTGCGCACTTCTGCTGGAAGTTAAGCTGGAAGTTGTGTTCTCAGAACAGAAAGGGGGAGGAAAAAGAACAAGCATGTTCAGGAGCGTGAATGTGTGCGAGTGTGGAAGTGCGCGAGCTGCAGGAGTGGGTGTGCAAACGTGCGTGGGTATGGGCGTGTGTGGGTGTTTGAAAATGAATGAGAGATAACCATCACAGGCAGCTGCCGTGGTGAGGAGAGACGACTTGCACCAGCTCGATGCTGCAGGGAAGTTTTCCTGAAAATAACACTGACTACTTGTTGATTCCACACTGGTTTACATCTAAAACATGTTAGCGTCATAGGTATAGAAATGCATTACATACAAATCATACCATAACATAAAAGTGCACTATTAGATGTTAAAACATAGTAGCCTTTGCAGCAAAATAAACTCGCAATAGACGCGCAGTGTGCTAGTGCAAGACTCGAGGTGCACGTTTATTGGAAACACGTGCGCACAGGTTAAAACCTTCTGTAAAATACGGTAATTACATGTGCCTTTGTTGGCACGGAATTAGTTCTGCAAACCGTTTAAGTGCACTTGTGCTAATCTCGATTTGCTGTGGCAGTCTTGAACGATAGTGTTAAGTAAAGCACCCGCTGCAAAATATCACTTTTTATCAAGTAGTGAGGTTTGTTCTTTCATTGCACGCTCCACATATTTGAAAAAGGGGGCTGCTCCTCTGTTGGGGCGGTGCTCTTCTATTAGGAATTTTACGGTAAGTCTTAAAGCCAACAGATTCATTCGGGCCTGGTTTGTCATATGATAAACTCGTAATGTTTATTTCAATTAAGCTAAAATTAAGGCAAGGTGCCATACTTTTCATTGTAAATGATGAAAAAGAAAAATTTTAAATCTAGTGACAGTTCCTAAACTTTACTCCTGCCATTCATAGACCTTGAAAAGAGATTTATAACATAAGCAGTCATATTGCTGCATTGCATGACCTGTTGCATCATTACGGTATAAGGCATGCTTTCACTGCTTCAAGCAGTCACATTCACTTATTCATGCAAACACACACACACCAGTGGTGACTGCTGCCATGGAAGGTGATCGAACTGCACCTCCATTGGGAGCATTCCTGGGATGAGTGACTTGCCCAAGGACACTTTAACAAATGAACTGAGCAAAATGAGGGTTTGAATCACTAGAGCTGCACAATTTGTACATTTTGCAAAACACTGAGAGAACTGCAATAAATTATATGTTTCTCTATCGGGCATTCATGAATTGAATCTCAACATATTTGGCCAATCTCATTTCGCCTCACTGGCCTAAATGCTCTCCCGCTGGGTAGATGTGAGTGTCTGAGGTTACAAAGTGTGTAAATAAACAAAAGAAAGTCACAGCTGGTGTAAATTAGAGGCAAATTAGAGGCAAGAGAAAGAGCAGTGTTATTTGGAATAACAAGTTTCAGTTCTGATGCCGTGCAGACCTGTGAACAACCGACCTTCAGACTGGAAGACGATCCACATGTATTATCATCACAGTCATTTCACGCCAAAATCTAAGTTTCTGTAAAAACTAGAAATACCACTGAACCATCTGACCAATTTCATCTTACAAATCTTGCTTATTATGATAATATGTGATTGATTTAGAGCTATCATAGAAGAGTGACAGTTGACATTTATTGACTAAATGGAGATAACAATAAATGACACTAGCACTACGCATGACTAAATTTCAAGCAATTGTCAATTTGTTTAGGATCTTCTGTATCTCGACACTACAGAGTGATGCGATGCAAATATAAATGTCCCGGAACACCAGAATTCCCTCACAGGTAACTCCGACACCTGTTGATCATGAGGCCACACAGCCTTTTACTCTGAATTGGGTGGTGGAAATATTTCCATTTGGAGTTGCTTCACTGCCTTGAGGACTGGGCCGCTTATAGTCATTGATTCAGCTTTGAATTTTAGAGCTGCAGCTGGGCCGGAGGCTGACCTTTCCAAAGGAGAATGATCCAGGGTGCATAGAAAATGTCTCAAGCCAGAATGGTTCAAGAATAAACTATGGAGGCTTATGAAAAAAGAAGAAGAAAAAAAAATCACATTGAATCATTTTGATTTTTGGAGAAAATCTTCAAAAATCTTGCAGGTAAAGGAATGTCTTGAATGAGAGTGATCAAAAAAGAAAACATGTCAAAGTACTTTCCGTGATGGCAGACATATGTGTCAAAGGGAAGAATACCAGCTCTTGAGGCTGACGGTGTATTTACTCTATCAGAGAAGATCAATAGTTTTTCTGAATAAATCTCATGCTGTTGGTTAAGTTCAGCCAGGATACCTTTTGCCAATTTGTGCTTTGTTTTCAAGCATTCTGAAGTATCCTTCATCCAAAAGGGGGGCTTGAAATGAGTGAATGAATGAATAAATGGGTTATTTTCATTCCTAACTCACAACAACAAAGTCAATCTCCCTTTCACAATGTTTAAAGCTACATCTCATCTGGATAAAACACATGAAGTAATAATAAAGTACGTTTCATTTTTCTATTCCATTCTATCCCAACGCATAAAATCATTAACCGAGGTCGCAAGTTAGAGTCATTTGCTTTAAAAAGTGAAAGTCGGGTGGTAGTTCATTATATAATGCTTGCAATGGTCTGTTGCCCGCACACATTTTATCATTTTATCATAATTTCATGTGAAAATTCTATTAAATGGGGCATGCTGGGAAATGCCTCATAAAGCTCATAAAGACCGACTGAGAAGTGACAATAGAAAGTCTTCAGAAACAGACAACACTGTTTGATGGGATTTAAGTGAAGAAGGAAACTTAGAAACAGGCCAGGATCAAGAAACTAGTCAAACAATAATGTCTTTTGCAAACACACTTCAAACCAAAACACATGCACCGATTTAAACATTCCTGATTCAAGGACAAATCTTCGTAGATGTATGTACGTATGTATGTTATGATTGTACCAACAGGGTAGTTTTAAATAAATTGAATTGAAAAAACATAAAAATCATAAAAATAAAAACTCAAACCTTAAGGAGTAGAAGTACATTCATTACTGTGATTAAATAGTGTTCAGGCTACAAGTACTTTATTAATATTCTTTACAAGAATGTCATTTTTGTCACACGTAAGTACAATTTAATTAAGTGTCAGGATTGAAAATTTCTTTCTAAAATATAAATCCACAGCAACATATGATTTCATAATGAAAATCATTTAATTTCCTCTTCACAAGATGCAATACGTTTATTCTATTAACTGAAAATATATATATCAGGAAGTAGCTAAAGTTGATGGAACTGGCACACCCTTTCCTAATGTCAGAAGTCCACAGAAATAATAAAATTAATTATCCACCTGGTCAAGATCAAGCAGATTTGAATTTTATATTGTGCAACTTGGTTCACCTTGACATTGCAATCGGTTGAGAGAATTACATGCATGCTGTTGTAATCTTAATTATTAAATGTTTGCATTACATTATATGCAGACAACTATACACAGCAAAAGAGAAACTAAAGATAACTACATCTAATCAACACACAGTGGCGCGTTTTAAATACGTTGTATTGTTGCCCTACACCAAATGCACACTGGATAAGTTTCCTGTATGTGAGGAATGGTCAACTGTCCTTTTCCCGGAATAAACAAAGTATATCCTCTTCTCTCAAGTTAAACATGACCCGAACGATGACATTGAGAGTCAGGCTGTTTGAGTAGGTGATCGTTTGTGTGTGTGTGCGTGCGTGCGTGCGCGCGCACAGGATCCTGCTGCTGGGTAACATCTCTGTCAGGACGGCTTCGCTCCATCACCACCCCACTTCCACGGGCGCACACACACACACCCTCCATCAGCACCCGCTCAGGGTTCATCAGTCGCAGCGGCGCACATGTGGCCAGAGTATTCTAAACAAAGCTTTATAAAGAGCTCAACTAAGACTGCTCGGTGTGACAGTCAGGGTACTAATGACGCCTGGAGACCACTAAATACGCCACTGACAGACCAATGGCCTGCATGCCATACACACAGAAACACACAAACACACCACACACCCACATACACAAGTTTTCATTTTGGCATGCAACAACAAACTCTCCAAATCACTCTGGCCGGATGGAACACATGCTCACTGTGGCGACGCACAAACGCACACACACACACACACACACACACACACACACACACACACACACACACACAGCCCAGACACACCTTGTGCCCAAGGGCATCTGTCCACAGCCTAAGAGCTCCCAACTGTTGAGGAGAAACAGCTCAATTAGCTCAGTGGAGGAACTAACGAAACTCATCTATCCATGCACACAGACACACAGACACACAGACACACAGACACAAACACACACACACACACACGCACACGCACGTATGCACACACCACCCACACACTAGTACACACACACTCAGAATCGCATTGATCCTTTCCCAGTCTGTGGCTCTAATTGGTGTGTTGATGATACTGTGCGAGTGTGGGATCCTTCAGGCAACCATGGAATGACTTCCAGCTCTTTATTTCTCATTTAAAGTTGAAATACACCCACAAACCCTTCCAGTTACACCCTGCAAACTATATCCTACCTGATATTCCTTTTGATTTTTTTTTCTTCTTACTTCTGTACTTAATCTAAATTTCCTGGTATGTGGTAATGCCATACCTGAGATCACTGCAGAACGACACACAAAACAAAAAGCACACACTGCAGCCTTAAAAATCCATCCCGCTGCCATAAATATCTAATAGCTTGATGACTTTGTGGCTCCCGGTAGATTGAACTGTTGTAAAAACCATCTATCCATTATGTGCACGTCCATTAAAATTACGCACGCAAATGCTCAATGAGCACCTTCAATTCGAACATACACAGCCCGCCCCCTCGCAGCTCGCACACACGCATGCACTGTTACAGCAAGTTATTGAGAGCAAATGGGGTAGAGTTATTTCCATAAAGGGTCTCAGTGGGTCTCAAGGATCTCTGCTCCTGCCGACTGGGAGCGATTTAGCGAAGCACACACTGGTATATTAGTAACAGAAGACGTCTGGGGACAAATCTGCTCTCTCTAAAACCCTATCTCTCCACTGTGACCTCCAGAGCATTCACAACTGGGACTGGGAGCCACTCTCCATCTTGTGCCTTCTCTCTTTTGCTGACTATCTCAGTTTGTTCTTTTTTCTTTTTGACTTTTTGGTGTTTTTTCTTTTTTTCTTTTACAATATTCTGTCTTCTTTCAGAAGAGGGTTATCTTTCTTTTTCTTGCCCATATATATTTATATATTACATTTTTTTCACGCTTCTTTCTCCCTTTACATTCCACCCATATTCTACCCTATTTTTCTACATTTCTCTCTTACATCCATCCCCTGTCTTTCCCCTCTCTCTCTCTCTCTCTCTCTGTCTCTCCCCCCCCCCCCCCCCCCTCCTTGGCCCCAGGGACGGACTGCTGATAGACTGTGTACACCAGCTGCCCAGGGGCTATTTTTAAGGAGCATTTGTCCTTCTCCTTCCCTCTGGAGACTGACTCAACCCAACAACATCTCGCCCGTGCACACTCACATGTGCGCACAGACACACACACACACACACACACACACAGACATTAACACATGCACTCATTAGCCCATGAGCATGCATGCCCCACACTTTTTCTCTCGCACACATCCTCCGTCCAAGGGCATTCTGTAAATGTTGGGGCAGCTTGTAGTGCTGCAACCTACTGCTTAACTGCACAGGAGCCCAGGCGCACCCCAGCCAGCCTCAGAGGGCTCATAAAGCTACCCTCCTCCCAGGGCCTGGCTAATAATCTCCCTTGTTCTAACCCTGCCTTACAATAGTTTGTAAAACAATACTGTAAAACACTCTTGCCGAGTATTGCGTCAGGCTGCTTTCATCACTAAACCCACAGCAGCCAATCGCATGCCTTGAATAATGCATACAGGAAGTCGGAAGATTCAAGTTCCGTGGCACCCTGTAAACTGCCGCTTAACACCGCTGTCATCTGTTTTCTTCGACCCAGCTTTACCATGGAGCCAAACAAATAAGAATAGAGTCAAAAATAGACATCTAACACCTGAAAATACTGCAAAAAGAGCACTTGGATTCGCAGGAGCAAGGAAGGAAAATGTCATGAATAATGTAATTAGTCTGCTCACTGCAAACACAGTCCTGAAAAATTCACAAATTATTTCAATTTTCATTTGTAACCTTGGTAATAATTGTAAAGGAATTTGTTAACAAGCTACTAAATTATGTTCAAAGTGCAAAATCTAGGCTGTGAACCTTGCTTTTGTGTTGTGTTCAACCACTGCTGCTCAAAGCGAATGCAAAAGATAAGATGAATCCTCTAACAACTGCTCCAGCAACCTCGTTAAGACATTATTTACTTTCATCGTTAGCCAAGGAAGAGGACACTAAAAATCTGTCAGCAGCCTGAAACGCCTGCTCGAGTGTCTGAGCACTGTTTAATTGTGCCATTTATCAGCCAAAAAAGCCTACACACTCATAAATAAACACAATGCCTGTGCAAAGGAATTATAAAAATGTCACGGCGAACCCACAAGTGAGGCCAGCGTTGATGCATATTAAGCGATTTAGTCGGTGAAGGAGTGGAGTGAAAATATGATGGTTAATTTAAGAGTCATTAAAATTGTATGAATGTGCATTGCGCTTGCTTACAGTGGGATTTTCTCTGATCAGTAACGAAGAGGGAGAAAGAGCAATACAAGCTGCCACACATTGTGGTCTATAAACTCACTGATTGATCATGGGAGAAGGAGGCAAACCTGAGAGAGGGGCCCAATCAATGTTTGTGAAACTGGGAATGTGTGTGTGTGTGTGTGTGTGTGTGTGTGTGTGTGTGTGTGTGTGTGTGTGTGTGTGTGTGTGTGTGTGTGTGTGTGTGTGTGTGTGTGTGTGTGTGTGTGTGTGTGTGTGTGTGTATCTCAGATCATGTGTACTAACATGCAAATGTGTACTGTTTTGTCTGTATATACTTACACCATAGTGTGTTTCATGCATACTGAAGTGTGTGTGTGTGTGTGTGTGTGTGTGTGTGTGTGTGTGTGTGTGTGTGTGTGTGTGTGTGTGTGTGTGTGTGTGTGTGTGTGTGTGTGTGTGTGTGTGTGTGTGTGTGTGTGAGATGGTGTGCTTCCCTCATTTGAGGAAAGACAATGTTCTACATTCCACAGGGGAACAGAGTCATTACCGAAGCAGGAACTCAAGCCTGGAGGCCACGGCTCTGCATGTAGTGTGAATAGATCGAGCTAGTTTCTTACCGAGACGTGCCGTACAACACTCACTCTGCCATTACCAGTGCCCTGCAGTTCAAGTCCCTTATTTCAGCTGGGGGGAAAAATAAGAAAAAGTTGACAAAAACAAACAAGTATCTCACCTCAGCCGCTCTCAGGTGAAGCAACCCTCACTTTATGTATAACTACCTATTTTTTTATTGTCATTTTTTTTTTTTTTTTTTTTACATCAAACACAAAGTAACTGTTGAGTGGACCTTCCTGTGAGTTGGAGAGCTGGGCAGTCTGATTGTCTGTGCATCTGACTCTGAGCTGGGCCTGGCCTCTGAGGGATACTCCAGCTCTGAAGCCCTCTGCTGCCCTCTGTTGGTAGCTGATCTTCCCCCACCGTTGCTTCACAGTGCAGGTATGGACATATGGCATCTGTCTATCACTTAAATAACAGGTGTGTGAATGACTCTTCCCACTCCAACCATCTCTTTGTCAATTTTCCCCTCCTGGCATAAGGCAGACTCGTTGTGGCTTGGGTTAATTTCCCCTGTTGCTGGTACACGCAGGTCGTTAGCATGGCCCACAGGAAACTATTGTTCCATCATAATAGGTGGCAATCAGAGGTGAGGTCTGATAACACCTGCTGTCACCTGATGCTCCGTCTGTTTGTTTCCTATAGCCTCCTTCTCTGGCTTTACGGCTCACTTTCCTTCTCAGCTTTAAGTGTTAACCACAAGTGCAGACGCAGTGATGTGCTTATACTTGCAAATATATTGTACATTTCACAGTAATTTGTAGGTTTTTTTTCTCCCCCTTCTTTCTTGTACTCTTAGCCACTAAATTAAGCATGACATATCTGGGTTGCGATAGCCATATAACACAATAATGAATGCTTCTATACAGCACTGTATCTCTTTTGATAACACAAATGCACACTTATTGTGCAGACACACACTACTATCCCTCAGCCCAAAGCCACACACTTTCTTCCATAACCTCCATCTGTGCATTTTTTTTAAAGAAACATGCCTTTCTTTATGCATGCATGCATTTATCCATGAACTTATTTTATTGACTGACTTTTTTTTTTTAAGACCTTTTTTTTTATTATTATTATTATTCTTGGCCTGCATTTCTTTTTGTGAAATCCTTCTAGTACCAACAATGGGTTTCCAGGACCTGCAGTCTTAAACACTGTTATAGACTTTTGGCATGCTCACAGTATGGCACAATAGTGTTGATTTTGATTGACACCATGGGTGATGTGTAAAAAAATATGAATATTTACAGTATTAGTATTAGTCATGGTAAAAATTCCAGTCACATCACATACATACGCTTAAACCACCCTTGATCTATAAACAGACTGTGAATGAGGGGCCTTGATTGGCTGAGAGAATGACTGACAGTTGAACGAGTGGAACCTTTGAATGTGAAACTCAAAGGAAAGATGGGAAGCGTGTTTGTGCAGGTCCCATGGGGGGAAAAGCCTGGGTTTCACACACACACATGCATGCACGCACGCACACACGCACACACACACACACACACATAGACACAACACACACATTGTGATCTTGCTCTACTTTGGGCTGTGCTCCACATGAAAGCGTCGATGCTTCCTGCTGTTTGAGACGAGCTGTGTGTTGCACAGCAAAAGAACATACAGGTCTGTATATACATGTAGACGGACAGGTCTGTATGGAGACCAGAGCAGGTGAGATTGGATCCATCTTAGCCTTTGTGGCATATCTCTCGTTGTCTACCTCTCAGCCTCATTTTGACTCTATATAAAGTTATCTTTTTTTTTATTCATTATTTATCTTTTTCTTCCTTTCTTTCTTCTTCTTTTTCTTCTTCTTCTTTTTATTTTTCTTATTCGTTGTGTCCCCTGAGAGCAAAGCGAATGAATTTCATTCATATCTTAACATTTGCTCAGATGATACCAAACAGCAAAATAGCATTTTTTTTCTCCATTCAGTTTGCTTGCCTTATCATTCAAACACAACACGACTTTATATGTAAATTTAAAATACATACAAATATGCAAAAAAAATATTTAAAAAAAACCTTCCAATTTAATTACAACCATATTTCTTCATGTCAGTGTGCTACTGACTCATCATTCCCTCAAAATAATATTTAATATAGAAAGTGAATGTATCATCATGTTCTACAAATGGCACTCAACAACTGTGAAGGCTGTGTGCCCTTGACTATCCCCCTGCTGAAAGTAAGTCTTAGCCAATTAACAACGTCTTCCACTAGGTCTACATGCACACACGCAAACACACATGTGCATGCACTCACACACACCCAGAACCTCGCAGCTCATGGGACTAAACCTCATTAACTGCTCTGAGACAGACACTCTCTCTTTAATCAATCCTTTTCTAAGACTGTGCGCACATGGAGGAACGTTGACAATACGACGCAAGCACACACACACACACACACACACACACACACACACACACACATAGAGAGAGAGAGCAAGAGAGGGAGAGAGGCTTAGATACATTCACGCACTGGTCTCCCAGAGAGAAAAACATGGTCATTTGCCAGGGTGATTCAACTCTAAAACACCCTAATTACATCGACAAAGCCACTTTGTTTTGGTGCTGGATAAAATGTGAATGATTTAGCATATTATTATTATGCCTCTGAAATATTAACCAACCCCGAGGGACTTTATCTGCTCTTTTAAATATATGCAAATTATTTTATTTTGGTTTGGTTTGTTTCCAATGACTTTTGTGAATTGTGTTTGGATAATTAAATGAGTGCGTGCAGATGTAGAATCGCAGGCAGTACCTACATGATATGATGATCTGCCAGATTAGCATACAAATTAGGAGCGTTGCACCTCGACTGCTAATCGACTAACTTTTGTTTTCTCTTCAACCTTGACCTATTTGAAACATCCACCCAGTGTTTCGCAATGGCGAGGGAGTGTAAACACTGTTCACTGGCTTTTAATTGATAAGGCTCATTTGATATTGTCCTTCATTCCAAACGCTCGTTGCGCCTGTGTCAGGCTCTTTCAATTACGCCTGTCCTCCTATCTCGCTCTCTGCTTATTCATACCACTCCACTGGATTGATGTTGTGCCGGAGAGTTGCCACAACTCTGGGCACCGTGCTTCTGCGTTGACTTAGCGCTGGAGGAGCTGACAGATTACTGAGAGAGGCAGTATTTCTGTGCGAACCAGGTACAATTTTCTCCTCCCCAAAGGTTGACAAGTTCTTTCGGATGACGTAGTGGACCTGGATAAGCTGATGTACAGAGCGCCAACATTTCAGCTCTGTCTTACTTCACTGATTGCCTTGTGAATCCCTGATGGGTTCCGCTTCGTACATAATCATTTCCCTAACATGGGATAATTTGATTCTATTACTCTAACAACGGCGCAAACAAATTGCCTACGTAATTTATTGTGCCAATAATAGCAAAAACAGATGTTGGTAATGGTACTGCCGCTTTCCAACCTCACATTTATATGGACTTACAGAAAACTAGATATAATCATTAAAATAAATTTACAAACACCCACCCAGTGTTATTTTGTGACCAAACATACCTAATTATGGTTTGGCAATGGTGGTGATCTTCAACCTCTGTCTCTTAATTCTTTTACACTCAGGGCTCTAGATTTGTCTCCAATGTTGTTGTTTTTTTTGGGGCGGGGGGGGTTTCAAAGCTTCTCTTCAGCTTTTCCACAGTTTTTTCCTTGCTTATCTGGATGATTTCCTCCGAGGAGTTCCAAAGCACAAACAGCATGCATCTCCTTGGTTTTATTATCTTTACCAATGCTTCATTTCACTCTTCTCAAGCGGGCTATCTCTCCACAGTCCACCCCCTGTGAAAGCTCTACCTATCCATTCACTGTTGTTCCATATGCCCTCTAAAGCCCTCTGCTCTGTCCCATTTCTCCCATTGCCTCAGGTCCTTTTTGACACCCCTGGCATGTTAATGGGCCAATCAGAAACACTGTCCTTGAGAATCTCACTTTGGCTCATTTTCATACCCCCCCTCAGATTTATAACCTCTGCTGCTTACAGCTCCAGATGTTTTGTTCTGGTTTTTACTCTCTGTAATTGCTAATTCAATCTGGCTGTAAAGGAGCAGATGCTCTCAGGACTTGAGCATACCTGTGTGGGCTTTTTTTCTGTGCCTATGTGAATGCTTCCTTGCTTCATGTATAAAGCAACAGGATTTACTGTATCACCCTGACTCATAACCATAACCCTTCGCAATTACTCCGAACTCACTTGCTTGCCCGTGTCGGGGAAAAAGACAACAGCGGCTTTAACTTTAACACAGGAATCCGTTTCCCTCAGAAACCACATTAGTGTCACCCCTGAATCACCGCTGCTGAGGTTTGCTGGTTTTAGCGGGATTGACAGTTGGCTTTGGAGGTCTAAACTGCGGCGAGAGCCTTCTCATCAGCCTCCGCACTTTTTTTTTTTTCATCATCTTCCATCCTTTTTCTCACCAGAGAAAGTGGCAATCCACTCCGGTTTAGAGAGAAAAATAAACAGACTGGTTATCCACAGGAATGTGAATGCTCCTTTAGTCCCATTAGGAACATCTGTGTGTGTGGCTTGAGATCACAGCGGGTTGTCTGTTCGACTTTGAACATGTGACAAGTGGCCTCATTGTTTTAGCATATTCAATACCTACATACTGTGCCAGATATGCTCGCAACACATATCCATGCGGTGCACAGATATTTACAACACATTTACATGAAGGCCAACACACATATATCAGTGCACACCCATCATGCCCACACACACACACACACACACACACACCACAGTAGACCTGTCATGTGTCATGGAGACAGGGGTCAGATACTGTGTGATGTGTGTGGGGGGCTGTATCGCTTGGGAAAAGGACTAAAGATCTTACCGGGGCTGCAAGAGGGCCAACAATAACAGCCTGAAATATAACAGCAGTGAAAGAACCCTTGCTCTGACAGCAGGAAAGCTGGGCCCCAGTGAGTGACTCCACAGATCACAAACTCTTTTACGGGTACAAAGATGGGCGGAATGGCTAATTCATAGCTAATGTGCAAAACAAAGAACATTGTTTTGTAATGACATTCTGGAGCGGCAAAGAAAAAGAGCGCTGACTGGTTGGAGAGATTGGAAGCACATGTTTGTACAAAGAAAGAATAATAGCAGAGCTGCAGAAGTGCCGTCTCTTTTGTGCACATTCCCAAATCGAGATGCTGTTCTGACCACATTTGCCATGGGAACTTCAGCCATGTAAACACACACAGCCTTGACTCTCAGCAGTTGTATTGACTGACACATACACACTCTCACATGTGGGCAGGCGCTCAGCACACTCATCCAAGTAGCGGAGAAGTCAGAGTGCCCCCTAGTGCCTCTTGTGTTACTATTACATTATGTTTATCCTCTGCATTTCATCTCCTGCAACTCAAAAGTTGCAAGTGACAACTTGGTCTCAGTAGACCAAATTGATGATCAACCGAAGAGCAAGATGATGAATGGGACGTGGTTATAAAATATGAAGTATCAAGCAAAGTCTGACATTTTTTCTTTTTCTATATCTGAAGTCAGAATGTAGGTCTACACGAGTTCTTTCGTGCTTCGCTCTGTTTGAAAGAGAAGTCTTTCCCAAGCTCGCTCTAACAGCACTATTTAACAGCATAAATATTGTTTCTGATCAAATTGTCACTATTCAAATCTGCTGCCAATTCAGTTTGTTTTCCGGGACGGTGGAAAATTGTGGCGTTATGTATGGGAACAGGCCCACATCCAGAGTCACTCACACATGAATCCTATACATCAGTGTACAGAATTCTGATCTTTGAGGACACAGAGGTTTTTCAATCAAAGCTTTGATTGAATACTTTGCCATCCTCAGCACTCACACACTCACAAATACACACACGTTGTTGACAGAGAGTGTCTTGAGCAACATCATTTACCACTTAGGCCCCTCCCCGAGGACCGTGCCATTCCTAATGCGTGGCAGATAGGTTGATAGCCCTGGTTTCTGTCGAGAAGTGCATGTCAATCAACAGCTCGTGTCAACGTCACTGAGGCAAAGTGTTTCTGAAAGATCTTTTTACTGAGTGCCTTTCTATCCATCCTCTTGCAACCCACACACACCCACGAAAAAACACACTCACACATGCACAAACACACAAACACACACACACACACACACACACACAGCCATTTCCATCTGAGCAATCACTTCTCCTAGAGTTCTCCTTTTCGGACGTGTAACAGTAATTGAGGTTGCTCCCTTGGGTGCAGTGCATTCTGGGCCGTTAAGTGCTGTTTCTTGTTGTTTTTTTCTCAAATGGGTTGTATTTTGGCTATTGTGTTGTTGCTTCCTGGTCTCCTATAGAAGTGTAAGCATTGGGGCATATTTACATGTATCATTAGAGAATAGAAACCCTGTCCAATGTAGGGCATTCGAGGGCTCATCTAGTCCTCCTGGAATATCAATCAATACGACAAACAGTCTTAATACTTTTTGCACACATCCAGTCACAGGAGAATCGAAAATACATCTGAAAATGGATGAAAAGACAAAAGCCGAACATTTCATTCTGCTGCCGCAAAACCACTGAATACCAGTATGCCTTCAACAATAAGCCGACTGTGTCAATATTTAATAGGACGCTCAGTCAGTCAAGGGTGTTCACTTGCTACACTGACCTCCCTGCTCGCCACATCAGGCCTGGCTTGAGTAGACGCGGTGACCTTTCCTGGCGTTGATGACGTTGTCCGTCCAGAAGAGGGAGTGATTGATCTGGATTGACACAAACAGCCAGTGCCCTGCCTGGCCTGTCACACAGCATCACTGGGTCATTGTAGCATGCCTGAATGCCAGATGAGGAAGGATGGAGAACACACGAGGTGGTGACCCGCTGACTACCATGGAGGCCAAGAGTTTTGGGTAAGCTGCAACACATTCGGACAAAATGGACAGGATTTACAATGGTGCAAAAAGCAGCATGAAAGCAGCGGGGAGTGAAAGCCTTCAGATGTCCCTTCAAATTGGAATGAAAAAATATACTGAGACATGAGCAGAAACCACATGGGGGCAGAGGGAGGATCTGAACAGCGACGCATCACCATCACCCTCAATATACCATTTCAGAAAACTTTATGATTGCAAACTATATAATAATCAAAACAGAAAACTGAGCACTTGTGGCAAGTATAGACCAAACATGACATGTTTAAAAAGCTATGATACAATAAAGTCAGAATTCATAGTGGTCCAGTAATACACCTAGAGCAATATAATCTAAAATAGTGCAGAAAAGAAATAAACAAAATTAGTTCAAATTAAATAATTTGTTATCTGATGATTTGAAGCAAATACAAAGTAAAAAAAGAATAATTGTGTTGTTTGCTCATATTTTGTTGGATTATAAAATTGGGGTAACAAAGGGGATGTTGATAAAAAAGTATTCATTATACCAGGAGTCTGTAACTTTTATGACCAAAACATTCATTTCTATGTTTTTTCTTAGATTTTTCTTCTTATTTGTCTGGAGTCAAAAAAACACGTTAATTGTTTGAAATGAAGAAAAAACCTTTAAAAAAAAAAAAATAGCTTTACTTACAAAAACAAAAGTTGAATTCATGATTTCTCATAGTGACAATTTAGATATATTTTATTCCATTTTTTAGCTTTTGTAGATTATTTTCGTCAGGAGATCAGACCATTTTTTGATAGTTTGGCATGCAAATGCATAAACGAAAAACAAAATGTTTATTTTTTGGAACGTTTCAGAGAGCCACTCCAGAGGGGTTGAAGAGCCATGTGTGACGTCTAATTGACCATCAGAGGACACTTCATAAACTCTAAAATAGGGCTAAATTAATCATCATTGCTACGTATATCAACACGTGCAACATGTATATTGCAAAACTGCCATATAGTATGTCTCGTGCACTGTTCATAATTGACAGAATTTTAAATATGAAGGAGAGTAGGAACTTCATTGATATAAAGGTAATAAGATGAGTAAAATCAATTGTTCAAAGGAAAGCCTGAAATAAATGATGGTGTTTCAGGCCTGCTTTAAAAGAAGTGTGTCAGCGGTCCTCAGGTGTTCAGGAAGCTGGTTCCACAGGTGAGGAGACTTAAAGCTGCTTCACCTTGTTTCTTCTGACTCTGAAACACTTGGTTAATCTCTTCATGGTGACCTGGGGTCAGGGGTCTGGATGTTTCATATTCTACAAGTAAATCTGAGACGTGTTTAGGCCCAAGAACTTTACAGACAAGAAGTAATATTTTGGAGTAAATCCTTTTGATACACCGCCGTTTGGCTTTCTCAGAAATACTTCATTTAATTTATATTTATCAGTAACTTATCTATGACTTGGTTCCAAGTCAAAGATAAGTTACTGATAAATAGAAATCCCATATTTACCGTGTTGTATGAACACTGCTTCTCACATTACAATACACTTTATAGCAACTTTCTTGTTAATCATTAACTGACATTTATGACAATGCCAGTAGACAGCGATTATCTTTTTTTTACTGTAAAAGTGAACCGTATTATTTGTAGTTTGTCTAGTCGACGCAAGAACTCCACAAACCCCAAATTTTCACAGAAAAATGGTAAAAAAGTACTTTTTTCGTATTTTAAAATGCAATAAATCTGCTTTTTTTCTGTATTTATTTTGTCTCCTCTCAGTACTTACATCCACCATACGTCGGGTCGTTTTCAAAAACGCCAAGTCCCACGGTGCTTTGCGCGGTGGAGTGACGTCACACGGCACTTCCCGTAGCAACCTCTGCGTGCTCGTGCCTTGAGAGGTGAAGAGTAGTTTACTTTCCAGAGTACACGGTTTGGTTTCGGTGTTCGCTCGGAGTTAAAGGCTTCTGCCGAGGCATTAAGCCCCTTTTCACAGAGCCAAGATGCTGAACATGTGGAAGGTCAGGGAGTTAGTTGACAAGGCGTAAGTATCCCCTAACTTCGCGGGAGTGGGTTTCGCGTTATTGGTGTGTGCAGTTTACCTGTTTGAAAGAGACACGTACCCAAAACTTTGTCGTCACGTCACTCTCGACAAGTTAGCTGGCCCGGATGCTCGAGCTAAGTTAGTTAGCTCACTTTTACAAACACAGTTTGCCTCGAGTTTGAAGTGTCCCGTCCTCGGCACAACTGTTTTTGACAAGGTCCTTGTTTAGTCTGCTGTGTGATCCGTGGTGTTATAACACGACTAACCTTGTTGTTTGTGCGTTTTCTCCGACAGAGCAGGCTAACCCGCTTAGCCCTCGAGCTAATTATCGAGCAGTTAGCTAGCCAGCTAAGCTAGTTTGACAGCTCCTCGCCCGGATAAACAAGAGACAATACTTCACGCTCAACGGACGTTATTGTCTTCAATATACACATATATGCTATTTTTTTTTTCTTCTTCTGTAGAATACATGGAGCATGTAAGTGCTTCAGTCTCGGTTGAAAACATTATGACACTTGTAGCTAAGTTAGAGTTAACACCCCAGCAGCTGGGCTGCAAGTTGTTTAACCTGAAGTTTCAGCACATGGCCGGATTACATCAAAATTCCAGGTCAAATTTGTTTGTTTTTCTTCATCCCTTGCCTTCTTTTTGAAGTGCAAACAACAAAACACGTCAAACTTTTCAAGCGGGATATGTTGAGTCTTATCATTGATGTTCAAGAATATATTTTAATGACTGTTATTGCAATGTTTTCCATGGTGGACATTGATTTTGAATACATCAGTATTCTTAAATACATTTGTTCTGGTGGCGTACAATAATATACAATGTGGAAGCCACAGCTCAGCACTTAATCAATGATCTGTTTATATGGTATTTTGCAGCTTTTTGGAGGAAATCCAGTTGAATGAAGTTAAGTTAGTTATCGTGAGTCACTCCTTACCTTCCAGCTAGGTTTGTGTACTCACTCAATTTGGAAATGATTAAATAATGTGGAGTCAAAGTACAAGTTGCTGGGGTTTGTGTGCTTGGTGAGTTTCTGTATATATGTTGATGCTGATTGCAAACCTGCACGGCTTCTAAATTATCACCTGAAGCCAAATACCAGCTCACATCAAACTGGGGCAACACTTTGGGGTTTTGTGGCTGTTGCCCTGCTTTGGGTCGTGATATACTTCAGCTGCTGACTAAACACACCCGTATTGTTCTGTACTGCAGGGCTGTGGTTAGCCATTGTGAAATTTCTTTCTCCCTTCAAAGGTTTAATGGCTAATTTTGAAACGGCAGACAATGGTGTGTTCTTAAATCCACCCAAGAATACAATCCTGTGGATGCACTGGAGTGTGACCGCTCATGGTGTGGGTTGTTTTTGTTATCTGAAGTCTTGACTGGAACTCTGAGCTGAGGGAGAGATGGAAAGGAAGGATACCCGGGTTGAGTCTCAGATCTATAAGCGAATAAAGGTTGTTTACATATTGACTGTACTTTGGATTCAGTAGCGGCTGTGGGAGACAAACACTCTTGAGACATTTTAAAATGATTACCTTTGGTTTAAATTATCTTGACCAAACTCTTGGATCATACATTGAAACACTGAGCCTGCTATGAATCCCCATTCTGAATAAATGACATATTTTGTAAATGCAAATATTTAAAAAAAAAAAACAAAATGGCATTGTGCGAAAAATAAAATGCAGTTCAGTTCATGAGAATCTGTCATAGAAATGTTTTGACATCGTACTATTGCAGCGGAAATATGTGTGGTAGATTGTCGCTGTGAGAGTATCACAACTTCTGTTTGATCTGACTGATATCTAGAACTCGGCCACCTGTTTGAGGCGATAAGAAGTTGCATCACTGCATCACATCGCCTTCAGTTCCTGCGTGAATGACACAAAAGTTTGAATGTTAGCAGAATCACACAGTGTAATCTGTCTCGTAACATCTTCATGAATCCTTGAGTTAAACATGATCCTGTCTTATTTTGATCTATGTATGAACCTTTTGGTCTCTGACTAATCCAAACAATACTGGACAATATTCCCATCTAAACAAAAATGTTAGTTTAAACCTGAGCTCTGTCACCATTTAATTTCCATGTAATCAAGGGACAATTTTAATCAGTTGAGTAAATAAACCTGGTATGCTTATTTTAAAAATACTTGTTTTGGCTTAGGCCATGTTTTACAAAGGAGAGTAGTTTGTCAGAATGGTAATCAGACCCTGCAGAGGCCGGCCTGTAGAACCACAGACAGGGTGGATCGCTGTTAGTCCTACCATGAAATCAGTGCTGCTCTTTCAGGCCCTTTACAGCCTCTTGATGATGTGGCAATAAAAAGAATTGTGGAGGTGCAAGATTCAAATTTCTTTTTTGCCTTACCATGTTATAGCCGAAGATAGACAGAGCTCACATTATTATATGAAAAAGTGTTATTTTGGTTATAGCTGGCATGTCTAAGCATTTAAAAAAAAACGTAAGTTTATGGAAAACAATTGAATGTATACTGAGGTAATGTAAAGAGGCTTGGCTTTTACATTATACATACTTTTGGGACAATGCACTGAAAGTGGATACATCCCTCCCCCTAAGGCAAACACTGCAGAAATTGGCTTGGCAACCTGTTTATCCTGTTATTACACCAGAGTACTTTATTGAATATGTAGTCACAAATGAGGAATAGTCAAACTAGCTCGATGAGTCTTTTGAACAAATATGTTCCTGGCCAAAAGATGCTTTTAATAGACATTAATTAAACTGACATAATCACATGTGCTGTATATTTTAGATCACCCATTTCATAAAAATATTTCTTTAGGGCCTGTTGCAAAACAGCAAACTGAAATTTTATTTTGTAGTATGATTTGTGCTTGAGTTTTCTTAGTTTGTCCACAATTTTATATCTAAGTATATTCAGTGGATCTTTTGAGATCATGCAGCACACATAGCTGTGTAGATTGCTATGTTTTGTTTATTTTGTCATGAATAGTAACCCTGTATGGTATTCCCTAGATTTAGAGAAAAATTCTGTTGGGCAAAAATTGAACAACAATTTGAGCTGATTTCTTTTTTTTTTTTTTTCTTAAAAAGAAAAAAAAAATGGCTTATTTCTTGTCATTTCAGTTTCTTTCTTTGTAGTAATTGGTTTATTTGAACGTTAGCATGCAAGTGCT
This sequence comes from Lipophrys pholis, assembly GCF_963383615.2. Taxonomy (NCBI): domain Eukaryota; kingdom Metazoa; phylum Chordata; class Actinopteri; order Blenniiformes; family Blenniidae; genus Lipophrys; species Lipophrys pholis. The sequence goes on from NC_137629.1 coordinate 20,867,750, forward strand.
TCCTCTCTGCAGATCTCGGTTTTACTCGGCTAATGTAACTTCATTCATGTTTATATTGGAGCCAGATTTGCATTTGCTTGTTTAGTCTCTGGTGTTTTGTTTTGACAAGGACTTTACACACACACACACACACACACACACACACACACACACACACACACACACACACACACACACACACACACACACACACACACACACACACTTACTTCCTGTTGTCCTTGAGGCCTCTCAAAGGACAAGTGCAGGGGTGGCAGTGACATGAAAGCGCCTCTCATCTGTTATTATTGTCAGTCACATTTACAACTAAAAATGAATACCTGGTGATGACTGAATTTTGGGTGGGTGTTTCTTTTCTCTCTTTTTTTTTTGACTGTAAAGGACCAATGTGGTGATGAACTACTCTGAGGTGGAGTCTAAAGTAAGAGAGGCCACCAATGACGACCCTTGGGGACCATCAGGACAGCAGATGAGTGATATCTCTAGGTAAGGACCATGTTGTATGATATGTGCTGCTGAATAGCGAACCAGAGCAAACCTAATGAATGTATTCCAGTGGACTTGGTTGTAGTTCAGGGAATGTACCTCCAAACTCATGAGTTTCCTGAGAATGAGTGAAGTTTTAGTTATATGAATGAACTTGACTCACTGGTATTGTCATTGATTGTTAAATAACTGGTTGACACAATTGGAAGAGGAGAAAATAGCCTACATTTTGTATATCTAGTATCTAGTTTATTCAGTACATTAGAGACTAAAAGCATCTACAACACATGTATGTTGCGGCAAGTTCCCCTGAAAACCCAAAGATGCCTTTCCAGCATTGTTTACAGGTAATAGTGTGCTACATTTCATGTGATATCACAGACCATGTTTTCCATGATTGTTAGTACTGCAAACATGGTTTAGTTACACAAAACGTTCAGTTAGATTTGGATTTTTTTTGGTGCTATTTTCATTGTTTTCATAATACTGAATTACTTGCATATAACCATAGAGAATAACAGTTAGAAATCTTTCTGATTCCGAAATTTTTCTCAAACCAGAATCTCTGAAGGCCCAAAGTGGCATGCGTATGTCACTTTCAGGAGTCTCAGTCATATTGCTGCTAATTTAAATCTGAATGTTTTTAAGAACATTTTGCCACTAAAAAGATGATGCATTGCTTTATTTTTTCCTTGTGGATGTTTTTATAAACAGAGCCACTTTCATGTACGAGCAGTTTCCAGAGGTGATGAACATGCTGTGGGCTCGCATGTTGAGGGACAACAAGAAGAACTGGAGGAGAGTCTACAAGGTCTGCCACAGAACTCCAACGAACAAATAAGCTCAACTGTGACAGTAGCCCTGTTTGCCCACTGAACTCAGACATAACACAACTCTTATTCTCGTAGGTTTAGTTTAAATTAGGTTTTGAAATGATGCCATTCACCAAAACCCAAAGTTTCTCTCTTGAAAAGAAACATCTGGACAGCTTACATTGTTCAATATGGTCTGAATCAGACAAACAAACTTTGTGGAACAGAAATCACATTTATTTTGCTCCAACTGCTGTCATTTTTTTCACAGTCCTTGCTGCTGCTGGCTCATCTAATCAGGAATGGATCCGAGAGGGTTGTGACAAGCAGCAGAGAGCATCTGTATGATCTGCGATCCTTAGAAAGCTACCACTGTGTAGGTGAGGTGTCATTCTAGTTTCTTTTATTAGCACCATCTCTTCACCTTGTACCTGAACAGATTTAGTAAACAAAAACATGTTGCTTCGATTAGCTAAGAGGCTCTCTTCACATCAGGATTGTGGTATTTAGTTTTTATTAACAATAGTTTTAGTGTGAGCTGTAATGAATAGAAGGAGGCCTTAGCTCTGCTTAATCCACAGAGGGGCTTTACACACACACACACACACACACACACACACACACACACACACACACACACACACACACACACACACACACACACACACACTCTAAAGCAACTTTCACACTTCCAGACCATGTTTATATTGAATGGTGCTGTTTACAAACGTGGTTTTCACAGATTATTAATTAATACATTTTTCTACCTTTGTGTGTCTATGTAACTTGAATATGTATTTATTTGTTTACGTATTTTCAACTCCGTATTCCCAGATGAAAATGGGAAAGACCAAGGTGTGAATGTGCGTCAGAAGGTAAAGGAGATCGTGGACTTTGTTCAGGATGACGACAGACTCAGGGAAGAGCGAAAAAAGGCAAAAAAGAACAAAGACAAATACATCGGTGTATCCTCGGACAGTATGGGATACAGGAGTTACCGTAAGTACTGTGCTGATCAAGTAATATTAGTACACTTATGGCTCATGAAAGTTCATATCTCACACAATACTTCATGCACTGTTAAGTTTGTTTTTTTTAATCTATTGACATTTAATATTTATTAAATTAATTTAGTGATTAACATTAATGTCCAATGCTTTTTGCTTCTTTCTTTCTGTAGCGGGGGACCGGTATGACTCCAGCGAAAACCGGGGAAAGTGGGACGATGACTGGGAGAGTAATAAGGGGCAGTTCCCCTTTAGTGAAAAATTGGGTGAGATCAGTGACAAAATCGGCAGCACCATCAATGATACCATTAGCCAATTTAGGAAGAAGGAAAGGGACGACTCACCAGATAGATTCAGGTATGACAAAGCCGGCATATTACAGAAAGATATTTACAAAATATAATTGTTTTAAGTGGGTATAAGCTTCTTAAAATCATTTCCTTTTATTAAAAAAACCCAAAACAAACGGGGCATTTAAAAGGTCTTATTGTCTCTCGGCAGTGACAACGAGGAAGATCGGGGTCGCTCATCTCACAATGGCCAGAGTGGAAAAGAGTTCAAAGACGAAGAAGAAACTGTTACCACTAAGAGTGTACACATCGTCCAAGCAACAGAGACAACAGCAACGCGGAAAAGAGGAGGGGTACCCTCCAAGAAAGTGGACCTGGGGGCTGCAGCTCACTACACAGGAGACGGAAGCCCAACTACTGCCAATAAACAGGTAATGTGGGTGTGGGTTTGGGTATGGGTGTGGGTGTGTGTGGGTCAGTCCTGATATCATTATCTAAATGAACCCTAATGGTTTCAGCCCCAGCCAGCAGCGGCCCCTCAACCCACCAGTTCAGGCTTTGCTGACCTCCTCATGGTGGATCCAACACCGAGTCAGCCTGCTGCTACAGGTACAGTGAAACCAGTTTCATCTCATAGCCTGTCATTTTATAAAACCTGCTCTCTGGCTAAGAAGAAGTAGGACTCAATTTTACTTAATTTGTCTGCCCACTATAAGACTGTAACCTTAGGAAAAATACTCATCTCTGTGAAAAGCTCTGGTACCTGCAAAATCACCACTAAACCTAGAAATAACTTTTTTTGTTTAACTTCATAGCAGCTACGAGCACATTCTCAGCTTTGGAAGTGACGGTGCCCAGCTGCTGATACCAGTGTCAGATTTTGGGGACAGCAGGGGGAGGGAGTTGATGTATAGAAACTAAGTGCACCAGATGTTTTTAGAGGAGTCCCCAGTGGCAGAGGGGGCGGGAGTGCAGAGCAGATGTTTGGTCTCCTCCACCTATCCACTGTTTCCACCCCCTCCCCTTCCTCGCTACACTTGTGACACTGAAGGAATGCTAACTATGGTGGGATGACACCTGGAGCACTGTTGTTGAAAATGTATGTTTGTTTTTGTGTCTCCATGCAGACCTGATCAGTGGATTTGCTGATTTCTCCTCCTCGGCTGCTTCTACTGGACTGTCCTCCGGATCCGGTGGGTTTCAAAAGTTTTGTCTTTTATTTTTTGTTGTTGGTGGTGGTGGTGGTGGTGTGTGCATGTGTATGCTGTCCTGTTGCAGCCGTACTGCTAGAATATTCAGAGGCAAGGAACCCTGGCCATATGGAGCCTGCTACCTGCTCTGCATAATAAGAACAGACACACATCAGCTCCTGTTATGGATGACAAGGAGACAGGGACAGGGGGAGACACTGGTGGGGGTGGAGGAAGCTGAAAGAGACGGCAAGAGGGAAAGAGACAACAAGCCAGGCCAGTGAAATTTTGAAAAACTTAGCAGTGGTCATCCAGACTGTCCTGGATGAAGCTCACAAGATTCAGCTCTGTTCCCTTTTTGCTGATGCTTTCAAATTTGTATCTGTGGTTTCTCTTAGTTGAATCTATAAACTATTAAATCGTTAAGAGTGTGCATCTTTGACTGGTGAGTTTCCACTTATGCTGCCTCTTCCTCTCTCTATGTCCCAGCAGCCCCGGCCTCGAGCACCAACGGAGACTTTGGAGAGTGGAACGCCTTTCCTGGAGGTCAAATGCCAGCGTCTGCTAAGACTGTCGACATCAGTGGAACCGACCTCTTTGGAGCCATGACAGCGACTCCTCAGCCTGCCCCAGCCCCCGCCCCAGTCTCAGCTCCAGGCTCCGGTCCCACCTCAGCAGACCTGTTTGACTTGATGGGACCATCTCAGTCTCTCACCTCCTCCCAGAGCCTCAGTTTCAGCATGAGCAGCACACAGAGCATGAACGCCACAGTCCTTCCCCAGTCTAGGTCACAGGTATGCATGATTGCACTCAAGCACACGTGCATCTGAGTTTAATAATTCATTGAAATACATGTTATTACAAGCCTTATGTATTGGACATAAATGGAATACTATTGGAAGCTAAATATTTGCAGATAAATAGCTATACACACCCATGAACACAGATGTGATTATGCTTATTTTTAATGAACATTATATGATATAAAAATTATCAATGGCACTTATGTTGATTCAAGACTTCATTATTGTTATGATCTTTTTAAACACATACATTTAGAAGGCCAGCTTGTGTATTTTCAGGAAAATGGTGTTGCTCCGCCTTTGCTTGTCGCACTGTTTTTAAATTGAGACAGTTTAAAAGTGCTTACTCGAACGCACTCACCACACTGCTCTAACCGTTCTTAATTGATGTTGTCAATCAGGGCAGTGGGGACTTTAAGGCATGACATGCCAATCAAGATAAAAAAAAATTTAATAACTACACATGCTTCAATTTGCCTCAGTCACCATATTTAATTTTTCTTTTCTTTTTTTTTTTTTTTTTTTAAATTAAAGCATTTACATAGGACAGGTTTTTTGCTGCGTCTGCACATTGAACACTATTCAGGTAGTTATATACATTGTTAGTCATACTTGTGTAGAAATGATCGCTGTATGATAATGTAATACACAATCTTTTAAAGTCATTGGATGAAGCATTTCAACCGTTTGGCTCAGTGTTCTACCTTATAAACTATAAAACCTGAAGCCTATTGCCTTGATATGGTGCAGTCGTTCCATTCACACTAAGGTGCTTTGCATAAAGGAAAAATAGTCGGTGACTGGTTAATTATTAAGCATTTATTCATGACAATGTAAAGCCACACATGCCAGAGTCGACTTTGATTTGAACTCAAACGATTAAGCGTGCAGCCTCCTCAAACAATAAAGCACCCAGATGCTTTATTCATTATTTACTGAGTGAAAACATTGGAGGTTAAAAGATATGATAGATTTTTGTTACACTTTTCTCAGTTACATTTGTACATCTTAATGACCTGTGATTTTGAGTGCGGCTGTTGAAGTGAAACCCAGTTTTTGCCAACATAATCTATAACCACAGGGTTGTTTGTTCTTACCTCAATATTTAAAAATGCCGTACAGATTTTAAACAATTCTGATCGTTATTTTATTTTGTCTAAACTAAGACACATCAATGTCCACAAGTTCCACAACATTTAGCCTCGCAGTTTGCCCTGCTCGTCGGCCACATCAGTCGGCAAAGCGCGTGTGATAGAGACGTACCTTGTGTGATTGAAAGAGGACAGGCACCACAGTGGAGAGTTAACACGCAGCCTCACCAGATGCTGCTGCCCCCCAGAGACCGCCCACTAACCACCCACTCCTCCTGTTACTGACACAGAATGAGAAGAATGAGATTTGAGTTACAAAAACATTAAAAACCCAACAAAGGCTTGCATATGTCGACTGTATTTCCAAGTTAAAAGGTTGTTGACCTACTTAAAAAAAAGAGAGAAAGAAGTTGCTCTTTGTTAGAGTGATAAAACACCCACTTCTCCCTTTTACTGTAGTTACTTTACATGTTCAGCTTCTGATGAGTTCAGGATGTTCTCAATGAGACACTTGCCGTCTTCACTGACTGCTGCAAGGTTAAGTAGGTCAGGTTAAAGGTTTAATGTTGGAGCTTATGTTTGTCACTGTATATGTATATATGTGGAAATCTCCCTTATTCCCCCCTTACCCACTTGTCTCTGTCTGCCTGTGCTCACATGGATCCTTGTTCATCAGCCCTTCCAGAACATTGGTGGTCCCCTCCAGCCTCAAGCTGTGCAGCCCCTCCAGCCTGTACAGCAGGGAGCAGCCGCTGAAGGAGCAGGAGCCAAAGCGTCCCTCCCTTCCACCTGGTCTGACCACTCGGTCAACATCAGCCTGGACTTCCTGGGCCCTGGCGCGCATCCCCCCAAACAAAGCCAGCCCAGTCTCAACACCCTCCAGCAAGGTGAGATAAATGAGAGCTCGGGCAGGAATGCCCACCCGTCAATCAAATATCACTTAAAATGGACCTTTTTTGTTGTTTTTGTTTCAGTCAACCAGCCACCTGCCAGCATGCTCTCCCAGGGATTTTCCAGTATGAATCTTGGACCGACAACAGTCAGACCACCTGTTAGTCCTATGATGCACCCTGGAGCTGGCATGGGAATGGCAATGGGAATGGGCATGGGTATGGCACCGAACCAAGGCATGATGGGAATGGCATGAACATGGGGATGCCACAAGGAGGTATGACCATGGGGATGCCTGGGGGGATGGGGATGAACACTGCCATGGTTCAACAGCCCTAAACACGATGCCTTCGCTGACTTCGGCAACTTTGGAAAATGATGGGACACGGACAGCAAAGATTCTGAGAAGGAGCCGTGGCAGTCTCCCCCTCTCTTTCACTCTCTCTTCACTCACTCTCTCTCTCTCTCTCTCTCTCTCTCTCTCTCTCTCTCTCTCTCTCTCTCTCTCTCTCTCTCTCTCTCTCTCTCTCTCTCTCTCTCTCTCTCTCTCTCTCTCTCTCTCTCTCTCTCTCTCTCTCTCTCTCTCTCTCTCTCTCTCTCTCTCTCTCTCTCCTCTCTCTCTCTCTCTCTCTCTCTCTCTCTCTCTCTCTCTCTCTCTCTCTCTCTCTCTCTCTCTCTCTCTCTCTCTCTCTCTCTCCCTCCGTCCATCAGTGAAGGATTGTTATGAGCTGCAAACAAAGAGTACTTGAATCATGTCAACTATCATAATACCAACACCCTGCAATCCCCCTTTTTTTTTTTTTTTTTTTTTTTCAAAGTTATGTGGTATGAATCGAAATGAATGTGTGCGAATGAGTGTTTTTGAACCAATGACGTGTCTGATCTGAGATGTTGTTCAGACAGACACTCTATTAGTCTGCTGATGGTTAGTGGTGAGACAGTGAAAAGGAGGAAGTGTGCCATGGAGGGAATGTCAGGGCGGGATTTGCTTTATAACCTCAACTGAATAAAATCACCAGAATAGCAAAAAAAAAAAAACAATATATGTATCTGTAGCTGCATAATGATTCTTTTTTTGGGAGTTCTCAATTATTGTACCGAATGAGGACCTTGGATAACACGATCAGCCATTTTAACCTCCTAACATACATTGAAGAATGTCAAGTTACCTCTTTTTGTCCTCGCTCTTCCTTCGACCTGTAAATAGAAATCTGAAGCCCTTCCGATAAGTTATGAAGTCCACGAATGAGCGGCAGTGGCGGTGTGAAGAGTTGTCATATAGACCAAACCTCAAGCGATTTACGACCTTTAACAAAGCACATTGACACCTTCTCTCTGTACATACGTGTCCACACTCCAAATGTTACCGCTACAGTTGGGGGGGGGGGGGGTAATTAATTGTTTGCAGTGAACGCTATTGATTTAGTTGAGGGATTTGTCCATCCCTTGACCATCCTTTGTGGCCTTTCTTATTGATATATATAGCTATATATTTTACTTAAGATTATTCTAATCAGTTCGCATCCAAATGAGATAATCAGTGGGTTTTTGGTTACAGCACATAGTGCCTGAAAGACCTTTGCCTTTTCTCTTCAGTTAACCTCTTGGAAAAATACAGAAAAAAGACAATGTGACTGCAGTGTTTGAAATAAAGCTGCTGTGGTGCATCTTCTGTACTTGTGCCTCAAGCCAAGTGTACTGTTCGTACCGAAAACCAGATGCAATCCTCTTAATTGTTCGACTCTTGTTCTCATCTCCTGCACCTTTTTTTTCTTTCTTTTTTTTTTTCACCCCCCTTATTGATTTTAATCTCTTCAGGCCAGTGATCAACGCGCGGGCCACAGAAAAGGCCTTTCTCGACTCGACGCCGCCGTTTCAGACTGTTAATAAGGTTGTGCAATGCATCTGTCTGTGAAATGTTCATCAGTACATCTTGGTAAACGCTGCCTTTCACTTTCCATCTTCGTTCACGTCGCACATTTAAGAAAAACGGCAATCTTGAAAGCGTCGTCGCCGTCAGTGCTCACCCCGCGCGCTTTATCAGGTACAGAAGCACTTTTACCAGGCGGAACGCAGGTTGTACGCACCCAGTCTGATCTGCTGTTTGGACGAAGATGCTTTTTGTTGTTTTTTGTGTGTGTGTTTGTGTCTGGTAACGCATCCAGAAATGTCCCTTTCAGCTCCACACAAGCTTATGTGTCGTACACAACATTGCTCTTCAGTGGTTCAAGTGCCTGCCGGCGGCGGCCTCCTGGCCCTCGTAATGAGTGATTGATAATCAGAATCGAGTCTCGGCTGCCTGACCTTTTTTGGGACGGCAACACCAAGATAAATAATTCACTGACCAGAGGAGAAGGCAGACCCGGGAGGATTCAACTTGTGCTTTCCTTCTCTCCCAAGGGCTGGAGAGGCTGAGCACGCTAACACACAGGAAGCCTTGCATCAGTGTCTGAAACATTAAAATGACCAAAATCTGTTTGCTGTTTTATTTTTTTTCTAATATATATGGGTAGAAGTTGCTGTATGCCCTTTGTTTGTTTGTTTTCTACTCTAAATCATTATGGTCCTTTCTGAAACGGGATTGTTACTGAAACACTAGTATATGCAAATGTTAAAATTTTTTTACATTATTTCCATTTTGATTTGATTTACACATCAAGATTCTTTATCTACAACATTAAACAGTTGATTGAAATCTGTTAATGGTGTGTGTTATTTGGTGTCATTAGCCTCGTTCAAAAGTGCTTCAAGCAGCAGAAGAGAAGCCACGGAGCCTGAATTTGAAATTACGTCGAGCTGGCGTGTCTTTTAACTTTGCTGGTTAAGATGATGAAGAGTCGTGAGTACGTGAATCATCATATGGGTAAGTGCAATGAGCAAGAATTAAACAAAAAACCCTCTCTTAGCCATTCCTTACCAGCGTAGAATGGTCTGACTCCGTACATGTACTCCAGCTAAGATGATTGTAATGTGGAATATCCAGAAAGTCTAACACGTCATTGGTTTCGCACAAAAGCTTATTTTCTCATTTCAATTAGTTTCCATTCCATTTTCAATGAATTCAGATTGTGCATCATAACACAACCAAACAAGCACAGTTGATTCCACCTGTTAGTATTCCTTTTTTTTTTTTTTTTTTTTAGTATTGGTTCTCTTTGTCCTGATTTTTTTTTTTTTCAATTATTCTCCAACTGTTGAAGTTTCTTGGCCCGATTACTCTGTTGTAATACACACAAGAGACAGATTGTATAATCTAATTGTGGCTCGCCTCACTCCAATCACTGCTGTGCCCTTCTCCTGTTTTGTCAAGGTTTGCTGGAACACACTCCTGCGACAAACACAACTAAAACACAGCTTACATTAAACAATTGACCCCATTTTCCCTCTCTGGAGAGGACTGTTAAATGGGCTATACTAATAATATTCTGAAACATTATATGAATTGAAACAATACATATATACAGTAGCTGCTGATGGAATATATGCCCCATTTATGATGTGAAACATACAGAAAGAGGGTCAATTAATCTCTCTGCCGTCAAATTAGAGGAAACTAAAATAAGAAAATAAAACTCCGGAGCCGGAGAAGCTCTGTGCCACTCATCATCCAAACTAACCCCTGTCATTTAAAAAGAAAAAAAAAAGAAAAAAGAAAAACATCTTTACAACTTCTATGAGATGCAGTAAATTGTGCTTTTATGGGTAATGTGCCCATTAAAGAGTAAAAGCAATCTGAGACGTCAAGACAAATGACAGCTTTTGAGTGCCATCTGCAATCTCCAGCTTCACAAACTCAATTATTCATAATGCATTTATGAAGTCCGCTGAGACTGCGCTGTCATTCCTGTTCAAACTAACGGGGAAATGCAACATAAAGGGACAAGCTCTTTGGGATGACAATAGCGTCGCAGGCAGCTCCGGCGTGTTTATGCTGCCACCTGGTGGCCTGTGATCAAAAAGACACTGGGAGTACGAGACAAAAGGAAACACTTTATTCCTGAATAATAATAATAATAAAAAAAAACATTTCTCTGGTGGACAGAGAGGAGCCTCCATATCAATGTGATATAACAGCAGTCCGTGTTTGATTCATGGTAAAGTGAATCTAATGTGTCAGAAACTGAAGGTCAGAGGGGCTGTGGGGTCACCAGGATCACACTCTCTCCGCGGATAAAAAGCTGGTTGACATGGCGCGTGTGGACCCTCCCGTACGGCTTCAGATGAGCCTGTTGATGACGGCTCTTCTGCGTGGCTTTCTTTGGCTGAGCGGCTTCGCTCTGCTCGGACGCCCTGCTGTCGTCTCGCACATCAGCGGCCGAGCTGCTGGGAGAAGTCTCAGGATGTGCACGCTGGCTGGCTTTTCCCTGGGAATCCACCGTCTTGCTTGATTCTTCACTTTCCTGGAGCTTCAGCTTCTCAAAGAGCTGTGCAAAAAAGCCTTATATTATTATCTGGAGTGCCTCTCCAAGAATCCTCCTTACTCATCTTATACCGTGTCTTTATGCGGCTCCTCAGTTCACTTTGGGCCTGAACGACTGAAAGTACTTCCAAACTACAGCTTTGACTATGTGACCGATTGTCTTCCATATAGTGTTTATAAGTAACAACTAGACAATTAATCTGTGAAGTTTTTATTTTTGTTTTATTTTAGGGCTGCTACTGAGTCTTTTCTACTTTCTTGCTCCATTAACCCCCTTGAAGGGTTTGTCCTAAAGGGATCAATGAACTTCTGTAATTTTATACTGTAGTTATTCCCTTCTATGAAGTAATCGCTGTTCTACAGCTGAATGATATAACGAGTCATCTTCCGAGGTTGAATCCACCTCGTCCATATGTCGGGAGTGTTCCTGGGCAAGACACTAAACCTTGAATTGTTCCCAATGGAGGTCGAGCGCCCTGCATGGCAGCTGTCTTTATCAGTGAGAATGTAACTCAGTGTCAAAATGTGCAGTATGAGTGAAGTCTTTATACATCAAAAGCATTTAACTGGGACAACACAAGCGAATTATTGTGAAGCAGCTGTAGGAAACAGCGTTTTTGAAAACATGCCAAACAAGCAGATTTTGAAGGAATAATTAAAATAAACAAATAAATAGAAAAAAATGTGTTCAGTCTTCAGCCGTGCTTGTTATATACTGGAGACTGTTATAGTCTAATAGCACTTCTAAAACTGGGTTTCTTCTCTCCGGTAACACAAACACACTCACATACCCGAGAAACTGTGAGGGCCTTCTCGTGGTAGAATTCCTCTCCAAACACAGGCTCTTTGTAAGTTTCATCAACGTCCACCATCGCCTGCCACGGGGAGATATCAGCATTGTTCCCGGCGCGTGTTGGATCAGCTCAGATTGAACATTTAGTGGCACAGAAACAGCTGGAGCGCGACCACTCACCATGTTCCAGAACTTGTCGAAGGCCACCACGAAGCCGGAGCACACTCCCCTCAGACCTTTGAAGGTCCGGATGTAAACCCTGACCCTGATCCTCTCCTCGACGCAGCGGTGCAGCTCCCCCAAAGGACTGCCTTTACACACTGGAGACGGTAGACAAGCGGGTTAGAAAGCTGTCGCAACGACTTGTGGGTCGAACAAATGACACCTGCAAACAACGAGATCAAGATGAGACGCAATAATCCAGCCGATATTTGCCATGACAAAGGCTTACGTTCAACATCTGTAAGAGAGATTCCTCATTCCATAAAGCTTCACTGCTTTTTCTCATTTGGGCTGCACAATATCCACATTCAATATATGCATATTGCAAAAGACTGAGCGGGGAGAACTAGCAAACTCCTCGCAGAGAGGATCGGCTGGTATTTGAACCCACGACTCATACAGTTAAATCATTACTGGTGTCGAGTATCACCATACTTCACAACATTAGAGTAGGCTTAATGGATATCGTGCAGCTTTTCACCCAATACATAAATATGACAGTTTCTCCATCATGGTTGCATGTCACCAACAGGCTCATTCTTCTCATCTCTGCCTCTTGCCCTCATAAAGTCTGCAGTGTGTGTGTGAATCTGCAGGATGTCCGATATTAACTTAGTTGTTTGTTGCTCTGTCTTGTGCTTTCCTCTTGAACTATCCCTCTACATTGTTGGCATATATCTGCGTCAACATAAGATATATTTAGGTGATTTAAACTGAGCTCGTTTTCCTCCACACCATCCCCAGATCGTGCGGATCAGTGTTTGTAACAGGACCTACGGGTCATCCGGGTCAGGACATTCTTCTGGGCTCTCTGCCTCCTCCTCCTCGGCGCCGTACCGCTGCCCTCTCCTCCTTCCCCCTCCTGCCCCACCGGGTTGTTCACCATCAGCTTCTTCAGCCTCTCGATGCGCTCCGGATCCGCCACCCCTTTCATGGCCTTCCTCTGCCTCTTCTCCACATTCTCGGCTTTTGCTCGGCCCCGGCCGCCCTTCAGGAAGCTCTCGTACTCCGCCACGTTGTTGAAGCACTTGATGCCGGGGAAAGGCAGCGGCACGGCCGGGGAGTACAGGGCCAGGAGCGGGTCGAACGTCTCCGAGCACACGTCGGTTTTTCCTGCTTCGCCATCCTCATCTTCGCTCGCAGCCCTTGCTTCGTGCCCCCGGGCAATTGTCGTACTCGAACTTTGAGCAGACACCCCCTGCTTGCTGTCTGGTTTAGCACTCTCTCTTTCCCTCTCCTCCATGTTCAAAACAAGCGCACAAGGAATCATGGGAAAGTGGAGGTGTTTCGGATGTACTGGTTTCCCAGTTAACTAGTGACCAACTTTCTAACACGTCTGTCTTGTCAAGCGAGGATAGAGGCTCACAAAACTTCAACACTTCAACACTTTTATTTTGAACGCGGTTAAATGGTGTTTGCCAGGGCAGCTATAGATTTCTGCCATGTCTTTAAACATTCGTTCTTCCTCGCCGCACCAAGTGACGCTAAAGGAAGTCGGTCACCAGTTAAGAGGAACGCCAACTAATCCGAAACACTGGCCCTGGTTCATCAGCTATAACATCAAAAAAAAAAGAAAATGCCCCCCCCAAATGAAAAAAAATGTATATACCTAACACTTTGAGATGTTGTTCCATTATTTCAAGAATGAATTTCAATCAAACTAAACAAGTCGCTCAAAAACTCAAAGAACAAACTTGGACTACCAGTCCCATAACCTCTTGCTCGTTCCTTCACTTTATCGGCTCACCACACGGTGGCGTCAGAGCTCTCATTACTGCATACGGTTACTTCAATGGATTGTCTCTAAGTGATCAAACAACTCAGTACATGTTAAATAAAGGTTTTTAATGTATTTAAAATGCAATGTCGGCTTTTGTGCTATATTTTCCCAACTCATTTGTAACACGTTTGTGTAGCGGAACCTTTCTACGTGGTGTTTGAGTCCGACTACGACAGAATTCACTGACGGACTGTATACAAACTCATGTGAGTCATTTCACAGAGATTAAACGTTGATATCAGTTTGTAGGGTATTTTGTGTATCTTACAACACCAAATGTTGGCTTTAGTGTAGCGAGACGGAACTCTGTAGCGGAGGTGAACGTGTTTACAACAGGCGTACTAACAGTTTGTTGTCGAGGACAGACAACCTGCAGGACATCATGTGTTAGTTAACTAATGGTAACAATGGGCTAACGCCAATTACTAACGATCTTCATCACGGTTTGAATTGATCTATTCCCGTTTAAAGCAATTGTGGCTGAAATTGTAACTCCGGTGATTGATTTGTTTACATGTGATATTTGTCCCTCTGTTTCCAGGAGCATCTTCATGCTGGTTTCACAGTCCTGTAGATTTGAAGGACGTGTTAGGTCTTGTGTCGTCCCCCTCTTGACACGTCTTTTCACCTGTAGTTCCAGCAACATGGCCAAGAGTAAGTTCGAGTACGTCCGCAACTTTGAGACGGATGACACTTGTCTACGTAACTGCTACATAGCGGTGAGACTGGATGGTCGCAACTTCCACAAGTGAGTTCTTCCCTTGACTCTGCTGCCCCGCCCCCAAATATTCCCCCAAGCTGTGTGACATATCTGATGGGTGCAATCCTGGTTTTGGAGGGATCTTGTGCTGGATGTTTTGGATATAATCATTAGATTTAGGTGTCTCAAAGCAAGAAGACGCTTGAGACATATAGGACAGTAACTCCAGGTCAAAGGTTATACACCACCGCTTTAGATTATCAAACAGTGCTATCAAGATCATTTATGAACATATGCATTTCTGTGACAATGTGTTAATCTTGTTAATCAGTAGATTGATACATTTTGCAAAGCTGTTGATGGTGTTGTAACAGAATTCTGAACCTTGTGTTTCAAGGTTTGCAGAGCAACACAAGTTCACTAAGCCCAACGACAACAGGGCTTTAGGACTGATGAGCAGGAGTGCACGCTCCGTCATGGAAGAGCTGGAAGATATTGTCATTGCGTATGGTCAGAGTGATGAGTTCAGCTTTGTTTTCAAAAGGAGCTCCACTTGGTTTAAAAGAAGAGCCAGGTACTTTTTCTCAAACTTTAAGCCAGTGTCATTTTTTTGTCTTTGTCTGACTTTGTACACGTGTCTGCTTCCTCCTCCACAGCAAGCTTATGACCCACGTTGCCTCCCAGTTCTCCTCCTCCTACGTGTTTTACTGGAAGGAGTTTTTTGGAGAGCAGCCCCTCCTGTACCCTCCCGGCTTTGATGGACGTGTGGTCTTATATCCAAGTAATCATAACCTTAAAGACTACCTCTGCTGGAGACAGGCTGACTGTAAGTACAGTCTATTAATTAGTTCATCAATCAACAATTCTTTTGTGGTATGAAATACTATGGCCAACTCTCTATGTGTTCTTGTCTCCTTCAGGTCACGTTAATAACCTGTATAACACAGTGTTCTGGACATTAGTACAAAGAGGCGGACTCACCACAGCACAGGCAGATGATCGCTTAAAGGTGAGAGTAAAACACAACATAAAGTTCATGTATTTACATTTTTAAATCAATTATCGGTATTGCTCCTTATTTAGATCAGTGTGTGAATTCGTATTGATAAAATAATAAGGACAAGACAATAGATACCATAAATTATTAGTAAGTAAACATCTGCATATCTACAGGTAATATAGGTAAATATATAACAGCCATTAAAGAGTAGATAAACTGTACTTAGGTACATTCGTATGGTGTTCCGCATTTACTTTGTCATTATTAACTTGAATTTAAAATGACAGCAGATGATGAGTTGGATGATCTAGCAACCAAACCGTAAATCCATTGAATCACATACTGCAGACCCACATTATATGATTGCACCCATATATATTTCTTTAAATAATTAATATATCCTTATAATTAGTTTTATCACTTGTACACAATATTAAAGACGCACTGGAAATGACTTTTTTGTGTATTTATTTGCGGCGTGTTTTCATACCTTACTGTATATTCCAAAGTGTGGGAGAATGAACCCCCACCCTCCACTTTCATTAAATAACAATGCATCTTTCACAGCCTCCCTCAAGTCTCAGCAATACTTTGCGTTATGATAAGTAGCGTTTTTTGGTTGAATGCCGACCTTCCAAATGTTTTTTTCCACATAACTTATTATAAATACCCATTGAGATCCATTGACAGTAAAAAAGCCGAACTCTCCTGCTAATTAGATGCTTTGAATTTGATATGGATAGTGAGTGTTTATATAATATGTGTAACTGTCCCAATGGCCCTAAAGCTTTTTATCAATTTACTTTGTTGATACAATACAGATAAAAAAATCCATATTTTAATTCAGTATGGTATTGTTCTATCCTCCACGGTTTATTGTCATGAATAAAAAAGACTTATTGGGATATTGTATCCCCCTAACATCAGTTTTTTACCGCTGCCATGCCTGTCTGAAGATTTCTAGAGCCCCCAATGAAAGTTGAGTTTCTTTGAAATCATTTTCATTAGCAGTCTTAATCCAGATTTTTTTTTAAGGTCTTTGTCACCCTAAAGGAAAAATATGGAGTGTATTAATTAGCCTATTGGCTCAATAATAATGCTAAAAAGATGCTTGGTGTGATCGAGGTGGTGTCATGGCACAGTTTGCCCAGCAGAGCTTGTTGCTACTCCTTTTTCACAATAAAGCACTCAGCTTTGAGTTCCCAGCAGAGGACAGCAGAGCAAACAGTGGTCTGGCCCTGGAGTCAAGCACTGTGTGAGTTACAGTGCCATAAAGTCAACAATGACCGCATCCCATAGTCTTTTCAGTTTAACCCAGATGGATCTTTTCACTGACATCCGATAAGCAGCTCAGAGGACAAATGTGTGGAGAAGGTTTGAGTACGTTAGGTGTTGAGTTTGATAAATCTTTTACCTTTTTACATGAGATATTTACATTTTACATGTACTCAAAAAAGCTTGTCTGTATATTGTGTCTAAGTCTTTCTATTTGCTGATGTTTCAATTCACCTTTCCCACAAAGTCCTGCAAATTGTGGGACTGTGATTGTTTCAAAACCATTTGAATAAATTACGAGAGCTTCTGAGGACCTAATGGACATTTTTTTCATAATTTCTTAGTGATACAACAGAAAAAAATGCTGCCCTGTTTGTTCCCTCCTGATTCCGGTGGCCGCTCTGTGAATTATTTATTGTTGTGTATTAAAAATAGTCAGCAGCACATCAGGCCTGCCACTATTTGTGGCTGCTGAGACAGAATGACGCAGCTGTTCTCTGGAAGTCCCTCCAGTCTCTGGTGGGCTGAGAAGGAAACAACCCACTGCTGGTGGATGTGTTAATTCCAGATTGACGTACAGACGACATGAATCACTCAGACGGTGTAAAGCCGTCGTGGTTCTTCACTCCTTTATTAATAAACAACTAAATCTAATTCTGTTGTATTATGGAGTCTTCATGTGTTGAATGAATTATTTAATTGTGTTTTTTTTTTAATCTGTATTTCTGTCCATCCATCCACCTTCCATGTCATCGATTAACCTGGACTGCTAAGGAGATTCCCACACACACCAAGAGAGAACATGCAAACTCCACACGGAAAGGGGCCCAAGCCGAGACTCACACCGGGATATTCTGACACCGAGACGAATGTGCTCACCACTACATCTGTGAAAACGTCTTTCCTTTGCTTCCTCTTTTCCAGGGAACATTGGCTGCAGATAAAAACGAGATCCTGTTCTCAGAGTTTGACATCAACTACAACAACGAATCCGCCCTCCACAGGAAGGGCACCACACTCATTTGGGAAAAGGTACGCTGCTGAGTAGGAGATAAATCATCACAATCATTACAGAGTGACTCATTCTGAACAGCCCTGCCCTGGCATGGTTCACTATTCAAGAGTTGGAATGTGCAAAACGCTGTTTTGGCTGATATTTTTTACACGTCGTTTCCCCCCTTTGCATCAAAATGTTTACATGTTGGATCCTAGTACCACACAACCTGAATGTAGATGAAATTCACACTTTTTGTGTGTAAATTATGCGGCATGTATAATTTAAATAATGAATAAAAAATAATATAAAGAAGCTATGACCTGCAAATATTAGCGGCACTCAAATATCCCAGAGAGTCATTGCTGATTCATTTTTCATGCTTGGTGCAATTCACTGGCAGTTGCGTAGTTTCCTAAAATATCGAGAAATTCTTTGATGACATGTTGGTATCTATACTGTCATTCTAAATCACATCAAGTCTTACAAATATTGGTATTTATAACACACCTGTTGATCTCCTTTCTTGAGCGCAGATGCTGCTAATACATGTATTTTAGGTTAAATTAAAAATTAATCAGATAACGTGATTGCATTGGGACACCAGACTGTTTTCATCAAGGTGTCGGACCTCATGTTATCAGTAGAAATCCTGCAAAACCCTCTTCTGTGAAAAATGCGAGAGAAATAGTTTCCATAGCATGCTAGATTGAAATATATAAATAGATGTTTTGTGTTTTAAAAATGAATGGGCCCAATATTTTCCTTCCACAGTAGCAAAGCTTGATAAGATTTCTTTATCGTGCGGCGTTTTTTTGGAAATAGCGTCTCTTGAATTTACCTTAAACTTCACTCATATTTCCATCCTCCATATCACTTTATCCAACTTGTGTCGCTGGGTGCAGCAGCCCAACCAAGCTGACTTTAGGAGAAGATTAATCTCTGCAGTCCATCACAGCCCCGAACACAGAGCCACAACTGCTAAAAGCACGTCGGGGGGGAACCAGGGTGTCTGGAGAAAATGTGGGGGCAACATGCAAACTCCACACAGGAACGTAACGCTCCCCTGATCGCATATGCATCGTTTCCCATTTCTTCCCTCCAGCGCGACGAGACCGTCATCAAGCGCATGAAGCTACCAAACGAGGAGGAGAAGGACGTTCCCGTCACTCGCAGCAGGAGGCGAGTGGAGGCGTACCACTGCGACATCATCGGAGAGCAGTTCTGGGAGGAGCACCCAGACATCCTGGAGGAGGACAACTGCTAGCGGCTCTGAACGTCGTTGCTTCTCTTTGGCTTTGTGTCAAACATATTACCCATGAAGCTTCGTGACCTTGAAAGCTTTTCTGACACCGAAGCCTTCTGATGATTGACTTTGTACAAATACTCTCCCACAGCTGGAACCTTTTTCCTCCTCTTGTGTGTTAAACTCCTCCTGACGTAATGTTCCCATCATGTCGGAACTTTTCTGCTGTCGCGTTGAAAGAGAAGATTTTAGAATCTCCTAATGAAGACATATTACATTTCCAAAACTCTTTTACAATTTGATACCATGAATGGCATGTCGAACATTACCAATACTTGCTCTTTCATCATGTTTTGTTTTTTTTCCTTGGCCTGGACCACCTTCCTTCCAGAGTTCACGGGGTTTGAATTTTAACATTTCAGGAAGTGTCTTTGCCAAGTATTCGATATCACTTACAGTGTGTAGGAAGAAATGGTTGATCTCATGCAGCTAGTAAAGCAGAAACCAATATCTTCAGCAGGAGCGAGTGGCCTTGTCCTGTAGCCAGGGCGCCATTTCCAGATATGAATGGATGTGTGGGCCTGCACTGTCATCAGTGCTAAGAATACCTCACACACCCTGTATACACTCTATCCTCTTGACATGTGCTCTGTGGCATATTTATCATCACACTTATAAATGACCGGCTCAGTATGAATGGCTTCTGGGAGCTTGAAGTGGGAGAAGCCCGCCGTATTTTGTTACTTTCATGGGCTCGGTTACTTTGGGCTGTTTGTGTGAAGGTATTTTTGGTTTCGTGACCTTGTTTAAAACATGCAAGCAATCTACTGTACTTTATGTAACCAGAAGGAACCTTTCTATGTAGTGTTCAAGCTGGACTACAAACACTTTCTATGAACTACTTGATATAAAGTTGTCCTACAGTAATGGCATTAGGAGCTGGGTTTTTTTTGGTACAGATGGTTTGTTTAGATCTTTGATGACTTGGCTCATTGCCAGACTCAGTGCATACTGTGACTCAACATATGGCCTTATGACAACCAACAAACCAGGACGTGTTGAGGCAAGTGGTGCAGTTATTTAAAGCAGGTCTATGTTTACATAGCACTGTTAATTAGGAGAAAAAAAGAAAGTCAAAGGTGTGCTTCAATTGGTCTGTTTAAACATTTGCTTTTGCATTGAAATGTAAACTTTGTTTACACGCTCAGATTTCACTTCCATCTTGATCACGGCTAGAATTGTGAGAGCAACTTCTTCTTTCATCAATAAAATGAACCCCCAAGAGACAAAGCCTCTATTGTTTTACTGTCCTGTGATGGACTGGTGTACCCTGCCCTTACCCTCGCCCATAGTTAGGATTGGCTCCAGCGTCCTGCAACCCTACAATGGATTAAGCAGGATGGATCTCTTTTTCTCCCACTGCACCTCCGTGACCTCGGTCTGGATGAAGCACATATAGAAGAGGACTTTACTGTGCTGCAGTCCGCTGTTCAAACCTTCACACAAATCTATTTATACTGTATCTGTTTTCCTTTGTGAATGAATTACTCCAGCTATCAGACACACAAGGTGTTTAAAAGTTGCTACGACCGAGCTGACCGTCTGGATCACTATGGTGGAGAAAAAAGTGAAAATTGGGTAGAAAAACTGCAACATTCTCTGTTTCTCCACACAATCACAATCCCTGTGTTATTTTGACAGACAATAATATAAGTTTGACAATGAGTCTGGCACTTTTCTCATTGGGAGGAGCAGTCATGAATACATGGAGTTTAAATTGCAAGACAAAGAGTGAGTTTTATGAGCATGGAAAATTTGGGGTGCATTTTTGGGGGGAGCCTATTTCAGGCACTTAAAAAAGAAAACCTGCACTTGAGTTAAAAAACAAATAACATGGTAAGTCATAACTATGAGATACTTAGTCATACAGTTTTATAATTCCGATTTGGTATCTCATAATTTTGACTTACCATGAGGTTTGTTAAAATCAATTAAAAGTTTTCTTTTTTCATGGTGGAAATGGGATTCCATGGGCTTTTAAAGGTTTTAATTAAAGCTTTAAAGTATGCAATAAAGGTAAAGAAACTTTAAATACAAATTCTTAGAGGGATCCTTTCCTTTATAAATAAACATAAAGAGGTAATTGTGTTTTCTTTAGCTGAAGCTATTGATCAGGATCGCCAAATGACTACACATGTTTACAGCTCGATTTGCAGTGTGTCTTTCTAATATTAGACCGCTGTTAGTGGGCTTTGGGTGTCTCGTTGCTCACTCGTACAGATCTCCATCACATCCTGCTGGCTGCTGGCCTTCAGACGGCCCAGTGTCCGTCTCCGTGCGCGCAATGGAGGGGAGGGGTTGATCGTGAAAGCGAGATGTGCACCCCGCGGTCCCTGCAAGCATCTCATTCAGACTCAACCGGCGGCGGCGGCGGCGGTGTTTCCCCCTCCACCACCCATCCTTCGTGGAAACACCTCGGGCTCCCTCCCCATACCATTTATGCCTGAGCGGAGCCGCTTGGCGTGCAGCCGTGTGCCGGGAGAATGCGTCCGGGAGCGCGTCCTCTTCCGCTGGATGCTGTGCGCCCCTCTCTGTGGCTCAGCCTCGTAGTCTTCCTCCGCTGTGTGGAGGCGGCTGCTGCTGTGTCTGAAGCCGATGCTTACAATGGTGAGTGTCACACAGAATATAACATCATATAATCATCTACATTTCCTCCCTTGAACGTATCGATTTGACGCTGCAGTTAAGTGCATCTTTATGTGTAATAGCTGCTTTGCTCCGTGGCATTGTTCCGTTCGCGTCAATTATCAGCGCTTATTTATTTATGTGGAACCATTCAACTAAAAATAAGTCTTCAGCGTGCATTGCAATGTGTTTTTGACGCGGTTTTTTATTTTATTTTTTATTTTTTTGGTTTATGTAGGAGAGAACAGTCAAGGTCCAGTGAGGAGCATCCTTGAGGACATCCAGAGTTATGAGGTTACTTCTCCCACATGGCTGCATCCTGTCAGACACAAGAGGTCTGCCAACAAAGAGGTGAGTCTCCATCTACCTCTCTCTCTCTGTCCTTTGTCACTAACCAGATCAGCTTCACATCTTTTCTTCAACGACTTGCGACCAGTCTCCAAAGTGTTGTCTGTTCTCCACTCAGCATCCAGCAGAAGCACAAGTCCTGATATCAGCAGAGGGCCAGGAGCTCAGACTACACTTGGAGAAGAATGAGTAAGTCGCTGAAGTTTATTTGCTTCTATTAATCTCAAACCTGTAAAGCTTTTGAATTTTCATTGGGATTTTCACAAAAACACACAGCAAAATGAGACATATCATTAAAAAGCATTATGGTTGTGTATTCAAAGCCCTTCACAAGACGCTTTGTCCAGCCATGTTTATTTGACCAGATGTTAGCTGTCACATAGACGCGTTTATAGGGTCAGTGCCCCCACGGGTGCTGAGAAAGGGATGAGGGGAGGGAAGGATGGCGATGGCTTTGGACAACAGAGGGCTGACACCCGAGCTGCACGCCTTGGGCAAACAGGAAGCCAGATTGTGCCTCTGCACCTAACGTCCTGTAATCTGATGGAGCGGTTCCTGTCCAGCAACAATGGGACGGTGATAGGAAGAGAGTTGAGTACATCTCTTGTGCGACAGAGAGTGCAATAGTTTGGTGGGATGTCAGGGAGGAGAACGCAGTTCCAGAGTACTCGTTGGTTGCTACAGAGTTGTGTTCATCACTTTCTGGACCCGAGCCAGCGCACAAGTAGGCCCGGGAAGCTTTTATGAACAGTGGAAATGAAGCCCATTTTTACCCTCCAGTCGAGGCTGCGTCTGTCATTCATTGACTCACAAGTACTCACACACTAACAATCCATGACTCCACTGTGTCTGACTGACTGTCCCCTGAGGGATTTGCCCCCTCCCTGCTCTCTCAGCCCAGCAGGTGGTCACACTGTTAGATTTCCTCCTGGGCAAGGAATTTTCATTAATCACAAACTGTCTGCACATGTGTGGCGAGAGAGAAAATAGAGAAGGTGGGACCGAGAGCGGATTTGTGGAGTTGGAGCGAGGATAAAAGTTCTGCAGGCTTCTATTGTTATCAGCTCTGAGACAGTTAATGTGTTGACTGATACACACAAAATGTTTTTGCACGTTGTTCATAAAAAAAGAGGAAATACAAGTGGGAATACATTAAATTGTCATTGTTCATAGTCGTGAAAAAAAAAAACTGGTTTTGAAACAGATTTCTTTGTAACTTCTCATTTTTCCAGGAACAGAATTGGTGAGAACATTTATTTCTTCATTGGTGTCGATCATATCCGCAAACAACTGTTGAACAAGAGTGTAGTGAGAAATAGGACAGTCAAAAAAGGAATCATGCACACTGGCAGTTTTGCTTAAGTGATAATGGAGCCATTTTAGGGTAAACAAAAGAATGTTTCACTTCAAAGAAACACCCCAAGTGTCCGTATTGATTTTTTAATGTGCTTCGTCTGAGAGCTTTATCCATCTGGAAAAAAAGAAAAAAAACATGTAAATGTTGTTTTGTTCTTCTTTTTTCATTCACTCAAACCTAATAGTTTCAATATATGTTTGACCTGGTTCACATGCAATTTTACAGTTGTGGTTACTTAGATTGCATCAGGGGAGGGAACTGTCAGGAAACAAAGCCCCATAAATCCAAGATGCTCTGCAGGACCAGCACCGAGCTGTAAGCACACACAGCTGTTGAACAGATTTTTACCTGATGGTAGAAAGGAAGCAGCTAAATGAGACTGAATATTAGAAATAAATGCACCTGGTGACCAACAATTCAGTCACATATCCAAATGAACTGTTGAAATGTTGCACCGTGTTATCAGGTTTTTGTCGTCTGCTGTGTTTGATAAATCAACCTGAACGTGTTTCTAAAGTTGTCGAATCTTGACATTTCTAATGAGTCATTAAACAGTACCAACAGCATTGCATTGATAACAAACCATAAGCTTCATTCCTTCTCTACATCACAGTAATTTATGTACAGTCCATATAAACTAAGCTGTTGACCCATTATTTAGCTTTCCATTTCACTCCCTCTGTGTTTTCCCCTCCACTCCGACCTCAGACAGAGAATCCCTGGTTTGCAGAGCTTTGATTTGTGCTCTGTTGGCCCGGTGTAAAAGCACAACCGGCCACAGGCCTGGCTGAGGAGGACAGCAGTTTGAGTCAGGGAAGATTAATGTTTGAGTTTGGAGAGACGCCAGAGAAAAGGCTGCCAATGTCCGTCCAAGCCTGCTGTCCTGCCGACTCCTTTGTGTCCGCTGTTGCACCTAGTAACTGTGTTACTGGGACAGAGCGATAAGGGAGAACTCGGCAGCGGGACACTCGGAGCTTGTCTTTATGTTTATTTTTGGCAAGACCTTGCATCCATTTTTCCCCAGTTGTCCTCCCTTTACTCCCCACACACCTCATCTCGTCCTCACTTAATGCATCACTTAATCAAAGAATGAAGAAAGACGTAACTGTGGATTCTTGCGCGAGCAATAGTAGTCCGGGTGGCTGCAGTCCAAACGCTATCCATTTATGTCCTCCTTGGTCCTGCGTGTGTGTGTGTGTGTGTGTGTGTGTGTGTGTGTGTGTGTGTGTGTGTGTGTGTGTGTGTGTGTGTGTGTGTGTGTGTGTGTGTGTGTGTGTGTGTGTGTGTGTGTGTGTGTGTGTGTGTGTGTGTGTGTGTGTGTGTGTGTGTGTGTGTGTGTGTGTGTGTGCCTGAGCTTTTATCTTAATGAAAGGCCTGGGTGCAGGGCTGATTCGGTTAAGAGCCAGGCAACGACTACAGCGTGTGCTGACTCAGAGAGTACGAAAAAGGATGTGAAAACAGAGCGAGACGGGGAGGGAACAATGTAAGAAAGTGAGTGATGGTCCAGAGGAGAAGGGTTGAGGTGAGAGAAGTCGCGGGGAGAGGAGAGCAGAGACAGTTGGGGTCAGCTTATGTGTAGGTTAGAGCTGATGGTTCAGACATGAATCGTGTGGATATTCTGGCTTCCTCCTCTGCATGACTTTCGCTGTTCTTCTGTTTAATGGCTTTTCTGCACACCCTTAAGAGCATGATCCTGAATTAAGCACTCTCCTGGGGAATCCAGCATTGTATTGCATCGCCCCCTCCTATCTCTTCATCTTGTCCTAACCTCATATGTCTTCCTCTGTCCAGCTTTAAAAAATGAGCACCCCATTCTTTCTCCTTTCACTCCAACTCTCACCTCCCCTGATATTCTCCAGGGCTCTAGTACAAATATACATTTCCCACGCGCACTCTCACGTTCAGGCTTTGGGGAGAGCGTGGCCACACGCAGACAGATGACACACATACACACACACACACAACATCCTCGAAAGAACACAAACAAGAGTTAGAGCTCAGTGCTGATGGATTGCAGGTTTGGGGAGCAGAGGATGCGTATGCTTGTCCTTGCTTCCTTTGTGTCTTTGTTTAGTCTCACAGTGGCGTGGTCCTGTCTGCTTATATGTCTTCATGTAGGCCTCTTTGCTCGCACAGGGCTGCACACGGCCGAACATTAGCCTCCCCTCGCCTCGACACCCTCTTCATCATTTGTTGCTGAGCGGTACTTTGACTTTGCATCAGCCTGCTCCCTCCCGCCTGGTGATGTCATTTGATACTATGAGGGAATGCGACCCACTGACCCTGATGCATTACCCCACATCTCCTTCTCTCTTTTCTCCCCCCTTTCCCTATCTCCCAAGTACATTAGCATTACTCCCCCTCCCCGTCTTTCTCCTGCTATTGCTGAACCAAACCTTTGTCTCAGCCTCCATCCCAGACAGCCCTGATCCAGCCAGCTCTGCACTCCTCAATCACGGCATCTGTCTGAACGCTGGACCGCATCCAAACCATGTTTGCTGTCACCATCGCATAAAAGTTTTTACAGTCTTGATTTGAGAGCTGTCACAGTATTTACCAGAAGGCAATTGGCATAAAGTATGGGGTATTCCAAAAGGGCCGGTTCAGAGTTTTACGCAGGCAGAAACAAGGTCTGGCGGTGTCATTGGGTTTACGACACGCATTGTTGGTCAAATTAGAATTAACATAGAGGCCAGAAATTAGTGTAGACATTTGTTCTTAACTACTTTTCTCTACCAATATACAACATACTTTTCCTATTATTCTCAGAATATAAAACAAAACTGCACACGCAGCTAAAGTTGCTGTGTGACTGATCATTTAATCCATCAAAAGAAGCACAAGCTGTGTTTGTTAAAGCCTTTTTCACTAAAAAGAAATGTCATGATCTGTTGATTCATGTATCTCGAGCCAGTTTGTCTGTGTTGTGGGGAGCTGGAGTCCATCTCAGTGAAGGGTTCACTCTGACCAGTCCATCATAGACAGTCACGTATTTGCATGCAGGCATTGGAAACACCAGAGAAGGGTAGAACAGTGAGGCGAGAGTATACGCTGCATCACTGTCTGTCAAAATGGGACAAATTCCTGTTTTGTTTTGTTTTTTGATATTAGGCGGCACAGTTTTTTACAGAATGGCATTTATATGTCTTTGCCTCTATCAATATAAATATTAAGTGGTATATTTGGTGCAGTGGATTCCTTAATGGGGTCATTTCGCTTTACCTTGCAAAAAAATCATACAGACAGCTTGGAGATAAAGTGTACCCTAATGTTTTTATCATAGATCATGATGCATTTAA
This sequence comes from Lipophrys pholis, assembly GCF_963383615.2. Classification (NCBI taxonomy): domain Eukaryota; kingdom Metazoa; phylum Chordata; class Actinopteri; order Blenniiformes; family Blenniidae; genus Lipophrys; species Lipophrys pholis. The sequence continues at coordinate 20,894,439 of NC_137629.1, forward strand.
TAGAAATATGTACTTGTACATTCATCATTGTGCGCATACCTATGAATGTTTTCGATACCGATGAGTCAACAAGAAACTCATCAGTTGGATCACACCTGTAAACAGTTTTTGCGGCTGTTTCCTCCTTGAGCCGTGTGCCACTATATGACTTTTTTGATGTTTGTTTGAAGCTGCAACAGCAGTTTGTAATAAATAGTTTGTATCAGGTAACTGCAGTTAATGGTGAGTGGATCCGGAGAGGACGTAGTTTGTCACGTTTCGCCTCGTCCCTAAACCTCGTGATATTGTGGTTTTCATCAAAGCAACAATTTCACGGGTTTGGCAAAGAAGCCAGCCAGAAAACGTCTCAGTGAGGACTTTTACTTTATGCAGGTTTAAAAAAGAAAGAAAGAAAAACCGTGCTTGTTGTAATGACCAAAAATAAAACTAATGCGAAGAAAAAAACATTCCAAAAAAAAAAAAAAGACACAGTGCAAACTGCGTTCCCCCATAGTCAGCTGGAATCAGCTCCAGCCGGCGAAGCAGCGAGCTGAACAAAGCAGTATCAAAGCTGGATGGATGAGACACCAGAGCGAGGGCTGACTCAGAGGCAAGACTCAGTCTTCAATGCGTTGAGAACAGAGGTGGAGCACGTTGGAGTGAGACTTAAGACACACAGATGAGACTGAATGTGAACGCATTAAAACAAGCAAGTAAAATAGAAACTAGCTGTGAGGCACACAAAGACACACGAAGGCAAAACAGTGTGAAGGTTTTCCAAAAAAGCTGCAAAAAGCAAGCTAAAACTTGTGGCAGAGATGCATCCAGTGGCTTTGTTGAAAGCATGTTGTGTCTACATGTCACACAGTGGCAGGTTATATAGCTGAAGGCCCACCAGTGCTCACTGTCGTCCCAGAGGACTCATAAATCTGCCCATTTAGCTCAGAAGCAGGAGCCGCTGAGTGGCATGTGAGGATGAGGGAAAATAGAGATGAAGTCATTCCCGCATGGAAGAGGTGATTGGCCTTCTTATCAAACGACTGTGAAACAGCAGCGGGGTAAAGTTCAGCCCGTCATCTGCCGTTCTTCCATCAGTTCTGGAGCGACAGAAAGGGTTACAGATCCGGGGAGGAGAGCACCGTGGAAATAGGAAGTTAGAGGAGCTGCAAAACTACAGGAAGGCCAGATGTAGATGTGGTTAGACGGTCGTATCACAAACGCGACGGGGGTTAACAAGTTTAGTTTGACATCAGCCGGATACATTATACCACTCACTGATCATTTTTAAGGTCTTTGTTTAACTCGTTGGGCGTGCACAGCCCCTCCTCTCCCGAAGCTGTTATCTGCTAAAAGATGAAGTGGCTGCTTTCTGTCTTTGCCTCGCTTTGTTGCAAATCGCATCAACAGGCTGTCATTGTTTCAAGAGAATGATGCCCCTCAGGGCATCTGAGGGGAGAGAAAAAAAACTCCCCATCTTCCTTTCATTTGTCTTACTCATCTTCTCAAGACGCAATCTGACATTTGAGTAAATGGCCTTCTTTTTGGCGCTCGCAGTATGACATGCACATTTTTCTCTGTGCAGCGTTGCAGCTTCAGATGAGGGAAATGAGCAAGTCTAAAATGATCCCAAGAAAATGTCATCTGCCTTCCAGCGACTCTAAAAGACAATAAATAAGTTGTTTTATATGATTTGGTTGATAATTACTCAAATTCGAGGGGTCATTGCAATCCAACAAAAGCAGGATTACTGAAGTTTACATCCACGTTTTGTTGTGCAACTTCATACAGTGTTTTAACTTTAGAGCTTTGAAAGTTGTCAAGTATATTTATTTTATGTACCTTTTGACAGAGTTAAAACAGTTTCTAGGTGATTACAGGTCTCCCCATGTGTCAGGTCTTAGTTGACCTGGAGGAGAGTTATTTGAATCTTTCAATTTACCTTCAGAAACAAAATGAGCATAATTATTGTCCCAAAATGCTGAATTTTAATAAAAGAAATTCATATTTGGATTTAGAGAGAGAGCTCTGAAAATGTGCCTCAATTCAACACGAGTGGAAATATTTTCCCCAAACAAATAATGAACTTTATTGGCTGAAAACAAGAAGACGCCTTGATTATTTAATGAAGTTGTCTGCACTCAGTGACAACTTATGATCTTCAAAAGGGGAATAGTCTAAATTGGACATCAGTATGATTAAAAGGACACACCTGAATAAATAACAAATGTACCTGAATATACTGCTTAGTTACAGAAATGTGAGAATTTGTGAAATGCTACTTCCTTGTTGGATTTCGATTTGCGCAAATCTATTTCCTTAAAGTAAAGCCCCAACACATCTGCTGATTGGCCTCCCATCACATTGTTGGCAGTTCGATTTCTGTTGATGCCAAAGAGTGCTGGACCCTCACACGGAGCACCAAGTTGCTCCCATTGCATGCCGTTTCTCGACATTGGTTGTTTGTCTGTGTGTGCGTGTGAACGAAACCGTTTTGAACTCATTAAATGTGTTAAGTAAGTAAAGTGGATTTCATCAATAAAATATAACAGTAAATCATAGAACAGTGGGGGGAAAAAATAGTGCACTCGGTGTTTGGTTTGTCTCATGTGTCAGTCAGATTCACTTCTTGAAGGTCGCTGGTTCCTCTGCAGCTTCGGCCAGTCTGATGGATCTGAGTTGGACCCCGGGGCAGAGGGTGATGAGAGGAGATTTAGAGAGACAGACCAAAACAAAAGCAGCTGTGAGGCAGACAAAGTTTATGAATGAAAACAGGAAGAGACAAAGTCGGAAGAAGAAAGACGGGAAAACAAGCATCAATACTGGAGCGGATCCAAAGACATACAGATGGAGAGTAAGACAAATGTAAAGCTCTCCTTACAGAAAAATGAATGTTTCTTCATACTTGTCTATGCGTCTCTGATTTATTAGCCTTTTCCGTGCAGTTGAGAGATTTCAGTAGTGGAAAAAAAGTAGTGGACACTGGTGAAAAAAACAGTCCTTTCGCAAATGCAGCCTGGATCTTAAGTGACTTAAACTCTCAGCATAAGCAAATTATCATCCCGTACTTCACCCATATTGTTTAGCAAGGCAGGAGGATCATTTTAGATCGGCACATATGGCTTTTACAGCGGCACTCTTTTACACTCTTCTCTGTTTTCTCATCTTGGTGAAGGATCTTTGCCTAAATCTTTAAAGCAGCTTGGTTTTGTAGACAGCCTCTGTCACGATGAATGTTTCATGAGATGTGGGCGCGCGGAAGATTATCTGTCTTCTCCTGTCTGCTCACTTTCCTGCGGATTTAGCTCATTATATATACATGCCATATTGCTGCTGTTTTCCTGTAGATTGAGTGTCTGACACTACATATATTCTGCTGTGACTGAGTTTGTGTTTGCGCTCACCAGACAGCTGTTGGCCCCCGGGTATCAAGAAATATGGTACACGGCTGACGGAACTCGCAAGTCCTCCTCTCCCACCAACTCTGTAAGTCTGCCAGACAGTTTGATGTACTTAAACTGCAGAGGAGAGTAATGAATGATCATAGGAGGAAGATAAACATCAGTACAGAAGGCCCAGAGACTGCCAGTGGCAGTGGGGACGTCAAATATCCCTGCCTGTTTTAGAAGGCCTATTGGATGACGAGGGGGATTTTCTTAGCCAGTTTTAAGCAACACCAAAAGACCTGGGCGTGTGGTAGATGGCAGAAGAACCGTTTCAAAAAACGAATACAGAAAGTTCACCACAAGGTGTCAACCACCAGTGAGTGTGAAAAACAGGAAGGTGAGTTCAGGGTTTGCCAAGAAAAAATGTAAAGGAGTGTCTGTGCAGTTCTGGAGCAAACATCCTGTGGACAGATGAGACAAAGATCAACTCATATCAGATTGATGGGAGAGCATAGAGAAGCTCATCAGCATGGTGGTATTGGTGTTTGGTGATGTGACTGCTGACAAAAAGCATTAAGACCAATTCTGAAGTATTTCTGTCAATATTATCTCTTGGTATTGGTGTTGTACAGAGCTGACATACTGAAACATGTGTGAAACCTCTCAATGTTCTTATCTTTATGAGCCTGACTAATTTTTATCATATTTAATTATCATGTCACCCTGCAGGGACACTGTTTGTACCACGGCAAAGTTGAAGGCATTGAAGATTCGAGTGTTGCTATCAGCACTTGTTCAGGACTCAGGTGAGGAAAACATTTTGCTTTATTTCTAAAGTTTCCTGGTAATCAGTCTTGTATTTTTGTTTTTTTGTTGGGTTTTTTTTTTTCCCAAATGATGAAAACAAGTTCCTCAGAATCTCCCATGAATCTCAAAGAATTTGGAATTGCTATTTATGTCGATAAGCCCCCGAAAGGATGTCAGCTGAGAGCAATGAGGTGGTGGAGCAACAATGTTTGGGACTGTTCTCAAAACAGATGTGCTGGCACTGCACATTTAGTACTGTTATCCCATGAATGCAAATTTTACAGTCTCAGTTCACTTGTTTTTCAATGACACGCAAACTGTTTCAGGAAAATAGATTCATTGATTAACTGTGGTCACACTTAAACACCTGTCGGGTGGTCTATTGCACTCCTGCCCTGTACTTTATACCATCTAATGTTAAGGGATACAACGTTATGGAGTAAGTGCTGTCTTTTCCTGTTGTTACAGAATGAATCACGGGGATCATTATTAAATATCACACTTTCTATCTGTGTTCATCTTCTGGAAGTGTACTAACAGTTGCTCCTCCAGCCTGGCCCAGATATCAGGGGAGTGAGATTTTGACCAGCAGTTTGCCCACCTGCTCACACTGCATCAGGAAGGACATCTGGAATAATACTTGTGCTAAATCAAAACATTTCGTTCAAATGGTCCACTGTGGTGACTCTGGAAAGAAGCAGCCATAATACATTATTATAAGCCACTATGCCAATGATATTGGTTTTGATTTTCCTCCCGCTGCTGCGATGTCCTCCTACAGTTCAAAAGAATGGGTTTGAGGCCAATTGGTAAATCTAAATTGTCCGTAGGGGTAAATTTGAGTGTTTGATTGTCGGTTTCTCCAGAATCAGCCCCAGTGCCCTGCAATTCTAAGGTGGGTATATCAATGTAGAACACAGATAAATATTTTGGGGGGAAATATTACCCAGTCATGATAGCAGCTCCTATTCTCCTCAAAGTTTTATTAGAATAAATCCAGCACAAATAAGCATTACAGATGTTTGACATCTCATGTGGAAGTGGAGTCACTTTCAGTGCAGTCTTCACTTCACAGGAGAAGGAAATAGAAATGACAATAATCTCTTTGTGAGAACAATTTTATTGAAAAAAAAAAAGAAGATGCCCAGAAAATAACTGTTAAAGCAGTTAAAGCCAAGCTTTGTAGAAACCTTTCGTCTGAATACAAAGTGGTGTACTAGTAGTTCACTCTTTCTATTTTACATGTTCTGCATGTGAAAAAATAAATAAATTACCAGTTGTGTTATTATCTTACAAATCTGGTGGTTGTAATTTCCTGTGTTGTGTTTTACACATACATGTGGTGAGTAAGAACTCACATTATCGCAGAAAGTTGGCAGTAACGAAGTTCTTGATAAGCACATGATTTATGTTGAATACAAACAAGATGCTGAACACATGAATAGTGGAAATAAAAGATTGAGGAAAAGATTTTGGAGTTACAGTTGCGTGGCCCTCGGTCAAACCGTGGCTGCATAAAAAGAAGTGACAGGAAACAGTTGTGCTGAGTCTCATGGAGTCCATTAGGTTAGTAGGTCGCTGGCCCCAGAGTTGGTTCATTGAGTACAGCTCATTATGTAGATCCTGTGTTTTCTCCTGGTGCGGCTCCAGAGCAGCTGATGCTTCCTGCTGGAGACACTCAGAGAGAAGAAGCCAGCAGCAGAGGAGGAACTTGCGAATGTTGGCAGAAATTATGTTTTTCTGCGGGGTTACTGCTCTGCGTGTTGCACGAGGAGGCGTGCGAATACATCTTGATGATAATGTAAATTCACCGGGGAATGCAAACAGAGCATAGAAGGACACTGAATGTGGGTGTCGGACTTCTCCAGATGTTTTCTGCAGCTGCGTGACCGGCTGTTTGTGTGTGAGGCGTCTGTGTTTATGAGCGGTGTTGCGATGGAGCCGGAAGGTTTGTGTATTCGCCTGCCGCTCCCAACTGATGGGCATCTGTAAGCAGCGGTAAATCATTTGATACATTTTCGCCGCTGCTCCGCCCCATCCAGACAATCACAGAAGCCAACAGGAGAAATTCTTTAATAAAATAGATTAAAATGTAAAAAAACAAAAAACAAAGAGCTACTATCAGTTTTTTAAGCACAGTCAGACACAGCCTGCTCACTGAAAAACAGCTGTGTCATCGATGCTCATCGATTCCCTCAAGCTGGAACAATTAGCATCTGCCTTCCTCGTTTCTCCAGGGGACTGATTTCCCTGAACACAAGTGTCAGCTACCTGATTGAACCCCTTCCTGCCCCCGCGGACCCTCAGCAGCATGCTGTGTTCAGAGCCGAGCGTCTCCGTCTACTCGGAGGTAGCTGCCCCCATCACCATGGCAACAAGGAGGAGGCGGACGGGCTGGGTGACTTCATCCGTGGGGTGGCGTCACGGCGGAGCGTGAGGGTGAGTTCAGGCAGGATGAAGAGTGACCGTCTCCCCCAGTATCGTCTCAGGCCATCCATAAAACATGACTGTGTTCATCTGTCAATATTTTCAGAATAAACGGGAATTGAGCCAGAATATGATGTACGTGGAGCTTCTGTTAGTGGCCGACAAAGCCGAGGTGAGGATGTGTCTGTGGTGATTTTTTTACACACGCTGGTTTTTTGTTGCGTGTCACTCCTTTTAATGCAGTGAGTAATGTGGTTGAAGTGTGAAACGTGGTGTGGTGTGACAAGATCAATGGAAGACATTTCTCATAATCTGTGAGGAACTTAAGTAACGTAAGACAGAAGTGGTAACAATATGATCACCTGCTTATTAATAGTAATGCAAGTAAATGTTTTAAATGAAGAAAAACAATAAAGCGCTGATCCAAAGCGGCCGGAGCTCAACCAGCAAACTTGTCAGAATTAGTCACGTTCCTCACTTCAGTAAAAGCAGTGGCTCAAGTAAGAAAAGGTTTTTGATAAAAGCAAAAGTACCACAATAACGTCTTCAATTATAAAAGTACAGATTTGAAATGCATTTTTAGCTTCAACATTTTTTTTAAGACAACTTCATTACACACACAAGCACACACACTTTAAATTGAGCCAAAATATGATGAAGGGGAGCTTCTGTTAGTGGCCGACAAAGCCGAGGTGAGGCTGTGGCTGTGGATGTACCCATACTTGGTGATTTTTTACACACGCTGGTTTTTCGTTGCGTGTCACTCCTTTTAATGCAGTGAGTAATGTGGGTGAAGTGTGAAACGTGGTGTGGTGTGACAAGATCAATGGAAGACATTTCTCATAATCTGTGAGGAACTTAAGTAACATAAGACAGAAGTGGTAAAAATATGATCACCTGCTTATTAATAGTAATGCAAGTAAATGTTTTAAATGAAGAAAAACAATAAAGCGCTGACCCAAAGCGGCCGGAGCTCAACCAGCAAACTTGTCAGAATTAGTCACGTTCCTCACTTCAGTAAAAGCAGTGGCTCACGTAAGAAAAGGTTTTTGATAAAAGCAAAAGTACCACAATAACGTCTTCAATTATAAAAGTACAGATTTGAAATGCATTTTTAACTTCAACATTTGTTTTAAGGCAACTTCATTACACACACAAGCACACACACTTTAGATGTTGTTATTGTAACACTACATTCACCAGCATGGATACACCACCTTAGCAATGCCACAAATCATAATTCAACTTGTGTTTAAGTTTTGATTCACATCCACTGTGTCATTTAAAGTAAATGTCATGGATTATGTCGTTTATTGTATTGCCGCAGTATGAGAAGCATGGGCGTGATCTGGAGAAGACCAAACTGAAGTTACTTGAGGCTGCCAACTTGGTTGACAAGGTAAACGATGATGTGAAACCGGCATGGAAACCACAAACCGGCACACCTATTTTTAACGCTTTAGAGTTTCTGCGACTGTTCCTGTTTCTTGCTTTCGCCCACAGTACTACAAGGCCCTGAAGATCCGCGTGGCACTGATCGGTGTGGAAGTGTGGACCGGCCAGGACCTGATCAATGTGTCCGATAACCCGCACAGCACCCTGGCGGCTTTCCTGTCCTGGAGAAGCAAACAGCTCTACGCTCTCCCGAACGACAACGCTCAGCTTATCACGTCAGTGTCTCTCACTCAAGTCCTTTATTATTTCATTCGTCCCCCTCAAACAGTAGCAGCCCCTCCTGTCTCCTCCAGCCCTGTCCCAAGGGCGAGGTATCACACATGAGTTCAGCATGTGAGATGAAAAACAACGGCAGCCATGTCCTAGTGGTCCAGTTGGAGCTGATCACCGGTGATTCTCTTTTGTCTCCAGGGGGAAGCCGTTCCAGGGCACCACCATCGGGATGGCACCTCTCAAAGCCATGTGCTCCGACTACCAGTCTGGTGGAGTCAACGCGGTGAGAGACTGTAAACAAACAGGAGGCCTTTGCTCGCAGAGTTTTTACTGGAAGGAGTCCCTTAGACAAACAGTTTCTACTTATTTTCAGTTATTGTGAGTCTTTTATGTAATGAAAACCTGCACTGAATATGTTTGTAAACAGCCGACTCTCTGTTTTGCTGTACAGGACCACTCAGAGTTTGCAGTCGGTGTTGCAGCCACCATGGCTCACGAGATGGGCCACAACTTTGGTATGAGTCATGATATAGCAGGCTGCTGCCAGGCGAAAGCAGAAGACGGAGGCTGTATAATGGCTGCTGCGACAGGGTAGGATGCGCACAACATACAAAAGTGGAATTATCAAACAAAGCCAAAGACATAAAAGTGGAGAATGCACTTCATGTAACTTGTGCATTTGTGCCCAGGCATCCGTTTCCACGTGTGTTTAACGGTTGTAACCAGAGGGAGCTGAAGAGCTACCTGAGCTCCGGAGGAGGAAAGTGTCTCTTCAACATGCCAAACACCAGAGCGATGTACGGGGGTCAGCGCTGCGGCAACGGCTACCTGGAGGAAGGAGAGGAGTGTGACTGTGGAGACGAGGAGGTCAGTGGGCATCTACATGGAGTTCATATGTTCTGTGAGCATTAATTTTTCCAGGAACTATGACTTCATTGCTTACCTTTCTGCATAGGAGTGCACCAGTCCCTGCTGCAATGCCAACAACTGCACCTTGAAAGCTGGAGCTGAGTGTGCGCATGGAGTCTGCTGTCATAACTGCAAGGTAGGTGTTCTCGTCCCTGATACCGGCCTGTTGCCACATCGCATTTGTTACTTACGCACTTGCAACACCAATGACTGATTGTTCCTCTTATCCTGTCGTACACATCAAACCTTTTGGATCTGACATGGTATAATTTCACCTTGTGAGCATGCTTGGCTCCCATTCTTCCTGTTTCAAGCTTCTCCCGTTTCTTCATCCCTGACTGTGAAGCTGAAGAGCACGGGTGTGCTGTGCCGTGCTCCCTCGGGATCGTGCGACCTGCCGGAGTACTGTGATGGAAAGGCAGAGTCTTGTCCTGCTAATTTCTACCTGGTGGATGGGACGTCCTGTGAAGGTGGACTCGCCTACTGCTACACCGGCATGTGTTTGACCCTCGAGCAGCAATGTCGCTCACTCTGGGGACGAGGTGGGTACACCAAATGCATGTATTTTCTTTTTGCACTTTTGCACAATGCAATACAATTTTTTGAAGCACTCTCACCTATTATCAGGGTGACTCTGATACCAATAACAGCGTCAGGAATCAAGACCAAGAAAGAGATGATCGTTTATCGCCTTAGCAATGCTAAGTGGTGCTCAGTTAGTACTGACCTCAAGATGCTTAAGTTACACCCAACAACAAGTTATTCAAAGTATGCTTCCTTTGTATAAATGTAAAATTTTGTTATATAACAAAATCTTTTTCGGCCATAGCCCAGACAGAAAAATGTGATAGGCTTTGCAGAGGTCTCTCAGCATGCTTCATTATGCATTATTATTATTGTCATTATTCAGAAAATGACTACAAAAATCTGTTGAAGTCTCACTGCACAAATAAACAAATCATTCTGAATCGTTCTTCTGTTTTGGACTATCTCGCTCAAAAAAATGTCTTTTACTCTTTTTGTCAATGTAATTAAACACCTCACATAGGTACCAGAGTAACGAGTGTCAGCATCATGAAGCCCAGCCGCATCTTGGGGATTACTACTCAGAATACAATTTACAGAAGTATTCCTCTCAAAGTGCAACTTCCTTTGCCCCGAAGCTCACTGCCACACTCACATCTACACACTGCACGTGTTACCACCAGAAACAGCTGTGCAGACAATGCACACCACTGTTTATTTGTTCCGTGCATATAAAGTTGTTCAGGCAAGATTGAACCAGACGGGAAGGGCTCACATGAAAGAAATAGGAACTCTAATAATTAAATAAAAAAATCTCACATGCCAGTTGATCATATTGCACTTCATTAGTTGAGCATTGCGTCATATTTAGTGGCAACATACGAGAAGTCAGATGCACAAAAGCACGGTTTGACATTGTGGTTATTTCCTCAGTGACATGTGCGGTAATGTCATTATTGTGATTCTATTATTCATCATATCACAACTCAGGCTCAGAGCAGAAATGAATCTCCTGATGGATGCTTTGATCTGGAGCTAAACTGTGTGAATCTTTCTCGCTTTCAAGCAGTAAACGGGTAAAAATGCATGAAATGTAAATGTTTGTGAAATATTCAATAAATGCTTTGATTTTCTAAGCAAATAATTGACCGCGTGTGTTGTAGTTAATCAGAAATGAAAGGCAGCCTGTGGCCCGGTTTGGGCATCTCTTCCATTTACAAAACCAAGTCAGTCCTAATAGAGAGCAGATTATCACATGCTCTGTAGCCATTAGTGTTTGAAGAGGTGAACGTGAAGCATGTGAAGTGCTTTGAAAAACCTCAAAAGTACAAAAAAAAAAAAACCTTCAATAGCAAAAAAAGAAATGTTGATCAAAACTTGTAGATATAAATGCTCCTCATGCTCATATCATTGGCCAAGAACCTAGGATATACACCTCAGTGAAGATATTGTATTCCTTAAGGTACAATCGTGTGTCTTCTGAGGCTTTATGTTCTATCATCTTTCTTGGATCTCTGTGTTTTGCACTGTAGAAAATTCCATTGAGCAGGTTTTTTTTGTTTGTTTTAAGGGCAAAATGGAGGTGAGAGGTTGAACATGCAAGTGTCTGAGAGTTAAAGATGAGCCCTTGATGAGCCACAGGATAAAAGATTGTTATTGGACACTGTCCACATTCATGCTGTGATGGCGGCATCCTGGAGAGCCTTTGTAGGAACCACACAGAACATGCCATCTGGTCTCCATCAGGTGGCCTTATAGCACACTGTGTCTGCATTGTTTGTTTTCTCCCGTGTTTTTGGTTTGTGTGCGTTCAAACCTGACTGTATCTTTGCATGTGTGCATTTTATCTCCTTGAAACCACAGATGGCCGTTCCGCCCCTGACCAGTGTTTCAAGAAGGTAAACGAAGCTGGGGACATGTACGGGAACTGTGGCAAAGATCTCCTCGGGAAATACAGGAGCTGTAAAGAAAGGTGAAGCTCCGAAACATTCAGTAAAACTTGTAAACTTTTCTCTTAATTTCAAGTGTATCTGTATTTTTTTATTTTATTTCTTTCCTGACATGCCAGAGATGCCATCTGTGGCAAAATCCAGTGTTTGACATCAGCTGCTAAGCCCATTGAGAGCAACGCAGTGCGCATAGAAACCACGGTCACAGTGGGCAACAGGAAGGTTCAGTGTATGGGAACACACGTGTACAAGCTCAGTCTTGGAGACGAGGAGCCGCAGGGCGACACGCTGGACCCAGGTCTGGTCATGACGGGCACCAAGTGTGAGAAAGACTCGGTGAGAATTGCACAGATTTGCACAGCAGACTACAATAGAGCATTACATCAGGAACACTTTCATAAAACCTCATATGTTACCAGCATGGCTGCAGCTTGCTTGAGTAACTTCTGAGCTGCTCTTCCTCACGCTCCGCTCTTCATTTCAACAGATTTGCTTCAACGGAGAGTGCCGCAATGCATCTTTTCTCAGGGCGGATGAGTGCAATGCCAAGTGCCACGGACATGGGGTAAGTTTCCGTGTGTCACATCCGGGGGGGTACTGCAATGATGGATTTCTCCGGGCTCGGGTGGAACATTTGGCTGCGAGCCGACCATTATGGGAAGCTGGCAGCCTCGGCGGCAAGCCAGCAGCCATTCAGATCATTTGCCTAATTAAAAGTAGCAACACAAGAGCATCAGTACACTTAAACAGAAGAAGCATTCTGATATATTACTCAAGTAAAAGCACAAAGGGGCTATCAGCTAAATTTAGTTGAGAGAACAAAAATATAATCACATTGTTAGAACCTTCTTCAGTCAGTTAACGCAAACAAATAGGTACAAAAGCAGCAAATAGATCAGCTCATAAATACATTAATGAGTGTTAATTTCGTAATTCTTCTGGATATGTGATGAATGCAAACGTCATAACCTTTCTATGTGTTTTTTTTTTTCCTTTAGCTGTGCAACAACAATCATAACTGCCACTGTGACCTCGGGTGGGCTCCTCCTCTGTGTGACCAGCGGGGGTCAGGAGGCAGCATGGATAGTGGACCTGTCATCGAGCACGGTGAGAAAAGCAGAAAAGCCCTGATGTTTCATCAGCAAAATTTGATTTTAATTTTGTTTGTGACATTTTGCCATTTTCCGTCCCAACAGGTCACCTCTTTCCAGTGCTGCTTCGTCTCCCCTTGGCTCTTTTTCTGCTCCTGGCTGCTGTTGGACTTTGGTGCTGCTACAAACGCAAGCTCCGCCCACTGAAAGCCCCTGTTACCCCACCAGTGCCAAAGTATGTAACTATGAAGGGTTGAATTCCAATAATTTACTGCAACAGCAGTTTGGTAGGCACGAGTTATACTTGCCAATAATGTTGTGTAGATATTTAGGATGTGATGAGTCTTCTATTTTAATCTGCAGTTGTTCGATCCCGGTTGAGAGCAAGCCTCAGCAGGCTGACAGTGATGTGGCAGGTCACACCAACCCCACATTCCTACTGAAGAAACAAGAGGCAGACCATCTGGTAAAGACCCACATTTACATGATACCGGTGTTAATAGAAGGGAGGATGGATGAGGTAAATTAGATGAAAGAGAAATGAGTATATAGAGGACATAAAATGAATACACTACACATAAGGATGTAATGCTACATTTGCCGGTTGCAGACATTTCCTGTGTGTCCGCCTGTACTTCCAAGCAAAAGCCTCTCGCGTCAACGGGTTATATCCATTGCTTTTGGGTCAGCCATTGAAATCAATATATTTCATTCGAACATAGAGGGAATCTCTAATTAAACAAAAAAAATAAACTACTTGGTATGCTTGTGTGTGAGTTTGGAGTTGTGATGTGAAACTGTCAGCAAAAGTCATAACTAGTAAAGTAGGTTTACTTCTTATTGAATGACTCACTGGTATTACATTCACGGCAATGTAGCAGATAAAGCCATTCAATTCTGTCATGTCTGGGACCTGTCTCCTCCACAGGGGACGTCCTCTCCTCACCCGAGCCCATCTTGCCCAGCCAGGCCCAGACAATCCATTGCGCGTCCTGCAGCGAAGCCTCCTCCCATACCAGTATACGCTTCAGTGCAGAGGGAGCAGACCCCGTCGCCCCAGGTCCCGCCTGGGACCCCCTGTCAGAAACAGTACTCTCCTCAGGCTTACACCCCACCTTCTAAATCAGCCCAGCATAAAGGACAAAAACCACTCCAGACTTCAGGAACTCCACTTTTGCCTTCTCTGAATCACGAAAACCACTTGGAGCCTTCAGCGATATCGAAACCTCGACCCGGCCCCCCAAACAGACCTCCACCGCCATGTCCCGTAAAACCACCAGTGGTGAATACGCTTTCCGTACGTTATTCATCACGCACATTAAAATGGAATGTCATAGGCTTATTTAACTGAAGATGTAATGTCTAACTTTTTTTTTTTTAAATGCAGGAACAACATCGAGGGAAAGGCCTGCAGGTGACCACTAATGCACTGCAGAGAGGAAAGGCTGCTTTGGTGCCATCTGCTGGACAGAAGAAGCCATACAGGTAAATTTATTTATCTGCTTTCTTCTTTTTTTTCATGACATTCTCAAGAATTTGTCAATAAAATCGGATTCTTTTTTTTTTTTTACATTTCTTTTTAGGTCCTAACCAACCAACTCAGGGAGGCGTTGGGGACGACCACGTACACCCCCTTAATGGAATGCCTCAAATTGTACTTGTAGCCGGTAGCTATACAAAATGTGACACTGTAGGATAAGATGAATACTTGACATTGTATTTATATTGATGTGCACTGAGTTGCAGTTTATATAGCTGCTGTACGGTAAAAAAATAAATAAATCACAGTGCAAATGTTTTAGTCCTACAAGTGTGCATTTTCCACTTGAAACAGCCAGAGCTGTGAATCCGAGTTCCTATTCTATGTTATTTTATTGTCCCGGGGGTGGTTGTAAAATGTGAAATTGTTCTAGAACTATTTATTCACAAAAGAAGGAAAAATGAATGTTTACAGTGCAGCCTATGAACCAAACATGGTGCCTCTTAAAGTGCATTAGCTATAAAGGGATGTCTTATATTAAGAAGAGATGCCAATAATAAAGTTTTTACGCTAACTAAGTGTGAAAAAAATGGATTAATCAAGGGTTTTAAGAGATTACACACCCAACTTGCATGCTGTACGAATATGCCTGTGACGAGAGATACAAGTCTGATATGTAGCAGGGAATCTGGGGGATTTTTTTATTTTTTTTTCCTTTATGTGATTAGTGTTTTTACATTGTGTACCATTGCACAACCACAGTTCAGTTCTTAAACACTCACTCCACAAAGATATAAAAGGTAACTAATATATATAGATCTACAAAATATAGCATTTGAGTCAAACTATCTGTTAAGTTGCTGACAGTCAGGGCTTATCTTTCATAAAGCATGAAATTGTTTACATGTATCAGTTCATCGTCACACAATTGCATCATAAATTCAAAACTATTTCTTTATTTTGTTGAATAAAACAGTTCATTAGCAGTTTATCCACAACCAAAATGCTTCCCCTCTTTTGAGATGGATTCATTTTCCACTTTATGCTATGTAACAGATATTTGTTTGGCACTGTTATGAGGTACAGCTGGATATTGTGGGATTTTTTTATTTTTTATTTTTTATTTATAGATACTTTTGAGGGAATAAGAATCTGTAATATGGAAACACAGTTTGTCCGCTGCCATGTTTTACCTTGTTCTCAGACCTATGCAAACACAGGGAACCTTGTGTCTGAAACTGGAAATTAAATGAACACATAGACAAATTAATAAATATCTATGTTAGACTCTTGACCTGCTTGTGCGTTGTCCGTGTTTACGTTGATGCTGTTCGAATCAGCACTGAATATGTCAGTTGTTTCCCATTTAAAATGAGAAAATGAATGAACATCACATTCACTGGTTTATAAACCTTACTTGAAGATGCAATAACCACGAAATATGTTTTCTGTGTTTATCAACAGGTTTCTCTCTTTCACATAGATTGCCACAGCAAGTCATTACTCTGTGTATCATAGACGTGGCTTATTTTAAAGCTCAATATGCTTCCTGTTGTAAAGGTTTCATTCAGTGCGCCACCAGGCTGACGACGTTTTGCTTTAAAATATACAGCCAAAACATCTGGTAAGAACCCTGATAGTCTAGACTGGCAAGGATAAGGAGGCATTTTTCTTATAAATAATCTCTTCTTTCAAGTAAATGTTCCTGAGGACATTTGTACATTTTATCTCTGCTTGATTGCTAAAATTCGATGTTGAACATCAATTATTGTCTTGCGTTTCGCGTCATGGTCGTATGGGTCAAAGTTCATTATTTGGCCACTTGGTGGCAGCATAACAACCTGAAAACTCAATATTCACAGCCATCCAGCCATCCACCTTCTATCTATACCATCATCCAGCTCAAGGTGGCGGTGGAACTGATCACAGGGGACTTTAGGCGAAGGCGGGGTACAAAAAGGACAGGCCACCAGTTCAAACGAGGAAAGGCAGAGACTCACAAACACTCACATCTATTCAGAGTGACGGACTGTCTTCAATAGGTGTTGCAGGGCGGTGGGAGGAAACCTGTAGAAAATGCACGCATGTACAGGGAAAACATGAATATTTCACACAGAAAGGCACCCGAGCGGTGGGGTTGAGTCTATTCCACTTTGTTTCCAGTTCGGTGAGTAGCATTTTGGGAGAGTGGGGGTTGTTCAGTCCCTTAAGACTGACTTCTGTCATCAAGGTGATTATTGTGCTCCAACAAATTGCCATATCAAACACGCTAAAAATGCACAATATTGTCGACCTAAATTCACTGGCATGTTTTTGTGTCAAATATATTTAACAATCCCTCCAAATGTGTCAAATATATTTAACAATCCTTCCAAATGTGTCAAATATACTTTGAAATACAATCCTTCAAATCAATAATGCTGGAAAGAAATTAGTCGTGGACGAGATGTCCGGAAACACATGGACGAGTCGTCCAGGGTTGCAGTTTTGTGGACGACTTGTCCATGGACAAGTTGTCCGTGCACCGCTTATCTATCCTCCTGCTGTGACCCCCGACCTCCATTGCTCCATCTCCATCTGAATCTCTCCCTGGCAGTTTACCATATTACCTCCAGAGAGTCCAATCATAAATAAAAATTTAGGCTGCCAGAGTAAAAGTGCATCAACTTCAGGGTAATCACATCATGTGGTGTTATACTATGACTCATACTGTGGACATGTACTTCTACACAGTGGACACAAAACTCTAGGATATATGACCGTTTCAGCCACAGTGAGGTTTAACGTGTATTAACCGGGTGTCCGTCGTCACTGAGTGATGCACACATTTGAATGACAACCTCTCAGACCTGCTGGAATGTGGCTGCTCTTTAGATCTCCACACCCTTTACTGAGATGAAAGCTCACTTATTTATTCTAATCAATACGCTGTTAAATACCAGGGCCAGACCCTGTGAACCAACCTATCACCAGTGCAATAACAACTCCCCCCTGACACACACACACAAACACACACCCAGGTTGACTCTGTGGACTGAAGAGCCAGGTGATCACCCACAGGACCAAAGGGAGGTGAAGGCAACTGTGACTCAGAGGGAGACGAGGCCTTGGCAGGCAAAGGTTTTTAGCATGTGGCTTAATTGCAGCCAGCGTCTCCTGCCGAGCATAATTAGCGTTGGGTCGCGTGTCACTTGCTGTGGAGTTTCATTTATTAGAGATGATGATTGGCTGAGGGATGAAACGCCGGGGTGACACCCCCGCCTCCCCTCACAGCGGGAGGGTGACACAGCCAGGAGGGCAGCAAAGGGAGGATCTCACCTGCTGGAAGCTCCCCTGCTTTGGATAATGGCCTAATTAAGACCGGCTTGTTTTTTCCACTTGTAAATGTTGATTATCTCGATCGTTTCTTCAGCATTTTTCTCGTAATCAAGCTTCCTTCAGCCACTGATTTTACTCCCTCCTCATCCTCTTCAGGCTCCTTCTAATTACCTTTTGATTATATATGTGTCATTCTTTTTCTTTCACACATGTATGGTTTTTATCGGCATTTTCATCGGAAAAGAGAGACACTTTGAACGCTGATCTCCTGCAGGAGTTTCTAAGGTGTTGAACGGTGCCAATCTCCCCAAGAAGTACCGCTCGCTCTGTACACTGAAGTTGAAATGCATTGTGTTGTCTGAGCTGCAGATCAAGTTACTTGTATGCAGACGCTTATTGTCTGTCATTTTGATTCTACAAAAGATCTCCTCTCTGTTATTATGAATCATGTGTGTAGGATCAAACAACCTCAACTTACACTGTTTCCATGAAGACAGGTATGTGTTTGTGGTTTTGTCCTTCGGTGGTCCTGCACCAGCCCTTCTGGTTTTGACAGAACTGAGCTGCAGCTGGTTCTGTCAACACCTTCCCACAAAGTCATCCACCACTTCTCCTGTACCCCCTTTCCTCCTCCACCCCAGTGAAGCCAACCGGTGAAGCCAACCGGTGAAGCGTCGTCTGAATGTTTCTCCATATGATATAGATCTGGGTTTTGACTGAAATTGAAGGTTTACTGGATGAAAAGAAGGGGGCCCAGCACAGTTCCTCGTGGAAGACAAAAGACAGAAAAAAAAAAAAAAAGGGTCCATAAAGTCTCAGTTTCTGCTGTCCCACTTAAAAACAAATAGCAAATATTAATTCCACTGCTGGTCAAATGATATTTGTACATAAGTTTTTTTGGGGCTTCAAACCCTGCATTGATCAATTCCATCCCTTGGCGAGTGTTTTCAGTCGGTTTCAGCTCGGTGTTATCAGATCTCAGTCCAGCTGAGGATCTTTGAAATGAAGTGTCAGATTTATATCATGGATGTTAAAGAAAACAAAAAAAATCATCTGCATCAATTCCGCTTTCATGTCAATAAGGAGAAATATTTAAGAGGAGAGATTCCAGCCAATTTGTAGAATCCTGTATATACGTAATTGGGCTTCAGTCGCCTGAGGTGGACAAAGAGGTAAAGATGATGGATGGATGACTAGAAAGACGATCGCTCTCAGATTCAGGGCTGCCTGGATTTCATCATTTGCATGCCAGTGATTAGTGGCTTCAGGGCCTTTTGTTAAACCTGGACCAAATCCCACAACTGTGGATTTACTGGCTCATTTACCAGGGTGAATGGCTGAGCCAGAGGTGTCAACAGTAGGCGCTGGAAAAGAAATGGCCACAAAGTGTATTTAAACATCATGTGTTTGCCAGAATTGACAGTTACCTACTGTTCTTATGCTGTGACCGTACAGCAACACATAATCATTCCTCTGGTTGAGCAGCAAAGGTTACATTTTCATCCTGATAATGAGTGCATATTTATTGCCTTCAGTATTTATGGCCAGGTCACTACCCCGGGGACTGTTGGTGGGTTATATAGTTAAGTGTTGCTCTGATTGAGGTACTTGCCTCTGGCAATAAAAGGTCAACGTAAATGATTAATGAGAGGAAAATGTCATAAGGGAAGAGGAGAGGGTAAAGAAGGTGTCAGCCAACTATGGAATGCCTACATCTGAAATTATTTTGCTGCTCTCCTTTGAGACATCTCATGATGTAAGACTGCTGCATTTTATAAGTATGTATGGATGTGGAAATTCGAGCATGGGTCTTTCGTGAGAAAGAAAAAAAAAACCCTGATTATTTACAGTGGATTCCAGCTGGGGTCGTTTTACAGCAGCCAGACTAATCGATCGCAGATCAGCTGAGCAGCAATTTCCACTTAAGATGTTTGTCTCTTTGTAAGTCTTCAATCCATCTTATGGATTCAGATCAATGGGGAGAGAATAGCTCATGAGGCTCCCGCAGAGAGGAGTCCACTGAAATTACATCTAAGCACAGACAAAAGCATTTTCTTCTAATATTAGAACAATTAATGGTTCAATACCAGCAGGGGACATATCTGATTGGTCCCATTTAGACTTTACAGCATGTGCGCACGCGTGTCATTGATTTAAGTAAAGCCAAGAGTTTTTTTTCAGGGACTTGAATGCAGCTTTGCGTCACTCAGCTCTGGCAATATGTTGTCATTCCCCTTTTATCCAAACAATGTTTGACACAAAGAACAATAACACGTATGCTCCATTTTCACATGTGTCTTTATTGTGAACACTGTTTCCCATTGAAAGAGGACAGCAAACAGACCTTTTCACTGGCAAGAATAATTCTCCACAACACTTTGTGACATTCAGAGACTGTATACACACTGGTATGGCACATGTCAGAAATAAGGTTTGAGCGTCAATCTCCAAGTCAGACAGAGAAATAAGGTTATTATGATTAAATTGCATTAATATGTCCAAATACAGTTTTTTGCTGTTCATACTGATTCACTGTGGCATATTGAATATATAGAGATCTAGTTGACTGTATATCTACATATAGATGATCTGAATTCAATTTACACTGTCATCATTACAAGAAGCATTTTTATTTACAGTCACCACGATTGACTTTAATTAAATGAATTTCAATTAGGCAACAAAAGACAAACATTGCAAAGTTGATTTCTGATACAGACGATGTGCTACTCTATTTGTAGTCCACACTCACACTCTTTGCCCTTCTCACCTTTGAATAATACCATAAACACAGTGGACTGAGTGCTCGAGATTTATGGCGCAGCACTCACATGATCTGCTGGGAGGGTGGTTGTCATTTTTCCCCCTCTTTGTTCTGATGCTCCCACGGCACAGGATCATTTTCGTCCGTGTGGTCTCCAGCCTCCCTCTCATGCCAGAACTGCTCCACATCAGGCAAGACAATCCCATCCTTCAGGCTCACTCTGTCTGCTTCCCTCCCGCCGCCCTGCTCCGACTGGGACGGAGCCTCTCTGCTGGGATCCTGGCTGGAGCACGATCGAAAGCTGTTCTCCCCTCTCAGCTGGCCCGAAGTCTCCGGTCTTGGACAAGGGGACTTCAGGGAGGTAGGGTTGTGGGGCCCCGGCTTTGGCTTCTGCAGAGGTTGTTGGCGCTGTGTGAGGCGTCTCCAGAACCCCCTGTAGCCCTCCCTGAACTCCTCGGAGAGAGAGAGGACGATTAGAGGGTTCACCAACGACAGAGAGAAGGTGAGCAGCTGAGCAGAGAGGGTCAGGAGAAGAGGAGGGGAGGAGAGAAGGGGCTGAGCTCCTTCAATTTCCTTCTCTGCTATATGATGCTCCCAAACCCACACCACCCACTGAGGGAGCCACAGGATGGCCATGGCCACCGTGAGACTAAAGAGCATCAAGGTGAGCCTCCTGGATCTGATCTGTGTGCGTAGATTCTGAGTCTTACTCGAGCGGCGCTGGCATTGCCCGTAAGCCTTCCAGAAATACATCAAGGCGAAGCTGAGAGGTGCACAGTAAACTCCCAGAGGGTAGGCTTTGACATAGACAGACATGAAATCCCGGGCTTGGGGAGGAACAAACAGCACACACACCAGCCCGCGGATCTCCCTCTGCAACGTAGCAAACAGCCAGTGAGGGATGGTGATGAGGCAGGCAGACACCCAGATGAAGAAGAGCACCACCAGGATGGAGCCCAGGTGGATGCTGACCTGCTTGGTTGGGTTGGACACGTAGCGGTAGCAGGCTTTTGCCATGATGGCCACAGTGAAGCTCTTCGCCGCCATGCAGGACTGCAGGAACCAGTCGGCCGTCTTGCACACCACCCAGCCCAGATTCCAGCTGGCCTTGGAGTAGGAGGCAGCCCTGAACGGCACGCTGAACAGCAGCACCAGTCCATCAGCAAACATCAGGTTAAAGATGAGGGAGTTGATGAGAGACAGTTTGCCCCTGTGAGCGTTTGAGAAGAGGATGCCCATCGCCGTGAGATTGCAAGCCACACCCAAGATGCAGACGACTCCCAGTACAGCCGGCACCAGAACCCTGAGCTCACCGGGGTCCAGGTGCCGGAACAAGCCGTGGTCATTATATGACCATTTGTCTATGGAGCTGTTCAGCACGGTGGCATTGTTCTGACTCAACCTATCCATCCCGTCCAGGAAGATGGCGATCTGATTTGGGAAGAAAGTACATGATTAGGCACAGAAAAAAAAAGATGAAAATTGTTCTGAGTGGTAGCACTTCCGAAAACAAAGGTACTTTAAAAACAGATTTACCAAAAGTATGTATTAAAATCCCAACCTGTTTGAATAGTTGTATCAGAGAAAGCACTGAGTGACAGTCAGCGATCACAGTGGAGCTCCTGTCTGTCCCTCTGGTTTTTCCTCAGATGCAGTGATGCAGCTTCAGCGGGTAGTTATAAGGATCCTGTTTGATTGACAGCTGCTGTTCCCAGCTGGCAAAATGTGCGTAGACGACACCCTCATGGGGCCAATTAGGAAAAACTATGCATAATATGCACAGATGAATATGTTGGGTTTTTAATTTATGTGAGTGATTGTGAATTAAAGGTCATTACTTGAAGGTTTTCTTTTCTTTTTTCTTTTTAGCAGTAATTACACATTTTAAATGTGCTAATGCTTGCCAGTTGATTAAAGTCTTCACATTTTGGCACAATATCTTCGTCATTATGACATTTGTTGCAGGACAAACTTTATATGTATCATCCACAAATGGACGTTACAATTGTGATGTATGGGTGACATTGGCATCATTTCATGGAAACTCTTTTAAACAGAATATTTATGAACGGTGTTGATTATGTAGAATAAATTGGGATTTTTGATTAGCTATCAACTCTTTTTAATTGGTCAACATTGGGTTCCTTCTCCTTCCATCATGGACAAGCTGCTTTTCTTGGTCGCACTCCAGTTTGTCCACATGAGGGCGTCATCACATCACATCACAAGCTACAATAATATATAAACGCCTATCTTATCTCTTCTACTTGACTCATAAGGCTTTTTTTGTTCATTTGTTTTTTTGGAGAAAAAAAAAGAGGAAATCCACCATTGGAACTTGCACATCTTTATTCTTTTTTTTTTTTTTTTTTTTTTTATTCAAAGAAAGTCCAGTAAGCATAAAGACTGCATGGTAATTTGTTGCATTTCAATACATTCTGAGCTATAAAAGTTGTTTTTTGTTTGTTTCAATTAGAAGTGACACAAAGGAGGTTGTTTAGAAGACATTACTGTTTAAAAGGAATTAACACTTAATTATTCCCTGATTTCACAGAGTTCGGTTAGACCTTTGACCGCTTTGTTTTGTGGGAGTCGGCTCTAAGAACAAATTCGACGGAAGCCAGCGTCTCCAAACTGACCGGAGTGAAGTTCTGAAACACATCCTGCCAGTTGTTTTGTGTTGCCTATCATCAGCAAGATGAGAAACACAAACAGGCATTGTAACAATCTAAGAAAAAAAAAAAAAGATGAAATATTTCAATTGCATAGTGCCTTCAGACGATCTGTAGATGTTGGAGTAAAAAAGAAAAGAAAAAAAAGAAAACAAAATCTATCTGCAGGCTGTCAGCTTCATGAGACTCAAATCCAACACATGCAGGAAGAGCTACGCTAGCATTGTTATGCCAAGAAAAATCTTAGGTTTATGTTCAGTATTACAACTTAACAGGTTTACGGTTCTACCATCTACAGATCATTTTCAGTACTATCCAAATTAATGGAGAAAATAATACAAAGGAATTTAGGTATGTTTGTCAGAGATCTGCATTAAAGAAGAACAAATAACGAGGCGTCGCCGTGTCTCTTGCAAACGGATGACATCAGACTTACTGCGTCGCAAGAGCAACGGTAACTTTGTACATACCACATCGGCCTCTCCCGAGCTCACAAACATGTAGCCTGTGCTGCAATGTAATCGGGACCACATCACTTCAAGCACTTATCCCACGCGGGACCTGGGTGGAGCTTTTTTTCTTTGTGTGTTTTAGTTTATAGCAAAATAAAGAGAGAGAGAAAAAAAAAGGGGGAAAAGTCCTAAGTTAACATTTCATTTAACATTTCATTTGTAACATTCACACTCCCGCCTTTTACTCAGTCCCCTCCTCCCTCCCCTCCCTCCCCTCCCCTCCAACTACATCGAACCCCGACATACCAAAAGAAGGCACCACAGCTTCTAAACAGACTCATTGACCGAGAGAAGGACTCAACAAAACAACAGCATTAAATAAAATCATTGACACACCCTGGAAGGGCTTCATTCACATTACTGACTACAGCAGTCTCACCAAGGAGACACAGAATTGGTACTAGAAAGACTGACTGTGTTGTGTCACAGGCGGAGAAAAAACCCTCTGTTCCTGGGGTCAGAGGTTAACAGTCTCTTCGTTTTTCCGCAGTAGGTTGCACTGTCCAAAAAGAAAACTTCGCCTCAGCTGGAGGCGGCGGGCTTGACGACATGCGACGTAGCATGGGGCGGACTGAAAGAGAGGGGGCGCTGTTGCCACATGAGGCGGAGCCATGTAAGCTCTTCTCTGTTTGTGTGCTCTGTTTTCTGTTGAATGTTCCCACAACTGCCCTTCTCTTTAGGGTCCAGAGGGCTGCAACGTCACACCATCGATGCAGCAATGTTGCATAAACGCACGGCATTCAAGTCTTCGGGTATCTGCCTGCCCGGCTGAATAAAATAAATTAGAAGTCAGACTGCAGAATGAAAATCCATTCTCATATATGAGGAGTCTTCTCCTTAATTTGTTGTATCCAGTTAGTGCTTCTCAAAATTCATCCAGACTGTGCGCTTCCACACGTCAGTCGCTGGATACTCAACTCTGCACTTTCCGTACAGAGTAGGATGGGGTTGGGGGGGTGGGGGGTAGGGGGGGGGCAGGGGTCGCCCGGGTCAGGCTGCCCGTTAGTTGACCTTGTCCTGAAAGATGTAGAGGTTGTTGGTGGCAGCTACAGCGATGATGTTTTCATGTGGGTGCCACGTGGTGTGAAGAATCTTCTTGCTGAAGTCCAGGCTGTCCACACTGATCTCATCCTTACGCCGCTTCCCACCTACACACACCTGGACGACGACAACAGGGATGAGGAGGCATCAAATGTGGGTGTGTTGACACGTCTTCAAACATGAATTAGCCGTGATTTCAGCAATTTTGAAGAGTTATTATTTTGTTGTTTTAAGCATTTACACTTTGCTTTGCTGGAGCAATGCATTGTGGGTGCTACGGGAAAGGCAGTCACACTTAATTTTACTATCAACAACAGACTAAAGCCATATAATTTATCAAACGAAAAAAATTCAAAGGATTTGTGTGATTTTTTTGTTTTAGGAATAATGTCGGGAAACTACTGATTCTTACTTCTCACATGTGTAAGAGATTTCAATTTTAGATAATAATTACTTTCACTATCCCATCAAGTTTCCATGAAACAATACTTTCTGTGTATAATGTTAGAAAACAGTGATGGATCATTTGATATAAAGTAACAATGCTTAATATCAAAAAAATAATACTGGCTGAGCAGCAATGTCGATGGAGTCTCTCAATGACTGAAGATACAAGAAGAATTCAATTTTTCAGTTTTGCGTGAATGCTAAAGACATTCATGTGAATGCTACTGCTAATGCTGGAGGTGACGTGGGCGGGAGGTGGTGTACCTTGCGAGGCTTCAGAATAGCTCTGGGTTTGCTGTTTTCTCTGGACGCTTCCAGCGTGACATCACGTTTAGTGTTCCGGTCAAACATCCGGAAGAAATTGTTGTAGGAGCCCGTCATAATGACACTGAGGAGAAGGAAAAGAGTGAGAGGGTTATTGAGAAGAGGAGCTGGACGGATTCACCGATGTGCTTGATTGATAGGTGTCCCGAGATAATGTCTCACCTGTCGGAGCCATTCCAGACACACTCGAACTTGTCAAAGATGCAGTCGTTCTCGTACAGAGAACACAGCTTTCCCCGTAAATAGTCGTGAACCTGAGAAGCAAACCAAACAATCTGATGGAGTTGATGTCTTGATATTCATTGCCCTGAAGGGAACGACCACACAACGTCAAGCCACACTAGCATATGCTCTACTTTCAGTAATCCCTCCAGCCCCGGTGACCCCTTGCTAAGACCTCGGTGAGCAGGTGGAGGCGGAGGTGGAATTGGACAGAGAATCCCTTGAGACCTGCTGATGGCCTTATCAATCACGACCTGCACAAATATAGCTCCCCTGATCAGACGGTGTGGATCTGACACCAGTGGCCACACAGTGGGAGGTTTTGCCCTTCAGGTTGCATCAGGACCCTCACTATCGGTCTTCCTATGGACACTCAGCTCAATAAGCTCCCCTGGGGTAATTGCTAAAGATGACACGGTTATAGATTGGCAGGCTGACAGCGCAACAGGATTATGTTGAGTGATTAGCCTGAAATCAATGGGTTTTGATTTGATCTGGGTTACCTATGTTATTTACTAACTTCACAAGCGAGTTGTCTTCGGGCTGAGCAAAAAAAAAAAAGAATACATAAATAAATAACAAGACAAAAGTGTACCTGGTACGTCTCAAGCGGCTTGTTCTCCATCTGAAGGTCCCACACCTTGACAGTCAGGTAGTCCCTTGTCATCAGGTAGCGTCCATTATGGCTGAACTTCACATCCGAGATGGATGAGATGATTTCAGAGAAAAAGGAGCGGGTGGATGGATCCTCTGGTTCTTCGAAGTCTAAAAATGGGAGACAAAAAAAAAAGAAAAAATCTCACTCGAACAGAGAATTTTATGAGCTCGACAGTATAATTCTGTTACTTTAATGAGGTTTTTTTTTTTTCATCCTGAACAAAAAACAAAACAAAAAGGAAACTGCTGTTGGTGATGGAGGATTGTCATTAACACACAATAACAGCCACAACAAAGCCTGGGTGCTGGGTTTGCTGCAGCAGCTGCATCTCCTCACAGAATCATTTGTGTGTTTAGGGAGATAGTCGTGGGTCAGCATGGTGGGTAAATATTGGTTATGATTCATATTGATTTTGGCAGCTGCGGATGTGTGTGCAGGCCAGCACGTTGGGGATATGAGCCAGGCATTCCATCGTTAGCTGTCAAGTTATTGTTCCTCCTCCTCCTTCTCCTTGTTTTTCCTCCCACCTCTTCTCCCCTGTTTCTCTCTCACTCTGTCTCTCCACTCTCCATCTCTCCAAATATGCCCCCTCCCTGAGGCCAGGAGAATCGCTCTGTGAAGTGCCAACGGGGAGTCTAACTAGGGATGCGGCGTTCGAGATGAAAAAATGGGGGGATGAGAAAGGGATAAGAAAAACAAATCAATGTCAAAGTGCTGGGTCCATATGAGCCCCGCTGGACTTGTGTGTGTGCCAGTGAACGAGTGTTTGTGAATAAGTGGGAGTGCAATGTGTGCATGTATATATGCATGTGTGTGCGTCCTTGCCCTCCCTCCGTCCAGCTCCAGGGGACTATAATAGGGTCTCTGGGGAGTTGGCAGACAGGGGGGGGGGGGGTTAGTTGCCCCTCTTCTTCTGTCCTGGGGCTCAGCGCTTTGGCAATCCTCTCCTATCCCTCGATCCATCCATCCATCCATCCATCCCTCAACCCTCCATCCATCTTCGCTATAACACTGATTGATACCAGCAGCAGCCGCCCAGATTTATAGGTGTGGAAGGAAATGCACAATGAACTGGGGGGGTTGTGTTTCTTTGTATGAAAAACTTGAGTGTATTCTGTGTGTGTGTGTGTGTGTGTGTGTGTGTGTGTGTGTGTGTGTGTGTGTGTGTGTGTGTGTGTGTGTGTGTGTGTGTGTGTGTGTGTGTGTGTGTGTGTGTGTGTGTGTGCGTTTCAGAGAGGGAAAATAAGACAGAAAAAGAGTGGGAGGGAAAGAATTACACATTGCTTTGAGTCATACAGGTTCATGCAGGGAGACAGTAGGTCGGTATTAACCGACCTGTCCCGAGGCTAATGAGAGCACCTGTCTGCTCTGTGTGTGTGTGTGTGTGTGTGTGTGTGTGTGTGTGTGTGTGTGTGTGTGTGTGTGTGTGTGTGTGTGTGTGTGTGTGTGTGTGTGTGTGTGTGTGGGTCGGTGTGTGTGGAAGTCTGTTAATCCTGTGGGTCCAACCTAGCAGGGAAAAAAATAACTGGGGCCCATATAAATAGAAATCCTCTTGAAACGGCACATACCTTTAAGAGTTCCACTATAGCTCCAGGTTAAAGAGCTACTGAATTCCTAATGTCAATGAATGAGTTGTCTGTTCGTGAAGGGCAAATACACGTCATTATCTAACAATCAGAGAGAAAAAGTGAGCACCACAATGTAAACACCGTCAAAATCATACAGAGCCTCAACATATTTTCCTCATTCAGCCTTCAAACAAATCATGTGAAATTCAACAGGCCACGTTGGCACACGGTCCGGTAGGCACATCAATATGTCTGAGGAAATGAGTGACATTATTGAACAAGGTGTGTCCATGAGGGACTAATGCGATTGCTCTTAAGCCATTGATTTCCCAGCTAAAATGTCAATGTATTCATTATTCATTCAAGCAAAGAGAATGCATGTGATGTCGAAGGCCGTCCATTGTTGAAACACGCCATGTGACGTACTGGAGGGTTATCAATCCTCGCACATTGAGCAGGGGGAAGCCTTCATGTCGCCGCTGCACAAAAGGTGAATCCATGTTCGACATAAATAATCAGCATTTTTCTGAGCTGCCTGTATTTGCATTTTTATTTTCAAATCCTCTGCCTCTAGTTCTTGTTTCTATACTCCCTCTGCAAGCCATAAAAACAAAACAACCACTACCAGATTGCTTTCAGCAGCATAATGACAATATTTGTTGGCGTTTCGAAGAATTTTATGGGTTTCAACGCTCTGGAAAGGAGATTAAGTTGTACAATGGCAGATAAATTACAGAACAGAATTAGAAAGGCTGATTATTTTCGACCCAAATACAATTTTACTGATGTAAAGGAAGAAAATCAATACATCAAAAAAAACGCAGTGAAATGAAAGAGTAAATAAGAGTGTCATGATGTGATTTGTACTCACTTTTATCTTTTATGTAAAAAAATTTTTTTTAGCAAACTGAAGCAAATCAAATTGATTCTGTGAAATAAAATCTATAAAGATAACTCCTCCACCCTGCCTGTAAGATATTGCCACCGCCCATGACATTTAATCATTTTTCCCATCATGCACTTGGATACTCACATTTACAATGCTTGTCGCAGAGCGCGGCCTCTCTCATGTCACACAGACGTATCGAGCCCTTGCTGCTACTGTAGGCAAACGTGTGACACTGCTGGGGATGGAACTCGGCTGAGGTGATTACCTCCGTCAGCTCCTCCATGTTGGCTGGCTTGATGTCGACAATGTCTAAGAGGCGACGGCTAAGGAACACAGTCATGCAGTGTAAAAGTAGTATGTACTGTAAGTAGCTGCCTGCCACAGAATGAATCAATAGTGATTTCAGCCAAAACTATTAAAAAAAAAGTTTATAAATTTGGTCTTGATGATGAGGATACTGAAGCTGCGGTCAGTGATCTCCAGGTTCCACAGGTTCACCCGGAGGTCATCGGTGGAGATGTAGGTCTGGAGGTCGGAGTTGACAGAGATGGAGTTGATGTGGTAGGTGTGGGCATTGCTGAATACTCGTCTGGCTGTAGCCTCGACCATCAAATCCATTGGCTGCAGCACCGGCACCTACAGAGAGACGAATGCGGGTCATTTCAAAGCGACAATATTTTAGAGATGAAGCAAAATATGCAAAATAAAAATATTTATTTCAGAGGCTTTGATGTGTTTTGTTACACTGATGTATTATCCGTCGTACTTTAATGCCGGCTTCTTAGATATCGATCTGCTCATGTGTGAATGTGTCTGCTCATATGTGTGAGTGAGCAAGAGAGAGATACAGATGCACAACCGGATGACACCAGGGATTCATTTGACATTCACTCTACAAATCTTAATGAAACAGAGACGGCCACCGAAGAGCTCCGGGGCCGTTTGATGAGCTGCTTCAATCAGACCGGGAATGTCTGTTTGCTACACAATGATTGTGCCTCTCGCTCTCTCTCTCTCTCTCTCTCTCTCTCTCTCTCTCTCTCTCTCTCTCTCTCTCTCTCTCTCTCTCTCCCTCTCCCTGCTCATGTAATGCCGAAGAAGTCTCTCCTGTTTTCTAGTTTGTGTGCACCACTGCGTCAGAGAGAGGAAAAGGAGTGAAAGCAAAAGAAGTGTAAAAAGATAGAGGGCCCGAGGGCATCAGTAGGCCCTGCCGAGGAATGATAACTGAATTCTGCAGAATTAACATGAACATCTCTCTTTCCCACACACACATACACACAAGCACACAAACACACACACACACTCAGTTGCACAGGGCTGCTCGGGCTTCAAAGACCCCCAGCGCCAGTTTGCATGCAGCCCCCCGTTGACCAGATAAAACCCAGACAAAGAGGGAGGAAAGGGGAGGGAGCGAGGACGACAAATCGGCTTCTTCTTCCTTTTTTCTCCCGGCCGTCGCTGGCACTGACAGAGAGACATGGCAGCCCAGCAGGCTGCTGTATCTCCATGGGTGTCACTTCATTTCCATGTCTTTCACTTGCTGTCCAGCGAGACACGGAGCGTATTAACCCATAACCCCCTAAACACTGACAGTTACACTGTTCAGCTTGCCCCTGCACCTTTGTGATGGTATCACAGATTTGTGACGCGCAAAACAGAAATTGTTTAAATTGTGACAGAATTGTGATGTCGTCTTAAGACAGTAGATCACAAACAGATAAAACACAAAACGTATATAGTTTACATTTGAAATAGCATTTATTTTACAACATTTAGACTAATATTTTGGAGTCCTCTGTCTCGCCCTCTGCTTCCTGCCCCCATGCAGATTTCACAGTCTCTTAACAGGATTGCCACACTCCCGGCCTGTCCTCCAGGTTGCTATGATCCCCTGGCCAGCCAGACAAAGAGGGACAGACACGCCGAACACGACACTAATCTGCTATGACACACACACACACACACACACACACACACACACACACACACACACACACACACACACACACACACACACACACACACACACACAGTCCGACGGGAGAGCCAATGTGCGAAAATTAAATAGGTGGTGGTGTGATAAGACCGCGAGACGGAGATGATGATCCCCTCTCTGGGTTCTTCCCATATTGATCACTCACTTTCTTCTGCTGGTCCAAGTTTAAAAGTGTCCAGAAACACCAGACTCCCATTCATCCGTGCTGAAGCTATTCAATATTCAACGAGCATTTAAATGAAGAAGCTGACAGACACAGACACTGAGTATCTGTTACTAAGACGTTTATACAGGATTAAAAGCTATCATAGCATAACGCACCATTGCTACATTTTGATTTAATCAGCTTATGTGGACCCTAAGTTGGATGACGCGGGGATGAAAGACGGGTGGCTGTGAAGTGTCCTTATTTAGATTGCATGTGCAGGCCTTGGCATATACACAGGGTCAATCACAGCTTTCCCAACAATCTTTATTCTGGTTTGACACTCGTTTTAAGATGGAGTTTTAAAATGAGTCCAAATCTAGTAGATGGACAAATTAAACAGTTTACAACCAAAAAACATGACTTTACTGTAGTTTTCCAGTGTAATAGATATAGAACATAGTATCAGGGACCATATGTCGCAGTGCAGCTTGCATTAGCTTTATGTTTATTTTTTAAAGGCAGCTTATTTAAGTATTTTTTTGTCTTGTTTCAGTGTTTGATTTTCAATAGCAAAATATTTCTAATATGCCACCAATGTAAATATTCAACATAATTGTTGAATCTTATGGAGCCCTACTACCCTACATTGTTTTGGGAATAGGTTGTATCTCCCGTCATTATTGTAACATAACATCATAGCCGGTGGCAACAAGCACAAAAGCACAGAAATCAGGAAAATTGGACGAAAAAAACTAAGTGCTCTGCTTCTTAAACACGCTGGCGGGAAACATCAAACAAAAAACAACAAACAGGGTGGGTTCAAGCCAAGCCCTGTTCAGAATGCACAAGTACATTTACATAATATGTATGTATATGCTTTTTATTTATTTGTCAGTTTATTGAGGATTATCATATCACGCAGCACTAATTTCCCTGCTCCTCTAAAGCGCTTTGACTTGCCTCATATTTGAATGGTGAAATATAAATAGACTGGATTTGTCAATAAAATTGAGGATAATCAGAGGTGTCAGTTGTGCCTTCAACGTAAAACACAAGCAAATTAACTGATCTTATACTTAATGTAGTTGTGTGTGTGTGTGTGTGTGTGTGTGTGTGTGTGTGTGTGTGTGTGTGTGTGTGTGTGTGTGTGTGTGTGTGTGTGTGTGTGTGTGTGTGTGTGTGTGTGTGTGTGTGTGTGTGTGTGTGTGTGTGTGTGTGTGTGTGTGTGTGTACTCTTATGTCCATAATTCCTCTGCTATTTTTTCATTTGTTGAATAATTGATGATGATATGGGCAAACAGATCAGGCAGAAGTAGTTGGAATCGGAGTGTTACACATCATAGGTGCACCTGCTATATGATTAATGAGAATGTGTTCATCTTTTACTGTTAGTTACATTTTGTGCCATTGAACAGGTTTTGTTTGGACACAAACAAAACCTCAGACTTCCACGTTGTCAGATTTCATATCGCCCGACATGCCCTTGAGCCAAACTGCACATTTTTTAACACACCAGCCAAGCAATTCATATCACCCTTACCCAGAGAGTGAGTGGCATTCAGTGTGGCGGTGGGTAGTTCTGTGTGACCTCTTACCCGCAGAGAGGTGATGGTCGACGGGTCTCGGATCCGTCCATCCTCATCCTTCAGGTTGTAGCCCTCCGGACGCTTGTCCCTCTCACTGATTTTCCACAGCTTCACTGTCTTGTCTGGGGTGGGGACATCAAACACACACACACACACACACACATACAGACACAAACTACAGTTAGATCACAGCTCAGTACAGTGAATCTCAGATGCGAGAGGCATGCGGGGGGTTGGGCATCCAATCTGGCATGTGGCTGGGCAGGAGCCAGCGAAGATGATGAATGGCGGCTCCTGTGTAGATTCTGATGCCACTGATATCAATCTACAAGTTGACTTCATTTCCCTGCTTCAATATACGCTCGCAGTAAAAAATAAATAAATAAAAGAAGCCATCTGGGCACTTTTCAATTTTGCATCATATAAACACCAGTTACATCTCATCTCTTCTGTCTGAGTGGATGGCAGCGGCAGTCATGTTATCGCTTTTTTCTCTCCTTTTCTTTTAATTTCCGCTGTGAATATTGGTGTCAGAGCAACGAGGCCATCTCCACAGGACCCTCCACCATCTGCTCCAGCCACCACAAGCACTTCTGCAGCAGCCATGCATGAAGTCCACAATCTGCAAGACGTTGCTCTGCCGGTGTGCGTCTGTGTCTGTATCTGTGTGTGTGTGTGTGTGTGTGTGTGTGTGTGTGTGTGTGTGTGTGTGTGTGTGTGTGTGTGTGTGTGTGTGTGTGTGTGTGTGTGTGTGTGTGTGTGTGTGTGCACTGCGTGCACTGCTGCCGTGGCAGCCATGCATGAACTCCCTAATCTAAAACTCCTCTGCTGGTGGCTCTTGCTCAGCCAAGCAAAACACCAATATGTTACCACAAATCGTCAAAAAGAGCTGTTCCTGTGATATTAATAACAGCTCCTTTAACATCACATCACGGTGAGATACGAGCCCAGCTTCAGTTGACATTTTCATCGACTCACAACAACACATCACTCAAATGTGAACGCACATTGGAACATCCATCCATTTGCTTTGGATGTTATTCTACCGGAGTTGCTTCGGCGTACTGACCATTGGTGGAAAGCAGGAAGTACGCCGCGTTCTGCTGAGGAAGCCATTTGATCTTGTTGATCTTTTCCTCAATTTCCAAACTCTTCAAGTAGTCGAACTCCGGCTCGTGGCTCTGGAATGTGCTGTAAACATTGTACTCCCCTCGACGCTGGGGCTGGCTCTTACTCTGTGAAACAAAGAGAAAGTAATGGTGAGGTTGATGCATCCATCTTGTCAGCCTCCTTTATCAAAGTCAGGGTCATGAGATGAGGAAAAGCAGCTTCTCCCAGCCAACTCTGCATGAAAGTAGGTCCCCAGTTCACCGCAGGGAAAACACAAATAGATAGAAAACACAAAAGTCAAAATAGCCAATCACCTCGTTGGATAAATAGAGAAAACTAGAGTACCTGACAAAATCCAGAGGCACAGGAAAAACATGCAAACCTCC
Organism: Lipophrys pholis; assembly: GCF_963383615.2. Lineage (NCBI taxonomy): Eukaryota > Metazoa > Chordata > Actinopteri > Blenniiformes > Blenniidae > Lipophrys > Lipophrys pholis. The sequence continues at coordinate 20,928,298 of NC_137629.1, forward strand.
CCTCAAATTCACACCGGGTTCATCTCAGGTTGGGACCTCACTTCACTGGATTGAAATATAAAGTCTACTGCTGTGATCTACTGGCAAAGCTGTGTAAATACTTTTGCCTTCCAAAAGGGAATAATGTTGTGTTTTCCAGGTCACAGGTTGTGATTTAGCTCATGTTTGAGGTTGGAGTTTGCGGCGATGCTGAGCAGAGTTGAGAAGAAATTAGATGTATTCATAATATTCTGTCCGCCCCATAGAAGTAAATGATGTGGGCAAACTATTAGAAACTCAAGGCAAAAACTTAAATTTCTATCTTTGTAAAGGGTTGGTATGAGACCACGCTGGATGAGACAAGTACAGCTAATAATGTGGACGGTGAACATATGTACGATTCCCCCCTGTGGTTTTCACTTTACAAACTTAATTAGAAAGACAAATGCTTCACTTACAGCTTGTTGCAGACATTAATGGTCCTTTGCACTTTAATGATTCTCTGGAATTTGATATATTCATGTCCAAATACATAAACACTACACCAAATGGAAATCCTAACAATAATGGATATACGCTATTATGTTGTCATTGCAACAGAAAAGTAATTACAATCACTGCTTTGCATAACCTAATAGAGCTTCTAATGGCTGTAGTCACATGCATTGAGTGCATGGCACATTTGTAATTAGTATTAACTTATAAGATCAAATTTATATCAAAACTCAATGGATTTGACCTTGGTAACAAAAATGTTTGGCATTCACAGAATTTTTAAACTCGAGCCTTAAAGTTTGCAGTTTTTAAGTACCAAGGTGTAGTATTGAATAACTTTGTGTATTTCAAACTAACTAATCGATCATAACACAGTCTTTAATAAACTGTATTATTATTAATGGTTAGCCATCTAACATCACCACTTCCACTCATGCAACCAAATAAAGAACCGCTGCTTTGTGGTTAAAGCACCTGAGCTTCGTCACACTTTTCCTACATGGTCTCTCTGATATCTTGTTGTATGTTAATTACAGTTTTTGGGGTGACAAATTGGGCAAACAGTTTGTGTTTGTGATTAAGGTGCCATTGATCCTCACAGTAGTGGATTTTCATGTATGCAACACAAAGGTATTGTCACCATGAAATAAGAATATATGTTTCATTTGTTGATTTTATTTGAGCTGATGGTCAAACAAACATTACACTTTAGAATAGATGGCAGGAAAATCTAACCGAAGAACTCCGGGTAACAGTGCTATATAAATGTATAGAGAAACCTGGAAACAAGTTAGGACTTTACACTTGCAGTTCGCTCATTCTGATGTTGATATACTTCTTACTTGTTCTGACGCCATAAAGCAAGTCAGAGTTTGCACTTTTGGTTATATTTATATGCTCTTGCAAACATTTTTTACAAAGACTTTCCATCTATATCATTTAATAAAAAGGAAACCATTTCTAGATCACTTTAGGGATCACTGTAAATCTTACATGTTAAGTTCTTTTCAGGTAGCAGTCATTTTTCAAGTCCCCCATTAGCAAACAATCAGTTGTTATTGTTCCAGGGCTGTCAAATCCTTTCCGCAGAAGAGCAGCATAATTAGTGTTGCATTGTTGGCATTTCCTACCTCCTGCTCCCTCTGGAAGACAACCACTCTGCCTCCTTTATCCCCGGTGGCCAACAGCTCCCCCGATGAGTTAAACTCCACCGTTGAGATAATGTCAGCTGCAACACAGGAAACAGAGAGAGGGAGAGAAAATGTCAGCGTGGACCTGAACAAACCTGTCAACAGCTCCGACGGGCGAGAAGAAAGACCTTTCAGTGAGATCTGGGAGAGTGGCTTCTTCAAAGAAAAAAACTGGTTGTGGGGAAGCCAGGGCTTATCTTAAGAAATATAGCCGAGTCCACTGGAATATAGAAACCATTCCATGATAATTCAGCCTCTTGTCTGACCAATGGAAACCAATCTGTGTCACTTAATTGCACTTCTGCTTTTTTTTTTCCAGGACGCTGCAGAGACACTAATAATGCCATTCATCTCCTCACTCCTGAGTGGGACCTCATGCTGTTTTGAGGCTCTCGTTCGCTCTCACAAATCGCACCCACAAACCTTTCAATCACTCTCTTATTGCCGCTACATGTCCATGCAGGTGTAGCACACTTAAAAGAATCAGCCGGGGCAGAGCAACAGGATTAAAAAAAAACAAAAAAAACATAACTGTGAATAAAATATCACAAATGAATTTAATGTCCATATTTATACTTTCTGGGTGACCCTGGAACGCTCCAGTTTTACAATGTAAATAAGAGACACCTACCCTTAAGGTAGCTTCTCCTCTCCTCCTCAAAAGCATACATCTGCCTGCTTTTAGGAGAGGCTAATGGTGGCGGTAATTATTACACAGCCCCTGGCTACAGGAGGCCGAGTCTGTCTGTCAGTCACACACATCCACACACACATACACAGTAGAAGCCATCCCTCTGTTTAACAGTGACAATAATGTTAAACAGAGAGGGAGTGGAAGAGAGGGAGTGCGTTGTTTTGTACCCCCCACGCCCTCTGTGGACCTGCTACTGGCGGAGCTCTGAACAGGAGAGGGGGATGTTGCTATGGAGACCGTTTCCATCTCTAGCAGCAGTCAAAGTGTATGTGTGTATGTGTGTGTGTGTGTGTGTGTAAGTGTGTGTAAGTGTGTGCCAATAGCTCTCAGACTTACTTGCTGATGCTAGCTGTAATTCAGCAGACAGAGGGAGTGCTGCAATAGAGTGAAAACCTGCTACTGCATCTGGGGGAGTGAGTACAGCTCAGCGCAGCACACAACTTCAGACAATAGAGAATTCCGGCAGCGCTGCGCACGGAGCCGCCGTGCACAGTCGAAATGACGAAGCATCACTTCGTCCTATGCGTGTGTTTGTTTGTGTGTGTTCTCGTGTGCGTGTATTTCCTTCCCTTTTTCAATTAGTTAGAGGAGAGAAAGTCACATTCACAGATGAGACCAGAGGGATTCCTGTCGCCGTGGACTGATAATGACATGAGGTGGGGGCCATTGCTAATCATATCTGAATGGTGAGACTAATAATCTATCAAAGACAAGACAAAGTCTGACCTAATTACAGCCCGAGAGAATCCCCGGCACATAACGTACCTTACACAAACACTTCATGTACGTATGCACATAGAGCTTACACATGCACAAAGAGATGTGGCGCAACCCCCTCCAGCACACTCTTCTTTGCACACACAATAGTTCCTTCTCCAACACCATCAGGCCAAAGCCATTGGTGTGAATCGAGTAGAATCGGCTTAGCAGTCAGCATTCTTGACTCAAAGCCATTTTCTGTCTTTCTGTCCTCCCTTCTTCCAAGTACTCAGCTCCCTTGCTGCTCCCTTCATCATCTAAACATTAAGTCACCGAGGGGAAGCAGTAATTGACGGATGCCATTAACAGTTTTACACATGAATACATCTGTCAATCATCTCACTGATTGATCAGCCACAGCGAGCCAGCAAAGTTGAAATCCATAGTAATGTGATGGAATGCTCATAAAAATTAGTTTTCTTTCCACATGCAAATGAATCCAGCCCGGACAAGACAATCACAGCCTCACTCACTCAGATAATAGTTTTTAAATTGTAGCAATTTCTTCAAATGAAATTTCATGATAAAGAATCACATGGATTGGTAACAGAGTTGCAGGTGGGCGGAGATTCTTCAATAATTTCCATTGCATCAGATGAAATTTTCATTACAACAGCTTCAGCAGGGTCATGTTGGACATGAATTAGGCACAGGCCAGAGATTCAGTTGCTCAAATGTGTACTTAGACACACACACACACACACACACACACACACACACACACACACACACACACACACACACACACACACACACACACACACACACACACACACACACACACACACAGCTTCATCAGCAGACCATAACCAGATGAAGCCCATAAATCCCATGGCCAGCCAGGTCTGACAAAGGCAGGTCAGCGCTTCTTGACGCATCAGAGGGATGCTTGCCATCACACACATCCATCACCAGTAATAACATGGACAAGCCTGTTGGCCCGCTGCTGTGATGTGTGTGTGTACAACTGAATTAAAACAGGCACTGCACAACCCCTATCTGATTCCATCCACCAAACTGATCTTCAATAACCCCCCTTCAGCACTGCAATATAGAAGTGCCAGGCGAACCAATTGGATGGAAACACAGATATGCATTGATTCTGGAATGAAACTCGTGTAGCCAGAAACACATTGAGCAGCAGGAAGGAAGCGAGGATATTGGATGTATTTATAGACACCGGAGCATGACATGCTAACACATTACAGAAAAGAACCATTAAAAGCAGCGGTAGTGGAGTGACAAAGTCTGGGGAGCGACGTCTGCTGCTCTGAATAGCCTAATAAAAGATTGTACAGAGACACGCCGGAACAGACGCAAAGACCAAAATAGGAGCACCCTGGCTAACCTCTCGACAACACATAATCCTGTCAGGGGTGGAAAAAAACCCAAACCCAAACACACTCAAGCTTGATCTGGTGGCACATCGGAGTTGTGTAAGACACAGACCTTAAAATGTTCTGACTGAATGGAAAGCGAGTTGCATAAGTAGTGTGCAGTAATTCCAGGTAAAAGGAGGGACGTGAGCAACATGGTGTCGTGCAAATGCTTTGTTAGCATTAGACGTAGAGTGGGGAGGATTATAGCACTTGTGCTGAGCTGCCTGCGTCAAAGGATCACGCCAGCAGATAATTCAAGCTGGTTCCTCGCGTTGGCTTTCTCCTGTCAATCTGGCTCCTTCTATGATAATCACCCAAATGTATCTGTGCCTTTCTATTCTTCTCCCAACACACGCAAGCCTCACCAACTCCATACGTAAACGCACAAACGCCATTTTTTTTTTGTGCTGAATAAGCAGCTGATAACGACTTCATCTTACACACGCGACAATGGAGATCAATCAAAGTTTTGAATAAACCCTGTTCCCTACTGGTCTGGTACCCAGCCATATGATTAAAGGGTTTATTAGGCTTTATTAGCTGCACACAAAGCAACAGAGCACAATGCAGCTCTCTTCATCTGAAGAGCATGGCTCTTTGTAAGATCTGGAGTGAACAAGCTAATTAACCTGGTTTCTCCAAGATCAGCCCCTTGAGACTGAGACGGTGTGTGTGTGTACGTGCGCGTTTCTTTTTTGTATGTGCACGTTCGCATACTCTCCTGCGCATGTATCTTCGTCTGTGTGATTTTGTGCAAACCCACACTCCGGGGAGCTGAGGGTGAAATGGGCGAGACGCGTTGCTGCTTCACTTCTCACACTTCATTAACACTTCGCCGTGGCACACATCTGACTACAGACACAACACAGGACGGGACAAAGTAGAAAGAGAGGTGAGTTGGTGGGTAGAGCAAAATCAGCATTCAGCCTCAACATGCCGCGAGCTGAACACCAAGAGGAATCATTTCCAAAGCTTGTTATTTGGTATTCTTTTAGAAATTGAAAATACAAGGGGGTGGGGGATGGTGAGGAAGCGTAGGACGCGTAGAATTATAATCCACCTCCAAAACAAAAGCTGACACACTCCGCTCCGTCTGTCTGTCTGCTGCTTTGGTGCACTCCCTTTCATCTTCTTGTTTTCGACGCTGAAGTGAATCAAAGATTGTTCAGCTGCTGCACACACCGAAATCCTGTACTTGCAGTGACCTTATCACCGAAACATGGAGGATTTCGAGTGATGCGTCTTTCTCGACAGGACACACGAATTAACTATCAAAACTTACAAATGTACCCCATTACTGAGTCCGGAAAGGTCAAACAGTGCTTAGCCTTAAGGCTAGCTGGTCCCCGAATGACTAGCATGCCGAGCCTCTATCACCGCCTCAGCTCGTCTGCTGACCAGGGAGCCATATCACGGCTGAGAAATAGGACATTTTTTCCAATCATCCTACAGTAGCAAACACCACGGGTATTCTTTAATAAATTCTCATTAAATTTTCATGGTGCCGCAGACTTAATAAGAAGCTAATCAAGGGATGAAAGCAGCTGCTGAAGAAGGAGTGTGACTCGCCCCAACTTCACAGCTTGCCATTAAGCTCCCACTACCCCCAAATACACACACACACACACACACACACACACACACACACACACACACACACACACACACACACACACACACACACACACACACACACACTACATCTTTCTTGCACTACGAGGCGAGGCGAGGCAAGGCAAGGCGAAGCAGGGCGGGGCTCTGTGTTTTGAGTGTTTCGTAGTGAATAATGGATGGGACCTGAGGGTATGGTAGGCTAAGTCTTTTTATGCCGGGGTCCTAAAGTGTGGCCCCAGGCCGTTTGCCTTGGCACAGGCAATGGGGCTTGGCCCGACTCTCATCAACCGCAGCAATAAAGGCTCTGCGCTCTCTTGTTACGGGGCTGCATCAGTATTCAGCAGGGCTGGAGAGGTCACATCACACACAAGCTTGTACTCGCTTCAGACAGTCGTATAACAGCCAAGCACAGAGCTCAGGATAGACGGTGGAGAAGAAAGGGTCGAGGAGAGGAGGAAGGGATTACATGTCCTACCAACAGATCTTTAGGTCATTGTTCCGGTGACTAAATTGTGAAAGACCAGAAATCAATACCAAAGCAGACGTTAGGTTAGGTCCTGCCTCACAGCAAGGGAGCTATTTACATTTTTAAAGCCAGTGTGCTGCTATTTGACAGTTCCATCCATTATGGAAACATCCAAGGTGGTGATTATGAAAAGATACTGAGACCAAGGAGCATAACAGTTCACTGACTCAACACACATACATAGAGCAACAGTGAGGCACAAATCATGTGTGCCATCATCATTAGTAATGTGTCATCTCCAGGCGGCTGCTCAATGCAAATCAGAATGCAAAGCAATTTACTTCCTTCGAGATGATGATAATGTCTCTGGAAAGTTTACATTGAAGTGGATTTGATAACTTATAGCAGGTCAAGGGTGACCAGAACACATTAGTGCACAGAGTCAATGTAACCTCACGTAGAGCCATTGAGGCATGGGATTGGTGCGAAGCAAAGGTCAGGCCAAGTGACATCATGAAAATGTGACATCATTAAAGTGTCCTGCTGTTGTGGGCAAGCACGGCCTGAGGGAAATCCCAACCAGCTCGTTGCCCCTCACCAAGGACCCCTGTGTGAATGTGTGAGTGTGTGTGTGTGGTCTGAACAGACTGGGCCTGATGGAACATGTGCACTTTGGTAAATTTATGAGGACGGGTGATGGACCCCAACACTGGTCTGAATGATCTTTGGCTTCAGACTGACTGCACGGTACTTATGAGACAAGGACGTAGAGAGTGAAAAGACGCACGTTCATGATATATGAGGTGTGACGATCACCCGTAAATTACACCCATAAAACACAACAAAAGTAGACATCTGAAAAGCACAGATGGGCCTCGGACTAGACAGTCCTTTTGCTTCAAGGAGACGCATTTCACAATGTGTGTGACTCTCAACCACCTTCTCCTGATCTAATGAATGAGACATGGTGAAGGAGAGAAGACAGGGAGAAGAGAAAATCCGCTCCTGTTTATTCATCTCAGTGCTCCCATCAAACAAAGATATCCATCACACCCACTACCTCCCCCACTTCGCTTCCTCTTGCTGTGAACCAGCGCCTGTGTGTTTAACATTGACAGGGAATCATCGACGTGCTGGAGCTGAGAAAATGATGGCTGCCTTCAGCATGTGAACGGAAAAAAATCTGCGAGGAGCAGAAAAGCTGCTTCTTCCCAGCCTTGACTTTGTCTCTCCTCCAGCCTGCGGTGGCATCTGTAACATGAGCCCATGGCAACTAGAAGAAGCTGTGACCCACCCTGCAGCCACACACACCCTCCAACAACCTCCATCCTTCCATGGCGTACTATGCACATCATTTACATGAATATGCTGTTTTCTCACTCAATTTAGTCCTCCATCATATTTCAAAATGAAAATGTGTTTCTATGTTGGTTCTCTCTGAACCGTATGGTAAGTGGGTGGGATATGTGCCTGGCGTGAAAGAATAAAAAGCCTTCCCCATCTTGCTGAGTGTATTTATACAACAAACGTGCCTGCAAATAAATAATAAATAAATGCTCAAGCTGAACAATACCAATCTGCCCAGTACCTGATAACATTTGATTGTGAAGCACATAGAAATTCAGAAACAGATGACTGGCATCCAGTCAGGGAGATGTTGAGCGGAAAATGTGTCAATTTCGATAATCAGAGGCAAATCATTTCATTTCATAACTACATGATTGCATGAGCCTGTACAAAATGTGTGTTTTGTTTCAACTGCAGCACTGAAAAGCTCAGTAGCTCATGGTTCACTTATCTCACTCATTCCAGTGCAGCAGTTAATGTCCATAAGCAATCTGCATAATTACTTAATGGGGACCTATGTGGTAACGAGGTAGATGATCGATTCTGACTGTATTATTTTAGAGTGATTGGTGATGTGAGGAGCTGGTGGAAGCCAGGTGGAGCTAATTGGTGGAACATAAGGGAATAATTGTGCATCAAATAGTTAACAGGTTGATAATCAAAAGACCAAAGTGTGGTTGAAGTAAGGAGGAAACACGTGCATGGAGCTTGAGGGGGAAAAAAAGCTATTGTTCAGAGCTTGGTTATGAGCATGAATCGCTAGAAAATGTGTGTGTGTGTAAGAGAGAGAGAGAGAGAGAGAGAGAGAGAGAGGGAGAGAGAGAGAGAGGGAGAGGGAGAGGGAGAGGGAGAGGGAGAGAGAGGAAGAGGGAGAGGGAGCGAGAGAGGGAGAGGGAGAGGGAGAGGGAGAGAGAGAGGGAGAGGGAGAGATCTATATTTCATTGTGCTGCCTCCTGGAATTAGGCCATATTTTTAATTATTTATTTATGGAAGTATGCACACAAAATGGAGAAAGAAAATACATTTCATTACATTTTCATCTCTCATTAACGGCTTCTCATGTTCTGTATGGACTCAACTATAAAAGCTGCTGTACAGGAGACCTGCCTCCCCTGTTGCATGTAGTCCAAACGGATTAAAGCCCTGAATCACCTCACCCATCAGAATGGTCATTCTAAAACAGCTATGACAGGAAACCACCCCATCATGTCCACTTACAGACAACACGTATTTTAATAGGAAATGGCCATAATGTTCCTTTTAATATTCCCGTGACAGCTTCTGGGGTATTTAATTTGATTAAATGTACTTTAAATGACCCTGTCACATCATTATACACCAAGATGGAGTTTTATAAATCCAAATAGGCCATTCCAGGTAAATTGTGACATTTTTATGTGATACTTCATAGATAGAGAGATATTTGTGCTGTGATATGAGCATCCCCTCTGGCTACAGCCTCGGGTTATTTGCAGTGCAGAAATCTAATATATTTCTTCTCCTCTCATGTCATCATACCTTCGGTTGCATAGTTGTGGTCTCGAAGGAAGCTGTTGTTAATTTTCCGGGTGTCACTCTCCTCCTCCATTGATAAATCGGCTGGTTCGGGATCCTGAAAGCGGCAGTCTTGCTCCCATCATGCCCGGTACCGTCAGCAGGCGGGCGGTGGGACCAGCGGGGGGGCTGTCATGGCTCCAGATCTCCGGTGTAATCAACACAATCCCTGATCAAATACCTGTGATGACGACGGCGATGTACTGGCAGATCCCGTCCACACCTCAGCGCGTCCAACAAGCACTCGCCGCGCGCGACGCAGTGACAGCGTCGATTCCGACAGGAATGGACTGATTATTACAGCGCGCGCACACAAGTCACACAGTCACTTGTATATTCCATTAAAAAAAAAAAAGAAGAAGAAGAAAATGCAATGCATGCACAGAATCACCCGCTGGTCAAAAATCAGCGTCTTATTGGAGGTTGAACCCGAAGCAGCTCTGTAAATCTCCTGGAGGATTTGAGTTTCGGATAGATTCCCTCCCCTCCCAGAGCCAGTGGCGGGGCGGGATTATGCGTCAACAAGCTTGCTCCGATCACCTCGGCATTCCCATGTCAGAACTCTCGCGCCTTCTCAGTTTCCAGCATCACAGTGGAAGCATCACCTCTCATCCATCCGGAGGCTGCGACCCTGCCCGCTCAGCTGACTCACTGTGCCGGATAGCGCAGATCAGATCCGTCCTGTTGACCCCCCCACCACCACCATCAGCACCACTGCTGCTGCGCTTCAGCAGAGCAGCGCCCCTCCCTGCTGCCTGGCGGCTGGCTCTTTAAAAAAAAAAAGAAAAACACCACCACCTCCAGAGAAAGACCTGAAAACCTGTTCACACCGCGCCCGGTGACCACCAGCCACGTTCGTGCCTGTAAAGCCGACAGATGCCTTATGGTCTGGTCGCAGGTCGCCTCTTAAGCGCGGTAGATCCTGCACCACCATCCCTCCATTCTGCTGCAGAGACATCTAGATGTTTGGAACCGATGTTAAAGGCGGGATTACACTAGGAATGTGTGTAGTGGTTCGCACCCTCACCTCACTGTAACTCTTGTTTGAGTCCATGGAGGCGGAATTTCCATGTTCTAGCTGTGCATGATTCGATTTTTCTGCAGGTACTTCTGTTCCCTCCCAAAGATAAAAAAAAAAAACAACAACCCCAAAACAAAACAAGAGGTCAACCGGTGACTCTTAGTTATAGGTGTGAAGGTGAGTGGATGTGATCGCCTGTGTTTTCCCTGTGATGAACTGGTGACCTGTATCCTGCCTTCACACAGAGACAGCTGAGACAGGCTGCAATGCCACATGGCATTAAGTTGGCAGTGGTTATACTTGTCGATAAGAGAAAAGCTTTACAATACAAAGTTACTGAACGTCTTTGTTCAAAATTAAATTGCATCCAAATTTATAACTGCTGGTTTTCTTCAAACACAATAGTCACACCAGTCACAAACACAGAATCAAGTCAGAATCAAGCAGGCTGGTTTCTTTGCTTCCCTCTGTGCATTTAAACCATAATAGCAGCTATTCATATCAGGGAAAGAAAAAAAAAAGACAAGACAGGCTTTATGAGATAAGGAAGCACATGATATTGCACATTTGTATCCACACACTTGGCACAAAGTGTCATGTTGCGGCCTAAAGGAACTAGGGCAGAGCTCAGGACAAAGGAGAGAGATCAAGACCGTGGCAGCAATAGGTAATGAGCTCTAGAGAGAAGAGAGTACCGTGAGGGTCAGAAGAAGATGAAATTTAAGAAAAAAAGAAAAGAAGCCCAGACGCTGATTAATTAGATTAGCGCAGCAGCCGTCTGCGCCTCTTTCGGAAAAATAAATCAAATTTCCATGCTGAGTTTAATAACATCTACTTCTGGTCAAACCATAATCTTTAATGAATGTGTGTGTGTGTGTGTGTGTGTGTGTGTGTCTGAACTGCATCAGTGTGCATTGCATCTCTGCCCCTTATCGACTCACTTTACTCTAAATCTCTCCGGTTCCCACAAAGGGACTGAGTATCTTCCCCACACGAGCCTCAGCACACAGAGCAGCAGTGGCAATAAAGAGATTGTGGAGCCCCCTCTCCTAAATGCATTAGCTCTCTAATCCATGCGACCATTTGCACATCCAATCCTCAGCGCCTCTCCTAATGGGGATCTGACTGTGAGGAAGGTGGGAAGCTCATGGCAAAAAACAGGGCCTTCCTGCTCATGCTATTTTACACCCCATCACCCTCCAACCTCCATCTCTGATGGAATACATTACGTGGCGTTATCCATGCAGGGGGATAATGAAGGCCACTGGAGCGTCAGCGAGAACCTCCAAATTCACATGTTTCTATATTTACAGTCCTCTGCTCCTCTAATGAAATCTGCAGAGAGATGCAGCCATCCTTGACCCTCTTAGATCTAACCGAGTGGTCAATGGCATTTCCCATCTCTATCAATATTTAAACAGGAATCCAGGAGGACAAAAGGAAGACACACTGCTCCTCTTCCACAAAGACTTGGGCTAAGTTACAGCTGAGCAGACCGAATTAAAATGAGATGGAATCAGGAAAACAATGGGTTTAGTGAAATAAAGCTGCATGGATGAGAGGCTTAGCTTTGTCAGATTTTGTTGGGAGGTGAGGGGGAAATTACGAGGCAGACACATACAAATGAAGGGCAGCGCTGACAGTTAAAGGCACACAGATATTTGACTGTATAATGAAGGAATAAGTGAAGAAGGCTGCTTGGAGCCAGAGTCGGGGATCAATGCTGCCACTCTAATATCATTCTCCAACCCCCCCCCCCAAAAATGCCTCGATCCCAATCCCTGTGCATGTTTGCCCTAACCCAGATTTCAAATTCACCCTCCCGGTGCCCCTTCATGATGTGATCTGACACGATTTGACGAGTGATCACAGGTCGATATGTACTTTCAGAGGCACACCTGAAAAGACCTGAAGCTCCTGCGCCCCACGGCTCATTTGATATTGCCCTCCGCCTCTGAACCTCCAGCTACGCGTTCTCCGCCGCTACCTCAGTTCTCTCGCTCATTACACCCCATCTCCCAGTCCGCTGGGTGAGGGACCAGTGACAGCGCATCTACAGCCCAGCTGCTGTGTGTCTGACTTGCGAGGAAATGCTCGGGGGGCCACCAGAATTGGAAGAGCGTGTCCTCAATTCTCCTCAATCGTATGGACAAAGTGGGTTAAATTAGGCACTAGCAGCACCAAACATAGGGACACAATCACATGGCAATGATATTTTAGTCAAGCCCAATTGCTTTCCTTGATGTGTGGTAATTGCTTGACCTGGGGATGCCGGTATAGGGCCACAGACAGCAAAGATGCCGCCTGCATACCAAGTAACGTACATGCTTGTGGTTGTGCACGCCCTTTCACGTGGAGTATAGATATTTTTCTGCATGGCAACGGCGCAGCACAGTTACAATTCCATACCTTCACTGCAATTACCTCATATCTGAAGAGTGCAGTCAATAGCATATTGATCACTGCATAAAGTCTGATTTAAATAAGCTATGATATTGAGTGTTTTCATCCAGTTAATCCAAGAAGTATGTGGTTATGGCAAAGTAAATCCAAAATCTATATGAGCGCCACATAATTAATCATTCTTTGTGCTCAATACACACAGAAAATGGAACAATTTTATACCAAAAATCTAATTAAGTGATTCTATACAATTCTATGATAAAACTGATTTTGATGTCACGTTGGTAATATGTAATATTTCTTTGTTGCTTACATCTGCCTCTTAATGTAGACATTTTACACACAAGTAAAATTCACACCACATGTGTGTAGGCCAGCAAAAGAAAGTTCCGTTCTTATTATACTGCCAGTGTTATTAATGAATAGAAAAACCCTTAAAGGAAAATCATTTGGATAGTCTGACAAATGAAGAATCTGTCACATTGATGATTATGAGCACGCCAAGACTCCACGGTCACGCTTGTGGCTCTATGAAGCGGAACTCAAGGGTAATGGTGCTTTGAACTCACAACCATGTTGTTGAAAGTCATATTGAAATCAGGTTCACCATTTTTTGGGGGGCATGTTAGCGTGACACTGGTAAATTCATGGCGCAGGGTGGGAAATCTCATCAGTTTTGTAAGGTTGTGATTCATAAATCAAACCACCAAACTGATTTTGAACTAAATTGCATGGCTTTGCCTGCTCTGTAGGTGGTCGGAAAATTGAGAATTGCATATTTTAAAGAAAACAATATCAAGAAACTGCTTAATGCTTTTTCCAAAATCCCGTTTAAAGGTTTCTGCTTATGTACGTGAGTGAACCAGCAGTTTGGCTTTACTTGACAAATCATAGACCATGGGGGAGGGTCTGCAGCCAAGGTTAGAGCCAAACTGGGGTGGCTTATATATAAAAAAGAAAAAAAAAAGGTTGGGAATCACTCATTCAGTGATAAAATGGTGTATCCCCATTAAAGGATGTTGAGGTATTGAGTCACAAACTCAAATGTCCTTCCAGCAGCAGTCTCAGCGTCGAGGTATCACCCACAGTATATAAGAGCATTCCCCTGTGTCCCATGACAATCTGTACAAATACTTCACTGCAATTCACCAGGTAGTCATCAAGACATGATAATAAAATAGGCTTCACCCTCTGGGGCCCATAAATAAGCTCAAAATGTCTCTGCAATCCATTCAGCAGCTATTGAGATATACCTCAGTCTTTGCCAAGTGATGAGCTAATGGACCAACACCGACCACCCCCACCTGCGAGTGTGGCTGAAAATCCAATATTGCCATAATTGCTAATTGATTTAGAGTATTACCCACAATGGATGGATACAGCCATATTTTTAAAACAAAGAGCGGTGACATGGTAACGGGACCTGGAAAAATGATTGAGGAATCAATGTGGCCGTAAGTTATATCATCAAGGCTACAAACTTTATCAGAGGTGTTTACTCCCCCCACCACCATCACACACACACACACACACACACACACACACACACACACACACACACACACACACACACACACACACACACACACACACACACACACACACACACACACACACACACACACACACACACACACGCACACACACAACAATCTAGTATTACACAACAGTAAGAAAACAGTTCTAGGTTTCAGCGTATTCTTGTTCACCTCTTTTCAAGGTTGTATTAAAAATTGCTCAAAGTTAAACTTAAAACTTTCCTCATGCAAATAAGAGCATGGGAATATATAGACCTTTGACCTCATTCCTGGATGAAGAGAGAAGCTGCTTTATAAGATACATAAGATAAAGCCTGTGTAGAGTCTGGGCTGATTTGATATGACATCTCTCAGTGAGACCAGCTGTATCAAAGTGCACCAGCTGAGCTATGAAGTCGTTATGGTCATAATTCTGACTGCTTTTCTACTGGCTTCAGATCCTCTTCATGTTATCAAACAAAATCAGGATTATAATCAGTAGCATAGCATTCTCTCTGCAAACATTCATTGCCTTCCATTAGCTATGCAACCCACCCTGGCATTAAGAGCAGCTAAACACATGAGGGGTAATAGGATTGCCCCGGCAGTCCATCTGTCAGGAGACTGAGCAGCAGCAAACCACAGGGAAGCAGCACCCTGGCCTGGATGCACCTTCTCACTCTGCCTTGTCTTTGCACTTTTCTCTGGAGATATTTGTGCTCCGTATTAAAACTCAACCTCTGTGAAAGTAAAACACAGCCACTTGAGTGTGTAAATGCCATAAGTAGTAAGTAAAATGCTTGAAATTACACACTCTACTGAGAGTGTGCAACCTTCTGGCTTTAAATATTGTAAAACGCAGCTACTGCTCTGCTAATAGACTACAGATGGAGATACATGGCAGTAGCTGGTGAATGAATGGAGCATGAGACCGGGTGGGGGAGGGATGCAGAGGAGAAAGGAGGGCCTGGGAGAGGAAGAAGAGAAAGATAAAAAGATGGATGTATAGTTTTGGTAGAGGGTATTAAATCAAGCCTAGAGGCTGTCCCTAAATCAGCAGGCTTTACTCTGGGTGTCATTCCAATTACATCAGGATGAGACTAATGCTCCATTGCTCTGAGACTTCGGACCAGCAGGATTGGATTTTGTGCCCCCACCCCGACTCTCCTTTCCCCTCCCCCAACTTCCCCCCTCTCTGCTTCCCTTGATAATAAATTAATTGAAAAGAATGCATGTACAATGATTAGCACAGGACGGCGCATTTTAGATGAAAATTAATCAAGTGAAATAATTTGGTTTGTAGCAGCAGCACAGCTATTTCGTATCCACACCTTGAGGATAGACAAATGCCCGATATGAGCCATATGCATGAACATGAAAAAGTACAATATCATAAAACACACATTTGTAAGCATTTCAGTTGCATTGCAAATGTTACAAGAAATAAAAACACTGGCCTAAAGGTGGAGCAGCATGTGCACGGTGCAGGTTTAGATTTGTTTTGTGAACATGGAGTCTCATCTTGCTGGGAGGAAATGATGCCACTTAACAGAAAATCATTGCATTGTACCTCTCTGGTTGCTAGGAAACTGCAATTGAACTGGCATTGCAATGCAGCACAACAGCTGTCCGTGTAATTGGACAATTAAGATCTTAAAATGTCATTATTTTAGTCATATTCATCTCAATAAAGGTTCAAGCATGTCCCAACACATTTTCTACCAGTTGGGTTAATGGGACAAACGTGTGGAGTTCATGCTGGACTAAAACTGGAATTCATTAGTGAAATGATCGGCGGCGCGTTAAGGGGGAAGGATGGAGAAACCGTCCGCCCTAAAACGTAATCATGAGGCACAGGGAAACAGGGTACTGTCTGTGCTTGCTTGGAGAGCTTGGACGAACACTGCGTATCATTAAGTACGCTATATTTATCCTACAGCACTTTCCTCTCGGCGGACAGATGAAAGACCGGCCAGTAGAAAGTAGGTTAAGCAGGTTAGTGAGCGAACTACAAAGCCACCTCCCCTACAGGACCCATGCACGGCTTATCTTCAGGACCGTGGACAGCTCTCTGCATGCAGAGCAGACAAGGAGGTGGATAGTGGTTTATGAAAACGATAAGGAAAGAAAAAATATACCATACAATTCTAATTTACAAGAGGTGCTTTCTAATTTCTTGCATTGTTAGATTGTAAATGTATCAGAAAATCCATTGCGGCATATCGAGGTGAATCAGGTGTGACCTCATGGATTTGTTTTTTCATTATATGAAACAACAAGTTTACTCTAACTGCGCATCATCCTATGCACTATTTATACAACCTGTCAGCTAACCATTATGTCTTTTGAGTATTTTGAAAAATATACCAAGTTGATGTCTTTATTTAACAAAACAAGTACACAATCCACACATCTGGGAAGTTTCGTCTCTTAAAACTATTATTGAAAAGACTTTATAGATAGTTCATAAGTCACCTCACACACATAAACTATAGTAATAAACAACAAGTGCAAAGCACAAAGGTCCTCCTTTGTACTGGCCATCTTCAGGTAGCCAACAGTGTATGGAATATCTATTCAACAAGAGAGTCGTGAATAAGAACAGCAGCAGTGTGGAAAAAGCCTGACCCCATATCTGAACACGATCCCCTCCCCTCTCGCTGGTGCTGCTTGCCAGAGAGGGTCCCCTGCAGCCATTCAGTCATGTTTCAACCAGCCCCATGTGACAAAGGAGCATGTTCTCTGTGCACCTCGGCTCAAGAGCTCCACACACGCACACACACACACACACACACACACACACACACACACACACACACACACACACACACACACACACACACACTCATTGCCATTGACAAAAAAACCTCCACACATTTCATTATTACAATAGTCCACACACGCACTCTGTCAACAAGAAAGACAAACACATGCAAGCGTGTCACACTTAGAGGCTGTAATCTCCAGGAAAATCCCATTTGGCAGAGCAGCTGCCAGCGTGGATCACAGATAGTCTGTAGTTGTGGTGCCCACAGGGTGGCAAGCTGTCCATCCACACTCCTCCTGCAAACGCACACACACACACACACACACACACACACACACACACACACACACACACACACACACACACACACACACACACACACACACACACACACACACACACGCATAGTCGAGCTTAAGGTGGGATCAGCCTCTACTGCTGCGATGATAAATTCTTTGCCACTTCCACCACTTTAATAGAAACATGTCAATAAGCTCAACCAGCCA
Organism: Lipophrys pholis; assembly: GCF_963383615.2. NCBI lineage: Eukaryota > Metazoa > Chordata > Actinopteri > Blenniiformes > Blenniidae > Lipophrys > Lipophrys pholis. Next base: position 20,945,989 of record NC_137629.1, read on the forward strand.
GTTTCTCACTTGGACAGGGCTTAATTTTTAAAGCTCAATTCATTGATCCGGTGTGAGGCCTTCTCTGTTGCAAACTAGCCCCGGGGATTTGCCATTTTGATGTAGGAGGGTGTGCGTGTGGGGACTAGCTGGCAAAAGTGATCTGTCCATCTGTCTGTGTATCATCCTGGCTGTCTGTCAAAAACACTTTCTACTGTTGATATGAAAATAACCCTGGTATTGAAAGGAAAAAATGCATTGAAAACAATACATTTAATCTTTTCTTATAAAATCTGTCTATCTATCTATCTATCTATCTATCTATCTATCTATCTATCTATCTATCTATCTATCTATCTATCTATCTATCTATCTATCTATCTATCTATCTATCTATCTATCTATCTATCTATCTATCTATCTATCTATCAATCTATCTATCTATCTATCTATCTATCTATCTATCTATCTATCTATCTATCTATCTATCTATCTATCTATCTATCTATCTATCTATCTGCATGCACACATACAGAAGCACAACTAAAGAAAGCATGCCATCATACAGGCTCCTGGGCCTGGGGCGACATCAGGAAAGGAGATAATCTTAGAGCACCACCGTCTGGCAAAAATAAAGATTACATGCTAAAATCTGAGAAATAAGTACAGCACTTTGGTGTTGAGTTATATAAGTGTGCTGCTGTCATAAATCACATGTAGGGACAAAGTTTCAGCATTTTCCACTGTGTACACATGTGCAACCGAACACAATAGTAGCCACACGAGGGCGATTCCTGTCTTTGTTCGGATTTGGTTCACATCAGAACTGAAGGTGAGGGATGTATTGTTTCCAGTGTACTCAAGGGAATACATTGGTTAAAGCAAAAGCATAGCAAAGCAGAACTGACACAATACAGGAGGCTGACACCAGTGTCAAATTACACGAAAACACAATTAAAAGATATAAATGTTTTGGGAATATTTATAGTCACTTTTGTGTGACGCAGGTGTTGACAGACTTGTTGTTTTCTTTGAGGAAATCCTTCTATTCTCCATCCTCAAAATGGAACTGCAGGTGTCATTTTGTGCTGGTTCTCTCTTGTTAACTCAGTACAGAAATCTCACACAGATACACACAAGCCAATAATAAGTAGTCAGAACAAGTTATCACAATCCAATACCATAAATCCAATACAATTGCTGCCTATAAACAGCCACAGTTTCACCTTCTTTCTCCTCTGGTAGGCTTTAATGGAAATGTGTGTGCGTGCATGCGTGCATGCATGTGTGCGTGCGTGTGTGCGTGCGTACGTGCGTGCGGCTCAGGATTCACATTTCAATCAATAGAGGAAGTGTTTTCCATTTCCTTGTGCATCCTATAGCCCATCTAAACATCACGTTACATGAAGAATTACGACAGCACCATGTAAAGAGGAGTGACGCTGTCAGGTAGAAGTGACACAGGAGTTGTGGGTGAGCACTGCAGATGTGCTGTCTCTCCATGTGATGAGACAGCATCAATACGGGATCCATATTTTGTCCACCCCTGGCCTTGGAAAGCAAGCAGAACTAATTACTCTGGCACTCTGTAGCCTGCCAGCTGAGGGCCGGCAGGAGAGCTGCAAGCGGATCAGGCTGTGAGCGGAGGCGACATGGGAGCAACCTGACGATTTGAGTGTTCACCACAGATGCACGGGGTTATACACTCGGGTGCACCAGGCACGCAGATAGAAAACACTGCTCTGAATTTCGCAGCGAGGGACGTCCGTCTCCTAAGACAGACGAGCCAGTGGAGCAGCCAGAGAAATGAGAAGTGAGACAGAGAATCTGGGCCCGGGAGGCGTGCTTCCCAGACATGCTTCAGCAATCATACAGTGAGCAAGCAGACTGACAGGAGTGCTGTTTTGTGAAACAACCATTTCCACTATGTCTGTATCCTCATTCTGGTGCACATCCAGGTCCTGGAACCTGACTACACTGTTTTACTCTAAGAGCTTTTTTTTTTTTTTTTATCAATCAAACACTTTATTCATCTGTTGCTTTTCAATTCAGTGTGATCCCCATCTCAGTGTAAAACGATCAGACAAACAGTATTATGTCACACACACACACAATCACACACTAATCGCACAGTGAATGGCTTAAGTTTGGGGTAAACAGTAAACAGCCCCTTTGCCAGGACAGCTTGGTCGAGCTGCACACCGTCAATACTAATGACATCAGGATACAAAGTGTCACCATGGTAACCTGGAGGCCCTGGTCCTATCCCACTCTCCTCTGTACTACCGGAAGGAGGCAGAAAAAAGCCTGACGGAGGCAGAGAGAAGTGAGAGAAGGTAAGAAAAATCTGAAACGGAGGGCCAGAGAAAGGAGGTGGTGAAAGAGACACAGAGAGATGAAGATGGGGAAGAGCCAAAACGTCAGGGAGAAGGGAAGGGGTTCGGGGGTTCGGGGGCTTTGGTTGGCCGAAGCTGGTTCGGAGCCAGAGCCGAGAGCTTGGTGTGAAAACAGGCAGAGCAGTGTGTCACAGCCAAGCTCGAGACTCAACTCTGCCGTTAAAGAGCTCCTTTTCCACCCCGAAATCTGCACTCTCATCGTCTCCCCTCCCCCTGCAGCCGTCACCCCATCCATCACCCACACTATTCCTCCGCCTGACCGCCTCCCTTATACTCAGCAACACTTTCAAACAGACCAGATGGGCTCGGTGAAAAACAGCACGATGTCTGCGGCTATCGTCATCGCTCTCCTGAGCTGCTGTAATTCCACGTGCAGTTTTGCCAAAGTGGCTGCAGCAAAACCAGCTTAGCAAAATGTCACGGTGAACAAGCCTGATACGATCCAATGTGTAAGTCATTACAATGGAAACAAAAAAAAAAAAGACAAACTGATGCTTCAGTCCGGGTATGTTGGTCCAAGGCCCTCAAAAATACTCATTGAGTGTCATTTCCAAGCGTAAAATTGCCTTCTGGTGGGAAAGCTAAATTAGGCTCAGAGTTATACTTTGTCACACACCAGGCCTCTAAGCTCATTTTATGCTAGGTGGGTCAGAGAGCCATTTGGTTGGATCAATATTAATCACCGGGAGCTGAGGTTGAGAACAAAGTGGAAAAGCTCATTTGGACTAAATGGGTACAAACTTGTTTCTGTTGCCACGTTTCAGAGACAAAGGCACAGATTCAGTCAAAGTTTAATGTCGGGTCAAAGGGAATAACTCTGTTTGAGTTACATCTGAGTCGAGTCAGCTGATAACTTTCTGTACGGAACACTAATATCTACATTCAGTCTTTTAACATTTAAGATTCAAATACTTTCTTTATGTAATGTTGAGTGATGAACAAGAAAAGGCAGAAAGCCACAAACTTAGAACAAGTGGATTATCAATGTATTTATTGACTCTTACAGTACAGACAGTGAATTCACCACTGATCAGGAATCGGCCACACATGACAAGTAGAGAGCTTTACTTTAATGCTGGATTTCTTCATGTGTCCTAAAAGATGCAACTTCTACCTGTATTTGGGATCTGGATAGCAATATATGTATATAGATATAGTTTTTAATTGCCACACATGTTACTATGTATAACACGAATGCAGTTTGTTTTTATTTTGAACATGTCCTAATTTTCACACTGCAGTTCTAAAATACATGTGTTTTGATGTTTGGATTTTATCCTGCTCCCTATATAATTAGGATGTATTAGAATTTTATATTCAAATTGAAATGTACGACGAACAATTAGGCCGGCTGGGACAAAAAATACCGTTACCTACAATTCACCCAACACACACACACACACACACAGTCACAATATTCACGCATTCAATGTTGACACCAGTGCTGAAGGGCATTTTGAATGTGTTTCCTCTTTCAAGTTCCTTAATTTAGAAAGAAGGAAATTCAATGTGTAAAGAGAAATGTTTGAATAATGTTATGTTGTTTTGGAACAACCCCCCCCACCTTGCATAAAAATGTCGAGCAAATGAGATAACAAGAGCTGATCCGAGAGACTGTCATTGTGTCACGTCTTCATAATCCCAGAGGATGGTGCTGGTGTCATGGTGGGATTTAAAAATCTGGTGAGGGTCCGAGACACAAAGCTGTTCGACAGGACTGTTTGCCAAAACAATTAATTGACAAACAGCGGAAATAACGTCTCAATTCATGTAAAATATTGAAAGATAAATGAGAAACAGAGCAGACAAACAGTGCTGGGTTCAAAACTGCTGTTGTGTTCTTCCTCTGGTCTTGCTGAGTATTGTTTTGAGACATCAGCATCCCAGACGTCCCTCACAAGGCATCATTTTCACATATGTCTACACATCATATGTAATGATCAATAATTGAGATCCATATTTAAGTTATTAATACTCACATCTTGTACAAAGTTGATACAAAATAATCTATTTTACTAATTTAAGCTGGGCGCAGAAACGTGAGAAACATTTTAGGCATTTCGACCAAGTTTAAAAAAAAGGAACTTTTCACAATAGAACGACACAGAAGTGATATTTGAGCGTTTTTATGAGTTATTCAGATCTCAAAAACAACTTGGCCTTGGCTTTCAGAAAATGATGCCGTGTTTGCAGGATACTATGTTGAAATCCTCAGGATGACATAGCAGATTTATGAAAGGTTTTCCAGATTCAAGAGGTTTATTTGTCAGATGTTGCAAGTTATACAAATCAACATGTTGTGAAATGAGCTCTGAATCGTTCCAAGGCTGCTCAGTAAAGCAAATAGGTTGGGGAAAAAAAAAAACCACGTCAATAAGAGGTAAACAAAGACAAAATAAAACGAGAAGAAAAGTGAAAGTTACAAGAACGTTCAGTCTGTGCAGAGCAATCAGGACAGCGCGCGTACTTGAGATTCTGCTTTTTCAAGTGAGAATGTCTTCTTATTCAGAAATGTTCTAACTAAAAGTTGTGAAATACAACGTTCCTTTGGTGAATTCTACATTTTTCCCAAAAATGTCATTATATGCAAATGTTATTTTGTGTGTTATAAATTCAAAAATGTTACAAGACTATCTTAAGCAGGTTAAGCGGTCAGAAACAGCATCTGAAGGAGAAAACATTTAATAAAAAAAAAAAAATCAATAAAATCCCTACAAAGGTTTTTTTTTTTTTAAAAATAAACCTCTGAGGGTTTCAAGATGCATCTTGTACTGAATCCTAACTGACAAGTTACTGTGGCTGAGATGAGCTGATAATATCATTACTGTGTCTTACATTGTGAAATAAAAATGAGCAAAAGGTTGCATGAGTCATAAAGTTGCATCACGTCAATGTATTATACCTACTGATTTCAGGCACCACTTTCTGAATCTGACAGGTAATTTAGAGGCTGAAAAGAGAGGCCCAGCTCGTGACTAGGAACTCAAACTTAGATTTCTGCACAACAATAGCCGTGATAAAAAAAAATAATGATAAGGTGTGTGTCACCATGTGAATCAGTGTGACTGCGCAGCAGACAGATGCTGTTAATCATAATGTGTGCAGATCAGAAGTGGTGTTTCACAAAAATATTTTTAAAAAAAATACAGAATGAGACAGATCAGAGAAGCAGTTTGCTGATTTATGACTCACCATGTGACATCATGGGCCAACCATCCATTCAGAGAGTTGAGTGGGTTTTGTACTTTGTGTGTGTTGATGGTGGCAGAGCGAGGGAAAAGAGACGGTGGGGAGACATAGGCTGGTACTTCATGTACTGCTGCTGTCTGCCGTCTCACACAGTGGCATTAGGCTGCATTATTTATCCATTGTCATGTCTTCTGTGTACAACACCATTCAGTCAGAACAGTAAAAGCTTTCACTTGGATATAGCATGAAGCCTGATGTAGTCTCTACTGTCTCTCAAACACAAAGACACAATACTGTATCCTGTACATTAAAAAAAACACAATAACTGCCTGAAACAACCCTCCACCAAGAGCCACCTCTGCTCCAGACTAGCTTTAGGTGTTTGATCCTCACATCGACCATCTCACTCAACACAACTGTGATGACTCCGCAACACTCGATGCTATTTTCAGGAAAATATTGAAAAACTATGCTGGGAAACTATAAAAAGACACATAAACCAAGATCCAGTTGGCTCGAAGCCATTACTCCTGTGAGTACAGTTGGGTTTGGGTTTTACTAGCAGCTGAGAAGACTGAGCCTGTCCTGCATCCAGAGAGCAGGCAAGATTATTATCCATCCCCTCTTGTTTCTGTCAATGTAATTACTATTACGTGCATGCAAAAGCTCTCGCAGGAGAACATGAACAGTTCCAAAAAAGAAACCCACATCTGAGGCCTGGAGCATTTAGCTGCAGTACATCACGATTCCCACCAAAGGAGGTGAGTGTTAGGCATTGATTTTACGCCCAGAAAGTATTGGGGGGTGCGCTTAAAAATAGCACACTTCTGTTTTTAACATTTAATTCCCGGTGAATATAGATGTGCTGTAGACAAGTGATAACCAGCCAGATGTGTTCATTTCTGTTGCTTTCATTTGAAACTGCACAAACTGATTTCTTTGGCCACTAGGGGGAAGTGGAAACAGAGTACAGTCATGAATAAACAAGTGTATAAATTCTTTACTGCATACCCTAGTTAATTTGTAATGCTGTCCATCATTTACTGCAGACTAGACGTTTACATTGTCTGAGATTGTGAAGGACTTGATGTATTAATGATCACAGTAGGAAAAAGAGTAGCCAATCAGACCCCACAGGCTTACAGCAGCACACCGATACCTACAACTGACCAGCTGCAGCAGTGAGAGCAGGCCATATTGCTGGCTAAGTCACATGAGCATCCAAGTATGGTTAAGTTAAATTTGGAAAAAGGATGGAGGAACCATGCGCAATGAGTAACAACTGGCTTTTGCCAAAATTAGTGCAAATAGAAACACAAAGGGGTTTCTGAATGTTTAGCCAATTTTTATGGGCAAATGAACAAAAAAGTTAAGTAAATAGTTGTGTCTTCAGGAGAATGTGATCTTTTAGGACATTTCACTGTGTTTTCCACCAAAGAGCATTGTTAGCATTATTTTCCATGTTATTCAAGTTTTGTAAAAGCACTGTTTATTTTTTATGTTGATAGAAAAATGTATTTATTATGCTGTTATTTTACTGGTCTGACCCATCTTGCGGTATGTGATGCTTGAACTAAAATGAGTATGACACCCCTTATCTAATCATTGCATTTATCTCTGACCTGCAGCTGCAACCATTTTATCAGGCTGCAAGTACCACTGTGTATATTTGTGTCCGTGCAAGATAATGGCCGCACACACGTTCAGGTCCTCAACGTAAAGCCAGAAAGAAAACGTACTTTTCCAATTCAATTTCATTCTATCAACTACGTGTACTTGTTTTGGTTTATTGTCTACTGTGCCATTTCCTCTTCTAATAAGTTCCGCATCCTCCTCGTCGCTGCTGCACATTCTCATTAAAGTTTCATCTAAGCCGGTCTGTTCTTCTCGTCTTAACTTCACACAACTATAAAAGGGCTTCGGTGCAAACAAAAGAAGGCTGCCATCCAAGTGTGTCACCTGGGTATACCACTTGTTAAACCTTAGCAGAGGTAGGATAGATTCTCAGTGTGAGGCGAGGAAAACCGCATTTATAGCTGTTTTATATAGGCTGGGGTGGCTTTGCAATATTGTCACCTAAAGGCCAGTTTACCAACTGCCTTAGTGTGGCTTTAGTCTTATTTACTGATTAATTCAATGACAAATGACAAGATGTTGGGTTTTTACGACAGATTTTATGTACAGCATTGCGAATCTGTTCACGGTAACCTGTCTGACTCAGCTCATCGGGACCTTTCATAAACCCACAGAGACAGATGGGTGGGTAGGGAGGCTGAGAGAAAGAGGAAGCCTGTCCTGATGTTCTATATATACCCCAATCCCAATAGCAGTCTGTCAGCCGGAGCAAAGGCCCAGCAGTCCGGCTTGATAAGGAGCCTCTTTGTCTGGTTCCACGGCTCGCAACAGGAGTATGGTCGATGCTCTTAAACAGAGGGAGTCTCACCATTGAGTCACATGCCACATGTATTTCTGTTTTTACATGAAACTGTGATTTAAAGGCGAGAAGACAAAAACAAAAAGAGAGAGACGAAGAGACTTGCGTCACCATGTTTGCTGTAATGCTACGCTACCTCCTGTGAGGCAATAAGAGTGAGGAAGGTCTCAGTGTTGCTGTAATTGCTTACGTCTTTCCTTGTTTTCGTGCACGCTCTCTGTGAAAAGCTAGCAGGAAGTGTTTGTGGTAAAGTGAGATTGTGGCTGAGTGCTGTGTGAGAACGACACTGATATGTTACCGTGTTTTCCTCTCACTGGGCAAGAGAACGCCGGGGCCGTCTCAGTTCCCAGCGCCTCCCTGAGATCCAGCTCAGGAGGAATATGAGGAATTTTACTCTGTTTAAAGCTTAATTGATAATTGTTGCTGTTTAAATTCGGGGCCTTTCTGTCTGGAGTTTGCATATTCTCCCTGTATGTGCATGTTTTTTTTGTTTAGTTTTTTTTTTCCTGTGGGGACTCCTGCAGTCGCCTCGTCTCCAAAAAGTTGGACAAAGCTGTTTACAAGATGGATGGATGGCTTGATGAGGAGGGAAACTGCAGTAGCCAATCTTCCATTTTAGCATAAAGCTTCAGCAGCTTCCGATTAACTTGTCATTTAAAATACTGAGCATGACATGTCATTTGCTTTTCAATGGCATCAGTCCATTGCAATTCATGTCACTGCTATTGTATATGCCTTTGTTAAACAAATGAGGCTATGAACTCCGTTGCAATGGTCTCTTATAATCCGTGCTGAGCAGAGATCCTCAGCCCAGATTGAAACACATGCTTCATATCACCTTTAGTAACTACTTAATGGTTAATCTGATGTATAGACCCCAAATAAATAAATACCAGATCTCTCTATGATACCTAAGTAATAGATCATAGATTTTTTTCTAAAGAAAGTTCAGTTTTGACAATAAGTTTTCCTCACACTCTTTCAAAATCACACATTCTGAAAAATTTAAATCGCAAGGCACTAAAAACATAAATGCCTCATCGATAATATCAGATATATTAAAGGCCTCCGAGTAAAAGGAGAGTTAGAATTCAGTCATCTGCAAGCCGTAAATATCCATCAATGTGAGCCTGATGATACATAAATATCAGGTTCTTTCACTACTCCATTCTCCACTGCACCGTCGGTGAGCAGTTTTCAGTGAGCCTTATCTGAGCTTCTGCGCTTGAAGTAGCTGCAGCTGGAAGTGTTACTGATAAGGGGGGGGGGGGGTAAAAGTGGGCCAAAGTAATGACGTTAAAACCAAAACAACTGGCTCAAAGACAGTAGAGTTCACTGCAGAGGTGGGTGCTTTACTCCATCATTATGAGCAGATTACATATCATCATCTGGTGCCTTGATGAAATAATATTTGATTACTGGAAATTCTATCTCACAAGCTTTCAGGGACAGTTTGAAATACAAGCAAACAAATAGCACGTGCTTTCCTCAACTCTGTCACAATCTTGGCTGCTCATTTCAAACAACACCACATCAGACCACATGTCTTCGTCTTATCCTCTCCTCTGCCACCTCTGCTGTGATACCAACCTTCTCCATGTCCTCCTTCACTTCTTGAAAGCTCTTCTTCTTCCTCTCCTCTTACCGAGCTGCTCCATCAAATACTGTATGTCTAAATAACGTAATCTCTAAACAATAAATATCAAACAATTTCGCTTGAATCACTCTATTATTCCTTTCTAAAAAAACGGAATACAAACGTTAGCGTTACTATTTAATTTCTTTCCAGCCTCTTTTCTCACAAATGCACTACAAGGTCTGCAGCAGAAAAGCCCTGAAGGCAACAGAGAAGAAGTGTCTGACTCGAGAACAAACGTTTGTTTTCACCGGCGTTTGTGCATGTCTACTGTTCAGCCAATGAAACGCGTTAAAAGCGGGATGCATAGTATATTACAAAGCACACTGTCTGCACTGTTTATGGGTAAGCTTTGTTAAGTCAGCAGAACTAAGCCTGATGATGTCACAGCGATCGGACGGTTGTTACTACAATCCCAGCTAGGAAACTTTAAGGTGATTGCCTTTGAGGCAAACATCAAATGTGGAGAACACTACTGAACTGCAGCTTGTTATATGTAGGATCCGGAGTTTTTGGCAAGTCAGCAACGACTTTTACGGGAGCACAACATTAATTATGGGAGTAACCTATCTCTTTAAGCGCAGGCTGCTTTTTTTAAAAGCTGACCAAACTGAAAACAGAGCAGTCACATGCGTAAGTGTGTGAATTATATCAGTTGAGTATGTGGGGTGTTTGTCCTCAGCGGTGGACAAGGACAGGACGATTACGGGGATCGTTCTGAGCTGTGAACTGAGTGTCTGTCAGGATAAGACCAACACAGCCGAACCTATGATCTCAGAACAAACACACAAAAAGCATACGCCTCCCATCCTCAGACTAAGCGTCACACTTTGCCAGAGAACCGACAGAAGTCCCCCCCCCAGGCCTTGCCACAAGGAGCTCACAGCTCCTCCTATGAATAAAACACCAGGTGCAGAAAAATGCACACAACTACACTCATACGAACGTGACACAATTAATCACAAAGGCTTGTCACAGATTTAATCTACAAAAAATAAACTAAAATTACTTCCCCGCTTTTTTCTTGTCACACCCAAACAAATAATGTATCAGAGTTTTGCTCAGATGCTCCAGCAACACGAAGGAGGGAAAGTGATGCAGGAGGGGCTCGGCTGATTGATGGCATCATGAGAGGTGGTGAGGTGTCAGTCGAGGACGCACATTTTTCCCTGACTCCAACACAAAGCAGCAGCAAGTGGAGACACACGCACACACACACACACTCATACACCCATCGCAGAACTTTAAGACTTAATCCATCACAAAGCAAGTGACAGACAGATGTGAAACTGGAGGAAAGAAAACGCTGGGGGGGGGAAAAGGGTTGGGGGGTGGGGGGGTGGGTGGCATGGAGGGGTCGGGGGATGAGAGACACACACAACGTTACACGAGGGGGGCAAAAAACAGCGACGGACAAAAAGCTGGCTGTGAATCCCTCGGAGAGCGGACCCAGGTGAACCTGAGTGATGCTGGCACACAACTCCCCACAATGGCCCAGATAAACAAGGAGAACACACACACACACACACACACACACACACACACACACACACACACACACACACACACACACACACACACACACACACGCGGTCCAGTGCAGGCCTTATATAATGTATTTTCCACTAACATGGTAACTGCACACTCATCTTCCCCGCGGTGAACTCTGCTCAGCTGGAGTGGACACAGAGGAAGGAGGACTGCGCTGGTGCAGTGGTCGGCTTCCTCAAGACCGGCAGGTCCATCGGAAAGGCAAAAACACAGGAGCAAGGTCATAATGTGGATGTGGAAACACCATCTTTTGCATCTGCTGTGTCACACCCTGCTGGCCTCCAGCACATGAGATTCAACATCTCTCAGTCTTGCTCTTTGTGTACAACTCGTCCATATTTCCCCACGCTGAGAGCAGCATGAGATCATGTATCATGTTACTCTGGCCGGAGCATCACAGCTCCCCACGTTTTTTGTGATCTATCACTTCCTCTATTAAGCCACTCGCTTATCTCAGGCTGAGGAATAGAGAGAAAGTGAAGAAAGTGAGTTTAGAGAGGGTGTGATGTCGGAGTACCTCCTAACATCTAGTTGAAGAAATGTAGTCGGTATGATTTACTTTAGATGGGGAGGCTCCACTATAATTGATTACGCCATGACAACAGAGATATCTCTCACAAGTTATCCATTATGCAATAATAGCTTTAAAACATCAACTTAGAGGCTCGATTGTCATTTTTAACCATAAATTCTTCGTGGGACACTGTTGTTGGTACATTTTAATTTTTTTAACTGTTAGTTTTGACAAGTTGCCAGTCTTTTTTCCTCACAATTCGACATCCCTTATTACAGGGGAAGACAAGTCCATTTCACTTTCGGGGCCACATTCAGCCTTGTTTGAGGCCACGGCAGTGAAATCGATGTATAATAGCCTTTAAATACTGACATCTCCAGAAATTCTTCCCTTTGAATCAGTGCAGAGAAGTACAGGAAATGAATACACTTTGAATTTGATTGTGATCAAATCCAATTTGATCATCCTCTTTGCCACAGATCTGGCAGAAGGATTTCTCTTCTCACAATACTTGATTTCAGCAGCCTTCAGCATGCGTGTTCTCATCAGCTCACACTCATTGTATGGATTTGATGCTCATTAGATTAGATTAGCTGCACTTTTACTAAGTCCCACTGGTGAGAAATTGCAGTGTCGCAGCAGCAGCAGCAGCAGCAGCAGCAGCACAGTGGACAGTCACACAGAGGTCCTTCAAACTAACCAATGTAGGTCGGGAAGCGGTGGGTCGGGGGGGCGACAACAACGACAACAAATGGGAGCGGCAAAAGAGGAACAAGAGAATTCAAAAAATAAAAAACACATATGAAAAGTATTTAGTTTAACTTCACTCAATTGTACCAGGGTAGAAAATAAGTATTGCACAAAGAGAATTGAGTGTTTATTACACAGTTCTAGAAAGGACTGTTCATTTCTAGATCTCAATGTGTTAGGTATGGTAATCTTATTGAAAAAGCAACAAATTAGAGATAATAGGTACTTTCACTGGAAAGGTTTAGATGTCTCAAGAGAGATTATTATAGTTTGCATTGGCATCTCGCGGCCTGATTGGACCCTTTTGGGGGGCCTGTTTTAAAATGCGGGCCATATGTTTGACACTTCTGGTTTAAGTAATAATGTTTATTGACGTATACATATTGCTTCCTGTCATCTTTAACTCTTCTTTTCATATTTAACAAGTATGCAATATTTTCACACCTGTACTGCATATTAAAAATATCACTTTAACCATAATTTAACATGTACTCAAAATGGTTCAAAAGAGAAGGGAGAGTTGGTGAAAGGGACTAGACAAGGAGTAGGAGTTTGGAGGAGGGAAGGGTAAAGGATGTCATGGAGCGGAAGGATTCACAAATGAGTGAATGAGTGAGTATATGTCTTAATAGCTTATACATCTTTCTCCTTCTTTATGAAGATATATAGGCCAGCGCAGGCCCTGTCCGTGACCACCACATGCTGCACTGTACACTGTACCACACTATCTTCCCTCCTGTGCCAGAGGGCTGAGGGCAGAGCACACACAGGAAGGAGGGCAACCATGCAAAGCTAAATAATGCAATGCCTCAGTCTCCACATTATGACCTAGTAAATGGCTGGTTATACAAACACTGGGAGCCTCTTGGGCTGCCTCTGACAGCACAATCAGCAGAATGAATTGACCAGTCGGTGTATGAGGCCATTTACTGCCTCCACAGCTGGTCAGTTGAACATTTTAACTCGGCAAAACTCTTGAGGAAATAATCCCTGTGTGGAGCATGTGACTCCACACGCTGAACTGAGTGAATTAAGCCAGATGTCATCTGTGGTGGCATCTTCAGTAAAGAATGAATCGGTGAGATGAATGAGACTCCTGGACTGAGGGTTGGGAAGGAGTACTTGTCATGCAACTCCACAAACTGACTTTCCCTCTTGGCATGCTCTAGGCCTGACAGCTTTAAAGAGGTGAGAATGGGACTCTTTAAGACACACAATCACACACACACACACACACACACACACACACACACACACACACACACACACACACACACACACACACACACACACACACACACACACACACACACACACACACACACACACACACACACACACACAGACACACACGCACACACACACACACACAGCCTGAAGGCTTTCTGTAGTTTCCACTGCGAATCATCCCGTTCTGCTCCCTCTTTAGATCTAACAATATCCCCAACAACTTCATGGCACATCAGAAATGTGCAATGGGAGGATAAACGTAGTTACTGGCCAGCCTAACTTCTGCACATGTCCAGTGTGTGTGTGTCAGGGACAGAGGAGCAGAACATTCATGTTCACATGCACAAAGTGAGCAACTGACAGCCCCGTGAAAGCCCCCCCGGGGTCCCACCCTACCTTCGGTGTGACAAGTGGAGGACAGGATAGTGCTCGGAGGGCGGAAGAGGTACGGGAGGTAACGGGAAAAACATTTCATCTTCTTCTCCGGTGCTTGCCGACGGCTGAAGAGCGCTGCGTTGCTGGCTCCACATCCGCACTGCCGCCACGACAGCCAGCCAGAGACGATCCAGATCCAGGGGAGGTGCGGGAGGGGAAAGATGCTCTCCGTCCGCGGCGCAGGGGGGCTATGACAGCATCACTTTTTTTTTTTTTTTTTTTTTCGCAGACAGGCGGGCAGGCTCCGGTACAAGTGCGCGTCGCCCGGCGAGCAAATAGCGCGCGGTGTCAGTGCGCCTCCCTCCAGTCCGCCTCCCCTTGACGGCAGAGCAGGACGGGGGCTCGGTTCTGTCCTCACGGAGGGGAGGTCAATGTTTGTGTGGTCTGTTGGCGTAAACACCCCCCACCCCCATCCCTCATGTTTGTGTGTGTTCCCTCATCTAACAAAAACATTTGATAAAAAAAAATAGATGACCATAAGAAGATCAATCAGATTGGCTAAATATCACCTTTATTTTAGTGTATAACATATTTTAAATCCACCAATTCAAGGGACGCAATGGATCATCAAATTAAACAGTTGTGAATATGACTGATAGCATTTGCTTAATCTGTGAGATTAATATAATTCGAGATGATGGAGTGTGATGAACAGAGCAGAACTTGATGATTCATAGACAAAACTTGTTTCCTGACTAGGTAAATCGAATGATTAAGTTTGGCGCCATCTTCTGGCAACATGTCGTAACTGAAAGAAAACGCCTGGTGGCTGAGGCAAAAGTCAAACCAGAAAAAAAGAGACATGATAAGCTTATTAGTAATCTCTAACAAGGCAAAACATTTGCAGGTAAAGAGTTCAGCTAAAAGAAAAAGAATACCAAAAGGACAATGTACAATAGGCAAGGCACATTTATTTCTTTACACCATTTCAACACAAGGCAATTCAGTCTTTCAAAGAGAAATAAAAAGAAATTGATGAAAACAAACAAAGTGAATAAAATAGTTACTGATCACTTAAACAAATTATGATATTACACTTTATTTATCCCATATGGAGGAATTTAGTCATTACCACAACTGCATATTGTAACTACAAGAGATTAAGGACGTAATAAGAGCACCTAAGGAATAAACATTTTGGGCAATAAGAAACCGTATTTACAATATAAAATGTATTTGAATTTTTAAAATGCATATATTCACAATGTTTATACGTCATGTTATGGCTTGTTGTGGTGATGCCAAAACATTAAAGGCAAGGAAGGTTTATTTCTACACCACCATTCAGACACAACGCAATTCACAGTGCTTCACAAGGAAATAAAGGAAATGCATTAAAACAAGGTGATTAGGAACCGTAATCTCCAGTGATTAAAATGATGTAATACATTAAAACAAGGCAATTAAGAAAGGTATAAAAAGGTGAATAAATAAAGTTAAAGCTTTAATGAGATGAAGATAAAATAAGGCAAATGTATTGTTTAATGGAAAGCCTGAACAAATGATGGTGCTTTAAGGACTCGTTTAAAAGAAGTGAGCGTGTCAGCAGTCCTCGTGTATTCAGAAAGTTTGTTCCACTGTTGATGAGCATGGTAACTAAAAGCTGTTTCACTTTTATGCTTCTTGCTCTGGGAACACTTCAAGATTTTGATGTGGTTCCTTGGACACACAGGCAGCCAAGTGCACTGAAACGGGTTGTCACATTAAACAGAACAAAACGTCTTGAAACTTTAAAGAATCAGTCAGACATAATTTAAAAAATAAACCTATCGAAGCCCAATAGTTGTTACCTCTAATAAAGAGTCAAACAATCACACAGAGGAATGAAGATTGTGTGACACACTGATTTCTAAGCCTGAGAGTCATAGTTTGTGATGAGAAATAGCTAATGAGCCATGAATATAGTGCAAAAACATTGAAAATACGGGCTTAACTATTGTAATAAGAGGAAGTCGTGTATCTACCTGAGCGCATTTTAATGTTTTTCCTGACTGAACGTGTTGGTGCCTTGTCTCGTGAAGTCTCGCGAGACCTGAGTGAACTAATGCCAGCGGAAGTAAAACGTGAGCCTCTTTTCCGCCGGCCATAGAGGAGCAAACGGCAGGGTAAGAAAGCCCGACACAATCTTTCATTAAATCTCCTTCCATCCTCCATCTGGCGGCTCACCGTGTCCCTGTGTCAATTAGCATTCCACGTAAACATCATCACAGTTTAGAAAATCCCGATATTGCTTCAATTTCGGCGGTAGATGACGAAATAAACGCCGTGTAGTGTTTGGTCTCCTCGTCGGGTCCGTCAGTATCCGCATGTCTTTAAACGACATCGTAAATGCCACTTTTCTGCCCTTGTTCAGTCACGTTTCACTTAACTTGCAATCTATGCGATTCTTCATGAGTGCGTGACTTGTTTTTGTTTTGTATTTCACCACTTCTACCTCGATCTCGTCAGCGTTATGCTAACTTAGTTAGCACATTGAGCTACATTAGCATTCACCCCACAAGCCTCAACGTCTTCCACTTTAATAGTGAATGTCTCTGTGACGCACGTGGTCGGTTTTTAAAAATAAAAAGTGTGATACAGTTTCATAACGGTGTTTGTGTTTTTAAGGAGGAGTTTTTCCTAGTTATCTGCAAGATGGAGATTGCATTCTGTGCTGGTCAAGTTAAATTAATGTTGAATGAATTTCCCTCTCTTAACCTGGTACTTGTTTGTCCACAGCATCATGAAGCTGAATCCATTTCTAACCTCCTCGCGCCGTAAGAACCGCAAGAGGCACTTCAATGCCCCCTCACACATCAGGAGGAAGGTCATGTCTTCCCCTCTCTCCAAGGAGCTCCGCCAGAAGTACAATGTGAGGTCCATGCCCATCCGCAAGGATGACGAAGTCCAGGTAACGCAGCTCTGATGGCTTGTACATTGTCGTGCTTAAAAGTGAACGTTGCATTTACCTGAGACGGAATTCTTGTACAGGTTGTCCGCGGACACTACAAGGGCCAGCAGATCGGCAAAGTGGTGCAGGTCTACAGGAAAAAGTACGTCATCTACATCGAGCGTGTGCAAAGAGAGAAGGCCAACGGAACCACGGTCCATGTTGGCATCCATCCCAGCAAGGTGAGACACTTCGGTCCTGGTTGTGGGTGTGCTTGTGCTTTCACTCGATGTGCACCTGTAACTCACGTGAGTGCTGTGTGTTTCTTCTTGTGAAAAACGTGTGCAGTCATACACTCTTGATTTTTGTCCGCAATGATGCCTCGATCATAGTTTGAAGACGACTTGCCTCATTTTGAGTTTCTCTGGCACATTCTTCTTTATGTTTGAGCAGAACTGTGGCAGGTAACAGTGTGAAGGCTTCGATTAAAAAAGGTTGGACTGCTGTTGGAAGCCAGTGTGGAACTGTCATTTTGTTGACAGGTCTATTGTCGGCATTCACATGTTCGTGATTCATTTTGGGTCTTCAAGTTGTCCTATATTTCAAGATTTCTCATCATATTCTTTTAAGGCCACAACTGAGTCATGAAGTATCTGAACTTTATGATTTCTTGGTGGCCATCGTTTGTTTTAGTTGTGCTTGACTGATTGTCGTAGTTTCGTTTTGCACTGAAATTAAACCAAATACAAGCATTAAAACAAATTTAATCTAAACACACAACTAAGTAAAGAGATGTGTAATGTGATTCCTTTCAGTGTGGACAACTGACTGAATGCATTTAAAACGGGTATTGAGATTTTTTGAAAGACGAACGTTCACAGTGATCAAGGAGATATTTCTTTGTAGAAATACAATCCCAGAGAACAGTTTCCAATGACAAACGGCTTATGTTAAACTTCTTTATATTTTGTTTTTGTAATGATGGAATTAAGGACACTTATTTACACACAATTTTGCATTTCATATTAAACACCCTATAGAAGATGTCTCGTCATGTCTGTGCTTCACTGCCTCATGTTTTTATGTGACACTGAGTAATCTGGTTTAGTTGTAGCCTGATTTGTGCCCTTGATTGCTTACCTTGAGATCATATATTAGTTTCACCAAGAGAAACATTTCCATTAAATGAAACTCACTCTACAGTGAATATCAAACTTCCCGAGATGCATCAACTGGATCAGTACATGTTTTTAAGTTGGAGTTGTAGATGTGAGCATTGCATTATCGATGTTGTGGAGGGTGGATGAGATCGTTTAATGTTGTCTTTGGGGAAAAAATGTAACTAAAGCCTACACAAAACAAGTGTTTTAGTTTGTCTTTCTCATACAAAAAGGGTTTTCCACCTACTGCCTGTGATTTTTACCGTATATATGAGATGTCTGCCATGACTTCTTTGTTCGCTGGCACAACCATTAGTGCACTGACACGTTGTTTTTTTTAAGTTTGACGAGACCTCTGAGAGCTACCTGCCTACACGGAGCTTGACATTCATGTGGCTGTGATTGATGTTCCGATATGTTCTTTTTAAGTAGTTCTAATACCAACGGCCAAAGCAGAGACTTCATCAGCTGCTTGAAATGAAAGTACCTGAATGGCTGAAAAATGTACAGCAGCCCGAAATCACTTCAATTCTCCCTTGACACTAAACGGCCAGAGCCATGGTTGACTCTTTGGTGGGCTGATCGTCCAAAAATTGTTAAAAAAAAAAAAATATATATAACAAATCCTCCATCGATGGGCTTGTTGTTGAAATTGTATGTTTTTTGGTTGTTTTTTTTATCTATTTAGTAAACACCATCCACTTCTGTTCATATTTTTGTAGATGTAGTTTTAAATCTTTGCTGTTTGTAGGGAGGTAAGTGGTCCTGATGGAAAGTCACCACTGCAGCATCTTGTCATGCTCTCGTCACATAAATTGGATGACGCAAACGTCCGTTTCAAAACCTCCACCAGAGTTTTGGACTGTGCTGGGAGTCATGTAAATCTTTATTTTTGCTGTCTGCAGTTAGTGCACAGGTTTATGAGCAGCAGTAACTTCAGATTAAGTGTGTCAATTAGAGTCGATGTACAGCGCCTGGTGTCCTGCATCGAGCTCAACTACCTGGAAAGCAACCGTGATTTGTGTTTTTTACATCCGTGCTCTCCAGTTGAAAATGTTTTCCCAAATTAAAACACAAGCTTTTTGAAGCATTGATCACAGGGTCTTGTTGAGATCACTTGTCTTCCTTTGTGGTCCTGACCTGTAGTGGTTAAGTTATTGAAAGGCTGGTTCCAACTGTGAAACATTTGTCCACTTGTGGACAAACTCACTCTTTGTTCTTGTTGATTTCCAGGTGGTCATCACCAGGCTAAAGCTGGACAAGGACCGCAAGAAGATCCTGGAGCGCAAGGCCAAATCTCGCTCCGATGGAAAGGAGAAGGGCAAATACAAGGAGGAGACCATCGAGAAGATGCAGGAGTAAAATTCATCTTTTGGTATCAATAAAAAATGTAAATGGACCTCACTGTCTGTGACTTTTTTATATTTCAATTGTAGGTTTAATCCTGCAAGAGATCAGATTTCAAACATGTCTGCCTGAGTCGATGCACTCTTAGCATGTGTCAAAGTCACGATTTTAAACGGTGTGATTTGGTGTTGGATGATCTTAGAAAATCACGTGAGAATCTACAGCTAGATTAAGTAAAACGTTCATGACAATTAAAAGAAAAATGTAACTTTAGGTTGGAACCTTGGTGTTGGTCATTCCAACAGTCTGGCTTTATATTTCAGTCAATGAAGTGAAGTAGAATCTTACATGTACGCCTGAATATAAAGTGACCACCTGGGGCCAGTTGTTCAGAGGTAATCTGATTGGATCAAATCTTGAAACTGGGTTATTCACAGGGGAAAAAAGGATTCTGAAAATGGATTATAACATGTAATCCAATCCTAGTTTTAATCTGTATCAAACCTTCAGTTTGTGGTGTTCAAAACATTTCGGTAGGATCTGAATAACTTTGATCTAAAAAACAGGATTATCCTGATCCCAACGGGCCGGTGGATTTCAAGGTGTTTTGTTCTTGATTTTTTCAATTGTCACAGTGATGAAGTAGATACAATCGACATAGGCTACCAATTAAAGCCTTTCAGTATAGTAAAGTAAAAAAAATAAATAACAGATTTCAATAACAAACAAAAAAGATATATTAAATATTTCTGTCATTCATCACTATTTTAATTTAAAGAAAAACAATCAGATGAACCTGTCAAAAATAATTTCTAACCATCGCATCCCTTACTAACCGTCCAGTCAGTCCCTCATCCTGACAGAACCAGAGGTCGGTCTGGTTCTTCAACAGGCTCAGGTACTTCATAAACATCATCACAGAGAGGGACATTGCGCCAAGTCGTGCAGTTTATGTATTTACGAGAAAACGTGTCAAGTAAGTAAGTTTGCAAGTTTATTCTACATAAAGATTTATGTAGACATTCCTACATATTTATTATTTTAAAGTTGTTTGGGGTATGCAATTTGGCGCTCCCTCCAGCAGGTGCTGCCCTTTGGTCTATCCACACAGCCGACCCTGATGGTCGCTCATATATTCTGTCAAGCAATTTCAAAGAAAATGTCATTAAAGTCGAAGAGACTCTGAATGAATGAATGTATATAATCCCCCCCCCCCAAAAAAAAAAGTTCAAATTGTGAATAATTCCACTCTAATAATTTTGAGCCATGAAATAAGACCTCTCGTAAATAGCATCAAGCTGTAAATCAGCTTTTGAAAATCTCTGTAGTATATAACTTGTTTGCTATTTATGTTGTACATAAAATCATCTCTTGAGGATCAGTCATGTATCTCAATCATTTTTAGTAAATCTCCACATGTCTTTTGGGCTGGCCACTGTTAGAATCTTGTCATAGGATCCAATGTCTTGGGTAACATTTCTCTCTTGAATCAAGGTTTTTGGACAGGCCGTCATTTTGGGATCCAAAGCAAAATTGTTGCTAAACTGAGATCTCAATTAAGTGATGCTGTGCTGGATTATGATTGCTCACAAATATATGTTCAAAATACTAATATCTTTTTTTTTTCATGTAAAGCAAATTTGTACACCATGAAACATGAACTGTGATCCTTCCCATTTATCCTCGACTAGCTTATATGGAACAAAAGTGACAAAATATTCCAAAAGTATCTGATATACTATTAATATCATTGGTAACTAAATCCCACGTGATCAACATGACGGCCAAGGTACTGGTAGCACCAGTCTGTAGGCAGTGTACCGCTTCCAGCTGAAATGAAATTAATCACCTATTTCTGACCCACATTCAAAAACCAAGGTTGACCAAAGTACTTCACATTTAAAAAATAGCAGGGTAAAAACAAAGCTACAATGACATGTTATTTTATTGGATTATATGCCTTGAACTAAAATATGATTGTGACTAACATTTTATGCAGATTGTAAATGATAAAATTAATAAAAAAGCTAATTTACTTTTTGGGTTACTTGTATTTGGACTTTACACATACAATAGGCCTATATATGGGATACTTATTCATTTTCTACGTCATGTCTGTTAGTGTTGACGGTACGTGTTGTTTGCCGTCTCGAAGACCTCAGTGTTGAGACATGCAGGTTCAAACCCGCAGTGTTCAGTTATACACATGATTTCAGGATGCTCCTCTCTCTTCTTTACTCTGGCCTGTCCTCCACAACACACACTCTCTTCCACAGAGATCATTGGCTCACACTGCCCACAGGAACACCTAGATCAAATTGACTAAAACTAATAAGATCAATGCAAAACATTATTACATCCACATTTTAAATGTAACTACAAATGGTTTATTATCAAATATATTAACAATCCGGACTATATTATTATTATTTATGTATGTATGTATGTATGTATGTATGTATGTATGTATGTATGTATGTATGTATGTATGTATGTATGTATGTATGTATGTATGTATGTATGTATGTATTTATTTATACATTTAACCTATCGTATTCATTGTATTCATAGTTAACCTTAAGAGCCAAGGGCCTTGCTGAGGGTCCCACAGTAGTCAGCATTGGGATTCAAACCTGCAAACCTCCAAACACAGGTTCACTTTACCAATGATTGCAGTGCTTGTATGCAGCCTCCAGCTTCAGCAGCTCGCAGCACAGCGCTCCTCCTCCTCCTCCTCCTCCACTACTTCCGCCTTGTGCGGTCATGTGATCCCTGCTCGCGCTGGAGCTTGGTGTCGTAGATCCGCAGTTAAAGTTTTGTCAACTCCAAACTTAGCACTTTTCACATACCCTTGCCTGTTTTTCCCCCCCAAACAAAGCCTCCAGCACCATGGTGGAGCTGAGCTTCGTGATCACCACCTCCGTCATGACCCTGTTTTGGGGACTAATCGGAGGAGTCGTGCCGTGGTTTATCCCCAAAGGACCAAACAGAGGGTGAGAAGTTAGCTTCACTTTAGCCTCCAGGACGCTAAGATACTCCACTTTTTTAACAAACTGGGTTTATTTGGTGTTTCACCTGAACTTTAGTTATTCACAGTAAGTGGAGAAGTTGATACCGAGTCAACTTCAAGGTGAATTTAGCTGATAAAAGAAGTTTGGACGTCGTTGTGTCGTCGAAGTTGGTGTTATTGAAGCTAATTTCAAACGACCCCTTTTTCACGTAATGGCGTGAAATAATATCTGTACACATCTCTTAACATTATAAAATCTTTTTTTTTTTTATGTTTAAAGTTAAGACTGTAACTGGATCACATGCTTGGAAAAGTGTTAAAATTAGTGTTACTTCCTTTATTTCTGTGTGTCACTGCATCACGAGACCCGGCTGCTATATTTAACTCCAGAAATATGATCGGGTGGGTTTGAACCCACTTATACTGCTATTACAAAATACAATATGCATTGTAATTATAATTTTCGGTTTGTTTTTTTGAACAGAGTGACTGTCACGATGCTGGTGTTGACTGCAGTCTGCTGCTACCTCTTGTGAGTACAAGTTAAATTCTCTGCCACATGGTGTTGTGGAGGCCCGTTAGTCCACATACAACACAGCCTGTTACACTAAAGAAAAGGTTGATCAACAAGATTTAAACCTCCTATCATTTCCACATGCCGCCATTGATCTGAAGTCCTGCGGCTGAAGAAATCTGTGAATGTGTGTGCGTTACAATAACAATGAAACAATGGTTTTCATGTGGGAAGTACTCCTCATTAATTAGTTCTGGTCACAAATTGAGAATGCAGCAGGTGCAAAATAGGGCAGTGGAGACAAAGTAATGTCAAGGTCTAATCCGACTATTCCAGGTTGTGTCATGAGCGTGAGAGCTCTAAAGATTGGAAGAATAACTACTTAAATACTTTTGAAGTAAAAGGTAGTGTTGTATTCACAGCTCATTGTAATTGTTCCCTTCCTTTCAGCTGGTTGATAGCAATCCTGGCTCAGCTCAACCCGCTGTTTGGGCCTTCTCTATCTAATGACACCATCTGGTATCTGAGGAACCACTGGTCTTAATTTTCCTTCCTGGGACTCCTTATCCTGCAGGTAAACGTCTCCCTCTGAAAGAATTGAACACCGAACTTAAAATTGATGTTCTTCCTTTCATTTCAAGACATGTGTTAATTTTTTATTTATTTTCTCTGTTTATGTTCATCAGTTTCTTTCACCAGCGGATACCATTGGACGTTGACGATGGCAGAGATTATTCCCTCCGAACCGCCTTAAAACTCAGATCCTTCATTCTGAGTGATTCCTGCAATGGTGCCTTGTACAAAATTCCACAAATTCCCAAAGGACTTAAGTATCTCACGTAATGTGTCTTTTAATTTAAAATGAACCAACCTCCTCTTGCTGCATCTTGGTCTGTGTATTGTGTACATTGTGTTTAATGTTATTGTTGATGTGTGAAGGACGCTTAGATGAGACGTGTATCCGTGCTTCTCCATGCGCGGGATGAACGTAATCCATGTGATGGTTACAAAATAAAATATTCATCAACTCCATAACTTTTGGATTGTGTTATATGAAGGAATGGCCTTTTAACTTTTAGTTTCCTTTTCGCAATTGTTCTTTTCCTGCAACGACTTTGAAAGCCTGTGGCGTTAGGACTAAACTTTAAATTATGAGCCACATGTCATATAATTCCCACCAAGACTCTTTATGTATTGTGACTTTGGTAACCTTTACTGTAGTACTAATAGCAGTAGGTATATTGCCAATACTCCAAAGACAGTCTGACACGGCATGTCATAAATATTTTATACTAGCATGTTCAACGTTTTTGAAATTTCCTATTTTTTATTTAAAAAAACACAATTTTGAGTCTTAGCTTTGTTTGGTTGCTTTTTAATTTGCATTATTACTCTAAATATTAAAATTTTGGTTTGTATTTAGTTGAACTGAAGGAATTAATGTTTCCTTGTGTTCATTTGAGGAGAAATTGCACATGATGCTTCAAGGTGGTGCGGTCCACGGGGGCTATTTGATCCCATCAGAATTGGGAAAATTACAAGCGTGACTTTTTATTTTTTGCTCAAGGTCACATACAGAAAAAAAAAATTAAGATCTGGTATCAGCTTATTGTTCGACTTCACCTTTAGAATTAGCAGTATCAATAAAATGTACACAAGTTGGGGGGTAAGGAGGAATTTAAAATGGGTTAGAGGCAAATCACCTTGCAGACTATGGTTTTGACAGCTCTGGTTTAAATATTGAGAGTGTGTGACTAGATAGTTAAATGATAGACTTTCCTTTTTCTTTTAGTGAACCTATATGTCCTATAGGAGGTCATTACATTCACCTTTACTTATTCTTCATAAATTGTTCTGCTTTAAACTTGACATATATCCTAATTTATGGATTAAAATGTTCTCCAAATGAGATATATTTCTCCTTTAATTTCAGTAAAAGTATGTTAACCTGATAGGACAGTACAATATTAAATTGTGTTTTGTTTGTTTTTTTCCGAAATATGAGGTGTTATTATAAAGTAGACACACTGGTGATCTTTTTGAAAAGTGACATAAAGACACCTTTATTATTATTATTATTATATGTTCAGTATATTGGACTCAGATGATTCCCTTTTTTGTCTTTTTGCAATTAAAGGTTGCAGTTAGATACGCTGGTTGAAACGCAGACACTTTGGCCGACAAAGGGTTAAAGAGTTAATTCATTATTCAATGCGCGAAGGTCGAAAGTCGCGTTTCCAAAACGGCCTCTCGCTTTCCGTAGCTCCGGCAGTCAACGTTGGCAACATGGCGTCGTCGAATGTCCACGTCCGAATATGTGAACAAGAAATCCTGAAATATGACCTGGAAATCAAGGCTCTCATCCAGGTGCGAACAGTCCCGCGGTAAGATGACTTAGTCCCGGGTTAGGGTGTGCAGGCTTCGAAGCTTGTCATCAAGAGGAGAGATTTTCCCCGAAGGATGAAGATTCATGCAGCCTTCAGAGGAGAAGAGCACAGACATGGATCAAATCTGTCAAATAAGCTCTTTAAGTAAAACATTTTCTTTTAAAATATATATATATATAGATGTATATATCGTGAAGGACTTGACAAAGAATTATCAACGTCATAAATTGATTGTAAAGTAAATTGAAAGTCGAAACTTTCTATTTTCTCTTTTTCAAATGTAATTTTCTCTGTATATAGATATTTACGTGGAAAAAGTCATAATCCAACCAATTTTACAACTGAATGTTTGCTTTGAATAGGACTCATGTCAATTTTTAAGGCGTTTACTTTATAGTAGATCATTTCCACAAGTTTGAGCTTTGTATGCAAAATGAAGTCTTCTCTCTTATCAAACTGAGGAAAAACCAGATCAGGGATGTCAAAATAAAATCTGTGGGCCAAAAGGGCCCAATCCAGCCGGTGGAATGATCTCGCAAAGTATCAAAGAAAGAAACCAAAAGATCTAGTGTATTTGTTGGTGTTTGCATCTACACAGTGTTTGTGAATCGTAAAAACGATCAGGCTGAAAAATGCCACAAACTGAGCACGTTTCTCTGCGTTGTGTTGGAATTGCATTTTTTTTTTTCTTTCCAGTTTTCGGTTTGGTAGTTGTTACAACAGTGTAATCAATTACTTGTGAACTCTTTGTACTGACTCAGAATTAAACCACACAGTTGTCGTAAAAGTTGTATTCTACTGTTTGAATTCTATCATTTTACCTGAACGGTTCAAACGAGATAGAATTTAGCTCTCTATAGATAAAACCATTTTGACGTCATGCACTGGATTCCCTGGACTCTCTGGATTTTTCTGATCAGACTTCTGCATCATAACAGCGAGATAAAACAAATCTTAAAGAGCCACTAAAAAGAATTCCTGTATTTGTGCCGCATACACACAGTCGTACGGTGAGATTTGTCCACCCGGCTCACAGGACGGGGCCTGTGGAGGATTCAGACGTTTAAAGGTCCTGATGAAGGGCCGAGAATGGAAACAAGTTGGTTCTTCAGTTGTGTCATTTTTCTGTATTTTAACTCATTGTCAGATATCTCTGGGCTTCTGACCACTGCTTGCACATATTTGGACACTAGAAGTCATGCGGGCCTATTTTCCTCAACCTAAATCATCATAAACGTCGTTATTATTCAGTTATTCCTTCGATTCACGCGTGCACCGACTGTCTAAAACCCCCCGTTGTTTTGTTCCAGGATATCGCAGAGTGCACGGGGCCTCAAAGCAAGCTGACAGAAATAAACGCGGAAGTGAAAAAGAGTTTCCACAACCTCAGATTACGGATTCAGGTGAGAAGGTTTCACTTTGGCGATATCTTTGTGCACGTCACTTCACCTCACGCCGTCTCAGGGGTCTCACTTGTTGATTTCGATCCTCCGGGCAGGACTTGGACCAGATGGCCATGGAGCAGGACAAAGAGTCGGAGAAGCAGAACTTGGTCGGTCGGATAGAAGGACACAAGAAACAGATGCAAAGGTGAAATCTTTAAACTAATCCAGTGAAACTGATATTGAATATTGCAAGTTGTGAGTTTTTTGACAAATGCCCATAGGACATGGTTTTCTCAGTGGATTTATATGTTGTTTATATTTATTTCTCTGTGTTTTGCAGTAACCAGACTGCCTGGAGAAAATCCAACCTGGCCAGTAAACTGTCCATCGACAACATGGAGAAGCAGGAACTTCTTAACGGAGCCGATGGCGCCGTGAGGCAGAGGTCGGATTAACTCATTTTTACAAACAGTCTTAAAATGTCTTTATTTTATTTTTTTTAAATATCTCCACAGTGTATTCCTTTGTCATATTTATGCCATTTTAAACCGTTTTTATTTTTCTCCTGTTTGTCGTCCTTTGATACGATGTGTCTACTTTACTTGAGAAACAGTGTCTCATATTTCCTCATTAGGAAGATGAATAAGGAGGACCTGGCCCAGTCGTCCAGTGACATAACGGAAAATCTCATGAGCATCAGCCGAATGATGGCCCAGCAGGTCCAGCAGAGCGAGGAGACCATAACATCGCTCGGTGAGTGGGATGTAGTTTTTTTTCGTAAAGTTGTACTTTATAAACTTAAAAGTGATATATATAGTTTTATCCTCCATTTATTTCTTCTCAAACATTAGGAGCGAAAACATCATGTGAGGATAAAGTGACGGCCAGAATTTCCTTAGAAAGTGATTGATGTTGTTTTTTGTTCAGTTTTAAAGAGAAGCAGCTTCTTTTAGTTAAAGTTACATTTTGCAGTGTGTGAACTCACGTCATTGGTTTTCTCCTCTTGCTTGAAGCGACGTCCTCCAGAACGGTCCAAGAGACGAACGACGAGTTTAGGACCATGACGGGGACCATTCAGCTGGGACGAAAACTCATCACCAAGTACAACCGCAGGGAGCTCACCGACAAGCTGCTCATCTTCCTGGCCCTGGCGCTCTTCCTCGCCACGGTCCTCT
Source organism: Lipophrys pholis (assembly GCF_963383615.2). Taxonomy (NCBI): domain Eukaryota; kingdom Metazoa; phylum Chordata; class Actinopteri; order Blenniiformes; family Blenniidae; genus Lipophrys; species Lipophrys pholis. The sequence goes on from NC_137629.1 coordinate 20,973,950, forward strand.
ACATCCTGAAGAAGAGACTGTTCCCCTTCCTGTAGACCAGGTACCTCGCTGCAGAGCTCTGCCAGAACAACCTACACTGCTTTCCATTCCCGGCACATATGATTTTAAACAGCTCTGAACGCTGCGGGTCGGATTACACGTGCGGCACGCGCGCGCGTGCGTCTGTCCGGTGGAATGTGGACCGAACTGACTGCTGACGGTGAAAAATTGTCCACAGAAAGGCGCTTTAACCTGCATGCCTATAAGCTTCACACTGTTTTATTTATTGAATAGATTTTAATCCATCATACTGATGAGAAAAGAAAAAAAAAATGTCAGGAGCAAATTGATGGGGGGTGCAAAATGTTTATGTCCTTAGTAGAGTACAGATAATGTGTTAAGGCACATGTTTACATATGACTCAACAAGGGAATTTCTTTGTCTTAAAATAGCAACAAAAAATAGAAAAGCTAATGTAAGGAGAAAGGGAGCCACTTTTATTGACATGAGTGAAGTCATTGATATTAGACAGTGAATAATAAATAGCATCATACTGAGTGCAGGTATGTTTGGGAACAATTCTAGGACTTAACACGTGTCTGTAACAGGTCTGCATATGACTATCCCCTGTTTAAATGATCATCATCTTCATCATCATTCTCACACTGTCTAGATGATGTTCTAGCCGAACGTGTAAACATGTAGCCGTGTACTGTATAATTACTGTGGGAGGCCTTTTTTCTTAATAAACAAAACTTCCTGTTATTTTAGTGGAATAGAAATTCTTGCATTCACTCAGTTTGTGTTCTACTTCAAATACTCCCCATGTTTTATTCAGTCAGCATATCTCCACCCGCACGCTGAATAAAGCTCGGCTCTGGGGCTGCAGCCGAGCAGAAAAGCTCAGAAAAAGGAGTCGCAGTGTTCACACTGGCAGAAGATAGCGCAGCATGCATCCCTGCCTTTCTTCAGATAAGACCCGGAAAAGCAGATTATTCCGACCCGTTTCCCCTCTCCCTTTTCCAGTGTGGGTGGAGGGGACGGAGGCGTATTTTTAGGTTTGTGTGGCTCTGTTATCTGACGTTGCCTTTTCAACACCACAGAGGAGAGGGTGGCCAGAGAAGCTACATGACCTTGCTCCCCTTTCTGCGATTGCCTGGCATTGCCAACTTTTTTATTATATGTAAATTCTGCCATTATTAATTAATAAACACAAATGCAACTGGCTTGGCGTTTGGAAATGGTCTCGTATGTGCATTTGTAAATGCACATTGTTCAGTAAATGCCAAGGTGGAAATAAGTGTAAGTGTGGAGAGACCTGAGAGATGCCTAAGCACTCATGTAAAGTGGCGGCGGCCGTGCACAGCCAGTTTCCTCGCTTGTTCATATAACTGCACACTTAGACAAGGCCTCTTGCTCTCTGTCCGGCAAAATTGATTATTTGTACATTTAGCACTGAGATCCCGTCAATCAAGTGTCCCGAGTTTGTGTCTGGACACCGAGAGGCCTACATGACATGACACTGACGATTTAAATGCCTGAAACTGATGGCTAACAGGAACCTCAGCTTCTGTGCTATAAATGGTATGATATAGAGCCTTTTTTAAAAAGAAAAAACTATTATTGCATGAAATGGGTATTTTTTTTATTAACAAGTGTTAGTCTGGTTAAGTAATTTTCCCCCCGGATAATATGCAGATTAATATGTCAGGCAGAAACTTTTTTACAAAACTGGTAATTAGTAAAATAAACTTATTGGGAGCACATCACTTCATTTTCAAATTTCACATGAGAGGTTGGAGACACTCGGGAATAACAACATATGTTGAAAGCATTTCTACATGTACGTGACACGTTGGCACAAATTAAGGAAATAGTTCCAAAAATTGTGAATAATTGACTTTTGGCAGATTTGAAATATTTATTAGAGGTCAAGGTCATGACTAACAGCCATCTCTCATGAAGAACAGCCACCTCGGTCCCAGCGACCTCTAAACACATTTGTGAAGTATGCCTGTGTGACAGTAGGCTGTAAAAAAAAAGTGTAAACTTTTAGCAACCTTTTAACCTTGTTTAAGCATATTGAGGGAAGCTTTGTAATAGCCACTTGAACATTTTAAGCAGACACAAGCCATGCCGAAGTTGTACAGATGTTCAGGCCCTTTATGTGGCTCCGAGAGCAACTGTTTAACTCAGACACATAAATTCTGTTATTTGTCATTGTAAAGTGTATTTTTACTTTTATAAATATATGGTTTTTATAGTGACACAATTACCTTGATGCTTCGCAGGATGTTAAAAAAATATTTTTAAACTGTATAAATTTGCTGTTTTTTCTTTATTTCAATTATATATCCACAAGAATTAAAAATTAATAACTTCTTTTTAATCAGAAAATTTTAAATATGCTTTTATAAAAAAAGCTGTGGTTTTAATTTTATTTTATTTTTACGCAAATGACAAGTGCAGGGGAAAACAATATTTAAGATGAACAAAACTCAGAGCTTAGAATAAAATCGCAAAGCGTAAAAATGAGAGAACTTACAGCGTCCTATAAATTGCCCCATCTTTATAATTTCATGCAGCCATAAAATCTTGTTAAAGAAAAATTAAGATTTTTTTGTTGTTGTTGTTGTTGTTATTCGTCCTTTTACCATGTCCTAATGCCGTGTAACGAGGACACCCCGTTACTGGAGGAAAAAGTGTTTTGCATATTATTCAGGTCTCCGACCCCAAAGTTCACGTAGTTGCCGCTGTTGGAGGAGCCCTGCACGCTCTGCATGGGCGCAGCCGGGTAGCTGCAGCCGTAGTTTGTGTTGCAGCCGGGGCCGGGGTAGCTGCTGAAAGCTGGGTAGTTGTTGTACGTGAAGTGGTTGATGTGGCCCATGCTGTAGGAGGGGTTGTAGGCAGCCGTGTCCGCCGCCAGACACGACTTCCCGTCCCGCACCAGCACCGGCACCGACACCCTCCTGGGCGGCGGCAGAGACACCATCTCCAGGCTCTGGTCCTGCCTCTGCCGCTTGCACTTGTACCTCCGGTTCTGGAACCAGATCTTGACCTGGGTCGGGGTGAGCTTGAGCACCCCGGCCAGGTGGTCTCGCTCCGGGGCGGATAGGTACCGCTGCTGCTTGAAGCGGCGCTCCAGCTCGTACACCTGCGCCTGGGAGAAGAGGACGCGCGGCTTCCTGCGCCTCCGGGGCTTGGGTCGGTCCGGATCGTCGGGCTTTGCGTCCTCCACGGCCTCGGCCTGAGTGCCAAACTCCTCTGATTAAAACAGACCAAAGGAAAGACTAGTAATTAATACACCTTCCACACATTTTAGAACCAGCTTTGTACTTTGCTTTGCCTACATTTTTAGGCCCATATTTGCACATTTCACGTGGCCACTGTACAGTTTAATGATCACGGTTTGCGTACATATAATACATATGGTTTAATTTGTAAGTTGAGGTCAAATGCCTTGAAGTTACACCATTGATTTTTACAAATTTATTCTATAGAAATTAAACCCTACATCGGCTTTTATAGATGGTATATTTGAAATATATACGTCCAGCTTTCTTTTAAAATATAAATTCTTCTATGGTCATTGTTTTACTTAAAACGATTCTGCAGAATCTATTTAAATCTGCACAAACCAATGCGCGAGTCTGCAGGCCCGATGTTGCAGAGGCCTTTAAAGTAAACGTTTCCCCCTATCAACTTACCTTTTCTTCGTTTTCCTTCAAACATATCCGATCTGCCTTCCTTGTCCAAATCCATTTCCAGGAGGGATTTGCCGTAAAAGTGTGAAGCAAAGTTGAGTGTATTGTCCCTGCCGGCCTTGGGGTTTTGGAAGTCTTCTCCAAACAGTGAGGATGAGGCGGTGGTGGCGCAGGACGCGTCCCGGAGAGGCTCCAGCTTCATGCGGGCCAGCATGCAGGAGGAGGAGGAGGAGGCGCAAGAGGAGGAGATGGAGGTCTGTGGCGCCGTGCAACAGTCCAAACGAGAAGAAACATCCAGAGAAGACACCATCACGTCATGACTTTGCTCCAAGTTTAATATATCCTTTACAGAAAAGGGGGTAGACGTGCTGGGACTGGGAAACATCGCCATTAAATGAAAAAGAAAAAAAAAAAAGTGATAAAAAAAAAAAAAGATGTTAACAAAGCCCTCTTTGCTCACTGGTACTATTTACTGTATGTCAGTTTTAGTTTGGTGTAGCAGATTGATCTTGAGTGAAGTGTGCATTTTGAATGTCAACTGGGTCTCCAAACTCGTCTGCTGGCCTCTCACTCTTCAGTGACGCAGAGAGGAGGAGGGGAGCCAGTAGGACCCTAACCGGCTGGTACTCCCATCTAATGACGTGAAATAATGTCAGTACGTGTCTTATGTTGCATTAAAGGTCATATGTGTTCATATGTTGGAAGTAAACCAAGACTTCTTTACTCTCTTTATAAGTTAAAATACAATGGCATATAAATCTGGATTAGAATGTTTCTGACCTCTGATCTTAAAAATCTGATATTTTGTGTCATCTTCATTTATAATGTTTATAAATGCCATTAAATGAACTTGTTATATAGGGGTTTTTTTATGTTGCAGTTACTCACACACAGTCCAGGCAGCATTTCGACGGATGTTTATTCAAGATCCAGAAGAAATAATTAATCTTAACATAGTGTACATCAAAACTAATAATCATGAAAAGTGTGTGTGTGTGTGTGTGTGTGTGTGTGTGTGTGTGTGTGTGTGTGTGTGTGTGTGTGTGTGTGTGTGTGTGTGGGTGTGTGTGTGTGTGTGTGTGTGTGTGTCGGGGAAACGGGGCAGACAACAGGTTGGGTCCCTAAACACGGAACCTGAAACCGGGAGCGACAATTGTGCAGTCTGCCTCCAAGTGATCTTGGAGCCGCTGTCTGTCTTATCAGGCAGTGATAACAGACGACAACAAATCTGCACACACACACACACACACACCACCCACGCTGCAGGCCAGGTTATCCTGAAGAAGTGTCATGTGCGACACGTTCGTCTTGGTGCCAAATCTGTCTCTATACATGGCAAACAACAGGCGTTTTTGGCCACTTTTAACCGGAGGATTTTAATTATTTATTGTGTTTGTTTAACTCGGATGTATACACTTGCAGTGCTAAAACAAATCAGATATATCACTAATGTACAACACCTGTGATTTCAGTAGGCAGTCGCTGCTGAAAAGACAACAACTGTGCGTAATGACGCACTACCTCCGTGCGTCCCCCCCTCGCGCGGTTGGCACTTAAACCTGCTATTAATGCGTGTGGAGACGGTCACAGGAGACAGACAGTATTATCGTTTGTTTTATCTTCAGCGTTTAGCGCAGCCACGGGGTAAATGGGTCCCCCTGTCTCCGACCCGGCGATTGTGTTTATAGTTTTAAAGACTATTTGTGCGCCTCGCGAGCTGATGAATGGCTGTAGAATCTGTCCGGGGCAGCAGTGAGCGTCAACATGGCCCAGCTCTTGCTGTAATTATTGGCGAAATAAAGTAAACGCTCGTTGCGGAAACACAAGACAAGGAGGGAGGGGAGGGGGGGGGGGGGGGGGGGGGGTTCACCGTGATTGATTTCCATCGCCCTCACGCCGTCTGGGTGAAAAGATTTCCTCGGTATCTTCCAGTAAATATAAACACAATATTAAAGAAACGTGCCCCGTGCAAAAAGAACTTCTTCCAAGGTGAAATGCTAACGTTTTCTGTCAACTGTAAATTAAACATGACAGGCCCTGGCATGTGTTTCACATCCCCTAATGCTGCAGCGCCGTGGTCCCCTTTGACCTGTCTTTCTGCAGCACATCTCCAAGACAGATAAAGCTTCAGATAAGGTTGCTTAAAAACTTCCGCTGCACGAACTGGTGGGTATTTTTAAGGGCTGCGTGTCGAAGTGAGGATTCTCCTCGCGCAGACAGGGAGAGGGAGAGGGAGGGGGGTCCCTGGTGGGCCTGGTATTTTCTGTCCCGGAGGCCTCTGGTGGGTGATCCAGATCCATTAACTGTTTGGTAATTAGACAGATTGAGATAAAAAACTCGGTTTATAATCCGGTTAAGAATGACACTGCAAACACATTTAAAATGCTCTACTTTATTCAGTTGTCTGTCATTACGTTTTGGACAAGACACTTCTCTGTGTCCAGTAATTATTTCTTTAAGTTGAAGTTCTGAAAATGAGCCTCAAAATGGAATCATGTACATTTTGTCTACCTGTTGATGTTTTAATTTTTTACGTTTGAGCCACTTTGATTCCAACTAAAATGTTGCTCTTAAAAAAACAAGAATTTCTGGAAATGTTGCAATGAAATATAAGTGGCACAAAATGTCACATAAGAACCAGACATGTGTTCTAGTTACTTACAGGGTAGGATATATTCTTGAGAGGCCCATGTGGAATAAGTCACACATGATCAAAAATGCAATGGAAAATATAAAGAAAAAATAACACATTTTCTTCTTTACACAAGTATGTGAGCATTTCTTTACGTACGTAGGTCTATTAGGTGCATTGAAAATCAAATTATTCGTTTTTTGTTCAAAAATCTGTTTAGACTTCAAGTATTTTGAAGTGCACACAGCCGTACCATCAATATGTTTGTACAAAGATGTCATAAATACATGTACAAAAATACTGTAAACAGTTTAGTCTTTGACTAAATTTGAGTGAGCATCAGGAAGTGTCAAACAAGCAGTCAGAAAAATAGAAAAGTCTGAATGTCATGCAGTGCTGCAGCACATTTCTGCATTGTGAAGTCAGTTTGGGGTTACATGATGAGAGAAAAGCCACAGAGATGACACATATTTAAAGAAAACACCCCCGGAACAACCCAGATGCACAATACCTTGACAAAGTCAGAAGTGTCTTCGAGAGACTTGGACATTTTTAAAAGTTAAAGTAAGGTGACACAAACAACTGATGTAAGTTTTTCTCTCATTGTCTGGTCACTGCATGAAGGTATTGATATCATTCCAAGCACGTTGACTTTTAGCGGCCGGAAACCTTTTTTGTTTAGTTTTTTTTGTTTTTTACGATTCTATTCGAGGATCAATCTACATAGCCTATGATTACAAAGTGAAATCATGGAATGTGACTGTAGAGTTTTATGATGGTATTAAAAAAAAAAAATCTCTTCCCACTTTGTCGCCTCTATAATAAGCTTAAGAGGAAATAAAGCTCTTTGTCTTCAACTTAGACACACTGACAGCAACACTGTCAGGTTACGTTGAAATCTGTTACAACTCTGAACCTCTCTAGCAGACACTTGAAGCAGGGATGTGCAAGGGGCTTTTCGACTCTGTCTCGTTTCTAATGAATGATGAGGTTTCTCTTAAAGTAGATAAATGAAATTTACTTTGATAAGAGAAATTTGTGTTTTTGTCATCATTCGGTTTCTTGACTTACAAGAACATCAAGACATTGTAAATAGATAAAGTTAAAAAAACAACAACATTCTGTTCTAACGTGACACAAAGAAAGTATTAAAGCCACCAAACGAAAATATGTTTTCCACCTAAAAATCCATAAATATTTCATGTAAACAATTTTTGGTTAAAAAAAAGAAATTAAAAAAAAGACTTCAGACTGAATAGTACAGGATCCAGATACACTAAAATACCATTGGATGAATAATGTGAATAACTTGAACCTAAATCATTTTATCATGAAACCTGATACATTCTGGAAACATAGATTTTTAAACTTATATTTCATTTTATCTCAATTTACGAATGGATGGATTTATAGATAGTCCCCCCTATTTTTTTTTTAATCATTCAGCTGTAAAAGCCCAACCCATGACTGGACAACACTGATGGCTACATACCAAGTGATGGCTGGATCTTAAAGATTAAACAAGGAGGGGTTTAATTTGATAACACTAGAGATTACAGACAAACGTTGAACTGATTCCCATTCTGACCCCTTCATAACCTCAGACATTTCTTTTCTCGCGTGGCCCAGTAGACTAAATCTACATGCAGCGGAAATCTCATATCACCACCTGTTTTGACATCTTTCTTTTCATTACATATTATATTTCCCAGTGCCTTTCTTCATCCCCCTGTGTCCTTGTTAATGGGTGATATAGTTCAATCTGCCTCCCGTCCAAGGTCACAACTGCTTCCTCATGTTGTGTCTCCTACTCTGCTGCACTGTGGATGTTTCTCACAATCAGGTGGAGATACTTGCAGACTGATGTGTTAGATTAACTAAGCTAAATGTGTCCCTGTCTCCATCCGCCAAACCGTTCAGAGCGACAATACATGTGGCTGCTGAACGAAAAGACTCAAGCTTGTACAGTTGATACAGGCGGGGATCATTCAGGGGTCAGCTGGGCCCTCGTTTATCAACTGACACTATAAGCGTTCTCTGAACTGAAGTCAGGCGATTGTAACGGGAAACTAAATGAAAACGGCAGCAATGTCGAGTGTCATCTGTCTGTGCGTCATTTGTCTTGTTTTGTGACGGAGGGAGCGCATCCCCTTCATCTTCCCTTCCATCCTTCTGCCTCTTTCTGCCCACCACGCCATCTCTCGCACACACTCTGCAGGTCATGTTCAATGGCTTGGCAAGACTTCACACAGCCCTCCACTGGGTTCAAGGTGAAGTCAGGCCCTCCGGGGGGGACATAAGAGGAGGAATCTCTCTCTGTGCCGAGTTTAGTTGTGTCTATGGAGCCTTACAGCTGATGTTTGTGGTCAGTAGTGGGAGACTGTTGAAGTTCATGAGCTGATGGATGGCTTTCAAGAGACAGATTGTGTTATACTGATCATTGGGCTTCAGTAACTCTAAAGTTATGATCCAGCTGTTTAGTGCAGCCCCTCCATTAGGGTACAAGACGCGCAAAAGACAGGGACCAAAGCAAGGGTGGTGCAAGATCTTTATCACTTCTCAGCAGGCCACACCGACACAAATACTCAATTAAAGCTTAGTTTCTCCACACCTGCAACATAATGAACTCCACACTCTGGGCCTGCTTGGTTTGCTGTACTCTGCAATTCCTCAATATTACCTTGTCGTTGTAATCTCCAATCTAAATTTTCTTTTTAACTGTCGTTATTAACAATATTGTTTTCAAATGTGCAAAAGCTGCTGATTTCATCTCCATCTCTGACCTTACATGGGTCAATGTGTCCTTGGGAAAGGGAAAGCCCTTTGAGACAGCTGAAGCAGTAATACCACCGTGTGAAAGGGAAAAGGCTTTACAGATATAACCTATGTGAAAGCTAATGTCAGATGGATAGGCCTTGACATTGTTATTATTCACCTGCTCGGGGTTAGCAGATCTTAAATAGAAGAAGATTTAAGGTGAGACTATTCTTGGTTCAAGTCCAGACTTGGGGGCTTTTGTGTGCGAAGTCTACATGGTCTGCTTGTGTGTGTGTGGTTTTTCTCCGCGTTTATTCATACAGTCCAAACACAGGAGGATTACCTGGACATAGGTTGGATTGGGAGTGTGAGTTACTGGCTGTTTCATGTCTAGCCTGTCCACAATGTGGGCCAGCATCCCGTGACAATAAGGTGTCTCAAGCAGTAAAAAAAAAGAAAAGAAATTGTGTATTATTAGAATTAATATTATTTTATTTAGTCTAATGTTCCTGGATAAAGAAAATTAACCCAATTATTGCATGAATAAGGTTTGAGATAGACCTTAAGACATAGAAAATAGCTATGGAATAGAATTAAAATACTTTGTTACTCTTTTGGGGAAATTATTGCAAGTTAGGTCCACACAGAAAGAACACAGAATAAATAGTATAGAAGTTAAATTGTCGACATGGCATGATAAAGGTAAATAGGAAGTAGGAAATAGGAAATATTAATATATACAGGGCTAAGCAGTGATGGGTATACGCATAAAATAATTAAATTACAAGAAAAACACAACAAATACTATTTACAATGAGGAGTTGTATGGCAATGTGCTTATGATTCACTATTAGAAAACCTAAGGAATGTTACTGCAAATCAGGCAAATAACACCAAAAGGTTTAACTTCATATTTGATACATCCACCCACCCATCCATCCATGGAAATGAGTTTCATAATTGAGATGTCTAGGGTTTGGCAGAAAGGCTGTTTGATCATTTCGGATGTATTCATTTAGTAAAACGCACCGTGGTTCGTCAGTCTTGTGTTCTGTTCACATCGGCCACAAGAGGGCAGCCGCACACAATACATTAATAACTCCCACACATTATTAGCCCACTTTAAAATAATCATGTCCTAATCTGGATTATAAATCCAATAATCACATTGCTTCTTCATTCCCAACTCTGACTGTAAAGAACCCATTTCCAACAACATGCTTGCATAACCCCCCCCCCAACACACTGTGAAAGCTACTTTAAAGGACGTTTCATTGGAGCAACCTGATTCCCTAATGTTTTGCCTCGTTGGAAATATAATATAAAACCGCGCGCGCGCTCCCATGTGCGCCCTGATAAAGTATTGGTTTTTATGATCGGACCAGAGTCCTCCTGTGACCCAGGAGCGACTACGTGCCCTGTGGTTTGCAGCGTTTCGCTGGCTGCCGGTGCTGTATCAGCTGCAGTTGCTTTATGGCCCTTCGTTCACTCAGCCTTCACATTTAACATGCTGACTGCTCCGTTTTCCGTGCAACTGGAGTTGACCGAGGAATGAGGTAAGAGCATTGCTAATAGGCTAAATGACCAACACTGGAATAAGGCTTGCAGGGGCAGCTTGATTTCCACACTTGGCCTGGTGGATAATTCATGTGGAGACAAAAGGCCGCGTGGAAAGAGGCCGCGCGTCTCTCGCTCTCTCTCTCTGTGTGCGCGTGTGCGGTCAAGAGGACGAGCCCCCTGCCACCCAGAGGGCCCCGACACGCGCGGCTCTCTGGCGTCTTTGCGACTTCTTCCTGTGCAAAAACAACAAGAACAACAACAATAAAAACCCCAATCACATAAACACATCATTCATTCACGATGAATGCATCTTCATCGCCTCTAATTGTGCGGCAAGTTACGCAGTGTTTAGAGCTTCGACCCCTGCGTTGTCACCTTGGCACAGATCCACTGCTTCATCCAAATCTGGGCCATTATTTTCAACTTCTGATAGAGGAGTACACAGATACCGACACGATGGCTTGACCACATGTTTTGTTTACTGAATAATAAATATGCTGGAATTTTACAGCAACAAAAACACACACACAAGAAAAAAGGCTAAATATAACTGCTTTAGCTCCTGTGTCACCACATATATAAGTCCGTGTGTGGTTTAATATTTCTAGCTGTGAGTAGCTTGAAATCTAGAGTCTGAAAATGCAGGGCCTTACCCCGATTTCCATGTATTTAAAGGTTAGCACTAAGTTTTGGGATTTACTGTACAATTGTGATTGTATGTGCATTTTCCTTTCTGAGCGGCTCGAAAACTGGGAGCACATTGTGGTGTCCAATCTACCTTGTTGAACCCAAAAATGCCGGGCAATCATGCTTAGGTTTTTGTTAGGCACTCTGTTGTGATTGTTAGATCAGTGATTGGGGGTTTGAGTTTACATTATGTCACAATGGATGGCTTGTTTGTTTGGGTCCCAAAATCTGGGCGCATGCTCCACTTGTGAGGTCTAAGCTGACTTGTGGGGCCCAAAAACACAGTTCCCCACAGCCGTTTATAGGTATGGGGCAGTTTAACTGACTGGAGTTAGACACTTGGAGCAGAAATGGTAATGGTAAGGCAAAGTCCACACAAACACTGCAACAAAAGCATATCTTTGATCAGATGTGAATATATTGCTGTTGTATGGACCAACATCTGTTTATAAATTCACTTTAAAAAAGACCTGTCCTTTTGGGAACAAAAACGGCAGCTTCATGAGGACTACTACTTTTTTTTTTTTTAAGGTGAATGCATGTTTGCGTGTTTTTGCTCACATCATAGGCACCTAAATCTGTTAACACGCTCACATTGGCGTTACTTGAAATCATTGGCGTAAGAATGTAAGTCAGTGTAAATTCTCCTGAAGGGATGAAAACACAACTGTGTGTGCACGCATGTGTGTGTGTGTGTGTGTGTGTGTGTGTGTGTGTGTGTGTGTGTGTGTGTGTGTGTGTGTGTGTGTGTGTGTGTGTGTGTGGGAAAGAGAGAGAGTGAGAGAGATGGTTATTGTGTGTCCTCCTCCTGTCTGTCCCCTCTGCCTGTCTCACATTCTCTAATGGGGACAGTATGAGAAGCGAGCTTGTGCTCCGTCTGGACCTTTCTAATTGCCCCTGCCACAGAGGCCTGATACAGCAAGACCCTGTGTTCCCAGCAGGTCAGGCATGTGTGTGTGTGTGTGTGTGTGTGTGTGTGTGTGTGTGTGTGTGTGTGTGTGTGTGTGTGTGTGTGTGTGTGTGTGTGTGTGTGCGTGCGTGCATGCGTGCGTGCGCGTGCGTGCGTGAGATAGAGGGAGGTAGTGAGAGTGACTTGAGCAGACAGAATCATCACTCAGGTGGTGCTCCCCTGACTCCACCACACATTCAGGCCCCACATAGAGAACACCATTCATTATGAATATCAGAGCGATGAGAGGCGACCGGGAGAGCCTGGAAGACTGAGGGAGAGGAAACCGTGAAGGAGGAGAGGGCAGCAAGATGAGCGCAGACACAGATGAGAAGAGCACAATGCAAACACTTGCTAGATATTTGTATGAGGATGGGACGTGCGCAACCCCCCCCCCCCCCCCCCCCCACACACACACACATGCTCCTCCATATTATCCCCACACATAATCGTCTCGCAGTCCTGAGGCTCTCTACCACTGCCAGGCCAGGTTATGAAATCCACCCAGGGCCAGGTTACAAAAATCCTCTCTGTGGCATCTGCCAGTGAAGGCAGCTCTGTGTTGACAGATGGGCACAGCATTCCTGGGCCGGGGGCCTCGCCAGCATGCTGCCAGGAGCTGGACTCAGGGAGCCACGGAGAGGCTGACTGGCATTTCTTTACACCTATGTGCTTAATTTCTGTGGCAACCTCCAGGCACGTACGACGTGAGTTACATTCCCCGCATGCTGCTCCTTCAAACTGACACGTAGCGGCGGCGATGGGAAACGGATAGGCATAGGCCGACGTGTTTTCGGTTTTTGCTTTGTTTAAAGTGGCACTAGACTTTTCATGCGCTTGTTAAATTTGATGGTTTTCTCTTGTAAAGCGTCAGTTAAACATTTCTTGAAAATGTAACATTTAACACCTCATTGAAAGCCATTTCAAGAAATTTTAGACCCTTTTACTCACATCTTCTCTGCATTTACAGGATCTGGCACGCATACTTCTCATTATCACAATTCCTAGACCATTTCTGATATGTAGACATTTAAAAATACCCAGAAAGCAGAGCAATAGAGCTCTATGTTTATGTAGTGGTCGCTATGGTGGCTACCAGGACTTACTGCAGGGCCAATCACAGAAAACATTCACCAGCTTGAAAATGAGACAGAAGTTGTCACTCATTGCGGTAATTTTCTTTTTTTGTGTGACAATTTTACAGCCATAAAATACAAATGAATCCAGGCCTCGTAGTTGTAACAGGATTAAATTCCATTTTAGGATTTTAAAACTTTAAATTAATATATATATCTTAAAATATGTTAAAAAGTGGAATAAAAAAAGAACATATTTTCCCTAATGTTAGTATTTTTCTGTCTGGATTTTCACATGCTGCTATACAATCTTGTTGAAACATCAAATACACCTCTTAAAAGCCGTGGCTTGTAATTTCACGTCTGTGTCATTTAAATAGGATGCTCAATATGACTTGTTAGACACATTGTATCTGTGTATGCATACTTGTACTAATTCTGTGTGTACAGTGTGTGTGAACACAGCAGAGGTATTTTGAAAATATAAAAGATCTACTCTGGTCTCCATCTTTGGTACGGCTATGATAATGGCTTTTGGGAGAAGTCTGAAGACATGTATGAGATACCAATGTATTCGTAGCCTGTTATATTTTTATTGATCTGCGAGATTCAGATGAGTTTTTCTCCAGTTTCTCCGGTGTATCTCCACAGCCGAGGCAGATTATAGCTGTATGGTGGCTCGGCCATGTGATCTATGTCCGGGCGGGTAAGAAAAGTTAGACCCCGTCCCCCATACCTCATGCTGCTTGCACACGGATAGTGTTTTACATGCTCAAGGTGAGTGAAATTCCAGAGAAGACTCCATTAGCTTTACTCACTTGGGGTCTTTACATCGCTGTCCTTTGCGCCACTGACCACCTGCTTCGACAGCGATCCCGATCCAGGTCATGGTGATGAAAACCTGCATGTGGACAGATCCCAGTCGGTCACAAGGCAGTCGGTCACAGCTCCTAAATGGTCATTTTCATCGATGCATCGAAGCACTTTTTGTGTTTTTCTGTGAGAAATGTACAGCGCATTGTACTTTGCAATTCAGCAGAGCGTTTGGAACACAAATATAGCTTTGGCATGGCTGAACTTAATAGGCTGGCATTCAGCAAAACCATGCCACATTCTCCGCAATCACCACTCTTTAACATCTCGCACTGCATGGACACAATGTTCCAAGACGTAGTGTACAGAGGGTGACCTGCCAACTCCTCCGACAGTGAGAGATTACAGTGATTGCTCCCTAAAGTAGTCCCAGTATGGATGGACGTATGCATGGGGGTCAGAGAGGGAGCTGAGGGGGTGGGTGGCGGAACAAGGAACATTGGCGACTTTCACAGCCGAAAACAAAAACGACCAGCAAACGTGAGTTAGTTTGCTGACCTCAAAATCACAGTTAAAACACGGTGTCCCCATTTGTTAATTATCCTCTGCCAGCGATGAGGTCAGCTGAAAACAAAGTGGGGTGATAATGGCAGCCGCGATGACGGAAGCGAACGAATGAAAAAAAAGAGAGGAGAAGAGGACATGACGGTGGAAACGAGAGAGTGGAGGAGAGAGGAGTGTGGTGGGACTCGCTGCTTGGTGTGAGTGAGCATGGGAAATGCGTGGGACCCGAGGTCCATCACTGGCTCCAAGAGGATGTGCTCGGTAACTGACACACGCACGCACACACACACACACACACACACACACACACACACACACACACACACACACACACACACACACATACACCACTTCAAAAATATTTGCATTGAAACCGAAGAATTTTATTACTCATCCAGGCTAACTTTACATCAAATGTTCACGTTTTAATTTAACAATTTACCTGAGGGGAGGCATGTCCCCGTCAAGCAACACCTCTGTCACCACATCACGAGTGACTACATGCAGAGACACCACCAAACAAGAGTGCAGCCAATCATTCAATTCTGTACATTACCTTAAACAGCCCCCCTTTTTCAGCTTGTCTGACAGGTGTCTCTGCTTCTACCACTTATCTTTTTTTTTTATCAAATTTTTTTATTTAACATTTACTCTTCATAGGGTTCTGACTGCAGCTTTTGGCACTGCACTGTCACCTGCCTGGGGAGGAGACGCAGTACCAGTGTTACCTGAAATGCACCACCAGAGGGCAAAATCTGGTCAGGAACTATAATGAAGACTGGAGGCTCACGTGTGCGCGCGCGCGCACACACACACACACCACACACACACACACACACACACACACACACACACACACACACACAATAACTTAGATGAATTTACTTCAGTTGTATCCCAGTCTCAGCTTTAACAGCTTTAGCACTGCTTTGTAGCAGTAAAAGTATATATATATATATATATATATATATATATACACATATAAAACAGACATAAAACAGACATATATATATAAAAACAAACATATATATATAAAAACAGAAAACGTTCCCGCTGTCATATACCCATTCTCTATACCTCTTTAGAGATACAGATACACCAGAGAGAGGGACTATCACAATCACTCACACCTCCAGACCATCTAAAGTCACAATGAACCTCAGATGCCTGCTTTTGGACTATGAGAAGAACTTGAAGTACACAGAGCAAACCCACTCATACAAACTCCTGCTGGTCCATCTCAGACATTTTTTGCAATGAAGCATGAGTGTGTGTGAGGTTACGAGAGGTTTGGTCCAGAAAAGGATGAATTGCAGTGGACAAAAGTGTCCAGACCTCCCAGCTATGAGATCTGTCAATAGTGAGGACTGAGGTTGACTCGTAGACCAGGTGCAACTGAAACAAACTGTTCACCGGATCCAGCATGATGCCATCCTTACTGATGTCTGTAATTTTTATGCTTGAGATGATGATGAGGGAGCCACTAAGAGGTGAGATTCTCCTCTGAAATAAGCCAATACAATCAGAATTCCCTGCTGCGGTTGATACAGGGCGCTGCACTGTGATTCCAGCTTTTATGAAGCAGAGGCGGCAGCATGCTATTGCACAGCAATTCCACTGTGCGCAGCCCATTCAACTCCACAATGCTGGCCATGCGGCCTCATGTCTGCACAAATGCTTTGAGTTTTTTTTTAGTTTTTTTTTAAAATGTTTTCTTTATGTGTGTGCAGAGTTGTTAGCCATAGGTGGTTTGGGTCAGCTGTTATCAAACCCATGCTGAGGGCTGAGGGAAACAGCCGCTGAGGGCCATGACGTGTGCTGTTACTGCATGCGTGTGCACTTTTATACGGCTTTAATTACAGACTGTGAACACAGACAGACTTGTTTATTCTGCTTCATAGTATACACCGAGGCCTGGTTGGCACCACAAACACATGTGCCACACACACACACAGACACACACACACACACACACACACACACACACACACACACACACACACACACACACACACACACACACACACACACACACACACACACACACACACACACACACACACACACACACACACGCGCACGCGCACTGCTTTGTAGTAGTAAAAGTATCTATCCTGGACAGAACACACGGCTTTACCTGCCAGTTGAGTGACTCATTTTATGTCCATTAATTCAGTCATTTATGGAGATCGGAGTGCATCATCTCACACAGGCGTGGTCCTCTGACATAAAACGCTCCTCTTTTCATCATTTTTTTTTTTTGTGTGAGATAAATAGCTCTCATGTTTTTCTGCTTTGCGAACATTAAACAGCTCAGAGTTTTCCAGAATTATAGTAAACTATTACCACCATAGAGGTGTATTCTAATTCCCTCGGCTTAAACAAACAGGCTATTTAAAGGGCATCAGCCTAACATAGGCAGCTTTATTTTGAGTAGACGAAGAAGGTATAAATAGACTTTGAGGAGCGCAACAAGCGAATGCTTCATATGAAATGGCTGGCGTTACATCATTGCTTGTGAGAGTGAAGTTCTGGAGCGGCTCTGGGCTCTCTGGGCCAGCCATTATGGTTTGTACTAATGTTCTGGTTTCACAATCCAAACATTCTAAGAGCTGTTATTTGCTCTCTTTTTCCCTTTTACTCAGTAATTCTGCTTCTTTTTTTTAGCTGAGCAAAGCTGTCAACAGGAGAAGAGAAGCAGCTTTAAGTGGGAGACAGAAAAGGGATGAAGGAAGACAAAGAGGAGACACAATGAGCAGAGAGAGAGAGAGAGAGAGAGAGAGAGAGAGAGAGAGAGAGAGAGAGGGAGAGAGAGGGGAAAGTCATAATGTGACCTGCAGGGAAAAAAAAGGTACCGTATATAGTATGTCCATTTCACATGAGTCACGTGTACATGGCTTTACATTCCCCTGATGAACCAGCACCAGCCCAACACTCGTTAATGACAAGAAGAGACGAGGGGGGAAAAACACGCCTTTCAGCCGCTTTACATAGCTCATCACATTCACTCATTCACACACATTCACACACCATTGGAGGCTGCAGCCATGCAGGGCGCTGTCACTCCAATGGGAGCAGTTTGGGGTTCAGCGTCTTGCCCAAGGACACTTCAGCACGTTGACAGACAGAGATGGGAATGGAACCTGCAACCTTCCGATTGGGAGACGACCGCTCTACCAACAAGGTGTTCCTCTGCAGAGACAGTCTGTGGTCTGGGGAGGCAGCGTCCACCATGTGGTTGCGCTGCGTCTCATCACTCTTGGCTTCAGTTGGCGCTGCTGAAATTACTTTGTATAAGTGAATCAGTGCCGCTGTGAGAAGTTCCAACTGGTAGCTAAATCACAGGACAGACCAGCATCCCCCCATCAAGCATCTCCCCCTGCATTTATCCTCCGTCAGTGGCGAATCCTGCTCTTTTTCAGACTCTGTATAATGACGGATCGCTGAGTCTGCATTTTCTAGCACCAGACTTGTGTCTCTGGGTTGGCTCTTGGATATGTCCTTCTGTATAACGTCTGGTATCTGGAGAGAGAGAGAGAGAGAGAGAGAGAGAGAGAGAGAGAGAGAGAGAGACTTTACATTCTGAAACGCAGAGATAATGAGATGAAAACATCATTTGCGGTAAGGAAACTTATGATTGCTGCCTCTGAGTGCTTAATATACAGTATTTAGTTTAATATGAACCATGACGGGAGGTGCAGTATTCCAGATTCATTTTACATGTGCTTTTAGTGTTTAGCTTTAAGTGTCCTTAAATGAAATACATGCTAGTAATTAAAATCTGACCATCTGTAAACATGGATATGATACATTTTATTACTTCAGCACATTACAGTTCAGATTTCTAGCAAATAAAACAGTTTATTGGTGACTACTTTTGAGAGTGGCGCATTTAAAGCTTTTAAAGCTTTTGACAAAAACTTCCCTTTAACTGATAACTATTGGGACATTTAGGTTGTTACAAGTAATGTAGGTTGTTTTTTTTTACTGCTTTTATTCTTCTGACTTAGCTGAAGCTGTGACCTTGACACTGCTTGAAAGTGACATAACTTTATAAACTCATGATCTAAAGAGTCTTTCTTGCAGAGCAACAGTGTGCAAAGCGTGGTCAGTGTGTTGATGAGACGAAGCTGCAGAGGTTTTGGTTTTTGGTAATCCATTTGATTGGCGTTGGAGTTGTGTTGAGATGATATAAAAATGGCTTATGTATTCTTACAGCCGAGGTTCTCTTTAATTTTATGTTTCAGCATGATTTCTTCCGTAATCAGTGCATATTTTATGCTGCCAACATCGGCATTAACTTGTATCCGTCGTTTTGTTTTTGCAGGCCCAGGATATGCAACCGTGCCTCTAAAACTATTTTGTTGTTGCTTTGTCACATTGCTGTTAGTTTATATTTTGATTATTTCTAGATCGGATGTTATGTCTTCTGACATCTGAGGAATGTAACCCTTCCCTGCATCTGCAGTTAAAGAGATAACTTCAGAATAATGTAATGACTGAATCAGAGATTAGCCTGACCCCTAAAGTCCTGGAAGCTCAGCTAAATGCAGATTATCAATGAATTGAAAGAGACAATCAAAAGTAATTCTTAACTTAACTACAGTTTGAGACTCCACCACTTTTTAAAGAAGGAACTGAGAACTCAGATCAAGTCAACACAAAATTGAATGAATTTTTTAAATTTTAAAATTTCATATCGGTTTTTTCCTCTTTACCTTTAATATGATTAGCTTAGGAGATGGAAAAACATTTCTTGGCCTCCTACCTGATTCACACACACACGCACACACACACACACACACACGCACACGCACACGCACACAGAAAATTCGAACTATTCTGGTAATTCTCAATCCCACTTCTGAAGTGGTCAGGCAGATTTACTACTGCTGCGTAAGGGAACATGTTGGCCAGATACTATGGTTCAAGATGGGAAATCACAACAAAAACAAAGAAAAGAAACAGGTGTGATGGACTGTTATTAAGCCGATGCCATCATTAGTCAAGTCAACGTCTCAATTGGACGCTCAGTGATTGTACATGCAGTCCTCGCAGAGAAAATAGAAATGTGATATTTTGACAACTAATGTGCGAGTTGAAGCAAAGTCAAATCGCCTTGGGGTCACTGAGAAAGTTACCGAAACATAGTTTGTTCGCACAAGTGGCAGGTTCATTACAAAGACAAACGCTGGAAAAATGGACCCTGGCGTACCGGCTGAGCTGGCTTGTAGTTAAACCTCACTATTGGTGTTTCACCAGGTGTTGCGCTCCTCGAGGCTTATTTGTCATTGGACTGCCGTTATTTCATTGACACGAGTCGTGTTTTCTTAATCTGGAATTACTCTGCAAATGCAACGCAGCTGTAAAATCACAAGTGCAAATTCATCCCAGCGTTTTCTTTCTCCTTTGAATGTATGTTATTGAAGCGGACATGCTGGGAGCGTTCGCCCTGCAGATCCAGGAAATGGTGATAGTACAGTGAATAAAGAGCCTTGAATCTGACTTTATGTGACTTTCCCAAACATAATGAAGAATCTGCTGGACAACAATGAGAAGATAAACAATCTCAATAGAAAATCGTAAACTTTTGGTGGCGAGCCTGATTGTGGCTGGCTGAGTTTTCCAGGTGCTTGATTACTGTTGAAAGCAGCTCTTTGGATAATTGTCCTGCCATTGTAATGCCATCTATTTCACGAGAGACAGAGGATCGCTAAGTCTGAACCCCGAAGGCGAAAAAAAAGAAAAAGAAAAAGTCCCAGACAGTTTTCCTTTGTATAATTCTAACATAGCTGGCGGACAGAAACTGTTTGCCCAAGTCACAAAAGACAAATACAGATCAAGAGAAAGAGCTTAATGTTTTCAAGCGAGTGCGCTAAACTTGCACGTCCATCAACACACAGGGCACGCTTGCGAGAGGCTTCGAGGGAGTGTCTGGCATGGTTGGCATGGTGCCGGCGGCCTGTGTTGCCTGGTGCATGCCACTCATTTCTGTGTGTAGCTGTAGCTGTCGCCACATGGACAGCTGGTTGTGAGCTGAAAAGCCCCGTCAGAGCATAAAAGGCCACATCCTTTTTAACACCGTCAATGGGCTCTGACGCACGATGCTCATAGATGTGCACCGGTTTACCCTCACTAAATCACAACCAAATAAATTTGTCTGGAGACCATGAAAGTGACCCGAGACCAGTGCCTGGAAACAAACTGACACCCTCCGGCGGTCCACAGCAGTGCAACAGCACCGCGTCCTTTGTTGGATGAGCCTGCTTTCAATCAGCACACATCAGGCTGCATATCAGGTATAATTAGCGTATGTGGGCCTGCAGCGCAGAGCTTGGTGTGAGACATGAGCTTTCCGTGCACTGCAAGCTCTCCCCCGCACGGCACAACCAGACCTCGTGCCTATACAGCTTGCATTGCGTGGGATGTGACGCACAACTTTTATGGGCTCGCTATTTCTCATCTTAACAGCACATGTGTCGCAGTCTGTATAAGATTCCACAACAACTGGATCAAAAGCATGGAACACGGATGTCCATATCCGGGTTAGACACACACACACACACACACACACACACACACACACACACACACACACACACACACACACACACACACACACACACACACACACACTTTGCAGCAAATGGATTTAAAAAGTGAAGAAAAGGCTAAATGATACAGAAAGACTCTTCTTTTCATACATGTTCATCTTGTACTGCGGAATGATACTTAATATTTGTTTTCATTTACACACTTACTGTACCACACACTTGTACTTGCAACGTTCGTATTTTTACCAGTGGATGCAACTGTGAAGGCTAATGAGCAGATTTTGCTGAAATATCAGAAATACCCTGAGCTCATTTGAAACCTTTTCAAAAGACTTAATGTTTTGTACTAAGATGTCAAACTCATTTTAGTTAAAGGGGCCACAACTTGAATTTGAGCGAAATAATAATAATGAAGAATAATGGAAACTCCACGTTTCCTCCAAAAATAAAATTGTGAAGATGTGAAGATTTCAATAAATTAAATTTCACAAACCTGAACTAGTTGAATGAAAATTAGTGCAACTTCAATAATATGCTGTTTATACTGATGAATCTCAGGGCACTACTGTTTAGTCAGTTCTGAAGGAATTGCAGAAACGCTAGTGGACCATTGGGCGGAGCAAATACAGGAAGTGAACCAAACTGAGTGGCATAAGCATGTGCTGCATTTTAAGTACCAGACCACTCCATTATTATTTCTAAAGCACCCTCACACAACAATGGTTGATACTATTTAAATCACAAGACATAAAAGAAAATAAGAGACAGAAACAAAGCCAACAGCACCTGTCTTCCATGTGTGACTAATATTTTTGTTATATCAGTGATGTTACATCATTCTCTGTGCTATATTTGATTAATTTGATATCTGATTAAAGACCTGATCGTTGTCTCTATTGTCAATGAGCTTACTGGTGCTGATGTCTGGGCTCTCAGTCTTGCGTCGTGTCGATTGCTCTTCCTGAAAGAGTTTCATCTTCAGTGTTTTAATTACAAACAACAATTACTTTGGATGAACGTTACAGCATTTCTCTTTACCTCTTTCATGTGAGGGGCAGCCGTGTCCTGAAGGTTATGGCAGCAAGCTTTTAACAAGAATGTCACTGGTTGGAATCCCCGGATCAGCAGGAGACGGGTTAAAAGTCACAGCTTGTCCCCATCCGGATGGCCCAGATGGTGAATGCAGGAGAAACAAAACAGCGACAAACTTCACCGCAACTTGTCACATCAAACGTCATGACAGCGTCTACATATTTCCCCTTCTTTCCAGGATGCCGGTACGTGTGTGAGCGAGTTTGATTTCCTCCAGACACACTCAAACCTGCATCAGATGAGAGGAAGAAGGGATTGTACAATAGAAATCAACAGAAACTACTCTATTTATGCCACATGACCATGAGTAAACACTCCAGGATACGACCGTTACACAAACAAGAAAAACTATGACAACGGTCACATTTTTTATTTTTTTTTTGGTGTAACTAAAGTGTCTAATTTCAAATGAGGTACATCCTTTAGAGCAGACAAGAACTAGATGTGTATTGAATGTAATATTTTAAATTAAAATTATTCAAGTACTCTGTGCGTATAAACAGGATGATTAGCAGGTCTCCAGCATAATGCTAAGCTACACACCAAAAGCAGCACGTGTTGTGTTTTGCTGCTGGTAATGCACATGGTGATACGCTGAGAACATTTCATTTTCTATTTGCCTTCATGGTTTACATGAATTACATCAGCATAATTCTTCACCCCGTCATTAGTACTTTTTAAATGTCAGTTCTCCTTCATTTTACTCTCCCACTGTCTCACTCAGCAAGTCTTATCGTAGACTGTCCCTCTGCTCCATTCATTGACGATGATACATGTAAGTGTTTGGTGTATCAGCGGCAGGGTTTAGTTGAATAATCATAGCTGCCGCCCCGCGCTGAGCTCCTACTCACTTATTACTCCTTCTGTGTGGTCCTCTCCTTCTTTTGGCTCCTCTTGTTGCGACCAACTCCAGGTTGTTTCCCAAAATAAAAAGGACAGGTTATTATTATAACAGCTTTTTATATTTGTCATCAATCATTAAACTCTGTTGGAAACATTGCTATTTCTGTAATATGACATCCCTGTAAGACCTTGTTGTTAATGGCTGTTGTGAACCAAAGGCAATGATGAGAAAACCTCTTGTGGATGGTTTTCATTTTTTGAAAATATTTCACATTTTGAAATATATTTCATATTCCAAGTCCTTATAGAGAGACTCTACCTGTTGTTACTGTTGCAGTTATGGTTTTACATTGAAGCATTTTTATTATTTCAAATTTATATCCATTATACTTACAATAAATTCAGTTCTGATAAATAGATAATTCATTTTCACTTATTTCTTTTCGTCATGATTTGGACACAAAAACTAAAAAGGAAAACATCACGCTGGGGAACAGCATTCCCCTGATCCACAGATTGCTCCTGTTGTTGCATCCCCATTGAGCTCTGTGGGGGTCAGCTGCTTTTATTATGAAGGCTCTGTCAAGGAATACGTCTGATTCATGGTAAATTATTTTTCTTTTGCCCACAAAGCAAAAGAAGTTGATATTTAAATCTGATTAAAAGTTGAGCTGATGATATTTTATTGCGTGTGTGTGTGTGTGTGTGTGTGTGTGTGTGTGTGCGCGCGCGCGCTTGTCTCCCCAGGCAAGATGCCGGCCTAAAGGCAGAGATGGGCTGAGCTGTGTGACTTTATTGGGAAAATTAGGGTAAGTGGTGCGGTGGGGAGCATGTGAGCGGGGGTGGGTTACTGACAGGGGAATTTACTTACTGGCCTTCGGGAGACGTTCCTCAGTTACGTTGTGGCTGTTGAAAAACTAATCCTTGCAGTAAATCATGACATTATACATCCACACGGCTAAAATTATCTTGCGAAGGTCAGGCAAAAATTGTGACCAGGGTTTGGCTGCAGTCTAACAAAGCACCAGCAATCCAGAAGCAGACAAACATCCAGATAAACATAGTTCTATCACTCTGGCAACTTTGCACAGCTCCCTGACGATGTCCAAACATTGCAATTTCAATTTGCACGCCCCGAATCATTACACAAAATGCAGGTATTTTAGGTAGGCTGAAATTGTTTTATTATTTTTAACACAGTAATTGCAAGGCAAATGGTCTTAATTGTAACCCCAGCCTCTGAAATAAACAAGGCTGAAAAATGAAAGTGGTGATTATGGTTTCCCCGAGCCTGATGTGGGATTTGTGAAGCTGCTGCCAACTGCGTTTTCATGTCACTGTTTCGAGTTCCTGCCCAATATAGACGCACTGAATCACTCATCAGAGCACATGCCTTAATGGTCAATGGACAGTTCAGAGGCTCTGTCCAGTAAAGGCCGATGGTGAATCTTTTTACCCCTATCATTCCTCCCTCAGTGGAATGTTCCATATGCTGTGCCCTCCACAATTACCTCCCCTACCCGTGTGATGAATGGTGGAAAAACTGGATTTGACAAATAGTATCTATCAGTGCCTCTTTTTTTCCACAAGACTGTTAAATGGTTGCAGCGTAACCAGAAGACATGTACAAATGCCATTATAATATACAAGAAGGATTCCAGTGCCTCAGTTTGAGTAATGCTCAGGACCCCTGCTTCCCCTGATTTACATTTAGCAGGTCTC
This sequence comes from Lipophrys pholis, assembly GCF_963383615.2. NCBI lineage: Eukaryota > Metazoa > Chordata > Actinopteri > Blenniiformes > Blenniidae > Lipophrys > Lipophrys pholis. The sequence continues at coordinate 20,998,882 of NC_137629.1, forward strand.
GCTAGAACAGGAGATACTTTTTTTCTGGAAAGATTCAACTGAAATGCATAACACAAGCATGAATCTTGTGTCATTACACTGCCAGCTGATGTAGAGGGGCCTTGCATTTGTGTGTAGATAGCGTGTAGACTCCCAACGCTGCCCGGCCAGGATTGTTTTGTTTGTAGGGCAGAGGTGACGGTCGGGGCTGAGACTTGATGCTTGCTGTTCTAGTTTAGCATTCTCCCTTTTGGATGCCACTTCTCACTTTTAGGCCATTTTGCCTCGGTGCCAGTGTTATGTTTGGAAGAACTGAAGTGTTGGCACTACACACACACACACACACACACACACACACACACACACACACACACACACACACACACACACACACACACACACACACACACACACACACACACACACACACACACACACACACACACACACACAATACCCAGAGAGGGCCAAGCCTCACACACAGGTGCAGAGTGATTTAGAGCCAAATTAGATTTTAATTTGGCTTCTGTTGTTTTTAGGTTATTTATGGATGATTTGCTGACTAATGTGGTGGGCCACGTTTTCAGTCAGGCTCGTGCAAACACGTGGTGATTTGCACACACATGCAGAAAAGGATCATGAAACCATTGTGTAATAACACCCACTTTGCACAGTTAAAGTATTGTAATGACGTGGGCTTACTATTAGGTAAAAAACATACACCGGTGCTTCAATGGGCTGTTTATCTTGAAAAGGGATAAAAAGGAACTAGCAGCACTCGATGAAATCACCCCCTGTTCTTTAACAACCATTCACTCGTACAAATGACGTACAGTACAAAGAGGACACTGAACAGAAAGCTCTTTAAGTTAGATGAAGACCAACACAGTCATCCATCTATCTGTGCGCCTCCTGTTAAGTATAATGTTGGCTATATGCTACACTGTTGGCTCCATTAGGCTGTTGCTCGCCTCTCCGAAAACAAATCCATGAAAAAAAGGTAGAGGATTAAACGTAGCTTTCTCATCAGCATCCAGCAGACTGGACAAAACACGTCAATGAACAGAAATCTTTCTTAAGATCTATTTTTGGAAGTGGTGAAAAAGTCGAGCTTAACTTTATGGCAATGTCACATGATTGAATCAAATCCAATTTCATGTCATATATTTATTTTTTCCTAATGGTAGAATGACACCCCTTATCAATACAGCGACTCCATACAGAAGATTTAAATATGCGCATTGCCGAGAACGTGTGAATGAAAGTAGAAGATAGTTTCAGTGTCAGTTTGCCGCGCCATCATTTCATTTCGTTTCATTTCTCTGGAGAAGCAGATTTACAAGTTACAACTAATTCCAATTTTAGCTTTGATTTTAGATGCAAGAAAAATAGACTTGGGATTTAAATCTTTTCCCTCATAATTGGAAATGAAATGAAACTTTTTTTTGCTCTTGACATACTTTTCAATTGATTGTCCAAGCTAATGCAGACAACACAAGCAACACTCGTGCTTTAACACGCTCTCTTCTGCTCCTGTTAATTGCGAAACAGCAGCAAACGGTCGGATCACCCACCTTGTTGCCTTATGACTGAATATTAGAGTACAGAGTAACTCTTATGTTGACAAGTTCGCCGGTGATAAAGTGTTGAGTAATGTTTGCAGCATGAGCTACTAAGGAGTAGCTGTCGTACGTGACCGTCTCAGAGTGCACGACAGTGATGCAGCATCAGGTTCTCATCTATTTGAATGATTAGTGAGATATTAATTGAGACAGGGAAGGTACACAATATACTTCTTTTAAGTAGTGGCAGATTTTCACAGATTTACTTTTGCTGCTGCGTCGCTTTGGGAGATACGAGCTTTGCACTTTTGCTCTTGCGTTTAGGCCAAACAGAGCGTCTTAAATCTCAGAAACTACTTCTAATGAATCTGCTGCTGTGATAATCATTGCCACCCTGGAGATGGTGTTTTTTTTTGCCTTCCCCGAATCAACTGGGAGAAAACGGTGAGAGCAGCTGGACCGAACAGCCAGCTCTCCATGTGGGAGATAAATACTACCGCAGGAAACAGAAAGTCATTTTGTGGGGATCCTGTTTGTAACAACCTTTTCTGCACAAATACTGGCTGAACAGACAGCTGCCCACAGCCTCACACACGTAAACAAAGTGGAACATGCAGAACAATAGGCCACTGACCTAATGCAGAACGATTAGGTCAGCCGGGGCGGCGTCCCTAATAAATGTAACAAAATGTGTGTTCCAGGTGGCTAATTTCTGTGTTTACTTTTTAGTTAAACTGAAAGACCGGAGTTTGAAATAACAAATATGTCAAATAAAACTCTTTTTTTGGGGGGGGGGGAAAGAACTGGACCTCACACCAGTCTCCCTGCAACTCAATGTTTTACACGTTTCTATATTTCTTCAGCTGCAACAACCGTGCAAAGTTATTCTCAGCCACTGAACCCGAGAATGAGAGATTTCCCAGAGTTTAGCAAAACAGAAACAAACACACCTTTCTTTAATCCTTCCAGAGGAGTTAGATATCAAAGATGACACCCAGTAAAGGTTCGCTTATTTAGAAACGATGAAGTTGTTTCAACATGCAAATCAAAGGTTTGAATCTTAAAGCTGTTTTTTAATCATATTTATTGTAGAAAATGTACGTTTCTTCAAAACAAGCAAAACACAATATGATACCTTTAGTCTAATCCCAAGGTATTTGCAGAACACAGCGGGGCAAAATGAACCAAATCCACATTTCGTCCATCTATCATCATTTAACCTCAAATTTTATGTTGTGGTTTTTGTTGACTGAAACAAGAAAACCTGGAAGGAATCCATGTGTGCACAGGGAGAACATGCAAACGCCACACGGGAAAGGAATCCATAATAGGTGCTAACCACTACACCACCACGCTGTCAAATCAAATATTTCAGACATTGTTAACATATACATTATTTCTAATAGGTCCAATGCATTAACTCTTCATTTATGAATTTAATAGCTACAGAATAGATTGCTGCTATGATGTGATAAACTTGGGTATTTATCATAGAAATGCATGAGTAATTATGCCTTTAACTGCCTCCAAAGGGCAATTTATCAGTGAGAAAAATCAGAAACAGAATATAAATCTTATTTCATTATTAATTTGATGTTTGTTTGCTGTTTTAATGGCAACACTAGGCCTATGATATAAAAGTACAGCTAAGCAACATGTTTGAGGAAGGGGAAGCCAATGTGCGAACATTTTGTAATTAATTATGGTCAACGATAAAAACTTTTGATCAGACTCTTCACATTGTTGCAATGGATTCATTTTGATTAATCACGATAAAACATCATTCATTTTTCTTATCTATATTAGTCGCATTTCATCTTGCAAAACAAGCAACAAAGAGACTCTTAACATTATTAAACTCTTTCAACAGTTCAGGTTAACAAAAAAACTTCTGTCTTTTTTTCACAACAAGCATTTATCCACTTCAACTTTATGCCGGCTACTGTTCCGTCTTGGGGTTTTTTTGTACTCGAACATATACCCATTGGCCCATGCACGCATTCAGGGATTCCTGCACTGCAGATGGGTTAATTGCGTGCATATTTTTAATCTGATGGTGGATTAGTGTGTTAATTTTGACGGCCATAGTAACTTTATATATTGAAAGTCATCTCCATGATGTGGTGAAGTGGCCAGTGGGAATATTGCATTGTATTTTATTTATTCCATTCATTAAAAAAAAGGAAAAGAAAATCTATTTAATATTAACACAAAAGTTTACAATCTTCTGAATGAAAAGGAGCAGAAGGAAGATGATATCTTATAGCTTAATTTCAGGGCCGAGCTTTATGGCGTTTGCATGTTCTCTCTGTGTGTGTGTGTGTGTGTGTGTGTGTGGGGGGGGGGGGGGGGGGGGGATTTTTTCCTTCCTCAGCTAAAAGCTCAACATGCATGTTAGATTAACTGGTGACTTCATGGCCTGCGAATGCATGTAGGTGATATTCTGTCTCTCCGTCCCGTTCAGGGTGTACTTTGTCTTTTGCCCAATGTCATCTGGGATCCGCTCCAAGAACTTGTGGTTACGGAAGATGGATGGATGATTGGATGGAAATCTATGTCTCACTATTTGAAAAAGCAGATACATCATTCACACGTCCGCACGATGATTGGTGAGCGTGAAATCTAACAACTCACTTCATAGGCATGCATATCAGCTGCACCAAGCTTTCAAATTCAATACTCCTCCAATATTTGTTCTGTAGAAGTAATTAGCAGCAACTGTGATAATAAAACTTGTATCTTGGCAAATCCCTGAATAGCCAGTGGCAGCTTATCTGCTGCAACAGGAGCTACCTTGAGTAACCCTCCCTCAGCTCCTCTCACTCCGATACAGACGCATTTTCACTGCAGCTGTGAAAACACTCACGCTTGCGCACACATTATCAGGCTAATTTGAAGCTTTAAAGAGATTGTAGTTGCTCCCGCAGCCGAGGACGAGTTTCATCCCGTGGAGATATTTTAATGAGGGAACACTGATCTACATAAGCCAGTAAGCAGGAGGGCATGAGCCGTTACCTCAGTTCATCCCTCACACAGTCATTTCTGGTCTCTCTCTCTCTCCCTCTCTCTCTCTCTCCTGCAATATCTGTCAAAGCTCATGGGAGGTGCTTTGAAAATTAGTCATCACCTTGATTTACTTTGCCATATTTCTCTTGGTATCTTTTAGAGTGAAAACGTATGACGGTTGAGTGATATATGTACTGGCTCATCCGTGATCAGAGGCAGCCAGCTAAATGCCCCCCCTGTGGGCAGTTCTGCTTGGTCAGACCATATAAAACTCGTCTGATGACAGTTCTGGAGTCAGCTCAAACATCAGTCTCAGAGCAAATGGGTTGTGACTAGCCAAAGTATAACCTAATTTTCACCACCGACTATATAACACCCTCTCAGTGTGAGAATCATCAAAGCATCAATTCACCATCATGGTGAAATGTGTACTTGCATGCGTTTGCGTGTACGGCAGCAAATTCTGCACCAAATCCACACCATTCAAGCAGAAGTGTTTTGACAGCAGACATAAAGATTCAGCAGGAGCAAAGTTTTCTCTGACAGTCTGCAGTCAATTGAGGTTTTTAAATACGGTTTTGGCTTTTAGAACGACGGGAATCTGTCCCAAGCTCAAATACAGAAGGCTTTTCACCATTTCTTTACACACAGATGAGCCAGAACATCATGGCCACTCCAGCCTAATGAGCTGTTGGTCCTTTGTGTGCTGCCGAAACATGCGTGGCCTCTGCAAGACTTCTGAAGGTGTCCTGAGATATCTGGCACCAGGACAAAATGGCTTTAAAGATGCTGTGTGTGTATGAAAGTGAAAAACCAATGGAATACAGTTTTTTTCTTGTCATTGTGATTGTTGACTTAGTTTTTTTTTTCTTTTTTTTTTCTCTAATAATATGATATATACATAGAAAACCTTAAGAACTGCATAAGTCAACCAAATTAAGACAAAAACAGTCATCATTCATGGTTTTGTGTACCAACCCTGAAAAGGGGGGAAATGTTAAAACGGCCCGTCTGTCGCTGTAACAATGCAAGGAAAGTCGTTGATGTGTTGTGAAGGATGATGGAAATGACACGTCATGACGCTACTTATTACTATAATGCTGCTGCTAATGGCTGATTACTATTATAAAATGCTTAACATTGTTGTAACCCAGACCATCTTGCTTTGAGGTGAGGATGCTAACTTTGCAAGAGGTCTGTCTCCATTTGCCTTAACATATGTCAGCGTATTAAATCCTGCCTGCAGCTGTCTGCATGTCGATCATTTTATTGTTGCTGTTTAGTTGCGTCTTCGTCTTGTTCTTTTTATATCTGTTTCCTTTACGGACAGGTGTTATTCTGAGTGGCAATTATTGTTTTCTCCCTTACGGAAGCTGTGGAGAGCTTGTTTTTCATAATACCATAGTTTAATTATTACTGATTAATAAAGAGTGGGCAGCACCATTTGACTTACGACTTTACTGGTTTAACTTCGGCTGACCTTAATGATTAAATCTGTTTCAACAGGCCATCCTATTTCCAAGTAACTAATCACTTTTTAGTTCAGGTAGATATCACCGCTACTTTTTAAAATATGTAACTTGTGACGGTTAGAAATGACAATATGACTGCAACCTGTCGAGTTCCGCTTCAAATCGTGTTGTTGTCACATTATCGTTCAGGTCTTCATGAGAAAGTTTTTGCAATCTTGTACCTCAGGAAGCAAGTGGCTCCGCTTCTTTTTCATGTCCCGGATGTATAGAATTCTGCTATTTTCTCACATCCAGAAATCCTTTTATCTAATATTGAGTCTCTTTTCTTTCTGCAGACTGAGAATAGAAACTGCACCCTGTTCAGTAGTTCCCCACGCCTTCCAGAAATCCCTCAACATATGGAGTTGCAGATTGTATGTTCAAAAATGTAAATGAAATGGTATTAAGTGCATACTACATATTTTGACATACTGCTTCATGGTTATGAGATCCTCCATTAATAACTTTCAGTGGGATTACATGCTTTTTTTTCTCTCAATAAACAATGTCAGACAAGGCTACAGCCAGTTTGGATCATCATTCACTCGCTTTGAAAATAGTTTTTACAGATTGGCAACTCATTCAGCTACAGGTTCACCGTGTCCTCAAGAAACTCTCTGTGTTATTTCTGAGACATCTACGTCAGAATAACAGCAGGGACTGACTTGAAAGGAGCATTTGACTTTTCACCACCAAGGTTTGACTTTAGCTTGCAGGGGCAGGATTAGCTGGAGCTTAACAATGGTTGAATGTCATAGTACACCATGTACAGGTTACCAGTTCAGATCAGCATGCAAAACTTTGGATCCAATTAGAAGAAATCCCTATAAGGCCCTTTCTCAAATATTGAATCCACATAAACTTTACGGAGACTTACAAGAATTCCCTATAAGTTTGACCTTTGACCACCAAAATCTACTCACTTCATACGTGAGGAGGAGTGAACGGTCTTGCCAAATTTAAAGAAATTCCCTCTCAGCATTCCCGAGCTGTTGTGTTAATTAGAAGAGCATGGATGGACGAACCTCCCAAAAACATAATGTCTGCAGTCCACAGCTGTTGCCGGGGAAAAGGCATAAAAACCCCCAGTGTCTGCATCTGGTTTACCGATCTTACGCTGGTGTCGCTTGGTTCGGATTAAAACCAAATTTTGCGGCATTACCCACCCTTACTTGTTTGCTTATATTACTTTTGTCTCTCATGTTTGGTTCTAATGTCTGTGCTTTGATCACCAGCTGTCGGCCCAAATTCTATTTATAGACGATGTTTTCTGTGGATAAAGTTTTGTCATTTGGGGCTATTCTGAAAAGGAAAACACATCTGGAGCTGGTCAAGCTAACAGTTCAAAAAAAAATAAAAATTCCCAAGTAGCGAGCAGGTGTAGAGACTCCCTCCAATATTTTCTGGCAAGCTCATAATAATCCAAATGCTGCACCTGGACAAGAATGTACCAATATTCATGCTAAGCTAAGCTGGGTTAACCATATTTGCCTGGACATGTCTATTCATCACATCCTGTCCTGAGCATCCATGCACTTTTTACTTCTAGTTTAGACTATTGTCAATCCAGATTATCAGGCTGTCCAAAAAACCTCCTGTAAAAACTTGAATAAAATGTAAAACTCTTCTTTTAACTTTTAAAGCTCTTAACAACCAGACCCCACCATATCTGTTAGTCTAATAATTCCCCAACAAAACACTTTGTTCTCATGGTGCTGCTTACAGGAGGTGCCTAGGTTTTTTTTTTATAAAAGTAGAATGGGAGGCTGACACAGTCACTGCTCTAAAGATTAGGATTATTTCTATTTAATAAAGTACACATTTACAGTTTGGGCTGGTTGAGGACACCCTGGCCCATTTTCTAGTGACCCTGCCATAGGTTAGAACCTCTGGGAAACCTACACTGATCATATGAATGAAAACTTGAATTGAATTTTAAGTTTTATGAAAATGTACAGTTTCCATTGTTTGTCAAGGGATCATCATTCAGGCAGCCTATACTATGGTACTTTGTTGTGTCTGATGTAATCTCCAAGAGGCTGGCTTTTACCTTTTTTTTTTCACGAACAGAGTGAGCAGACAGTGGAGCAGCGTTGTAACATAATCTACCCACAAAATGCCAAAACACAAGAGCCGTTTTACAGAGAAACTGAAGAAAAAAAAAACCTTCCTTCATGTTTTATTTATGTATTTGTTGAGTAAGACCTGAAAACAGAGATGTTATTTTGGTGTTGTATTTTGATTTTCCATTCTGAAACAGCAGTATTTCATTTCATTTTCATTTATAAAGCATGTTGAGTAACCTGCAAGAATAATATATGAATTTTTGCCTTTGGTTGTAGAGAAATATTTTTCCTTCTGATTTTTACATCCATACAGAGGAACCATGCTTTTTGAATAATACAAATTGTAAGGCAACTTAATATAATCATACTTGAGTGTCATTCAAGTGTCTTGAGGCTGGGCTTAGCCTCGCCCCTGATTTGGAAAATAACCTCAAAGACTCTCAGCTGAGAAATATGTCTCTGGGATGTAGCTTTAGATCAAGTCTTCAGAAAAGAGAACTCAAATCCATCTTCTAATTCTTGGCCAGAACAGGCCATTTCATGATTTTATCTCTATTCATCTGCAGAACCGGAGCTTTTTGTCCATCAGACCTCCAGAAAAAGTAACGGAAAGAGAAGATGAGTGCTGTCATTGCCATCTGATATGAAGTGATGAACTGAGTGAGGTAATTTTGGATCAAAGTGAGCAACAAGCAGAAAAGAGATGAGAGAATTCACAGGCTGTCCCCTTACTGAACTTTAGTTGATCAATTAATTCTATTATGTTAATCTGGGATGCACTCCATGTTCCCTGTGGCTCTCACTCTACCCAGGAACTTCGGGATGAGCCAAGACACAGAGAACAGGGGGACGGGTTCATTTCCTGTTGACCGGTGAACCGGGTCATCAAACGAGGAGCCTGGAGGCCATCTGTCTTCCCGTGAGGTCACCTCAGGGTCCGACGCAGCCTGGGAATACAATACAAGTCTTATGCCTTTAAAGAAGATGTGCTCAAAGAGAGCTTTATCAGAGGCTCTCCTGTCTGTTATTATTTGCGTTCCCATTTGCCAAAGTTTTAATGGGACCCAGGTTTTTATGTGCATGATACCATTTAAACCTGATGCAGTGACAAGCAAAATCAAACACACGCATCCTCTTTCATGTAAATGAACGTCAAACAAAAGAACTAAGAAGCGCAGATGCATTCTTGCTTCCACCACATCCAGGTGAGTGGCAACAGCTGCAGCTTTTAAGAGCAACATGAAGCCGTTTTCGTGTTGGTCAGAAACATTGCGACAGCAGCGAAGCGTGCATCCCAAAGGTAATTCATGACAGTTCAGGACTCAGGGTCCATTGCTTTGAGTTAACACACCACATCAAGGCCATTTAAATGACCCAGTGAAGCAGTCCTGACTAAAAATAAAGAGGCAGAAAGGCCAAGAATAGCCTTGGCATGAGAGGAAGGAGTGAATTACTGCCGCGATAAGCCATGATTCCTACACATGCAGTTGGATCACGATGTGGCGGGGGAACGCAAATTGGTACCAGCTGTGTGGCCTTGGAGTATGCCGCTGCAGACAGGAGACAGGGTCCAAGTATGCGGATTAATCATTTACTCATATAACACAGCCACGTTGGAAACCTCAGGCACTCACTGCATTTATCTCCATTCATGTGTGGTGGCACTCAGGCTTGGCTTTGCACAGCACTGTGTGTGCGTGCATGTGACTCTGAAAACAATGCCGGCCTCAGTGCCCACTATCTAATCCATTAAAGATGAAAAAAGAAGACTGCTCACTCAGTGGAATCAAGCATCTCAATACACAGAATAATAAGTCCCTTAAGACACTCCTTACCCTCACATACCCTTTGTGCATCCCATCATCCCATTTCCCGCCTTAATGCACTGCATTGACATAGTCAAAAAGTCTTCAGGTTAATCTTTTTCCAAACCTAACTTTCGTAGAAACCATTTTTCTACCACATTTTGGTTTCAGAGGCATTCCTGATATTTAACACCAGGTTTTCAAGGAATACCATATTCTGGGAACACTTCACCATACAATATTTCAGGGTACTATATTTAACTGGAATTTTTTGATTTAGGGACGTGTGATTTTGAAAGTCAGGCCAGTGGCGGATGCGGCCAACAAACAAAGTTTATTACCATGAGAAACACAGGCCCTCAACAAAAAATCTGAAATGTCATTAAAGCCATCTCACTGCTGAAAAAGCCTTCGTCCACAGTGAACTCTATGGATGTGCAGCAGTCACTGCCAGATCGTATAAACTGCTGAGTTCACATATATATATATATATATATATATATATATATATATAACCACACACCTAATTTTACAGACGAGGGTTAAACACCCTTCGTCATAATGACTGAATTTTAATGGCTGCACTTACATACAAGAAAATCATTGCCTTGATGAGTTGTTGGTTTACAGGACAAGACCCCCATGTGTTACTCAGTGAAGCCTCTGTTTATGGTGCTGTTTTTACAGGTCTATAAAATATTAGTCTGAACCACTCCGCTCTTGTGTGTGTGAAAAAGCCACATCTGAAGCCTGCTGGTTTGTCGTGAGTGGCTGTGGGGAATAGGAGCTAATGCCGTGGCTTGGGAGCCTTCCTATAGCAACACAAACCTCTTCGAGGGTCCCACTGTGACAGCCAAGACCACTGCTTGGATGCTGCCTGCTGTATATACAGGGAGCAACATCAAATACGCTACAAGGGACTTGAACCGTGTTTACTGACCAACCTGTCTGGTGGTTTGCCAGGAGCAGCTCCCAGACATAGTTCTGACATCACTGCACGTCTCGCCCAGTGAGTTGGTGGAACGTAGAGCTCTGTGAAGCTGCAAAGAACCTTTGGTGTCTGGACAGGTAGAGCTCACTTAATGGGATTTTCAGTATGTCTGTCTTACATGACTTTGAATGTGACTGATTTCTCATGCGTACCTTTATATTTATGATGCATTGCTGGGACTTCCAAAGTGTCTCCAACTCCTGGTACAGGAATACTTTCAAATTGTTGCCAGCTATTCAAGCCCTGGGATCAGCACCACTGTTCATGTGTCAGGCGCTGAGAAAAAAAGAGCGTCTAACTGATAGAGAGGAAGGAAGTGCCCGTTTTTATTCATCTGTATTCATTTATTCATCACTGCAGAGTCACATCAGTTCAAACAAAAACTTTTAATTGACTCCTCTCAGCTTTAGCGCACAAAGATAAAAGTCAAATGTCTGTGTGCATGCAAGTCCGCCATAGATTTCCACAAAGACACAAGAAATACTCTCTGCAGCTGTGGAGGGCGAAGCCAGCTCATACAATAACAGGTACACATTAAAACCAACACTGAAAACAAATTCAACCAAGCAGATTTTCTTATTTGTTTTTCTTGGAAAAACTACAGTTAACTATGCAAAGCAAAGTTGCCAAAAAGGACTTTGTTTTTCTGATGAGAAGCTTTCATTCCGCTCTCTCTGCAAACAGGCCCAACTAATGCAGCTAATGCTTTGCACATCATTGCAAAGGGAATGTTTGAAATCTAACACATACACAACCCATAAACAGACTGAGTTATATTTGCTTATTCAAGGAATAACTGCGTCTCTGAAAAATGTAAATAACTAAAAAAAGACAAAGTGTATCTGCACAGGGGATATAAACTATGAGGAAAAATAAGAAAGCAAGGGAGAAAGGGAGGGGGAAGAAGAATTGGACCATGAGGTATTATAATGGAAGATGGCCTCGGGCTTTCAATCTGGTGTACACAACATATGCTCCTCTTTGTGTATCGAATGCATACGTTTACCACACACTCACACATACACACAAAGACAAAGTGCATCCCATCCACCAACCCAGCAGGAGGAATGTGGGTCCAGTAAATATCTAGAAGGAGAGAATTGACAGATGGTGGTGCTGAACACAATAATTACCACATACTTCCCGCCACTGTGCATGTCTGCTGCATCCTCAGCTCCTCGGGCCAACTCCCTCTAACCCAAACCAACGTCGCACTTTCAACCAACAAATAGCCCACATAGCAACTTTATCCTGCTTAGGTCTCATACACACGCCTGGTTTTGGGTTAGCAGCTTGACATAACCCACAGCACATATAGGCTGGCCAGCTATTAACCAAAGGGAATAGCCCGCAGACATATAGGTTTAACTTAACTTGGATCATGTGGTATTTCAGCCGAGACTGGCTCCGACCACAGAAGCCTTCGACCACAGAAGCGGCAGAGGAGCCATTGCCTGCCTGTCTCACCAAACCTACTGTGACAGACTCCACTAAGACCACGTTCAGACCTCGAGCTGCTTCTCACACCATAAACGCTCAACTCCAATTCACTATCTGCATCGACCGCCCCAACCCACAGATATTACTATCCGCCATCCGAATGACCAAGGCAGTGTAATCATCAGACTGGGGGTTGAAATCCGCAACCATGAAGATGAGTGGCGCCCACCATCACTCCTAATGTCAGGAAGGCAAAGCCTCACCACGCTCAGGGTTTCTGGACATGAAAAATGTCCAGCCCTGCTAATGTGGTCTCACTTGAAATGGGGATGAGAGCCAAGCGAGACGTCCAGTTTGGAGGAGGACATCAAAATTACAATGAATACTTCTCCCTCCCAGCTTATTTCAACTTGTTGCACAAGAGCAGCACAGTTTCAAATGTTTACGCCAGAATTCTCAAACCTTCAGGTCAAGATGCTATTTTTGGTTTCATAATATGCAAACAGGGTCATAAGAGATTTGTCAAAGCAATGCAGAAATTCCTGTTATATTTAGAAGAAAAAGTAAGTTGTTTTTTTTAAACACATCCAAGTGCCTGAGTGATTTATTTGGATCTTTTTCTTTGCTCTTCGAGGCAGAGTTACAACATACAAATCTTGGGAACCTGAAAACTTGCTTAAAGAGATTTTGAGACACTGGCCCAGATATAAAAAAATAGTTTCGCCTTTCTTTTTTTTTTTTTCCAGAAAAAAACTAATCAATCTTGCAGAGAACAGATTTATGACATGACTTAGTAGAAGGTGCTCACAAGCAAGTAATGGAAAAGTGAGGGTATTAAAGGATAGATTGGAGATTGTGAGTGGATAAAAGTGTTTTGTGTCGGCGCAAAAAACAACTAGAGACAGCATGCTTGCTTGTTACTGTGATCTTACAGCACAAGGTAATGATGAAGGATGAACCGGCTGTCCAGGGTTCACTGAGTTGATCTACAAGTACTCCACTGACACCCCTCTGTGCACTCGGCTCTGATGCTTGCCCATGTCAGGAATGTTCACACATACGGATACAAACCCAAACACTCACAGGCATGGCTTGCAGACTGGTAGCAGGTTATCCAACATTCCTGACCTGAACAACTTTGGCTAAATTCGGAGATTCGTCCTCAGGGAAACAAAACAAAAAAATCTTGTTGTTTGTTCAAATGCCTCAAATGACCTATGCTGACGATTTCCAGAGAAGGACCTTGTGCGGCCATGCGAATTATGACTGTTGTCTGTCAGAAGCGAAGGTGGAAGCAGCAAGATGTTGTTAAAGTACCACAAAAACCTCTGAGGGAGGAGTTCTGAGTGGATGTCTGGTTGACACGATGGCCGCTGTTTACATCCTGTTCGCTTATAGCAGTAAACGCTTTGTTTTTACTAATACCGAGCTCTCTCACTAATCACTACACCTAATTATGTGTTGCAACAAAAAAAAAAAAAAAAAAAGAAAAAAAAGCAGTTCTACTAAAAATAATTCAACCTTATCGAAGACACCATGCTGTGGTAGCAGTTTCATTAGCGAGCCCCAAAGTTTGTCCTGAGATTCTACTAAAAAGTGTACCGAATCAGTAAACACCTATATAAATCATTTTAAAGTTGGTTTGTGTAACAAGTAATAAAATCAGCCAACACCTCTGATGCAGACTAATATGTTAGCTTTCAATGACTTGTAGTTTCTTTTTTTTTTCTTCCAAAAGCCCAACACAGTACTTTTATATGAACTCCGTGGTGTTTGTCCAAGTGCTTCTGTGTGATTCTGATCCAGCATCACTAACATTTGCCTTTCCCTTTCTTTCTCATTCTAGTACTCCTATGTTTCCCCTTTATTTTGCTGTCTCCTTTTCTTAAGGGCAAAAATAGGGGAGAGAGAGAGAGAGAGAGAGAGAAAGCGAGCGCGCCTCCAGACTCATAAGACTTGACTCAATCAGACGTGCAGCGTCAGTGATGGAACCGCAAGGGCAAGTAACCACACTCACAAATGCTTATGTTAGATGTTATTAAGTGTCCATGTGGGCCTCATGAAGGACCCCTGTGTGCCATCTCTAATAAAGGCCCCTCTTATTCCCACGCCGACTCACTGAGTGGTCTGGCCAATCCTGCAGACCTAAAAATAAAGAAACCTACATATGCATTTAAGAATTATGTGTATTTTTGTCATGGGGGGATTCATGCACTGATTCTACACAAACGTTTTATTTAGAAGAGAAAGTTATAAGAATATCTGCATTTTCAAGCATGATTTTTAAATAAATGATTTATGACAACATTTCCTTCAGACAAAAGCGTTAAAATACACTGCGTTCCAACCCCGTTTTTTGTTTTTTTTTGTTTTTTTTCATACCACGTTGGAGTGAGCTTGGAAATGTGCTGGTCAGCATGGCTGTTTACAGAACTGCCAAGCACATAAATCCATCTTCGCCCTATGTGAGTTGACTTATTGTCAAAATAGTAGCACTTAATCAGTGAAATTTCCCCAAGGAACAAAATGTACAGAGCAAACAGAAACACCCATGCTTAGTTCATACCTCCCACAACTTGCACCCGAGAATTTGTATCCAAAAGCATTTCTGGCATGTAAAATGAAGAGGCTGTAAATGGAGCCAGCTTTACAACAGTTTGCTGGTCCTGCTCTGATTGAAGTGAATGAAGAATGTGGGACCATGATGCCAG
This sequence comes from Lipophrys pholis, assembly GCF_963383615.2. NCBI lineage: Eukaryota > Metazoa > Chordata > Actinopteri > Blenniiformes > Blenniidae > Lipophrys > Lipophrys pholis. The sequence continues at coordinate 21,013,953 of NC_137629.1, forward strand.
AAACTATATTTTTAGGGAATGTGAATGTTTGTTCTGCAAGTGGCCACTATAAACATTTTCCTAATGACAAATGAATAAAGACCCTGTGATGCAAAAAAAAAAAAAAAAATGCATTTCAATGGTTTTTATGTGGTGTCTATGGGCTTGTGGTTCGTTATTACCTTGCAGAAAATGATTGTTTAAAGACGTATATTGTGTTTCTGAGGGGGATTATTAAGCTATTGATCATCCCTTCTTATTTGCCAAGAATTTACATGCAGACAAAAAGATGATGCTCAGAAATTGTTTTATGGTTTTTTATCATAACTTAATTTGCAGTTTTACGCTGTCGGGACCATTTCAGCATCTTTTGACTGATGTTTTGGTTTCCAGCAGAAGCCTTTATGTTTGATTCACCATCTCTGCTCTCGTAATATCTTTTTTGGCCACAGAAAGCAGTTATTTTACCTAAAAAAAAAAGAAAGGCGCCATTGAGGTAAATAAAACAGCACATTTATCAGATAAATAGCCTATATCTTCCCCTCCAGAGATGGCAAAAACAAAAGAAAGTGAACATTAAAGTCTCTTGAGAACAAGAAACGACCCACCAAATGAAAACTAATGTGTCATATCACCTGCAAATGTATAGCTGGGGGAGATTCCAGCTACCTCTGTGAGAAAGATAAGGTACATCCTGGACAGGTTGCAGTCAATCACAAGGTTAACAGAGAGATAATCGCATATACATACACACTGGGGCAATTAACAGTCATCAATCAAGTCACCAGGACAAAATCCTTGTCTGGAGTGGGGAGAATACTCAAACTCTACACAGAAAGACTTCGTGCCATGCCAAGGCCCTCACATGAAAGTGACATTTTGAAATTTACTTCCAGTGATACCACAAAATGGCAAAACTGTAATTCCATGGTTAAGTAATTTAGATTGCAAGCAACATTTGGATAGTTTCCCATCAAGTATTGAACTTGAGTACATTATCGGTACAAGTGACTTGAACTGAACTGAGGAAAAACAGGAAAAACATCACATCCAGCGCTATAGACAGAAGCCTGCCTTCATCAATACGTCTTTGTTTTGTTTTACCGAGCTTTGCTCATTGATTTAGTGTACCCTAAACATCTATGCACAATCCGTGTAGATTCACCACAGCAATCTACATTAAGCGGCTCAAAAAAAGGTATAGTGGCCGTCCTTCACTCCTGTCAGCCAGGATGCCAAGATTTTAGTGGGCAAGCTGAAGCCCTCATCAAGCCCTGCTGACATTGGACCCACATCTTTGTTCATAAATGTTTTCGATGTGGTCGGTACTTAGGTTATAAAACTGATTAGCCTTTCACTTGAATCTGGCTCGGTCCCCAGCTCCTATAAGCATGCTGTGGTGGACCCTGTTCTCAAAAAGCCAAACCTTGATCCTATGGAGCCAAAAAAACTACAGGCCAATATCAAAACTTCCGTTTTTCTCAAAGACCTTGGAAAAAGTAGTGGCAACCCAGTTAACCTCATATTTGGAGCAGCATGATTTCTATGACAAATTTCAATCAGGTTTTCGTAAAATGCACTCCACTGAAACTGCTCTACGAGAAGTCTCAAATGATGTGATGATGGCTGCAGACTCCATTCGCTTCACTGTCCTGGTCTCACTGGACATTACATCTGCTTTTGATATGGTGGACCGCAGTTGATCAACAGACTGAAATCATATTTTGGTTTTTCTGGGTCTGTCCTTCAGTGGTTTTCCTCATACATAAAAATAAGAACTTACAATTTTGCCCTAAACATCAAACTGTCTGATGTGTCCAGCCTGTCCTGTGGAGTTGCTCAGGGCTCTGTCCTGGGGCCTGTTTTGTTTCTATTGTACCTGTTGCCTCTTGGTCGTCTCATTGGTGGTTTTAGAAATGTGGCCTACCACTTATACACCGATGACATCCAGTTGTACTGTTCCTTCACTGACTCAGAGTTTCATGTCTTATCTATTTTTGTATTCTGTGACCTCCATTAAAAACTGGCTTTCTTCAAATCAACTCCAGATAAACGTTGACAAAACAGAAACTCTGATCATTGCCCCTGATGAAAAGATTCCCCTCATCGTAAACCACGTTGGTGCCCTGGGCTCGACTGTTAGAACCAGCCTCAGGAACCTCTGGGTTACGTTTGGTCAGGCCATGTCTTTGGAGGGTCACTCCTGACTGCTGACCAAAAACTGCTTTTACCACCTGAGAAACATCTCTAAATTGAGGAGGATGCTGTCAAAAGCCGACCTTGAAATGATCATCCATGCCTCAATTCCTCTTGCCTTGACTACTGCAATTCCATTTTCCATTGCTTCAATAAGACCGTCCTCGCCAGACTTCAGGTTATACGAAACTCAGCTGCAAGACTTTTGACAGGTTCGCCCAAAACAACCCCCATCACCCCCATCTTATCTAAACTTCATTGGCTCCCAGTCAAATTCCAAATTGACTTTAAAATTTTAATTCTCACTTTCCGGGCGTTTGCATGGTCAGACCCCTCAGTACATTGTGGACTTGCTGTGCCCCTACACCTCAGGGTGCACCCTCCGATCTTCAGGTCAGAGTCTCCTGAAGGTCCCAAAGACCCAAATTAAATCCTGTGGGGACCGGTCCTTTCAGGCTGAAGCCCCCAGGCAATGGAACGACTTGCCAATGTCGCTCCGCACACTCAATTCCACGAATTCTTTTAAAACGCACTTGGAGATGGTTTTATTTAGGAAAGCTTTTGGCTAAATACTTTTCTCACTATTTTATGAAATTCGTATGTCCTGTTTTATTGCACCCATTTTATGTACAGCACTTTGTAATGTTTTGTTTGTGAAAAGCGCTTTATAAATAAACTTTACTTACTTACTTACTATATTCAGAGAGAACTGCTTACTCAGAAAGAATGTAAAATGAATTAATGTGCATCACGATGCGGAGAATATCCTTATTCCTTTCCCTTCGTTTATCCTCACTTTCTGTCTCTCATCTACAAGGATGCTGTTACAAAGATAATTGAGTGTGTGTGTGTGTGTGTGTGTGTGTGTGTGTGTGTGTGTGTGTGTGTGTGTGTGTGTGTGTGTGTGTGTAATGAGTGGCGGTGGTGGGGTTGTTAGGCCTCTGTTTCGCGGATGTCGTAATTAGGAACTGGAATTCTGTGAATTCCAAGGTTAGACAGTCTTGGGAGGCTTTTCATCTGCTGCATCAGTCCAGCCCCTCTCAGCCGCTGGCCTTACGGAAAAATACAACATGTTCCAACAAACACCATCACAGCAATCAATTACCCCTAACTGTAGAACACACGTCGTAAACAACAAATATCCCAAAACATCCTACAATTGTAACCTCATGGCACCGAGGTTCACAAGCATCTGTGACATGTTGATTTGATCTGGACCCAACCACTAATTCATGAGCTAGCTAATTAACCTCAGCTATTCCAGATATATTATGTGCTTTATTTATCCTTTCTTGGTGTTTTTCTTTCCCAAACAAGAAGAAAAAAAAAACCAAAGCTAAATGTATACAGTATAATAAAAACTACAATGAGGTGCTTTCTTTACAGACAGGTAGCACTACATAATCCACATGTATTATTGCTGGGTTTTTTTTTTTTGCAAACACAAGTGCCAGAAAAACAACAACAACAACAACAATGCTCTCCAATCAAGTCATGTCACACAACACTTTTCTAATGAGCTACCTACCAGGGTTATTACTACCCACCGACACACAGTCCTGCAGGGTCCATAATGTGTTTTTGAGGAGCATAGACCAATCAAGGACCCAAATGAAGGTTTGGTTATTTTCCTTCAGACTCTTGATGCCTATATTCCAATTGACAATTTACTGAAATGGGTATTGAATGGTGTTACTTTGAGGTTTTGGCATTAAACACCAGCAGTGAGTTGGCTTTGGGATCCATTTTTAACGGCTGATTTGCTATTCAAATGAGACTATGGTTGGGAGCTTGAAAATATGTGGGCGGTTAACACAATTTTATTTGCTCCTTCTGAGGATTTGGGACATTTAGAGTTCCGTGCAGTGGTCAGAAACTGAACAACTGTGGGTTTGTTTCTTTCTCCTTAATAATAGTAATAACTGAATTTAAAAAAAAACAACAACACAGGCATGATGCAACAACTTCATGACAAAGTATCTCAAAGGTGTCAATCTAGGTGAAGAAACCCCATCCTCTCAAATTTTAGCGGATGAGACCTGCGCCGTGTCAAAATATAGCTCAAATAAGCTCATTTTTAAAAACGAAAATCATATAGTTTCTATCATCTGAAGTACACTCGATGACAAGTTGCTGCTCGCACTTCATTGCTCCCGCTAGGAGGATACAATGTCATAACAGTGATGCAGAACTTGGCATAACACCTGTTAGGAAACTGATTCATGGACCAACGACAAAGAGAGGAAGCAGCAACGAAACAGCTTGGATAAACTGTCAACATGCAGACAGGTCTTACATCCAACGCTTACGAAAGCTCACGTTTAACTCGGCCCACGATTACATCACAGCTGCAGTGAATACAGGCAAACGTTGACATTACTGACAATCGAAGTTTGCTGTGGTTTTGTTTTTAATATATTTTACTATTCCAATGTTTTAATATAGTATTTTATTTACCTATTATATCCATGTATAAGTTCATGCATTTATTTTGACATCCAGCTACTTTTCCCATTGGTCTCATATTCATCATCTGTTCTCAGTTAATCAATGCCTTTTTTATTTATTTGGTTAATTTAAGACCAAGAAGAGAGTCCAGCCCCTCTCTGTGCTGCTACATTTGCACTTCTTTGCACTCCCTTTGCTCTGCAATATCACTCCTAATGATTGCATTACTATTATTGCAAGTAACAGAGCACCCAGGGTACGGTTAGTCTGGTGTTCACTCTGCACTGATGTAGCTGTGGACCTGCAGTATTTCAAAATGAATCAGAATGGGAGCTTTAGTACCGGCAAAAGCACCTGAAAGCAGTGTAATTCCTCCAGGCTGCAATCACTCAAACTAAATGTTTACGCCGATGATTGTGACTCACTGCCTTTTCTTACATTCAGTCATCGCAGCCTTGTGTTTTAGGCTCATCAAGTTGTTTACAAGTTGTTTTGAGAAACTACAAAGGTTTGCCTTCTTGTTTAATGACACCTTTAAAAAAGCCCTGGACTTAAACTGAGTTCTCGCAGTGCGACAGCAATTTGAGAGCACTGCCAAACTCAGTTTGGTTTGCCAGTCTTAGTGGTACTGAAGGCATGCAACTTTTTTTTCATGGGTTGGACCACCATCAGCTTTACACCAGTATTCCTTTGTCTAGATAATCACACACTAAACACACAGAGAGACATAAAACGTTTTTTTTCATCATTAATACTAAATGAAATCATCAAAGGGAGGTTATTACCACTGAGCAGTGGGGGGGGGGGGGGGGGGGGGGGGGATTACAGGGATGCACTGAAAAACTGCTCCATGCTGTGTTACAGGATTCCAGAGGTGTAAAGTAACTAAGTATCAATACTTTTTTACTGTACCTATACAGAGATAGGTGCTTAACTTTCAGATGTATCATCTTAACAATGCTTTAGCTTGAACCTTTTTTCCAACACATAAATCTATACTTTTTACTCCTCAGTAATCTGCTTTTGTTTTATACGATCAGCCTTTGAAAATAATCATTGTCCGGTTTAATTTTGTTAAGAACGTTGTAACAACTAGAACAGAGGTCATTAACCCTTCAGAAACTGAGAGCTACCTCAATATGAGTTGTAGTAAATGCAACGTTATTTATTTCTGTTAATCTCAAGTTGTACCAACATTTGTAAATCAATGAACGATTATTTTCAGTGAACGAGCACATCTGTTGAATTTTGTTTAAAATCACACCCATTAGATTTCTCTATTAGTAGGAAGAGGTTTCCTATTAATCATGAAGTCTGTGAAAGAGAAAACTACAGGCCATACACAGCTTCAATGAGAATAGAGAAAACTCAGCTCTACATTCACATTTTGCAAGCATTTCCTATGAGAAGTTTGTATGTTTTCCTTGTGGATTTTTGGTTTTTTTTTCCAGGCACTCTGGTTCCCTCCCTGAGACAAAAAACATATTTGAAGTTAATTTGCAGATGTAGGTGGGAATGTGAGTTTGTGTGGATGCTGTCTGTCTTAGTTTGGCCTATAATGGACAACTTAGGGTGTGACCTCATGTCAACGTAGAAGATGACTGGTTATATCTCAGTGAGTATTTGTGTGTTTAATATACAGGGCCAGCTATTCTATTCTATTCTATTCTATTCTATTCTATTCTATTCTATTCTATTCCATTAAGAGGTTTAACACAACCATCTCTATATTTCCTCTACAGTTCTAATGAACTTAAAAAGGGTTGGGTTTTCTTTAAACCGTGCATGTTTAAGGGTCACAGTCACTCACTTCCCCCCTTCATTGCCAGATATTTTCCTGCAAACATGATGCACTCACTTGGAAACAGATGAAACACTGGAAGATGAAGAGCTTCTCAACTGAAAAATGCTTCAGAAGCTGCAAGGGGTCATTGTGAGCTCAGCTTGAAATCTTATATGTTACAGAGTCAATTTATCCTGTTACCTTCCACAGTACCACTAAGTGAATAAATGGATACGTAAATAAATAAATAAATAAATGAGGTTGCCATATGCATATTCAAACACATTTAGGCACCGGAGCCAGCATTTCGTTCCTACAATGGAGAGATGTATTGTTCCACTGCAAGAATACTGTGAGCCAGCTTGTCTTCTAACACAGTCTAATGAGGCAGGAACAAATGACTATCCACTCTAACACTCTTTCTCTACGTGCACTTCTCTGAATATTGTCAATTATCCCCCATGTCTTGGCTGACCTGACTCTGAATATGGGTCACAGGCCACACAATCACCTGGTAATTACCAGAGAGTAAACAAGCCAAGCCAGGGGAGAAGTTTTAATGATTGTCAGGCTGCCACAATGGACCCTTCATCTCTAATGAGGGGTAAGTGTGTCATATTAAGTTGCACAATTGTTGGACCTGGTCATCACGATAAATATAGCATCCCTGGATCCAATATTATGGGATCAAGGAAAATTTAGGGGAGCAGTGTGATTAAATAGAAGTGTAACCCAGAAAAACTCCCTTTGCTTCAATGGCCATGTCCAAACTGACCTTACATAATAAGCACGTTGCCCAGTTCTCGAATCAGATGATTAATTGCTCACCAGTCTTTTCAGTGGCTATGACACTATGTGCCACCCACTGAGTCCACTCTGGCCTCATGTCTCACTCTCATTAAATGGGGTCTTTGTGTCCCAGCTGCTCTCTTTTGTACCAGCATGCCCACCTATGAGAGGGGTCGACCCCTGTGTCTCTAGCCATGATGACATCACCTCTGCCCTCATCGAGGTTGGAACAGCCAAGGTGAGGGCTCTCATGGGCAGCTACGGCCCATCTCTTTCTCCTTATCACTCAATAACTCCTTTGTCCTGGCGAGGCCTGTGGGCTTATATGGACAGTAATGAGACGGGGTACTCTGTAATCTGCCAGCACTGTAGCAATATAACCCATACAGAGCAAACTCTATAATAGCACATTGTTTGAGGGAAGTTAAGTGAGGGTCTGAGATGTGGCGCATTCAAACCAGTTGGAATCAGAGCCCAGCGCTGGCCTGCTGAGCTGGGCCAGTAAAACCTCTCTTTTCACGAGTCAGGTGAGTTAACACACCAAAAAGAGCATTAATGCTCGAGACACAAAAAAGCTTTGCAGCGCACACTAACAGATTGCATGTGGGGTTTTTCTTTCTCCTGCCCGTTTCAATACATACACTCCCAAAGAAAAATGCCAAGTCTAAACACACCTTAATGAGAAGAAAACAAAACTTCTTAGACTTAGAAATCTCTGTTGAATGAGGACAGAAATACACTGCCCTCCTAAAACAAGAACTTTTTTTCTTAAATGAAGCTCTAAAGTAGTCCATGTTTGATGGAGGCAAAGTTTATGCCAGACAGCATAATGACACACTCACACAATGACTTTTGTTCCTTTTCCAGACACTTAGGCTGTCCTCACACGTGTAGCTTTGGTTTTCTGGTCCAGACCAAAGAAAAAGAAAGATGATTGCATTCTCATCCAATTTAATTTGTGTTTGAATTTCCAATACGCTGGATGTTTTGTACGAGATGCATTAAAACTGTGCTGGGCTAAATGTACACGTGGTTTTTATCATGTTACTTTTTCAAAGCTGAGAGCTCCCGAAGAGCTTACGCAATTTGTAAAAATGGTAAAACAGCCGGGCACAGAACAAAAAAATTAAAGCTCTTAAGCAAAGAGAAAGTGATCAACTTAGCTGCCTTTAGTTCAAACTGGCGGCATGTCATGGTTGTAATTTGTTTCACAAAAGACTTTCATTCACAACTGTGCCATTTGTCTTTGGAGTTTGCATTTTCTCTCCTGTATGAACTCTGGCTTCTTCCCACAGTCTGAAGACTGATTGATCTAAAAACTCTTTAGTGGCTTGACTGTGTGTCTCTCATAGTTCCTTCAGCAATGCGCTGGCAACCTGTGCAGTGTGCACCCTACCTTTTGGCCAAGGTCAAGTGGGATAAGATTACAGTCACATAGATTGCTCTCCTCACTGAATGTTCAGAGTCTTTGCCCGAGGACACTTGAATTCGACCATCGACCTTGGTATTGGAATAAAACCTGCATTTTGATTACTGAGCTGAAGCCTGACTGTTCATGATAGTTTTGCTATTCTTGTTTCACCCAGTGAACAATTGAACTTGCAAAAACAAATCTTTGTTGTAAGATTGTTGCAGGTGGCTTTTTTCAAAGCCCAAAGACACTTGAGTGAGCAGATACTTTGTTGTCAGTAAGTCATGTGTTTTTTTTGTTTTTTTTAAACCCTGCAGCACATGTCAGCATTTGTTTCACTGAAACGTAACAAGCAGTTTCTTTCAGACATATAACCCAAAAGAAGAGTTTTCTCATTCGTACCTGAGACTGTAACCAGCCTCTGTTACCAGACCGTAACCAGGTTTTCTATATATTAGATTTTTTTTGTGGGAAATGAGTGCATGGACAATCTGTCACTTGGGGAGAGCACCCATAACTGGTTACTCATACTGTCACGCTCAAGAGGAAAAGTCTAACACCCAGTTTCAAAACACTGAGAGAAAGCCCTGGGCTTGGGACTCTTGCCTCACAGCAAGAATATACTCGTTTCTAGCATACCGAGTTTGCATGTTTTCCTGTTTTTCTCACCTTGTGTGTAAACTTTCTACAGTCCCAGTAGCTTCCTTTTCCTCTGCTTTTTACAGCCTGTACACATTTAGGAAACTTGTTATCTGCAAAGAACTAGAGTGTGCTGTCGAAGAACACAACCAGGAGGACGTATTTGCTGAGGCAGTCATGAAAGACAGTGTTAAGAATAAAATGTCCGAGCGAAGGGACAGGCGCACGTCCAGAGTCGCTGCCGCCGACCTGCCTTCCGCCAGACGGCCTGTGAGAGACCCTGCCGTGCTCTTCTATTGGGAACTATATGGTATTTTGAGATTCATCAATGACCAAAAATTGCCCTGAGGTATGAATGTATATGTGTGTGATTTTCTCTCTGTGTTTGACCAGTGATGGACGGGTCGAGGGTGTATGCTGCCTTCACCTGCAGTCAGCCTTACCAAACCAATGAATTCTGGATGGCCACTGGTGGAGCAATTTGTTTCAATCTTGTCCATGCATATCAAACAAATAAAAAAAACCTCCAAAAAACCAAGTACCTCCACTGGCATGTGAGTGAACGTGTGAAAGTGTTCGTGAAAGGGTGAATATGATTAACAGTGTAAAGCTGCTCAAGAATGGAAAAGCCCTGTATAAGGTCTTCACTTCATTTATCATTTAGCCGTTCCCCTTATATTAAGGTGCAAATTGCTGGGTTGGGGTGGGAGGGATATATATTCCTTCTTGTCTACACATTCTCATCAAAATTCACCTTCCAAACACAGGGATTAAAATGACTCCAACAGCAGATTACACCACCCATCAATCCAGCAGGACAGGTTGCCAGTCAACTTGAGCAAACACAGAAAGATGTTCACACACCTTTGTGCATTTCAGTCATCAATTAACTGCATATTTTCGGACTGCGGGAGGAAAGTCCCAGGAGAGACGGTAAAGCCGCGGTGCCACCGCGCTGTCAGTGCTGCCGAGATGGAATGGGGCGGAATAGATTTTCCTGACAAAAGTTGTAGATAGTACCAAAAAAAGCTGGTACAGAGTTCTACGGTGATGGGCGTCATAAGGTGAAGCGACATTGCAGCCGTCTGCTGATTGGTAGTGACGATCGTCACGCTGGACACTGGTTGTTTTGTTGACTTTTTTATTAAAATGTCAGCATGCGACACAGCTCATCGGTGTTCCAATGAGGTGCAGACGCTCCTCTCCATAACAGGAGAGGAGGAGATTCAGCGGGAGCTGGACGCTGTTGTTCATAATGAGAAAGTTTTGTAAGCTTTACTCGGACGACTGTGTTGTTTGGCCAACGACTGTCGCGTAATGACGTCACATACCTGCGTCGTTCTCAGCCCCGCCTACATTTTAACCGGACTGTCTGGTGGGAAACATAGTCAGATCTGGTTGCGCGTGGGACCACAGCTTAAGAGGAGAACATGCAAACTCTGCACGTAAAGGCCCTGATTCAAACTAAGACTTCTCACTGTGAGGCGAGAGCACTAACCACTGCGCCACCGTGTGGCTCAGGAAGCATAAAGTAAGTGTAGCATAAATTCTAAGTAAAGGAGGTGATAGTTATCCGGCTGCTCTTCAAACACCCACACACACACACACACACACACACACACACACACAGTCATAAACGGGGTCAAATTTAGAAACTAAGATATCATCTTCAGGTTCCTCGAAGACTTTGGTATTTGATATTTCACAGCTTCTTCATCTCACAGCCCAAAGCCCAACGCTGCTGCCTTCTTGTGCGCAATCTCTTCTGGGGATTGTATGAGTTTTGTTTATACAGCGAGACTTAAAACTCAGTTTGGATTTACAGCCCAGATCCTTTTTTTCCCCCCGCCCACTAGATTCTTCACATTTTGTTTTGTGGCTTTATCAAACAGAATTCAAACCTGGTCAACCTTTTGAACTGACCCTGTTATGCAAATGACTCATATTTTAGAGAGTAAACACTTGGCAAGCGTGACTGATAGTATGTCCATGAAATGGAGCTCATGTGACAACCCATAATCCAGCTGGTGATGGGGAAGGTTTGCAAAACATACAGTTGATAGATCACTTTGAAACACAAAATACATTTGACTATAATATTTATCTACCTCAGTTTTTGCTGTTTTAAATCAGAACATCAGTGTTTTTTGGAAATATGCTAGATGCAGTCTTTTTAACTGATGCTGCTAATGCATTCATGTCACCTGCTGGGATATTTTCACTCTCAGTGTTTGTGTGTGATAGGATCCTCTACGATTCGGATCTAGCCTCTGTGGGGTCACTCAAAAGTTATTGTCCAGCAGGCTTCTTCTACAAAAGCTTCAACTTGTAACCAAATTACCCCCACATGCTTCCCATAAAGTACTGTAAGGAGTCTGTAAACTAGTAACATTAATTGCTGTTGCAGAAGCCTCCCTCCCAGTGAAGCGTCCACCCCAATTCACACACCAGTGCACACACACTCGCTCACACACCCCAGCCTGGCCTCTCTGTTGTGGTTTCATTGGTCGGTCACTTGCCAGGGCCCCAGGGGTCCCAACTCAGAACACATGTCTGCTTTCTGTATGTTTACAGTACAGCAGTCAAAGTGAATGAATGTTACGGCTGTCAAAGCATACTTGTCTATTTTCTGGATAGTGTCACCAAAAGGAGACAATGTCCTTGTTCAATGTAAACATGAAATATATTCTCCATGTCTCTGAAACCAACTACATTCACAAACAAAGATTATTTCATTGTCACAGTCATTGTGATAGCTATCTAATGTGAATATTGCACAGAAGCAATCCGGATATGAAGCATACAATTTGAATTCTGCTTGAGTAAATCAAAACAGTTTTAGGCACTCGGATGAAGATTCTGTAAATTACCCAGAGAATAGAAATATGAGAATCAAGAGAACCTTATCTGCTCATTACAAATATGTGATGAAACTAAAAGGTTGATATATATCACTTGATGGTATTTCAGTGGGCCTGTCTCTCTCTCCTCTGATGGACCTGTGACCTGTCTAGAATTTACTTTGCGTTTACTCATACTTAGCTGAGATCAGCTCCAGTGACCCTCCTCCCTGAACAGGATAAAGTGTTATAGAAGATGAATCGATGGATGGATTGTGGTGAAGCCATGATCTTTCTGCCATATTCTCAAATAGTCGCACCCGGACTGGACAACTGTTGACTACAGACGGTTCTGGAAAACATGAAATCAAAGATTATCTTAAATCTTGTGAGTAACGCTTTAAATGATGATGTTCATTCATTTGGTCAAACCACTGAATGTTCTTCTTCTCGATGCCAGTGCTTGGTGAGTTGTGTTGCATTTACAGACGGTGGTAAATATACCCAACGCTTTAAAGTATCCTTAAGCTTCCATCAAGCCACTTCCTATAAAAGTGTGAGGAAAATGATCAAAAGTAAAAACAGTCCAACCCAAATCTGCAATGTATTATTTTGCATGCGAGAAAGCAGCTTTGGCTTTATCTTAGATAACATTTAAATTGTTAATGCAGCTTTTTTTTCTGATGATTGAATGATGACGAATAAATGAATCCAGGTTAAGGTAATCTACTGACTGTAGTGCAAAATTCAGTTATGGGGGAAAACTAACGTTAGTCTTTACATGAATGCCGACCCCGAATGTTTCCTGTTTTGTATAATTGGACTGAAGAACCCCAGCAGTAGCATTTTCTCCCACGCGGTATGAACGCAGCATCAGTAGGCAGCAGTGACGCACCCTCTATTACAAGCCTGTGGTCCACTGCAGCACCCTGATTGGGCCAAATCGAGGGTGTGTGGACAGCGTGGGCAGTTTTAACAGACGTGAATTGAGCAGGAGATTCCAGTTTGTGGTATAGGCACAGCTGGAAACGCACCAAGCCCATCTCCAGACGCGTGCCACGGCGCGCTGCCCCCTCCTGTGCGCGCCTGATGGAAACCCAGTGGACTTTGAAAATACTGCTGCATTGCGATTTCCCTTCACTGCTTGCCAAGGCTTAAGCCTATTTCTGACAGAGAGGGTGAAGCAACTTTTCTTCTTTAATCTGTATTTTCCAGGATGAACAAGTCGATATATATTAATAGCGTGTTAAGATCACACCTATAGTCTCCATCAGAGTAATATTAGAAACACAGAACACTAAGTAGGGCAAGATCATCACAAATTTGTCTCAGAAAAAAAACAACCTACCACGTTCACCATATTGGTAATATTGAAATGTTGAGGTTTTCTGAGCTCCATAATCTCCAAGCCAAAATACCCCAATTTCCCAGCAGTGGCGACTCTTCCAAAACTCATTCCGCTGACTGAAAACTCCAATTAAATCGATAGATCCTGCAGTCTCAGAACAATAATTATCTATATTTAGAGCTATAAGTGATCATCATTTTGGTTAGGTTAGAGCAAGAGTCCAATTCCCGCTTCAGGCTAATTTCATTGATGGTCTAAATATAGGCATAGGTTTTTACATTTTTTCCAGCAGTAAGGGCCAGGATTTTCCCACAAAAAGGATTTGATGAAACTACTGAAATGTTATGATAAACAGATTTCACAATCATAGATCTATGAAATACAATGGCTACAATCAGATGCCTCTCTGTCTTTCATACACACAATCATTACCATGTTAGTTCATGGAGTTAAACTTGTGGGGAAACACACAATAGGGATACGAATAAAAGCTGCCACTGACATCTCTCTTTAATGGTTACACTAAGTGGAATTAAACTTTTTAATAGATCGGGTTGTGTATTTATTTTTACATCTTGCTTTTGTTGGCTAAGTTGGTTCCTCTTTGTAGAGGGGGTGCACATTACTTCTTCATTTCCACTGTCAACATTAATATTAGGTTGGACATGTTCTCCTCGGTTACATTGTTCTTTTCAACACGTGGTTCTTCAGTGCAGTTAGAAAGCCATTCAACTGAATCATGCAAAACAAGAACAATACTATCTTAAGGTTGTCTTTTATCACACAGTGTGACAGTTATTTCACTTATTTTAACAGTAAAAAGTCTCATCCAAAGTACTTTCAGGTTTGCCTTCTATGTCATGTCATGAATTCGTTTTTAAATTAAAAAAAAAAGTAGTGACAACCTCGCCTGAGCAGTGCCTTCGTGTATTTGTGTTGGGGTGTAGTTTTTAATTGAGCATAGTCCGTCCAGCTCATTACACACAGACATGAAATCACTTTTGTTGCATTGCAATGAAAGCTGAAGTTTGGTCACAACTTTAACAGCCAAATACAGACTGATGGTGCAGAGATGTGCACGTCAAAGGTGGGCTTCTTTTGATCCTTCACTTCAGTGATAGGCAGATCAGATGAAGAGAGTGGACTTCGCATAGCTGCATGATGGTTTCATTACAATGAGGTTGTTCCAGTGGTATGTTGTAATTAGAAAAAGAAAGAAACAATTAGTACTGGTGAGCCCCCTGCAGGCTCGGGACCTCAGTGCATGTTGTTCACGTTGTACCCTAATCCTCATTTCCTGGCTAACCTGCTGGGTACGATGCAAAAACATGTCACGTTGCTCTTTTTGCTCCTATAGGAGCATTTACCTGCTATTCGTAAGCCCATTAGGTCATTGGAAACATTGGTAAGACAGAGACTTTATGTTCCCGCAGCAGGCTCGGTCAGCTCCCACTTATTCCACATGTCATCCTCAAGTGTGGCTCTAAAGATTCCTCTCAAGTCTCCAAAGCTGCAGCCATGCCAATAACTTCCCTCTATTCTTAGATCACCCCACGTTAGTGGTGAGTGTTCCTCATTGTCATTTATTAATGTGGACATTGGGTGATTTTGTAACTTGTTATAGAATCATGGTCTCTACTCAATACCACATTAATGGATGATCTGTTGTTTTGTCTATTAGTTCAGGGTGCAACATTATACACAATAAGTCTTCTGTGAGTGATACTGTCACATTATTGTGTACTGTTACCCCCCCCCCCCCCCCCCCCCCCACCCACCCCACCCCCCTTGCTGTTTATGGAGCCCACAACGTGGTTGCTCCAGCTAATATAATTACAAACGTGCAATGGTGACTCGGTTTGGATGTGTAGACCCACAAACTCACTGTGTGTGTGTGTGTGTGTGTGTGTGTGTGTGTGTGTGTGTGTGTGTGTGTGTGTGTGTGTGTGTGGAGAACTTGGACACCACACACTTTAGTTTTCTTCAGCCTGTTGGCAAGCTTGTTAAGTCTTGATCCTCCTACTGCTTCCATACATAGCACGCATCCTGAAAGAATGCCCCAGTTTTATGTTGAAAAGAGACTTTATGTTTACTTCTAATGACTGCAACTGCATCCACGAGTAAGAACTCAAAGTTATCTTTCAACACTGGAATATCCTTAACTGTCTTGAGTCCTATATTGGATATTCTAATGTTGGTTTTTGCAGTCATGGTTAAAGAAACCTTTGTAGATCATCCAGAGCTGTCGCAGTCAACTCACTCATGAATATTGGTTTTACAGGGGCAGTTTTATGGCAAAAAAAGGGACTTTCACTGGACACTCCCCTAAAACCTTGGACGTGGATTTCCGCGTCTCTGATTGGTTGTCAAGCCCCGACCGACAACACCTGCTTAACTCCTTCATCCAAATTGACACCCGGGGCTCTGAGAAATATAGGCAGCATCTCTCCCAGCCCATGCATTCAGTCCCACAGCTGCCGTATAAGACACCAGCCCGCAGCTGCCGATCACTGATCCAAGGTGAACCTCCACACACGGATCTTTGCAGGGAATAGAGGCGCACCGTCGGAGACGCAATGTTGGTCAAACTGGCCGTGGCGCTGCTGATTTTGTCAGTGCTGGAGCAAGTAGTGGGATCGGATAATATTGATATTCATGACAGTCCCCCGGAGAAGCCGGCGAGCCAGAAAGGACGCCTCTCCCTGCAGAACACGGGTAAGAAATATAAAGCTGCTGATGAGAAATGTTGGAGCTTTGGGTTATTGGTGCGGCTGCTCTCAAATCTACAAGGGGTTTGTCGGGACACGTGTTTCTGTGGCTGCAAATGAAACCATGCAGGAGACTCATTCGTTGCGATTTGTGAAATCCACTGTTTCTGTCTTTTTAATGCACCCTCCCCCCCGGCGTTTTCAACAGGAGAGGCGCTTTTCGATTAACTCCGAAAGACGATATTCTGTAAATACTCTCAGACAGAAATTCAATATGTTAGTAAACTATTAATAGAAAAGGCACAAGGTAATAGGTAATGTATACGGCTGCACATCTAGGTGTGTGTGCACGGTGGAGAGCGTGTGTGTCCCTGATATATGTGACTGTTTCAGTGCTTATCTGAGGGGGGAATTAAAGCTGGATTTTTGCATGTGGAGTGTAGCTGTCTGTTGGAATGAATGTAGGGTTGAATGTTGGCTGCTGTGTTCAGGTTAGTGGAGCAGTAACGAGGAGGATTGAAGAAGTGGTTGGGGGAAAGTTGGGAGTTAAATTATACAGATAATCCCACAGTCATCTATTCGGAAGGGGAAAAAAACCCCCAAAAAATACAAAACACGTTTTGCCGGAATAACACAAAGCACTAACACTACTTTGACTGGCGTAGTTTAATTTGACAGCATGAATTGTTCCATGTGTCAGAATGTTAGAAAATGCAGATTTTTCTTCCGGATGAATAAATAAATAAATATATATATATATATATATATATATATATATAAATAAATAAATAAATAAATAAATAAATAAATAAATAAATAAATAAATAAATAAATAAATAAATAAATAAATAAATAAATGGGGACAAACCCCGATGCAGAGACCCTGGTAACACCAGTGTGTAATTCAATGCACGTTGCGGCCGAGCTCGTACGATCCAAGCACATTCCCGTGATGCCAAAACAAGCACTGCTGACAGCGGCTCACTTTTCCTGCGCACTAAAGTTCAACTCAGTGACTACAAACCCCGGTGAGAACCCCCCCCCCCCCCCCCCCCTCCCCCCTACAACTGCCCCCCCCCCCCCCCCCCCCCCTTAAACAGAGGTTCTTTGTTGACACGTGTGATTTGTAATAAGTCTCATTTAATCCTTTAATTTCTATGGTCGAGACTTTTTACGCAAGTGGTGCGCAATTAAGACTGAAACAAAACTAAAAAAAAATAAATAAATAAAAATACTCTCAAAAACCCATCAGTTATCAGCTCCGACACAAATCTCGCGTGTAACTATGTTTTACTTAGGTCAACAGTTGGGGTGTTCATTGCCAGGCTGAAACTGTATATGGGCTGTTGGCTCCGAGCCCAATCTGCAATTTGGCGTATTAAGTTGGGAAAAAAAGCCTCCTGAAGATGTCACCTAAGGTAAGCAGCAGCTTTTGTGACAGGGTCTCCATTTGTGGTCACATATCTTTTTTTTTTTTTTTATTTCCCCTTGCCAGTGGCTATTGCTGCCACTACTAAAATCAGGACTACAACAAGAAGTGAACTCCACTTCAGGACAAGCTACTGGCCAGCAGGAGCTGATATTATGTGTTCACACATAGGCGGAAATCATGGGGTTAGGGGTGGGGTGGGTGTGGGGTTGGGGGGGGGTGGGTGTCCAGACTCCTCCTTTTTTGGAAAAATAGATAATTGCCCCAACCATATATTATTTGAAGACCCATCCCCTAAAATTACTCTTGAGACTTTTATGTTCATCATACTTATCAATGATTACTTGGAATCTCCCCCCTTGTGTTCATATGACACATACTCAAGTTTTTCCCCGGCACTGCTGCTGTTTTTTTCACCTCATAAGCCTAATGCTGCTCCCATAATGTGACATTTTCAATCACAGTCGGTCAACAAATGCAGGGGTTACAGACTTGTTGCTGCCCGTCCAGTTCCACACTCGGTGGCTGAAATGCCTGCTTTTGTCTTTCCTCCACAAGTAGTTAAGGCTGTATATCTGCAATGCACCATCCCATCTCAATACTAGGCAGTGCAGATGGACTGTGGTGCAGAATGACACAGTAATATCTGTCACCAAGTGTTCCTCCGCAGGAACCCCTCAGCCTGGGATATTAGACTTCTACACGCCCTCCTGCCTCCTTTTTCTCTCCTAGACTCTAGGTCACGAACACAAAAAAACGTCCGCTTGCGTCTGCGGAAGTAGTTATACAAGACGTCAGTTTTTGCGATGAGTGCGACAGTCGGAGCTGATAAGTGGAGTTGAGTCTTCCAGTCGGATGGCCCCCATTGCCAACCCGCCTGTAACCGACTGTGTGCCGTCTCTGCTGTGAACAGATGATAAGGTCCCTCCCCTAACCTGTTCTCTATTTCCAGCTGAGATCCAGCACTGCCTGGTGAGTGCAGGGGATGTCGGCTGTGGTGTGTTTGAGTGCTTTGAGAATAACTCCTGCGAGATACGAGGGCTACAGGAAATCTGCATGACGTTCCTGCACAACGCTGGCAAATTTGACTCTCAGGTACTAAATTAGTCTGTTTGCAGAAACAGAGGGCACATTTCTTATGCTTTTCACTTGTTCAACACTGCATTTTTAAAAAAAAAAATTTTTTTGTAACATGGCAAATCTTTATATTTTAAAAGTGCAATTCTACACACTTATCAAATAATTAATTTTTCTTTCTTGGGAAGTTTACTCGCCTATCAGTGGACTGATGTGTGTACAGGAAGGGTCATGAGCCAGCTGGCCAGAAGCCCAGTTAGCTCTCTTTTCATACATACTGGAGGTTGAAGCTCTGCCAAACCAGGCTTGACTGGGGTGTTAAAATGTCTATAGGGTCACATACCAGGAACTTACATCTTTGGCAGACTAATCCAGAAGATCTCACCATAAGAAGTGTGCTACGTGAATGCTGAAATAAGATTCCCTCCAATTCTATGTGAGGGGAGTATAATTATACAATCATAGAACACATCAAGACAATCAGTCCACCACTAAAACAGGTGCATGGTATTTCCATAACACCCAAGCTATCACATGTAGGTAATGAGTAGCTTCTTGTTCATGAGCTCATGTGTTACTCGGAGGATTTCAAGGGACTTTTGCCTCTTGTGTGTGCACAGGGAAAGTCCTTCATCAAGGATGCTTTGAAATGTATGGCACATGGTCTACGGCACAAGTTCAGCTGCATCAGCAGAAAGTGTGTGTCCATTAAGGAGATGGTATTCCAGCTGCAGAGAGAGTGCTACATCAAACACAACCTGTGCTCCGCTGCAAAGGAAAATGTGGCCGTCATGGTCGAGATGATCCATTTTCAAGATCTGTTCCCAAAGGGGTAAGTTGCTGTGGCTGGACCACTTTTTAAAAAGATATGTTTTCTCGCTTTTTTCTGCTTTACCTGTTTTTCCGTTTATTTTACCAGTAGTATTCCATTTATTCTTGTGGTTTGACAAATCTCCCTCTCCTGCTTCAGCCCGTATGTGGAGCTGGTGAATATTCTCTTGAGCTGTGGCGAGGAAGTGAAGGAGGCGCTGACGCGGAGTGTCCGGCTACAGTGCGAGCAGAACTGGGGGGCCCTGTGCGACAGCCTGAGCCTCTGCTCCTCCCTCGCTCCTTCTCCCGCGAGCTCCGCCGTCGAACACCATCGCCATCCCCTGCCTTCCCACCCTGAGCCGGAGCACCCTCGTCTCCCCCGGCAAGGCGACAAGGACAAAGCTGCGAAGCCCGGCTTCAACGCTCACCCGCGCAATCGCAACCAGGGAGCCCGGCGTCACAGTCCGGAGGCCGGGGTGGTAGCCGAGCAGGAAGACGTCAAGGCCAGTGACATCCGGAGGTGAAAGCTCAGGAGACTGCCACTGACCTTTGACCCCTTATACCATTTAAAAGCCACACTTGTAGACTTATGCACACCTCCACACAATAGCACTCGCATACATACACTCGTTCCAAACATACACAAACTCCCTGACAGACTGAGGAGAAGAAAACAAGCCCCGGCCTTTTCCTGTCCTTATTCCGCCCTCTCCAGTCATTCCAGCAGTCCCACATGGTAAACTTGCAGGGTAATTGTGGTGTAGCTTGTACTGTTATGCCAGACTGTAGGCCACATTTTTTTTTTTTTTTTTTTTTTTTTTCTTTTTTAGAAAATTTAATAACAATTGTTATTAGCATGAGTATTTCAACTGTTAGGACTATTTTGGCTCTAATATGGCATTTTTCAAATCATACTTACTGTAAGATTTGATTATATTTGTATTATTTATTTTATTCTTTATGCAATGTTGAAATATCAAAATGTACATAGAAATATACTTATCTATATTTATATAAACATGTATAAATATAGTTACAATATGCAATACTGATATACTATAGATGACATAGTATATGGTGTGCTGTCTGTTGTTCTCTTGACAGTATTGCACCCATCACCCATTGGCCTGTAGATATGTAACATACACCATTTGCTGTTTCAGAGTGGGATTATGTATTATAACTATAGATACTTGATGATTAAATACAAATTGTACAGGATTAAAGTCCAGTTCTGGCACATATGAATTTTAGTGCATGATGGCCATAAAGCCAACAAACTTGTGCATTCTTAAAGTGAAAGTCCACTCTATAGAGGGTGCAGATGTAATACTATGAATATGAACAGTTATCTCACACTTGTATGTTAACAGATAAGTCTTTTACAAAGCTAGAAAGAAGAGAGCCAAGACTGATGTTTGATGTGATCATACACTGCTGTCCAGGCAGTAATAAGCTAACATAGCTGATGCAGTTTTACGGACATTTCATAAGTATTAGATATATTCTGACGTGTTGTATTTTAATGTAAAAAAAAAAAAAAGTATCTCATCACTCTCATTCGTTGTTAATAGAGCTTTAGAAACTGTCACAGAGACATTGCAGATTAATGTTATGTGTATAGCTTCAGGAGACGTTGCTCTTGCTAACACACATTCTCTTTGAGTTGTTTTTTTTCCATTAAACTGTCAGCTACCAGTGAAGAGCAACAAAGACTGGATGCTCTGTTTCAAGTGTAAAAGAAGTCACACACACACACACACAGACACACACCCACACACACACACACACACACACACACACACACACACACACACACACACACACACACACACACACACACACACACACACACACACACACACACACACACACACACACACACACACACACACACACACACACAAAAATGAAATCAAGGTGCCTAAACTCGTTTATGTCCACGGTGACCGCTTCTCTGTGATTTAAGTGAATGGGTGACACTGTGTCGTGAGGTTTGATGTTGACATATTTTGCGATGGTGTTGAGCCACAAAAGTCTTAGATTTTTGCACTTTGGTATGATTGTCAGTGTTTGTTGGACTGCTGCAGCTTGAGAAACAAGACCACATTACCAGAGAATCAGAAGCTATTTCATTAGAGCAACCTGGTTTTCCTTATCGACGAGAGCACCAAGTCCTGCATCCCCACGTGTTCCTTCGGACCAGATCGAGCCCTTTCATTTAGTTGAGCCATGCTGCCCTTCTCTGGTGTCCCAGCGGGCAGGAGAGAGGCTTGACAGAAACCCTCCAGATCTCTGGCTCCTCAAAATTAGACCTTATTCCTCCCTGGGCCCTTACCTAGGTCAGACATGAAGGGTTGTTATTCTACCCGTTTGAGCCGCGGGCAACACAGCGAGGACCCAGGAACTGGGTTAAGTCCACACACGGGGGCTTTGGCGCTGTTATTCTAAATGTTATATTTACCGAGGCCACCAGAGAATTCCTCTGGGCCACAGCCAAGAGCCAGCAACACGGGGAGGCCGAGAGGAGCGGAGCGAACAGGGGAGAGCCGCACTCCATGTCTTTTTTTTTTTTCTTTTTTTTTTTCCCCCCCACCCTTTCCTAAATGTGATGATTCACTCTTTACCTTTCCCGGTACTCGTCTTCTCTTCCTTCGTTAGGTCACAGACTGGCTGTTGACCATTTCAGGTCAGTCACATGCTTCAGTTGTGGATGTGCAGTTGTGAGCACATTACACCACATGCTGATTCGAGCTCGGTGCAAAAGCTAAATACAAACCTGCTGAGATTTTGTGGCTCAGTTAATGGTTTTCACGTTTTCTCCCGCTATACTTACAGTAAGTTTAAGTTTCTCCTCCCAGTCATTTAGAAACTATTTTAAGTGAGGCTTTCAGGCTTTTTCTTTTTTTTTTTTCTATTTTTATTCTGTTGTGGAGGTTGGGGAGTCCTGTGACATCCTGACACAAGATATAAGCTAATCCTATTGAGAATGTACTGTATGTGTGTAAAGTGACAATCTGTTAAGCTCTCTGTCATTAGGTTTGATATCGCTTTTTGTAATAATGTAGTGGCTTGAATGGCTTTTCTGTATGTGTTCAGAGGAAAACAAAACTAACCATGTTTCCTTTTATTATTAGTGCTCCATCACCATGTTACATGTTTCCCTCTGTTAAGCACAAAGACTCCGCTTTCACTGTTTCAAGATACAGGACATTGTTTAGAAGATTGTAACTCACTTGTAAGACATTGGGCTTTAAAACCCTATCGGTATCTTTGGACTCCTGAAGTCAGATGTATCTTGCTATCATTAAAGTATTTTTGTCTGTATTTTGTACATTTGGTGTCTTTCAATGTAGTTTTTGTTGCCATACCAGCAAGATGAAATCTTGAGTGGGCACTTTCCGAGCTAAAGCATGGACTGGGCTCCAAGCAGGTTAGTGGAGAAGACGTCTCAGGTGTACACACAGGTTAAAAGACACCCTATTCTCATTTGACTTACGCCTCGTCTCTGATAGTGAAATCCAGACTGTGTTTAAAGTTTCAAGGACTGGAAATATCCCCCCTATTGAAAGGCCCAAACATTTACGTCAGCAGCTCTGGATTGTATGCAATGCAGGGGATGGGTTTAGGGTGTCAGTTTTTATGAGCTGTCCCAACAGTATACATTGCCTCACCAAACATTTAGACAGTCCTCTAATTTGAAAGGTAGACTTGTATCTGTTGTTTGGGAACTTTAAGTCACCCTTGAGTTCGGGTTCAGTAGAAAGAGGTGCATTTGCACACCATGTTGGTTGGTGGGTGGGGTGGGGTGGGGTGGGGGGGTGGATTTGTATCCATGTTATAACATACCATACAGCTACTATATCAGCACGTCTGCAGTTTGACTCTTGGTGTCATTACTCCTTTCTTCATTTGCAGTAAGGATGAATAACCACTAGATGGAGACATCACATCAAAACAGATAGTGAGAGCAGGAGCAAGTGATTTTGAAAAGGGACGAGATCCCAGATTCATTTAATACAGAAAGATGAAAAAAATGTGATAATAAACGCTGTAACATATTTTTCATTCGTAAGCTTATATTCAACAATAGCAATTCACAATGATCACTAAATCAACTCAGAACTTTAAAACCTGATTATATAAAATACTGACTTATAAACTGCACTGAAGCACTTACATGCAGATAACTCTAGCATCGTGCCGCCTCTGAACTCTGATTTCCTCTTTTCTCTTTAGTTTGCACAAAGCAGCCCGTGGCACTACAGCAGTGACACAAAGTGAAGTTGGCTCAATAAAGAGTGTGCATGTAGTCTACATCTGTGTTATATCTTTTGTAGTTGAGAAAGAAATAGCCCAAGGTTTTTCTTGTTGTGTTTTGTTTTAAGCAGTTCCTGATTTTACCCTCCAACTTGTCTGAGTTTAGGTTTCTTCCCCCTATATATATATATATATATATATATATATATATATATATATATATATATATATATATATATGGGGGGAAGAAACCTAAACTATATATGCTAACTCCACACAGAAAGGCCCCCAAGTTCTAACCATGACAGCACTGTGCAGCCCCGCTTCACCACATAAATCAACCATCCCAAAACATAAAAAAAGGTGATGAAACAGTGATATTCAACCTGATTCTTGTTGGCGTTTTCCCTCCAAGAATGTGTTCTACTTTGTTTTAAGTCATGACATTTGAAGCTGTGCAGAAACAGACACAAAATTAGATTTCATCTTAAATCTATTGCTTATATTATTAATTCATTTTGAATGAATACACCCTGCTTCCTATTGAAATTGGATTCATTATCTCAAATTCATTTCTTGTGTTTATATGTGTTTGTGTTTCATTTGAATGTTTGGTTTAGCATCTAGATAAGCAATTGAAATAAGTAATGAGCCCAAATTTACAAAACAATATACCACATGATGGCTGGGAGACACGTTTATGCAAGTTAAATCCTCCTGCAGAATGCTCTTTCCTCTATAGTCTAAATGCCAATGTTTTATAAACTACAAAAAAACTTAATGATCAATGTTAATTTTGACACATACAACAGACTTGTTTCCAGTGTGCTGATATACTCTGAGTTGATAAGCAAGGCCACCGTGTGGTATAATAAGATATCTGCATCCCTGCAAATTATGCTGTGTCACACTTTGCTTTTTATACAAGCAACACTGTGAGAAAGCGATGGATGACCTCCTAGAGACCTAGACAAACAATGGGATACTGGGTGGACCAGAAATGTCCCATCTTTCACGGTTGGTATAGCAACCAAGCTCTATCAATATGGAGGTGATGGGTATCCCATCCGTGAGAGCAACGGTGCCTGTGAGCAGAGAAACCTGAGCTAGTTGGCCCCGGGGCGCTTTGTGCTTCTCCGCCCTGTGTTCCAGTGTGAACTAATGAATTAATGACCGGCTGCCTAAGCTTCATGGATGAATCATTTAAGAACCATTTGGGGTGAATGCATGCACCCCAATCGATCTCCTGTTGGGAGTCCAAACTACAGCCGTCCCGCATTAACCATGAAAAGGGTGTCATATTTTTGAGCATGCGGTGTATTCGATAATCATGTCTACCTTCTTATCGACATAAGATGAGAGCAACCCCTGCCGTACAGAATTCTCTCACTGGGGAATACAATGCGTTTGTCTCAGAGAGGAAAAAAAAAAAATGCTGACACAACTCACGTTGCTTGAGTTCCTGTCAGCATCAAACAGCTTAAATGAGAGCGGCGCAGAGATTTGAAGGCACATTCAAACACACTCTAGATACTGGCAAAGACTACTAAACCAGTAACACCTGGTCTGGCTGCCTGTTACTTTTAACAAGAATCCAGAAGCTATAGATGCACCGCTGTGTTGTTAAACCACCCCAACAGGCCCTGCAGCACGTGGGAGTGGTGTGGGGGGGATGTGTGCTGCTTCTACAGGATACACAGGAAGGGTGGGTCTACCTTGGGAGCCTGAAGCACAGGGTTAATAAGACAGACTCAAGGAGAAAACAATGAATAATACTCTAAAGATGGGTGGGATAACCAAGGGTGTTTTTATTTGCATTTTACTGAGTGAATTTGTAAAAGTAGTAGCTTTTCATTCAATTACTCTGTTGTCTGTGACGATAATTATCTCTCGCCTACAGTAGAGCCACACCACAGTCTACCTGAGTTTACCTTGGGAGTGTTTCTTTCTTAAAGCAACGTTTGCTATTACTTTCACAGACGACATGGCTGCTAGGCAGCAAATATGCTAGAGCAGGTATTTCTGGTCAGAAGGGGAATGCTGTCAAACAGAATAATCTCTCCTCTCCTGAATGACCACTGAGTTCATCAAGCAATAGCCTATGTAGAGTTCTCCGGAAGAAGACAGATGATGGAGACAGCATCACTGTGTGAAGGTGTTTGTGTTGTTCTAAGTGATGATAGGACAGGATTTTTATGATCAGAGCACAGCTCCGATCTGAGCAAAGGGAATTTAAGCACGCTTTCAAGCTCGATTACATCCTGAAAATAGCAGCAGCTTATTTTAATGAGATTGCTGTTGCTTTGCTGTGGATTCAGGCTATTGTAGTCCAACAAAAGACTGCCACTGCATCTGTGTACTAGCGCTCCGCTATTATGGAAAACATTTTACATTTTTGAATTTGACCCAGATTAGGAAGTATGATCTCTCTCTCACTCTCTCCCTTTCTCTCTCTCTCTCTCTCTCTATCTATCAATCTCTCTATCACTCTATCTATTTGGATCATGTGATCTCCACCATCTTTTCATTGCCTTTTCATTGGATATATTTCAAATATTCAGTAATGTACTGTAAATGTGTTTGTCCAGACATAAATGTTCCTATATGAACCCTAATCCATCCATGGTACATATAAACTAAACTAAATATGTTGTCATAGTCGTTGTGGACATTTTTATCCAACCACAGACTATTTTCAGAACGAGAGAGTACTTAGGAAGGTGTGGAAAGTCCAATAAAATCAAGTTACATTATCTGAAAATGAAGCAAATGTTTTCATCTTGACTCAGATGTTGGGACTCAGAATTAATAAATTAATTTATTCCCCAACATTGGGTGCTGAACTAAATTCTTTGTCTGTAGAAATTGCAGAGACTCACTTTTATTAGCCTAGACAGAAACATTATTAACATCAGAGGGATAAGTTTGCATTGATAACTGTCATGACTCAACCAGAAGGGCCAGTATCTCCAGAACAAATGACACAATTGAAAGGTTTACTTATCTGTACTTCCATGAGATGTAGATCCAATTAGGAGCGAACAGTGAATTGGTTAGAATACCGCTGGGGTTCGCTTATATCACAGCAAAATGATAATGCTGGCCCTTATTGTAAGATCCCACAGGGGAGCTACTGTAGCACACAGATTACTGTGACTGGCATTGCTGTCTACAGTACAATTGATAAAAGGCACATTCCAGAAGCAGGTGGTTTTAATTTTGGGGATGATAAAAAAGGACAATCAGATGGAAGGAAGAGGCAGGACAAAGGTAAGTTATTACTTCTTTTTTTTACATTTTATGGTGAATCATACATACCATCCAAGTGCAAATGTGTTTACTCTGCTTCCGTGTCTTCGTAAACATTGTGTTAGAGTCGGGAGTTAAAAAAAACCAAACTCTTGTTGCTCATTCCATCATTGCTGAACAACAAAGAAGAGTTTAGCCTGTAATTTGGGGCCTGATTTATCAGCTTATTCCTAATTGTCACAATCTGAAACATTTGTTATTACTATGTTGACATCGTTGTGACTATATAAGCTTTGAGAGGATGTTTGTGTGACATGTAAAATATGTGTGGTGCTTTGGTTTGTGAGGCTGGAAACATTTGCTTAGCCAAATGAATCCATCTCAGTTCTAGGATTGATGACTGGAAACATTCAACTCGACCTTGTTAAGTTTTACATTCCATTCACTAAAAGTATTCTTTTTGAAATATGTATGGGTTGTTTTTTTTTTTGGCTTGGATTGTTAATGTTTTCCCTGCAGCAACTCCTCCCATTGATTTGAAGACATCCTTATTTGGGAGGAGAACGTCTTGAGCGTATCTGCCATTCATTGAAAAGCGGCGCTGTGGGCGGATCCTTCCCACAAGCGTCCAATCAGAGGTGAGATTTTAGCTAAAGTGGGCAGGGCTCCGGAGGGAAATCCTAACTCCTATTGGCTGGCGGCCGGCGCCGGGGGCGGAGCTTGTAGACGGAAGTGTGTCCCGACTGGCCCAGCTGTCATGTAGAAGAGAGAGGAGACCATTTACACCGGCTTGCTTAGGAAATGCAGAAAAAAGGAATAACGCTAAAATATGGCAACGTCTAAACGATAAGGTCATGACGCCGAACTGAAGGTAGCTATGCTCCCACACATCACCGAGAGGAAACGCGCTCGTGTGTGCGTTGGCGCAGTATTCGTCGAGATGGTGTCGCGTTATTTCGAGATGTGAAAAAAAAAAAAAAAAAAAAAAAAAAAAATGATGACAAGGATCGGTAGGCTGCGTGACATTGAACACACAGGACACGAAACAGACGAGGTCGCTTAAAGAGCCCTCGCACGGTGTCCAACTTGTCATGTCCGCGGGGACAAATCTGTCGTTTGCGCGATCGCCGGGTACATCGGCGGCGTTTGTGGTGAACCTTGTAGCCGTTTTGCGTCGGTTTATCGCCTCCGTTTAGCCGCTAGCCGAGCGGCTGAAGGGAACTACCCCAGATCCAGAACAGACAGGAGACGTCATCAACATTTTCCTCTATTTAAATGGTTGCGTACGAGGAGGTCATTGCTTGAGAGAGGAAAAAAGAAAAAGAAAAAAAAGGGGGAACATTGATCGGGTAGGTGTACACACGCCACGGTTCCGACACGGCGGCCGAGCCGTCACGTTTGTGCCGTAACGCACTTTTAAAATAGCCAGTTCGGATCTGCGTGATTAATAAGGGCACATGGGAAGGTGGCGGAGCAGCTGTTAGCTCGCTGTGCTAGCTGCGTAACGACCTTTTTGGAGACGTCAGCTCCAGCAGCAGCAGCTCCGGGGCCTGATCCGGTGCGGCTGGGTGTTTTCCTCGGTCTGCCTGTCCTGCTGGAGTGTTATATTTCATCCAGGCCTCCCGGAGCCGAGTCAATGATTTAATCTCATTGATTGCATCACAAGACCGGGCAGGGTGCAGCCCAGGCTCAGCCGCTGCGTTCTGCCAGTCTTCTGTTTTTATTTATTTATTATCAGCTTGAGGTGTAACAGTGTCGTGTCTTTTTTTTTTTTTTTTTTTTAAACCCCCTTCTCTACCCCCCCCCCCCCCGTTTTAGGACAAACAAGACGGTGAAAGCCAAGAGTGAATTGAAGATTTACTGCTTGTCCTAAATGGGGGACTACGGGTTTGGAGTTCTGGTGAAGAACGGCAGTGGTAACAAATCTGCTTTCCCTGTAAGGATCCCTCCTCACCTTCAACCCCAGCACCCTCACCACCCCTCCAACCCCCCCAGCCCCCCTTCCTTCGTAAATAACACCTGCTCCACCAATGGGGGCAGTGCTTGGCTGTTCCCTGCCGTAGCCCAGCACAGTAACATGCAAGATGAGATTCTGGAGTCAGACAAGTCCAAGGCCTTGGACATCCAGGACATGCAGGAGAAGGCTCAGGTCCAGAGCCAGCCCCAGGCTCTGTCTCCAGGCCAGCAGGAGACCGGAGGAGGCTTGGGAGATCTCGAGGGAGTGCTCCCTGAAGATGGCTCATTGGAGAAGGGTTCCTTGGAGAACAGTGGTGGGAAGGAGAAGTTAAGAATGGAGTCCCCCGTGCTAAGCGGTTTTGACTACCAGGACAGCTTGGGAATGGGTACAAGCTGTGCACAATCCACCTCCTCCTCATCCTCACTGACGAGCTTCAACAACTGGTCCCCTGCAGTTCCATCCACCCAGTCTCCAGTGGTCGGGGAAGATGTCAGCGGGTTCTTCGGTCCTGCCGGCTCCAACGCCAACGGACCTCCCCTGTTGTTCCAGAACTTCTCCCACCATGCTGGCCCCGGCTTTGGAGCAGGAGGCAGTTTCTCCCCGCAGATCGGCCCAGTCTCCCAGCACCACCCTCCTGCGCCTCACCCCCAGCACTACCACCCACACAGTCAGGGGGTTCCTCAGCAGCATCGGCGTTCCCCGGCGAGCCCCCATCCACCCCAGCCCTCCTTCCCACCTCACCCCCATCGCACCGGACCCTTCACCCAGCTGCCCCACCTTGCTCCTACCCAGAGCAAACCCCCATCCCCATGGGGAAGCTACCAGAGCCCCTCCACTCCCACATCGACGTCCTGGAGCCCAGGTGGGTACGGTGGATGGGGAGGCACACAAGGTGTTCGAGAGTACCGGAGGGGTGTAGGTGGAGGGATGACGGGCATCAACTCCATTTCCCCACTCAAGAAGTCCTTTGCTAACAACCAGGTAGGTTAAGTCATAATCAGCATTTAGTCGTTGCAGATCTTCACATTCATTGATTAAAATGTACAATTCTGTTCTCTAGGTCTCCTCGCAGAAGTTTCCCCGGAATAACTCTGGCATCAATCACAAAGGCTGGGTGGAGGACAGCATGAGTCGCAATGACAGCGTTTATCCTTTTCAGGTTGGCTATTTATCATATAGAGTCGGAAAGCGAGTAAATGAAAATATCAAAATCCTTAGACTGTGGTCCAGTAGTTTTTTTTTTTTTTAAATGTCTTAAAAAAAAAAAAAAAAAAAAAAAAGTCTTTCCTGCAGGCAGATCATGTTAATCTTGTTAAGCGTTCTTAGCTGTGTCAAATGCAACAAATGAGCTATTGAGCAGAAAAGGGATACGTGACAGCGAAGCCAACTGAACGACTGAATTGAAACGTACTGTTCGTGTTTCCATCCCAGGCCTTATCTAGAACATTTAGTTAAAGGAGAGCTGTCTTATCAACCGGTCTGATCACATGGTTTTCCTCTTGTCCTGATTTTAGAAGTCTTGTGCTCCTCTGCAGCCTCTCATGCTCTCGAGCCTTTTATATACACAGTGATGCATCTTCGATCGAGACGTCACATGCGTCGTAGTTTTCTCATATATGTTCTCCCTTTTTTCATAGTTGTTAGTGTTTCTTTTTAATTGCAATATGCGTGGTTTCAATTTGCATTGATTTGAATGTAGTTTATTTATTGTTGTTGTTATTATTTATTGAGTGCAATTCCCTGTCTGATTGTGTTACGTGCCGTTGAAAGATGTTCTTCACAGATACGCCGGCATTTCCTTTCCCCAGCACCATCTAAGCTCCGTTCTGTGTTTCACAGCTGAGGGTTTCTACAGATATGGTGTCTGCCGCTTTTTATTATTAGTTTATTAGCATAATGGCAAACTATGTCAGCGGTCCCTTTGCTGTTGCCGCTTGAAATGGTGATGTGGGAAGTGAGGAGGCTAATTGTTGTCTTCCTCTCTTTCAGCAGGAGCGAACACGGTCCTTTGATGGTTTCAGCATGCACTCTCTGGAGAACTCTCTGATTGACATTATGAGGGCTGAGCAGGATTCCTTAAAAGGTTGGTTCCCACACTAACGATGGTGAGGTAGGGATGGTTTGCCTCACTGCCGGCGTTGTAGGTAAATTCTTTTTGCTGCGCGCAAATGGCAACGTGCAGAAATTAAGGACCGTTTCGTAATGGTGGAGATTATGTGGCTCCAGGACCCAAGTTTAAAATGCATTTACATTTTTAATCTTTAAATGTACTTTGAAAGTAATTCTGTTTAAAATAGAAAATACGGAGTTTGGGTGTTTGTGCTGGTGGGAATTATTGAGGTATATTTATGTTGAGTTTGATTATGACACCAAATGGACTCCATCCATCCATCCATCCATCCACCCATCCATCACCACTTTATCAAATATCGAGTTACAAGGGCTCGGAGTCTCTCCTGGCTGACGGGTCTGCAGTCCCACACCGAGACAGTCACACACTCTGCAGCAGTGTTTTGCCTGCGATCTTTGTTTACTCCATGGCATCAGTTACTTATACATGATTTAAATGTTGTGTGATACTCTAAAACCTTTCTGGCTTTTGAACAGATGAGCAATTCTCCTTAATGTATTTTAAACTCTTACTGTAAAGTGGTTTGAAAAATTAATACTATATAGGAGTGGATTGAGCAAAGTGCTTTAATGTATATATATATTTTTTTTCTTCTAACATATCAAAATTTTAATATTTGTACCAAATACTTACTCATGTTACAGTCAGATCATGAATGCGACATGTTCGAATAAGTCACAGTTCAGCCTAAGAGTACATTTCGGCTTTTTTTTTTTTCTTTTCTTTTTTCCATGATGATTCTCTGTTTGATTTTGGCAGGAATGGTCTCGTTAACAAAACATCACAGCTTGAATTTGTTACAGAGCCATTTTACTGTACCGTCGGCTCTGAGGAGGCGAACCTGTGCCACTCGATGCAAACACCTTCTCTTGTCATCCTGTCATTTGTCATGAGGGCGTTTTCATGACCTCTTATTTAAAAGGAACTAATCTTGCGAAGAGGTTATAAGCAATCGGTTTATAACCGATACGATGCATTTTGGACTCATTTCACAAATGTCCCATGTAGTAAATGAAACCAAGAGATCTCCTCATCTATCAATCACTTCATCCTGAGTTGTGTTGCCTTTATTCTCCAGAGAACGCATGTGGTAAATTCATTTCTTCATGCCAAAGCTGTCGGATCGATTTTTAGACATGAGAGAAAGTAATCCTGTAAAGAAAAGTAATCTATTGGTGTGAATCCTTCCACTGCACTGCGGCCTGAGGACTCTCCTGCTCTTGTCTTTTAGGACGCTACAGTTTCTCTCACCAGGGTGGAGACGGGCCTCTACCTATGAATGGTATGTAAATGATCTGCATGCAAGTATGCAGCACTGTAGCTGAGGTCAGGCCTGGGAATTAATGCCTTCCCACGTGCAGATAAAATGCATTCTCTTAAAATGGCAATCTGGGTTGAGTCGGAGCTTTCAACCTGTTTCGCGGAAGTATTTCTGCTGGGCTCGTGACGGAAGAAAACAAAACAGAAATGTTTATTCAGCACAAAGCCACACTGAGTCATAAAACAAATAGTAAAGCTCGTGAAATGACTTTAGAGCACTCTCATCACTGGTTACATAGCTGCCGTACAGGTCACCTGTGGTAAATGACTATAACGGCAGCTTCATCACAAAGGAAACTAATAATGTTGTTCAGCAGGTTTTTTTTTTTTTTTTTTTTTTTTTTAAAGGACTGACATTAAAAAGATCCTGTCAAAGTTGCTGTATTTTAAAATCACCTTTATTCTTCCTTTTGAAAACTCTGCTCCTGCATATAATACTGTGTTTGACATTTTAATTCTCGAGCGTTTTGTTCTGTGACCTTTTCAGGGGGGGACGTTACTTTTGAAACGTTTGCAGCCATTTAGCTGGTGAAACAGGAAATTAACCAGCAGCCCAGGCAGGGTTCTCCATGTCTTGGTCGTATGTCCTTTATTTTATTTTAAAAGAAGCTGTTTTTGTGTCGTTTCACATGCAGCGAGAAGTTATGGGAGAAGACGAGGTAAACCTTGTTAAATGTCTTGATTTCCTTGTGACTTAGAAAGCATCAATGGCTCCCGATGTGATCATCTCGTTGTGCCTCCGTTTGTCAGCTTGATTCCATCAGCATCACTGATTATTCTGGCTTGAATGTTGCGAGGGCTTGAGAACACACACACACACACACACACACACACACACACACACACACACACACACACACACACAATACGGATCAGAAATGTTTACAGGTTGCCTGTCAAGATCTGGTAGTGATAATACCCTTCATCAGTCACAGCTGCCTTTTGTAATCCCGAACATGGTGTTTAATTTGTTTGCTTTTAATCAGCCTTTCCACTCGCTTATAAAACGGCAAAGATTGTTTTCAACCTCAAAGCAGAGGGAGCTAATCTTTGTCATCTTAATTCTTTTCCTCTCCAGGCCATTCGTCTCTTTTCCCCATGGAGGACGAGCGATCTTTCGGAGAAGACGAGTCAGGTGACCAGGGGCTCGCTGGCCTTGGGTCAGCCCACTGTTTCCCACACCTCAACGGTGAACGTGTGGAGCGATACTCTCGTAAGGTGTTTGTTGGAGGGCTGCCCCCAGACATAGACGAAGGTAAAAACTATACGTTGCAAAGAATACGTCACTAACCCACAACTTTATAAATACATATATTCATGATTATTTCATGTATTTGTGACCGTTGAGTGACTTATTTTCGTCTCCTCTTGCATCAACTGTCTGCACTAAACTACTACAAAAAGTTTGAGAGATTTTCTTTCTTTGTTGTAACAAAATGTTAAACCACCAGAAGCTGATTTTTATCCCATTTCAATTGTGCAAATGGTGCCGCGTTTGTAACGAACATGCAACGGAGGTAAGTTTGGGAGGTTTTGTCCTCCTCAAATGTTTACCAAATAATAGCCAAACAGCCTTTTTTTTTTTTTCTTGTTGTTTTGGTGAATTGGATAATTAAATTCAGAATCAAATGAACTAATTCCCAGTACGTGGATAATGAATACAGTACATACCCACAACAGTCCGGTGCCACTTCCTCATGGTGGTCACACACTTATCGCGGAGGTTCTGGAAGTTTTAGAAAATCTTTCATTGGCACGACCCGCATACTCGATTCCTCTGTTCATCCCACAAATGCTTGCTCCTCACAAAGGTGGCACAATTTGAAAGGCTTTTTACAACAAAGAAATAGTCCACCAAACAGAAGTTTGCTTACTTTTTATGCATAGTCAATGTCCTTTGGCTTTCACAGTGTCGCACTAAACCAGGACTGACTTCTTCACCGGTTCTCTCTTTCAGATGAAATCACTGCCAGTTTCCGTCGCTTTGGCCATTTGTTTGTTGACTGGCCCCACAAGGCAGAGAGCAAGTCCTATTTTCCACCAAAAGGTGAGACGAACCAGTTTAACCGCGTATCTCTGCCAACATGTCGCGATGGATCTCGCTCTGTTTTTCCTGTTGTTCAGTTTCCTCATTGTTATGAATGTCCAACATGTCCAGGATATGCATTCCTGCTGTTTCAAGATGAGAGCTCTGTTCAGGCTCTGATTGATGCCTGCATTCAGGAGGATGGCAAGCTTTACCTGTGTGTGTCCAGCCCCACCATTAAAGACAAACCAGTGAGTGTCCCGTTTGAGCCGAAACATTGAAAATAGCTCAACTATGGCCCGTCGACTCTCCAGACAAAAGCTCATTCATGTAAACATCACCCTGAGTGGAGAAGCCACAATCACACTTGGATCTTTTGATAGCAGCAGTTCAAATAAACAAGGTGTTCATCGTTATTATATTGTGGATAATTTCAAAACCTGCCTTTTTATGTTGGTGACTTCCGAGTCCGTCTTAAACACAACTAAGTGTGATTTATAATATAAATGTCTCCGAAAGGATGAAACGGACCAAAATTACATTAATCTTCACAACATCAAGTTAAATGAATTCAATAAATGGGCTTAAATTCATATTAGCTGTCTCCAAAAATCTTTTTTTTGGGGGGGAATTATTAACTTATAATGGTTAATTTTAAATAAACAATAAAATGTTGGCGTGAATTGCTCCATTCTGCAGCTTCAGTCTGGATAACTGTGACATTGGCTGCTTTCTTTCTTTCACTGTAACTCTGAATCACTCTCACAGAGGATAAAATAAATAAGAAGTCAGTGTTCACAAGGTAAGGGGGACAAAGAACAGAGTGTAGGGAGTAGATGTAAAAAGTCCTCCGAAAAAGAAATGCTCAAGTCGGTAATATTTGCAATTTAAAACTGTATTTGAAAAGCATCCTGATCATTTCATTTCAAATCCATTGTAGTGGCGTACAGAGCTAAAACGCTTAAATCATGTCCACACTTCATTTTTCCGCATATGACTGTATTTCTTTCTCTTTTAGTACTGCGAGTGTGACTCAGACTCTTTGTTGTTGGGGTTCATAGGTGCAGATTCGTCCCTGGAACCTGAATGACAGTGACTTTGTGATGGACGGCTCCCAGCCGTTGGACCCGAGGAAGACCATCTTTGTGGGAGGTGTCCCTCGCCCCCTTCGTGCAGGTACGTGCGTGAAGTGACTCATTGCGTTAGTGTGATTCAGGCGCCATCACGACAATAGACTTTGAAGGGCTCATGTTATCCA
Source organism: Lipophrys pholis (assembly GCF_963383615.2). Classification (NCBI taxonomy): domain Eukaryota; kingdom Metazoa; phylum Chordata; class Actinopteri; order Blenniiformes; family Blenniidae; genus Lipophrys; species Lipophrys pholis. The sequence continues at coordinate 21,049,611 of NC_137629.1, forward strand.
GCTTTTCAACACTTTCACATGGGTCTTGTTGGTCCAAAAAGTGTTGCAAAGTTTATTGCCCCAAATCCAACTTTTCCTCGATTTTCACCCATTTGAATATTGGATCATATGAGCTGCATTCAGAATCTGCTGTGTCTGTGTGAGCTGGACTGGCTCTGCCCACACATGCCCATCTTGGGAAGAGGAGGAAGTACTTCCTCTTGTGCCAGAGCAGAGCTGCTTAATTGTGGGAGGAGTCAAAGGGAGGGCCTGCCTTGATTGGGATTGGCTAAACCCCCGGTGACACTATATAGGGTTTTATTTCTGATTGGCCCGTTGGAGCAACACACTTTTTAAAAATTTAAACGAGCCAGGGAGAGAGATGACAGACTTTCTTCAGTTCTGGAGCGTCATTCCCAGGTATCGGGACGCATATTACTATTGGAAAGCCATTAGAAAGTGCATTATGCATAATATGACCCCTTTAATTGTCTACTATTCCAGTTGAACTTGCCATGATTATGGATCGTCTGTACGGGGGAGTGTGTTATGCCGGGATCGACACGGACCCTGAACTAAAGTATCCGAAGGGGGCGGGGCGAGTGGCCTTCTCCAATCAGCAAAGCTACATTGCAGCCATCAGTGCCCGATTTGTTCAACTGCAGCACGGGGAGATTGATAAACGGGTGAGTTGATCCGACGCCGACAGCTCTGTATTTTGATCCTAAAAATAAAGAGTGGCTTCTCATAAAATATGAATTAAAGCCTGTCCAACATGCCGCTATTGCACACATTGAGATGCTCCCACAGCCGCCATTTTGTCAGTTTCCCCATCATCCATTTAATCTCCCCTCTCAGGTGGAAGTGAAGCCATATGTACTGGACGACCAGCTGTGTGATGAGTGCCAGGGGACTCGCTGCGGTGGGAAGTTTGCTCCTTTCTTCTGCGCGAACGTGACCTGTCTGCAGTACTACTGTGAGTACTGCTGGGCAGCCATCCACTCCCGGGCGGGCCGCGAGTTCCACAAGCCGCTGGTGAAGGAGGGAGGGGATCGACCGCGACACATCTCCTTCCGCTGGAACTGAGGCAAGAGGGCGAAGGGGGCCGGAGGTGGCGCCGGATTCGGGGAGGGACTGAGAGAAAGGGGTAGTAAGGGAAGGGGTATGGGCTACGATATGAAAAATAAATGCACTTTTCTTTTAAGTTTGAGAAAAAAAATAATTTATTTTTTTTAATTGGACCTTCTAAAAGAAGCAAATGCTAAAAAAAAAAAAAGAGTGAAATCCCATTTATGTTTTGACTTTAAGTGTGCATGAGCATATGGACGCATTAGATTTGGGTTTAGATGTTTTTTGACTTGACTGTATTTTCTTTCCATGTTAGCCAGCGAAGCTGCTTACATTTGTTGTGGAGAGTAACCTAAAGTTTAAGTGAGGTTCATCATAACTAAATCAATATACTAACTATGGATGTTGAGTTTCAAAAGGGTGCATTTTCTTACTTTTTGCTTGCAGGATTAGAGAACAACTGTACCATTTACCAAAGGTTGAGTGCAAAATGGTTGGGTTAAACAGAGGAGGGACTCAGTTTCAGATGGATGGATGGGTGAATTTTTTTCCAAGCAGCTCAGTGTATAGCATCTGGCCACGTCACAAAAACAAAATCTCCCCTCGGATTGGCACACGCGTTTTAGATTGTCGGCATGTGTTTCTAGGTCTCGGTTTAGAAGTCACCCACTTTGTAACCAGAAAGGGCAAACCAAAGATTGGCCTAAACGCATCATCAAAAACAGACGATAATCTGAGGGTCTTCAGGATAATGTTGTGTTTTCTTGTCGTGCGGCGGAGGAAAGGCTGGACTTTGGGTTTGTAGGTTTCAGCTGTTTAAGACACAGCCCTCAGGGCTCAGGTATTGGCAGTAGTATTTACTCACTTTATATTGTCAGGGATATTAGCACTGGAAGCTAACATGCTAATGTAGTACAAACTAATGGGAATGCACAGTCCAGTCTCCCTGAGCTGTCCTCATGGTGTACCACTGCACGCTCTACCATGACTGGAGCTTCTATCACAAGTGTTGTGGTTGGATATGGTAGTAGCTAGAATTTGCTGTCACAGAGATAAAGATATTATTTTATACATGGCCTGCTGATTTTTGTACAGTGTTTTATAGCTGATTATTTTGTCATGAACATATATACATTTATTATGCACTACTTTTCTAAATATTTTTTTCAATAGTCATTTTAGGCACATTTTTCACAGATGGGAGAACTCCTTTTGCAATACCTCATTTTTTTCACTTGGTGAAAAATAATTTTGTACCTTTGTTACTAAGAGATCTGCATTTATGGTAAACTTAATTTAAAAAAAAAAAAGAATGATATTAATATAATTTTCAATTAGCTTTTATATATTTAAGTGCTGGTAAATTTGAAAATTGTCTGGTGCATTGGTGTGACTGTAGATTAAAAAAAATAATGAGGAAAAAAGGCTATCATTAGCCGGTCATATATGGATTCTCCTCTCTCCCGATAAACATAATTACAGGATCCTAAGGCATGGCAAGATCTTTCTAAACTGATTTTGATAGTCTTGAAAATATAATCTGATATTTTGCTCCTAGGTGTAGTAGATAAAGATCACCATTTAGGGTAAATGTTTGGGCTTTGGTCAATGTGAACTCTTCCCTTCTCTCACTGGAGTGGATATCAGCTGTTTGAATATTTAGATCCTCTTTCTGGGACTGCCTGTAAGTTCTACTTATTCTTGGCATGCGTAAGCGATAACATGGCTAGTGTTAATGCAGGACCTAATGTAATGCACTAGATCTCCTTTTTCCTTTCCAACTCCCTCTCTCTCTCTCTCTTTTTTTTTTCTCTCTCTTTTGTATCTCTTTGAGATTGCCTCTCTTGTAGCCTCTCTTTACATGATGGAGTCTGCCTTCCTTACACAGACATGATGTTTATGCAATCTACACAGTGACAACACTTTGGATGCGTTTTTGTAATGTAGAGGACACTCAGTAGGACATACGTGAGGAGACTTGATCACTTGACCCCCCTTTGTGATGTGGCATGCTTTGGGACATAACCTGAATGTGATTTAATGTTGCAAGTTAACTTTGAGCCATTATGTGCAATACTTATTCTTTCCAGAAACAGTTCTCCGCAGTGTAAGTCATTCAATCCATATAAATCATGCAGTCATTGAATATATATTTTGTGTTTCCTCTTGTTCAGGCTGATGTCTGCAAAAGAAAATAATTTATACCTGAATTTATTTTTAAACATTAGTTTTGTGCTTATTTACTTATTTTGCTACTACCATGCTACTGTGATTGAAAACATTGTATATACTAGGTCGATAATGTATTTAGCATTTGCTATATTTTCAATTGAAATGTACAACTATCATTTTGATCAGATTTCTGTTATATTTTTTGGGGTGATGTGTTAAACTCGTTGACGTGTCTAGTTTTTCTAATTGCTGTATTGTGCTCCACATTTTCACATGAAAAGAATATTGATTATGTCTCTTAGTATTACTTGATTGCAAAATTTCAATAGTTTTTAATTGAATGCTGGGAAGGTTATATTTATTAACTTTTTTTTTTTTTTTTTTTTTTACCTGATATCATTTTTGATTTTTATTAAGTCATTTCACCTTTATATGTAAGTTCCAATTTTTATATTTTCCTCCTGATTGATTTACGCGACAATACAGACGTCAGTTTTTATAGTTGGTTTGTAGTATTGAAGTAAAACAAAGATCTAATGTCATATATTCATTTGCTGCCAACTGTTTGTAACTGTATGCATACATTTGAAGTATTTGTAATGTGAGATGTTGAACGAATAAAACAGCTGTGAGAAAGAATATATGCTTCATTTGGTTTCACCGTCATTTCTGCTTCTTCTCTTTTGGTTTTTAATGTATGTGGACTGATTTGCTTACTCATGGTTTTGTAATATTGAGAACTGTACACCTCGTGTGTGTGTGTGTGTGTGTGTGTGCGCGCGTCTGCACTTTTTAGCACATCTGGTGGGTTGAATCAGGTCGGAGCTATTTATAGACTGAGGCTTATTTCAGGCCTTACTGGGTGTTATTTAGCTTCCTAAACCTCCTCCTTTGTCCCAGCAGAGCTTTCTTGTCTAAAAAGGCAACATTTGTCCAAACTGAAAAAAAACGATATTGCAGAATTATTATAAATGACTGTTTTCTATAATTAGTAGATTTGTTCTCAACTAAGCTTGAATAAAAGTGTAAGATTCACCGCAGTCTTCTATAATTAGATGGAGCGATTCCCCCAAAATTCAGCTCATACTACATACTGTAAATCAAAATGAAAAGAGCATTTTCTTTTCTGTCTCTTTAGCATATCAGGTTGATTATATTACTCTACTACTTCTTAATCCAGCTGTAGTTTCCCAGCCTGCTCGCTGGGTTGAAGTGGCACAAATTTATTTAAAATTTTTTTCTTCGATTTTTTATTTTTTATTTTTTTTAGATAATATGTATTCTGAAAGGAAAAAGTGCGCATTAAACAACAGCGCCTCCTCCTGGTTAGCAGTGGTACAAACCTAATCTAGGACAAATTGCCTCCTCAGATTTACGTCTTCCATAAGTATCTCACCTCACCTCCAGAGGACAGACTGAGCTGCCATGTTGGAAACAATTGCTGAATGATGGCTTTCAAGACTGCATTCTTTCTTTTGAAGTCTTTTGTTTTCGTTTTAACAAGTCGTATTAATTTTACTCTACTTACAGGTTGATGTCTACCCCTGCCTGTACTGTGTAATAGTGTACTGTATTGTTTTAGGACAAAACAGGCCAACCAGAGGGCACAATCCAGTCAGTGGTATGAGTTTACAAAGTGTACACTTTACAGAGAAAACATTAACTGCTGTCTACACTTTGTTTACATGAGACTGGCAGACAAAATATAATACTGAGACCAAAACCCGGCCAGCCAATCGTTGCAAGAAGCTGCAGTGGAAACCAGCTGCTTTTTGCCAGTGAAGTTAAATCATTGTTTTTATACTGTTTCAAGGTTTATTTGGATCCCCACTACCGCGGCAATCCCGTGTTATTCTTTCTGCAGTCCAATAACTTCTTTCCTATACACACCTTTCTTGGACAGCATACATGGCGCCACACCAAGCATGAAATATTAAACTTGCATACATAATAACTGAGGACAAGCTCCTCAAGATTGTGTTTTTATATATAAATGACACAAGGATCTATGAAGATATACAAACACCATTTGTATGTCATAGTTCTTGCAATCTTTCATTTTCTTTCTTTCTTTCTTTCTGTACATTTATGAAAATGTGCTGAGTATGAAGCAACACGCCTTTGCCAAGATCAGAAATATGACAAATTTGTGACGTTAGGTTCTCTAAAAAGTGAATTGAGGACAAACTCAGGATTAATCACAGTAAAACAAAGGGGAACAGTTGGTGTTGTCTTTATTATAGGCCTTATTAAGCCATATACGTTTTCACTTATCTGGCCTTGTTAAAATCAAATGGCCCTTGTGCTAACATGAGTTCAACAATTGATTGTGATGTTCATAACTGGCAATGATTAATATACAATTATACCCTCTAAAAGACATTTAGTGATCATGTGTCACAGAAGGCGAAAGTTGCTTTTCAATAAAATAATGTTGCATATATGATCGTCGGAAAATGACTTGTTACTCGTTTTCCATTTGAGAGCATTAACAAGACAACAAGGGAATAATTAATTACATTTGATGGTCATCTTAACTTTGATTTTATAATATGTAAACGCCGATGTAATTTTTTTTCCAAGTGGAAGGAGAGAGCATGCCAATTCCCAGTTACCCGTGAACGCATCATTAGCAGCGGCACAATTAGCTGTTAGTTTAGCGAAAAACGATAAAATGTCCTCATTTAAGAAGTACGTCCCGCGGTTTGGCTCTGAGCCGGACTCCAGTCAGAGAACCGAGTCCCACCCGGACCACCGGACCGCAGGCTGGCCCGAGGCCCCCAGCCAGTCCCCCAGGGAGACCCGGGGGCGGCGGCGGACCCGGACTCGGTCCATCCTCAAAGTGAGACTGGCCAAGTTCACCGGGCGACCCGTCCTGGACCGAGACACCAGCGAGGACAAAACTCCCCGAGGAGCCACCCGGGATCCCCCAGCTGCTAAAACCATCCGGCCAGGGGAGCCAGGGGGAGAAACTCCAAGTAAAGACACTGTTAACTTTAGTTCACTGGTTAATTCACTAAATATGAGGTTCCCTTATGCTTATGCTAACACGTTAGCGAGCTGCTCGCATCAGCTCTGAAATTCTTAATTTCATTCATAATGAAATGAGAAATTGGTTAATCAGAAATGCTGGCGTTCTCAGGGTTACTGTAAATGTCAAAATATATCATTTTATTTGCTGTAAGATTGTCCATAACTTTATGCAGTAAGTCCCAGTCTTTTGCTACAGATACCACAGGAAACCCTCATATATCTAGTGGAGCCCATGCATTAATTGATCAAGACTAAATACAGATGATCCACACTATATTAAGGACTTGTTAATAAAGTTTTAACAAGTCTTTTTTCAGTTCTGTAGCTTCAATCAAAATCCATAACATTGTCCTGCTCATTACAAAGCTTATAACGTTGGATTAACCTTGGAACTGCTACTATATAGTAAATATCAAATGGAAAACCATAATTGTCTTGTGTTGTTGTTTCTATTTTCAGATCCCTACACCGAGTCTGCACCTGTTGATCAAAGTATTTTCTTTTTCTCTCAAGAATCTTCAGTCAAAGTAAAGAATGAGCGGGAAAGGGTAGGTGATATGGAATATGTACGGCATCTGTGTTGATCAAAAAATATTTACAAAAGTACAAAGCGAAAGCAAGATACACAATAAAAGTTTGCAGTTGAATATGATTTCACTTAAAATGTAAATTTTTTTTAAATGAAACAACGGAAAACATGAAAAAAAAGGTGACTTCATTCTTAACTATCAGTTAATCCCGTATATGAGTGTGCCTAATTTCAAAATCACTAGCGTCTTAAACATTCACTTTCACAAGAAGCCCTGTCGTGATCATTTGCCTCAACAATTAAAAGTTTCTCCACCGGCGAGGTGGGACCAGAAATACCGTCATTGTGCCGTTATTCTAGGTTCAGAGCCATCAGCTGTCCTCATCCAGCAGAACTCGGTGTAAAATGGTGGAAAGTTAAAGAGATGTCCTCTCACGGAACAAGCCCAGTTTGTCAGTACTTTCGTCTAGAAAATTAAAAACCAATGCGAGTTTATCCGCAAAACTTTCTTCACTTTTGGGGGGGTCCATTTACACGACATCGGCGTGCGAATCTACTGCATCTCTGAAGTTTTTATACCGGCACTCAAGGTGGAAAGATTATTTTACGGTCACGATTCCCCCCTGCAGAGGCTGCTGGAAGCAACGGAGTCCTGTTACTGCACAACAGATTCGTCATCAGTCCATATGAATGTCGGGTTATTTGCCAGACACCGACCAGATTTCAAGACAAGAGAAGGCTGATGTTTGTCACTCTCCTCGACCACCCAGAAGTTTTGGGAAAAGCAGAGGCTTTTTTATGCAGCTGCAGCAGAAGGAGATTTCTACACTCCGGATTTTATTTCATCAGTAAAATGATTTATTCTGGCTTCACTCTTTATCCTGTATTTCTGCATAATAACATGGTTTTTATAGCCATAAAAAAGTTATTGAGTGGTGGATTGAGTGAGACCCAGTACTAGTGAAGGCCCAGGTCTGAAGTGCACGGCCCACCACTGCAGTAATGAGACAATGAAATTCCACAAATACTCATAATTAACACTGGACCTGTACGTCCATGAAGTGAGATGACCACTCTCTTTTATTAAACCTTCATTTTCTCCCCTGGGAATGTGTGTCCTGTCCTCGTTAGACCAAGCTGGCGGTTCTCAGGACCATCTCCAGGATGCTGGAGGAGAATGAGCTGATCAGACAGAGACTGGATCTCCTCACCCAGGCCAACTGAGTGTGGATGAAAAGGGCCTGCGGCGATATCAGGCTGTGTACCTGTGCGGCTCATCTGCTGCTGTTTCTCCACATCTGTCTTTATTCACACGTTCAGTTCCTTCAGTGAGGCGTGTTCTGTTCAGGCCCCTTGTTGTAACTATGAAAAGCTTGGTGGTTCTTAGAGTTGTCTGCATAGAATTGTCGCCATTTTCTAGAGTGTTTGTTGGACTTTGTTACTTCATTTATTCAAACTGTTGCGCCAAAGTTTTTATTCCAATTTAGTTATATAATAATTACAATTTCACTGCATCTAGCTTGTGCCAAGGCTGCTTTGTTACTCTGAAGTTGATGGCTGAATGATGAATGGGTGGAAAGCGGGCAGATTAGACACACTATCTGAACGCAGGTCAGCACAGTGTCTCTCAGTGTATGTTTTCCTTTTAAAAAGCTTTTAAACTTGGAGCAGTGCACGTTTGCCATATGGACATACACATTCCTCCACCAGAGGTCGCCATTGCTTTTCCTGAGTCTCAGTTCAGTTGTTCAGCTTTTGCTCACACAGCAAAATGAGTATATATCCCAGTGTTAATCTATATATTCACACTTCTGTGCCCTGAGTGTTGTGCTTCCTTCCTGTTACTTTGGTATTCACTCCAAGCGTTAGCTCAGAATAGGACCAAGAGTTTTTCTTTAACATCAATTCAAGCGTTCATCAAATGTTTCAGCTGATGTGAGTCCCAAACACTTTCGTTACTGTACTAAGTTTAAAACAATAGTGAATCTGTTACTTAAGAGGAAATATCTCCTGGAAAATAACTGAATGTTCAACATAAAATACTATTTGTTAATAAATTAGTCGCCACAATAACAACTGTCATTGTTGTTAGGTGATAAGAAATGAGTATGAACAGTAACTTGAATTTATAGCTTTCGTTTTTAATGGGATTTATGTTCGCAAGTTAATCCGAGCATATGGCTGTCATTATTCTAACTGTAAAATTACTGTTGAACCAATGAGTCGGACAATTTGATGCAAATTGTTCATGCAGGTTTTGTTTTTTTTTTCCTCCCATGTTTTGAGTTCTGGGCCTCATTGCCTTTGTGTTGAGAACCTCCGAGGATTAGATATTTGTGTCTCGCACACAGCATGACTGCCTTATCGGAGTTCCCAGGAAAAGCTCACAGACGTATTTTACAAGTGATACAAAATATACCAAGGCGTGTTACAGCAATGCTTCAATAAACATTTCACCAACACATTTGTTTACCAGCTTTCCAATTTATTGTACATTTTTATGCCTTAAATGCATTTATTCTTTGTGTTTAATGCGTTTTACATCATGAAACATTAGTATTAAGCTGTTAGCATGTGTATGGAATAAAAAAGTCTAAGTCTACTTGTGCCAATTTTATGGTCTGGATTTGAAATGTCTGGTAAATAATCTACAGTGTTATGTTCATGGTTTTGCACTAAAGCTTAGTTTTCAGCTTTTGCTTATCACTATTATGAAAATAATAATTAAATGAAAATCAAATGGAAAAGCTCATGTGGCGTGAAGGTCAGCCCTCTGACTCCCGGGCTTTTCCTGCACACACTCGTTCAATCCCTCAACCTGGATTACAAGATGCATATAAACCTAAACTTTTTTTTTTTTTAAGCTTTCAGGCATTTTATCAGTCAGCTTGAATGTACTGTAAGAGTTCACAGCCGCTGCAAACAGAGCAGAGTGTTTGAAGTGAGTAAACAGGCCGTTTATTGAGGCTGCTAGTCCATAATTGAAGATGGACGACTGTTGGGGTGGCGATTACTAAGTTGGAAGAGGCGCGTCAGGCCATCGGCGCTGCGGCGTGCGAGGAGACTGGCAGACTCAGGCAGCTTCACCTCCAGTCCGTGTTGCCAAGCCTGTTGATCGGTGGTTTTGCTGGCTTGTTTGCTCGATCACACGCCCCCAGGACGGTGTCCTCTTAGGACAGGAAATAAGGCTGTCGGCAGAAACGGGAGACCTGTTGTTGTTGTTGCTGTTGTTGTTGATGATGAGGCCAATAAAGTACACTGAGCTGCAAAATACAACGCAGAGTGGTAAAGTGTGTCGAGTGACGTTTGGGTCTCAGTGTGAGTAAGGTCACCCGTTTCATATGCACGTCTATAAAAGGCACCGCCTCTTTTCGCAGCAAGCAGCCCGATAAGATCACGGCGGCTTCTGCTTTTGACGGCGGTGTGAAAATCGTACCACTGTACCACATCCTGACTGAAAGGGACTTCTTGTTGTAAACGTCTGTGTCTGCAAGTAGTTTCAGACCAAAAGAACTGATGGGATGACTGGAAATGCTGAACGTTATGTCTGTTGTGTGTCTTTTCGACTATGTTTATATTCGAGAGTATAAAAGGTCGACCGAAATGATTTTATTTTATTTGTTTCTGTTCTGGAAGTGCAAGTGAGAACATATTGGACATTTCTAATGGCGATAATCTCAAACAGAGACGTAAAATCACGCAAAGCCGTGCCCTTTCATTGGTCAAAGGTCGTTAACATTATTTTGAAAGGTCCTACACGTAAATGCATGATCCTCACTAAGTAAACGTTTGGACAGACACAATGCTGCAATTTACTGTGGACATACAGTTGACATTAACCTCAGCTTCAAGTGATGAGAGCAAAATTAGGATTATAAGTTTATGTGTAGTTTTCACACTTTATTAACCTTCACCTGTCTTCATCCTCAAACACTTAAGACAAATATACACTGGGGATTAAGTGGTGCCAGTAACTCTCTAAGAGCTTTTAATTATATTCACTGCAAGGCAGAGTTGATGGTGTTGAAATGTGCAAGAAACAAAACTCTTTCACAGAGTTTCATCAGCTGCCACTGAGTCAATAGGCGGCATCCATTTGCAAGTGCAAACTGCTGGCGCTAGACTAATGCTCCTGCTTTCGCTGTGCTGGCATCTGCTAAAGTAAGAAAAGGGAGGCTGAAGCTTTCCTCTCCCTCGCTCGATCCCAGCACACGCCTGTCTGTTGTTTGATGCTCCGGGTGAATATGTGTTTGGCAGGATGTTGTTCATGTAGCTTCATTTTAATGCACCACAGCCGTTTTGAGATGTTTTACATTGGGCTCAGAGAGAGAGAGAGAAAACGCGGGAGGACTTCAGAAAAAAAAAGAAAAGGGTTGGGAACCACTGGTTTATGTTATATAGCATTGAGCACAACCACACAGCAACAATACACAAGATTTACTTTTATTTTGAATCACAATATTTATGAAATAAACCATGGCCCATTTCCTGATCTAACACTGAATGGAACGTGTGTGATATCACATTGATTTATTTTTTATTACGACACTCTGAGGAGCTGATGGGGGTCAAGGGTCTTTGCTCAGGGACACAGCTGTGGGATTCAAACCTGCAAACTCCCGATCCCAAGTCCTGCTTCCGTAACTCCCATTTATCGTCCAAACATGATTTAAAATCTCATAAACTGAATGTGTTATGTTGTCTGTATTTATTATATTGTATCAAGCACAATAAGGAATAACAATAAAGCCTGAATTTAATTCATTTAAATATTACAAGTATTTCATACTACGACACAGCGTCCTTTTTATATTATCTCACTGTCTTGCACTATATTGACAAGATTGTTATAATATCTACCATGGATCTTGTATTTACACTTAGATTATGATCTTTATACACTGCTCCTTTGGGCGCTCAGCAAACATACAGTTTTGGGAGTCGTTGATGTCAGCTTTATAAAACACATGTAATCTGAAGGCATGCTGGCAAATGTGTCCCTCAACAAACTTCTATCTTTAGATTTTGGGTATGAAACTATGTTGGACTTCATTTTGTTTTCAGCTGTAATATATCCTCCCCTGCACTTACCAACATTCAACAACAGTTGTCCTCCAGTTGTTCATGATTGTGCCTCGCTCATGTTCAGGCTTTTATTCTGGCAGTCTCCAGGTGAGGTTTTGATTCAGGCTTGATTGGCCATTGTTGGTGACCCTGATTGGTGGCTGTTATGTGTGTTTAACCTTAAAGGAGATGCTGCTTTACCTACAAATACCACTCACTCAAGGTGTGCGCAAGTTTCACAACTTGGCAGTATGAAAAAAAAGGGTTACGATCATTTATAATATCATATAGTACAGAATGTACGGTCGCTGGTTGATGCTTATTTGACGATTGCTGAGAAAATGAATACATTTCTTGGGGGTCTCGTTTCAGTGTCATTTTCAGTGCATTCACCTTGTGTGTTACGTAAGGTCACGTCTGTGTCAGTGTGTCAGAATTCTACGTTTCTTTCCTTGTTTGATTCTTGCAGTTTGTATCCATACGCACGATGCTGACAGCAGAATGAATGCAGATGAAGCAAAGTGGAACATTTGCTTGGAGTGCTTTGAAGGATGTGTGTGTGTGCAACAAGAATAATGACAGCATGGCAAAAATGAATCAATGAGCTTTGGATTGCAAGGATATCGTCCAAGCAAAAAGCAACAACATTCTGGCTGCCAAAAGACGCAGGGAACGCTGGCAAAACAATATGTGACTTTGTTAACGTGAGACTGATAGGCGTCAGGCTGATTGTTGGCTATTTAGTCTCCATATTATTACTCGTCCTCGTAAGTGTTTCTATCATTATTGGTGCACTTACTAAAAAGGGACAGGACATTATCCAAATGAGCTCATTGGTAAGCAGGTGCTCTTTTATGCCGGAAAAGCTCCGATCCTGAACAGAACCTTCACTGGAGCAGCTCACATGTGCAGCACAAGTTACCATACCAATGTATGTTGATAAAATTAAAGTTGCCATAGTAGCAAGAAAGAGTCAACCATGAAGTTTTGTCTCGAAACCAACATCCTGCTTTGTAGTACAGGCCTCTGCAGTATGTTCTGACTCTGTACAGGAACCAGTTGAGCCTTGGCATGCTGTGTTCGCCGTGTTTTTATGTTGCCCTTCTACACCCGTCTCCGCTCACATTCTATCATGAGATTGCACAATCTGGCTCCACAATCTATGGCCTTTAATTACTTTAATTCTACCCTATTGTGTCTCTCCTGACCAACAGTTAGCCACTCTGCTGGATAATGCAGACGGTTCTGTGTTCGGCACACTCCCAATGACTCCACACAACACACAGCGGGAACTGAAAGGAAACGAGAATAAAGAATCACCATGCAAAATGATGAATCAACAAGCAGCCTTTTGAGGGTAATTTTGCCCATCAAATATATCACCATGCGCAAATTACCTTCTAACAGGTCAATCATGTCCTACCTGACGGATTGCACCTGTGACCTTGGTCGCTAAGACTCCCCACCTACCTGTATGAACTCCCAAGAGAACACCTGAGACAGGCCAGAGTCGCAGTTGAGATTTGGATTAGATAAGACAACACAAGATAATATAAGATAAAGATAGCTGAAGATAAGGAGGTGCGTGACGGCTTACTTCACATTCTTGGTTCGATTGTGGTTTTAGACCTTTCTGTGTGGAGTTTGCATGTTTCTCCCGTACATATGGAGGTTTTCTCCAGATACTCAGATTTCTTCAGAAAGTCCATAAACGTTTGACGTTAATGAAGACCACTTTCCCTAATTACAGAACACAATGGATTACGGACACCCAACAAGAGCTGCAGTTTTGGACATGCTCTGCTAAAGTTGTCTAGCACTCAGTTAACCATTCTAAATCTATAACCCTTTTTGTTGGTTTTTCAAGCTGAACTAAGAGCTTCAAACCACATTGATTAGCGTTAGTATTTGCATGCACACTCACTCCAGTGCGTACGTGCGTGCCATCAACTTGTAGGGCGGGGAATCCACATTGAGAAACTTGAGGCACCCTCACTGATTTACATGTGTTCATTACAGAAGAGCGAGCTCATGCTGTGTGGGCACTTTGCTTCGTATGGAGACTAATGATGCCAGGCCACTGGGATGTTGAGACCCTGATGCCGCTGTAATCCTGCTGATTACAGGGAGCAAGCATTCTCACTAAGGGCTGATTAGAGAGCTCTGGACGGCACACTCCAGTCACTTCACAGGTGGCCCGCGCGTGGACATCTGTCGACCAGAGAGATGAGGTAGATGTGGAGAGAAACAAGATCATAGAGGCATGCCACGCGATGAGCACATTAATGTTGTATCGCTTTCAGTGCATGTTCCTTCTTGGCTGAATAAGCAGTAAATGTCTCCCAGATTAATATTAAACACAGTGCTCGCCGTCGTTTCATGTCACATTTAGCATCCGTGCCTTTTCTGGCTTGTTTTTTAAGACGCCGCATTGCTTCAATCCTCGAGGTCAGAGGACATGTTTGAAAAGTAAGCATGACAGTCGTACCACTCATAATTTTTCCTAATACTCTTGAACCCTACAGCTACGAGCTTCAAACAGGCACGAGACACCTCCGTCTCCGCCGACAGAGCAGAGACTGGTACTAATCGCAGCGGGCGCCACACACCTCAGGAAGGTAGCAATTTTCCATCATTACTGTTAAATCCTGCTTAAAAGAACCGGATTCTGCAGACCTAATTACAAGGTGTTAATAATAACAATGTAATGACAGTCATTTAAAAGCCTGCCCAAAACCGTAATCCAGCGCCCAACTGGCTCTCACATTTAAGTGTGGATTTGCTGCACAGTGATGTCTCAGTTTTAAAAGCGCCGTGCTTCTTATTGACTGCCATTGTGATTACTGCCACAATTGGTGTTTCAGGCCCTGCGAGTTGAGGCTTGACTTTGGAGCTCTGTCAGCTTTTGTTAAGAAGACATACAGCTCTTAAGACAGATGCCACACTGATGCTTTTCATCCAGATGCTGCCGACGATCAGAGACACAGCCGGGCTAATTTAACAGCCTAAGAGCTGGATGGGACTGACACCAGCAGATGGGAGACTGATTTACACATGCTATAGTAATAGATTTTTGAAGCAGGTCGCCCTTGTCCCCAAATCCTTCTTGAAATGGGATATCAAGCAGGACTATGTACTGAGTCACTGTTGATATGAGCGGTCGCAACCTCTAGGCGTTCCACACAGAACCTCCATAGGAGGTTAAAAAAAACGACACACTCAAAGAATACAACATTTGGCCTGTAAAGGACATCGCTGCCATTCCTGTTCTTCCACCCAGCAGCTCTAAACATTACTCCTGTTGAATGATGATGATGCTTTGAATGTGCTCCATCATCACTGTTATCTGTTCACCTTCGTCACATTCAAAAGACCACAAATCTCTTCTTTATGAAGTCATGTCTTTTGCCTTGGGTTTTTTTTTGGTCTTTTTTGTGCCTGTGTAAAATACTTTCAAGCGTTTGTTTCTCAGTGTGTTCCGCAGGTTGTTAATGTCTTTTTCAGTGAGAACTAATTTTGTACAGTTTCAGTTCTGTGGGGTAAATTTGCAGTGATCATTTCACAGCAGGTACTTTAAGTTTGATCAAAAAGCACTGGGGTTCATGTATCTTATGGTGAACTGGCTGAATGGACCATACCATTATTGGCAGTATTAGTAGTTATTAAGTTAGTTTGATCAACCATTTTTAGACATCATTGATTGTTTTGATTTTCTGTTATTTCTGCACTCACGAAGTAAAATGTTTCACTTTTTTGGTTTTTCATTTAAAAAGTAAACATGCAATCCTTTGACATATGGCCTTTTCACATGCTATAATATTGATTTGATATACTTCTAATATAAAGTAAAAAGCATTAACATAAAATAGTTCAGCTTATTCATAGTAAAAAAAAAGAATCGAACATATATTTTTGAATAAAATGTTGACAAGAACCTTTAGATTAACTGAGAGAGAAAACACTGAATCAAAGAGGTCAGTGCTCTTCATTCGTTTTCATTCAAGTTTGTTTGGTTGGTTAATATTACCAGTTATACCTGCGGTGTGACAAACAATCAAAACAGCTTTATTACAGCTTTACACAGAGTTCAAGGTTGAAATTATCCTTGATGTTGTAATGGCTGTAATGTGTTTATGTTGTAACGTGATGACCGCGTTTAATTTACATTTAACCCACAACAAAGTGACTCAAAATAAATTAAGTGCAGTAATTAGGTGTACTTGGTCCCTGTTAAGTTTTATAAAAACCTCGTGAGCTTATTTAAAAAACAAACAAACAAAAACTATAATTGTTTTTTGCTGATTGTATCATGAAGCAGAGATAAAGTTGTATTCTAGGAGGTGTAGCAAAACGCCCCAAACACGGTCCAGTCACGAGCCGCCCGTCATGAATCAAGACACCTGATTGGCTGAAAAGTCTCCCACTTGAGCACAAACTTTATCACTCTCTCAAAGTAAGTCACTTCCACACGGGACGTGTGCGGATCTCCTGACTTAAAGTTATGTGTTGCATAGACTGGAAGTAGATTTATTTATTTTTTTTATTTTTTTTATTTTTTTAAAAAGAAGGGCAACATGTCCGCTCGCGAAGACTCGGAGGACGTTTCCTCAGGTGAAGATGCGCGCGCGGCGCGGCTGAAGAGGCGCGCGGCGCACGCGTCCTGTCTGCCCTTCAGCGTGGAGGCGCTGATGTCGCGCTCTGGGGAAGTTCGCACAGACTCACAGTCCCGACACTTTGTCTCTATTAAGTCAGAGGAGACAGAGGAAAGTCCGACTTGGATATCCAGAACGACGGAGATGTCCGCACCACCCCGTGAGTACAACGTCACGCTTAAATTATTGTGCTTATGAATATTGATTTGACCGAGCAGGTTTGAATTTATGAACAGACAGGCACATATTTATATTATCATCAGCGTTTAAATGGCCTACATTTTCTTATAAACTGCTTTATTTATTGAAAATGAGCAGCATTGTTTGTTTAGGCCTGCTTGACTTGAAATGCTTTAAACAACAGAATATTACACTTAAGTAAGGATCATGTCCCAAAATTAATGAAACTTTTAAAGCTCCAGATGTTTCCACACCTATCATTTGACATGTAGTTAAATGTAAACTACAGATAAAATGTAAAAAAAGCTGCAAACACATTTTGTGTACAAGATCCGATGCAGAGGATTTATTGTTTTTAACCCATTTATTCCATTCCTGTCAGGATTAGTGTATGCACCTCCCATATCTATAACTCTGGACTGCTGATAACTCCGAGACTATCTAGGAAAACTACAAACTACCAGATATCTGAGAAATTGAGGTTTATGCACATAAAATACTCATTACATTGGCACACAACACTGCAATCATAGAAAAGATTTACAAGCCTGTCTAATATATGTAACATCAGCTTCTCACTACTGTCAAAAATACAGTAAAAAATCATTAATATTTTTTGACAGTTCTGAAGCCATAAAGCAAATAAAAAACAGCCAATCTCGAAGTATAAGGTTTTAAACACGAACTGACGCTGCCCTTTAGGTGTGTTTCAGTTCTTGAAGTGTCAGATCTTCCTCAGTCATCGGTATATTCAAGAAATGAAATAGCATCAACGTATGTTTCTTCTGTGTAGTCATGTTTTCCTTGTGTCTTCCAGGGCAGCTCAGTCCGGCAGTCTGCTCCCTGAGGAAGCACAAGACCAATCGCAAGCCTCGCACGCCTTTCACCACCATGCAGCTCCTGGCCCTGGAGAGGAAGTTTCACCAGAAGCAGTACCTGTCCATCGCGGAGCGGGCCGAGTTCTCCTCCTCCCTGTCACTGTCCGAGACCCAGGTGAAGATCTGGTTCCAAAACCGACGAGCCAAAGCCAAGAGGCTCCAGGAGGCCGAGGTGGAAAAACTGAAAATGGCAGCCCGCGCGGGGCCCAAAGCTGTGTTCTACCCTGGCTTGTCATCCTTGGGACTTCCCCTCAACGTCAACCTGCAGGCTGGCTCAGCGTCCCTCTACGGACTGGGCTGCTCGTACAGCTGCACCCCCGTCCTTCCCGCCGCACATCTGGCCATGTACGCCTCACAGGTGGGCTGCAGACTGCTCCACCTCTCCTGAGAGGAAACAAGACATGTACAAAACACGTTTGAAAAGGAATGACACCAAGTGTATCATTATATCAAGCACCTTATGAAAGGCTTGTCTGCAGCAGACTACAATGGGACATGAAGCTTTTTGTTTTCACGTGACAAAAAGAGTTTATAAATGCCTTACTTTTTGAGAGCGATTGCTTGGGAGTACAAGGAAGCATGTTCCTTCCGATCTTTGCTCTATCAGGTTAATCATTCAAAGTGCCAGAAAACATATTTTAGCCATTTCGTTTGGCTTTTCGGCTTTTTTTCTTTCTCTCTCTTTTTTTTTTTAACAATTCACTTGCTATACGTAAATATGTGACGAATTTACACAATTACAAAATAAAACGTCAGAGATTTATTGCTCTCAGATATTAAGAGCCCTCACATATTTAATCTCATGATATATCTACACTGTTAAAGACTTATTATTCTATGTATGTAATAGTAAATCAAAATCTTTAGCTTCACCCCATGTTTTGCTGTTTTGGTTGAAGTGCTGGTGACATACAATAAAAAAAAAAAAAAAAAATCTTCACTTTTGCAGTTCTAGTAGTATATTCTATATTTAATTGATATTTCTGTGGAGGTTGATCACATAGTTCCTTAGCTGGCTCTGACGGGCCCATCTGGCCCATCGCCCCCACAGCTGTCTCCTCTTATGTATTATTCCACATCCAGCAACATGCTCGCTGCTCCTCGTTGCTACGACGTCATGCCTCAATCCAGCTCACCTTTTGAGCTCCACCAGTAATTGTGAAAACAACCTACCCCCTGTTTAGAGTTTTCAATTTTTACTCTGGTTTCCTCTCTCGGCCAAACGAAAAGTGCATTTAAGATTAATGAGGTGACTCTAAATCGGCATACTTTTACGTGTGTTTTGTATTAATCATGTATTTATCTCTCTTTGTTTGCCCGTGGTGGACAGACGTGTTCAGCTTCAGTCAGACGGCGTTGCTCCAGTGTCCTGCTACCCGTAGTTGGATGTGTATCATTATTTTTTTAGTCGCTGTTGATTTTAGTTGTTTCCACCTGATAATGTCCTCTGTTGAGAAAAAAACAAAACAATTGGATTTTAACCACTGCTCTCGGATAATTAAGTTCTGTCATAGATCAAACTGAACACGTTGACAGTTTCCTTCTTTTGCTCTCACTTCAGTTTGGATTCAGATTTTTTAATCTTGAATATATCCGAGGTCAGCGTAAAAAGAAAAAAAAAAAGGTTTTGTATAACCATCTGGGTTACCAGGAGTTAGATTTTGTGTTTCTTATATGGGAACGTTTGAAAGTAAAGACATTCATTTCTTTATATATGAACCGCAAAATATTAGTCACACCATGTACTTACTCTGCTTTAGAGATTTATCCGTCAGCCTCAAAGAGTGGTACAAACCTGTATGTCTCCACTATATATGCTTGAGTGGATGTACAACTGGGTGGCCCGAGTGAAGAGGTGTTGCAGTTTTTAATGAATATTTATTCTGGCAATTTTTCTTTAAGAATGTGAAATTACGTTTGGGAAATTGAGTGTTTTCTGCAAATAGCACGTCTCATTCCGTCTTAATTGTAAACATGTGTTTTCATGTTGCTTTTGGATATGGCTCAGTTTGATTTATTTGTTTGATACAAGCTTTATTTTGGAACTGTATACTTCAAATGAACCTAGTCTGTCTTTGTGAGGTTCACAACAGAGCATTACAGCAGGCCGTCCCTCTGCAGTCCCCGGTTTAATTGTGCTTGCCCAAGGAACTCTGACTCTGTGAAATTACATGTGCAGACTCAGCGATAACACAACAGTGCATTATATGTGTCCCCCCCCCCCCCACTACCCCTTCCTTCTGTGAACTTAAGGAAAGCTTGTTACCATTAGCACATATTTCACAGTCCATTTGCTCCCTTCCATTTTGAAATTTAACCCACCATTAAGCTAAGAGTATAAGGTCTTTAATGGTTTTGATTGGCCAATAACCACAGTTTCCAGTTTCAGATGCTTTCGTTGCAAAACCGAGCTTGAGGAAGCTTTCTGCAGCCCGGCTTACATGTGACAAAGAATGAGGAAGGCTATGTATAATGATGATAAAACTCTAATAATAAATATACATGCAAATTGTAAGGAATTACAGGCACTGAAAGATTCTTCTGAAAGGGAGAAATGTGTTTTGACAAGTTGGTTTTTTTGTAATAAAAATCAAGGTATTTGGAGTTTCTCACACTGAAATGTGAATGAGGGTTCAGTTCATGCGAGTCTAATCATATCCTCTGCCAAGGGGTCAAACAAGAGTCCAGAAGCTTATACAAGGTCACATTTTTCCAACTTACTTCTGTGTCTGGTCCAGAAATCATTGATGTTTCACTGTAATCATACAGGGGGAACATTTCACAACCAGCAATGTGCATGCGAGTATTTCAATCTCTCATACAGCACATGCTTTGTATCAAATTGTAATTCTTTGTGGGATTTCTGTGTTTTTCACATGATTCACCCATCTTTTAGTGCTTTATCATATTCAGGGTCGCGGGGCACTGGAGCTGATCACAGTGGATTATGGGTGGAGGCAGGGTGTATCTGGACCGGCCTCCAGTCTTTTACATGACAAACACAGTCTCATACACTCACATTCACTTCATTAACCTCAAGTAACATAACCTGGGCTTGAACTGGGCATGCCCTCTTTGAGGAAAGAGTGGTAATCGCTTCACCATTGTACGACATATACAATATCAATAAATGGCTTTTTCGAACAGCAGGAAGAAAATGGCATACTTGCTCACTCCTAGTTTAAAATACATGCTCTACCTTGTTTGTACATTGAGATGTCTTCTCAAAATTGAAAAGGAAAAAGATGTTTCTAGAAAAATGAATTACGCTAACCCTTAACTAAACCCTAGACAAACATGCCTTCGGCTTAAAAAAAACCCAAAACACTGGTATTTAAGTTTTTATATTCAGTGTCATGTTGTTGTGTGGAAGAACGGTGCTTAATATTATGGTTAGATGCTGTAGTGGTAAGCAGGAACATCAACACACTGGTTCATTTTCTGGCCTGGAGCCTTTCTTTGTGGAAACATGCATGTTTTTCCTGTGCACTTGTGAAGCTTTCTCTTACTCAGGCTTCCGCTACAACCAAGAGACATACCCATTTTGTTTAGATGGTGAGCATGTGTAAAAGTCTGGCTGTTAGCACTGTGATTGCCCATGCAGGGTGTGCCCTACCTTTCACTAAGATAAATGTACCAAAAGAGTGTATTTTCAGCTTCGCCCAACAAGAGTGCCTGCAGTTCTTTCAGAAACCCACTAGGTGTCGCAGCTTCCCATTCATTGCAGTGTCCTGAGCTCATCCTGCCAATACAATTCTAACTAGTCTCATAATAAAAGACATATTCATGACATTTGAAGGGCACTTTGGAGCTCTTTAGATAACAATATATCAGCTCAGATAGAGATTTACATGCATCCTCACTTGCATCATACAGGCTCTTGGATGATGTCTGTTTAATTCATCATGAGTAAGCTGTTGAATAAAAAATTTAACTCTGAAGCGTTGTTCTTCTGTGGCAGTGGTAAATGGCACGAGTTTGGGGGATTGGGGATTTCCACAGTTCTCTGTTGCAGTAAAAAAACAACTTTATTTCCCTTGTTGCACCTCACTACAAAACAGTGCTCCTGCCTCAGATCTGCTCAGATTGACAATGAGAATAATCAGATTGACAATAATTAGCTGTCCTGCCAGTTATTGTCATAGATAAACATATTCCCAGTAATAGGCAGTTGTGTAATTACTTCCATCAGATGTGCATATCATTAAACATGCACACGATTCACAAATTCATTTTTATCTATTAAAATCCATTTAAGGCCGAGCAAAACAGTTAGAGGCAGTGTTTCAGGGAAATTTCTTTAAATAAAACATAGCCGGTTTGGAGTCTCTCCCTGCCCCTGTCCCCTCCTGTCCCAGCCTGTTAGACAAAACTGAGATTCAGAGCAACATTTTCACATCCAACTGCACGCAGGAGCAAAGCCGAGCTACAGTATGCGCTTCATCGCACATCAGAAAAACACACTTTTGAGGATCTCCTCTCACGGGGGAGGCTGTAATGTGAGGGTGTATGGGGTTCATTTATTGCACTCACTTCACAGGTCAGTAGGGTGAAGCATTGTGTTGGAGGACGCTTATGCAGGGAAGATGCAACAAATAGGATGCAAGCTTATAATCAGAACCTCTGAGGCCCTATCAGCAAGCAGATCACATGATTCGGTGTGGAAAACCCACAGGGAAGCAGTCAAGATGGATTTTTTTTTTTTGCTGTCCTCCAAGTACTCAAAAAACACTGTTGCACAATTATTTCAGTTACTTTCAAAACAACTTACTAAACCCAGCAGCAAATTAAACAAAATCTATGTGACATTTACTATTATGATTAACTATTTAATGATCATTATGCATTTATGTATGTTGTGATCTTTCAGATTGATAAATGAAATACATGTAAAAATGTTTGAATGCTCTATTTCACCACAGCAAGCCTGAAATCTGGAAAAAAAAAAAAAAATAGAATTAAATGCTCAGCAGAATGAAGCTCGTACAAAATCTGTATTCAAGATGTGTCGCGGATCAGCATATCTCAATATACAAATGTCAGAAATAAGCAGCGAAACAGCAATCATTCAAATGATTTTCTACCACAAAACAAGCCAGCGTTCTATTCTGCATGTGCAGGATATCCTTATTTTTATGCATTTCAAGGAAAATGAACACTTTCAAGTTGAGGTCTGCTGTTGTCGTCATCGGAGTGACTCATAAGATCCCGATCCCTCTGCCTTTGTTCACCAGATCATACTGTTTTATCTGTATTCCACTGAAGCTTTCCTGACTTTTCCTCTCATCCTGAACGATGAAGTTGTTGTCACGCCCATGTGCATGTTTTTTTCTTACGTTACGGTGCCTCATGCCCATCATCCACTGACATTTGTGCTGTTTTCAGTGCTACAACAAGAAAGAGTGCAGCTTTCATCTTGCCTTCAAAGCCCAAAAGCAGGTGTGTTCCCCCAAACAACCCCAGTCTGCTCGGTCCTTCATCTTTCCTGTTAATGTTCGCTTTTTGCATCTGCGAATGTCTTTATTCCCTCGTTTTCGTTTTTCTCTTGGATTCCGATCATTCTTGATGCAGGAAGAGTAGAACCAGGCTAGAAGCATTCATATTAGATTAGGAAAGACAGTCAGCCTTTATTACCTTGGTGATAAGTCAATTTGAGAAATCATTATCATGGCATAGGTGCCGTGCAGGAGCTGTGGCTTGGATACAGTCACAGGGTGACGGATTCCTCTGCGAGGGAGCTTAACCTAGACTGAAAAACCAATGTTGAAACAACGCACACACACACACACATATGCGCGCACGCGCTCAGACAGAGCTGTCCTGAGAGTAATCCCACCTCTAGCAGTTTCTGTCTTTTGTTTAGTCCTTTTGAGCTGGTTTTCAAGAGACAGTTCCCTCAAGCAGGTCAGCTCAACAACATGACCTATTTATACATAAAGATACACCTAAAAGCTCTCTGGCTGTGAGGTTTACGGACAGAAATCTCCTCTTTGGTTATGTGACTGCTATTTTCTGTGGCGATTTTGGGGCACTGAAACCAGCCAATGGCAGAAAGCAACAGAGAACACGCACACTCCAGGATCTGCTTTTTTTTTCTTCTTCTGCTGCTGTGGGTTAAAACACATTTCTCTTACCTTCAGTGTTTTTTACGTCTCGTTCGGTGTCCCTCACGTTTTTAATCTATTTCCCGTTGTGTTCTTGTCTTTATTTTAACCCCCTACAAAGGAACAGGCTGCTGGTGTGCGCCCTGACGTGTGTGTCCTGTCCGACGGAGACGAACACGTGTTGTCCTAATATTGCTGATGACCTCCCAGACTAAAGATCAGGATGGTTGTTTTCAGGACGGTGTTGTGCATTTACAGTGCATCCTGTCTTTCTCTCAATTAATTCCACCTTAATCTCACGAGGACTCACACCTTTAAGATCTTTTCTATGTTTCCTGCGAAGGGACTCCTCCTGATAGGACACGCCAATGTCGAGTGAATTAGTGTCTCACGGTGACATCCATACATTGCCCTGTGGGGGGTTTCCACCCCTGTGTGGAAATCTTTTCAGAGCATCTGTAGCCTTCACTATTGTACGTGTCTCCTCACAGATCGGCGTATTCGCCCTGTCTCCTGAGATCCTATGAGTCATCAATCTCTCCCTTAACCTCTATTGTAGTAAAGACGACCGACTTGTTTGAAATCCTTCTGGGAACTTAATAACAGGCCAGCTGACAGTCATAAAGCCTTGTTCGCTCAGATATGAAGATAAATATCAACAAAGAGACTATATGTAATCAAGTTGATTCTTGTTGCTCGTGTTTATCAGTGGATTTTGATTTAGCATTGCTTAATCAGACATGTTTTACTTGTGCTTCTTATATTCTAATACTAAAAATTGTACTCTTACGGAGTTATTAGATGTAGATTCTCTTAAGCATGCAGAGGTATTGTCCTTGTTTGTATATGTTTTTGCATTACTGAATGATTCCCTGACATGCGAGCTGATTACAACCTAAATAGAGCACATAGAAAAGATGATCCCTTCATGACACACTTCATCCACAACAGTGCAATTCCTTAAATCACAGCTTTTCTTTTTTACAAATACACTCACGTCTACGTAAGCCATTAAGAGCGAGAACAGCGTGCGTGTTGTTGCTCTCCTGCCTGGGCGACATAAAATATGCTGCATGAGTGCATTTTAAGTGATGTCACCATTTTAAAGACCAGCGAAATGCTTTGTAATATGCATAAACACATGCGATAGAAAATGCATTCACATAGCGTCCAGATTTCAATGGTGAGGCATCGAGATATTAGACAACGTGACCCAAAAAGAACGGACGCGAATGTTTGTCCAGGTTTTAAAGGGTCTGTTGCTCTGTTTGACTGTATTTGGGTGTTGAGGAAATTCATCAGAGGGTCTTTGCCTTTGACCTGCATTAGAAATCCGCACATACAGACCTCACAATCCTGATACTGAAGTTGCTTAAAAAAAAAAAATTTATCAATAGTAAATGAAAGACACGCAGCAAAAATGAGATGAAGGAGAGGAAGTGGGCACATTTAACTTCAAGCCCATACACAGAGCATAGAAAACATCATTAATATTAACATGGTTTTATAACAAAGTGATAGAAAATAATACTGGAAAGAGATACTGCAGTTTTAACATGAAATGACACTGTGAAGGCCGTTTAAAAAACTCTTAAAAGGAATGAATTGAAAGATGTTAATGAAGAGATGTAATTACCTCAGATTGTCGGGCAAAACAAAATTAGGATTTATCTGTGATGTTAAGAGTTTACTTAAGGCTGGCAGATGTCTCCTTGAAAGAAGACCCCCCCAGTAAAGCAGAAATAAAGGACTATAAATAGTTTGTGCTTCTTGTCCTTCTTCCTCCTTATTAAACATGTACACATTCACCACATTTAACGCTGGTACATCCTGTCATGGTGGTCACTCTTACAAAGCGGGCATGGCGTCCTGTTGGGTTGCATATTGAATTATTGATGAGCAGTGGGGGGGTCCATGCTTTAAATCAGATCTCCGGTTGGGACAATTAAAAAAGATTAACAAAGGAAGTGTCCTTCTCTGCATTGTGTTTACATAAACCCTTTTAATCATGAGAAACAAGCGTGCTTCTCATATTCATTTATTTCTGGGTTGGCTGCATTGGACATTGCTCAACTGTGTTTTAGTTTGCCCGCCTGTTTACTGTTGGTAGTTGTCTCATAGTCTTTAGATCACAAGTGATGGGAAACACACTATCAACAAAAAAAGTACTAAGGCATTCTGTTGGACTTATAAACTTTAATTCAACATCCACATGAACTTTTAAGAGATAAAAGAAATCTTATTTCAAAAATAAATCTTATATTAGTCTGTCACGCACCACTGCACCGCACTGCAGTGCTTCTGTCTACAAGGTAAGGTAAACTTATAAATTGCTGTAGTGCATTGATTTGTATGAATTGGAGATGCGCTCTATGAAGTAGTGGTTTTTTAAGTTGCACAAGGTTTGGACAGATTTGAAACAAACAGACTACAAAACAATACACCCATGTCCTGTAATAATTCACTAAAATAATGACTCATATCCATCAATAACTTCAATGGCATCGATAGCAATTCGACAAAGGAGGATTGTTGCTCCTTTATAGGAGGTTCATGTGCTTATCTGCACTGATTTGCTTTTGACTTTAAAAATCTCCCAGCCACAATGGCGGGTGGTCTAAAATGTTAAATCTGATTTAGAGCCCTGTTAGCAGGACATGAGCAAAAGCAAAGAGTGACATATAATTCTAGGCCAACTTAATATTTTTTCTCATTATCAATCATAGAACCATGTATACAAATAAAGGGCAACATTTATTACATAATGCACCAAATTATTGTATAAGTGGAACACCCTGATTTTGTAATAACTGTTGCAAAATTCCGGGTTGTTTGAGATGGGGCAACGGAGTTTTCCTTCCAAAACCTTGTGCCAAAAGAAACATACAGATCACAAACATGACAGTAACTGTTCTCATCACAGCAGCGACACAGTAGTTGGTAGCTTGTAGCAAGTGTTGCTGGTATTACTTGTTGACATCTAGATGCCAAAAAAAGCCGTTTTTGATCATGTATTGTTGTATGCAGTCACTGACGAGCCGTTGATCAGATGCTGCTCACAGTGGACCTATCCTCTCGTAACCAGCTTCTGCTAAAACCAACCTGGAGTTATCGTGTACTCCGAATGACTAGAGAAACCTGGGTTTAGGAGTCCAAACATCTGCCCTGCTTTTGTATCCCCCAAACGACACAGTGAGACCACAGCAGCTGCTCATCTTTGACCTGTGTGTGGAGCAGCGAGCATTAGGGTTTTTTTTATTCTATTTGTTTTACTGAGGCAGTCTTATTGCTACACGGACAACAAGCCGTTTGTGTGATCTACATCCCCATTTGTTGTGACTTTAGTGCTGTAGTAAGTTATAAATAACAGGCCAATGTGTAATATGATGGTCTAACCTGTCAGGTGGTCTCTCTCTCTCTCTCTCTCTCTCTCTCTCTCTCTCTCTCTCTCTCTCTCTCTCTCTCTATATATATATATATATATATATATATATATCACCAACACTGTGAGAAAGAAGAAAAAAATGCCTGATTTCTCACATGACTGGAGGGAGATGCTCAATTAAGCAACGCTCAAACAGTTTTTTTGCTTTTGTGACTTTGACAAAAACCAGAGGTCTCAAATCCTCATCCCACAGTCTCCCAGCTGCGACTCTTTTTCTCTCTTATGTCTGTATGCCTGTGAGCACATTTGTGGTCCCATCTGAACTTTCCGGAGGGTGAAAGAGGCTCCCGCTGCGCTCCCGTTTGACAAGTGCCGACCTAAAATAGACCAAATTGTGTCTGTTCTCTTCCTCCCTCCTATGGAATTGTGAATAAATAAATAAGTGAAAACACATGGCAGCGTTACTATCTCACTGCAGTTATCAATATGAGTTGTTTCTATTATTGTAGGCTGTGTAAGTCTGTTCTTTTCCTCCCATTCATTGTAATTACTGGTGCACTGAAAGCCTCCTTGAATCAAATATCCATTCTGAGCTTGTGAAGCCTCTTGAAATACACCATCAATCTCCTGAAGTGGGTTTGGTATTTTATTCCCTCGTCCTTCTATTTAAAAAAAATGAAAATGCCAAATATGTTGACTGATGCATATTCATGCCAAATGAAAATGAACAAAATGTGTTTTGAAAATCCAATCAGATGGTAAAAGGAATAACTGTGAAATCAAATTAGAAATACTCCATCATGCATTAAATGGCAACACATTAAGTCCCAGTGTTCGAGTTATCATCATCATCATTTCTATTTAGATTTAAAATGTGACTGATGCTCAAGTTGTAGGTAAAAAAAAAGATGGTGAATGTTACCTCCTTTTTTTAAATCTTCTTTCTGTTGAGCTCAGGAGTAGCCAAGATAAAGACCCGTGGAGGTTGAAACCATCTAAACCAACTCAGTTCTGCTCAGTGTGAATATCTATCTCGTAGAAAATCAGTTATGTGGTTTTGATATGCTACTCTTCCCATCTTTCCACACAGCATCGATGGGCAAAGGAAAAGCCCAGGCAAAGCAAAACTCTCATTGAACCTTGACCTGCCCCGTGAAAAGTAATTATTTAATAATGGCCATTAATTGCCTTCATTGATAAATGAATGAAGGCAATTTTATTGAACGACAATGACTTGTATGTATCCTGAATGAATGAAGATGACCACTGTCCCATCCACTTTACCTTTGTCTCATAAACAAACTGAACAAAACACAAGATAGCAGACAACAGAAGATAGATGAATGGATTTCTGGCTGCAGGTATTACATTCTGAAGGGATTTATTTACTTACTACATCATTATCATCATAGCAAAAATGTTATGATGATAATAGATCAATCTTCCTTACAACACTATTGACAAGTTATTTGGTCTTCATTGCATGAAAAAGGCCAAAATTATTACATCATTGGTTGTTTCACCCCCTACATGCACGTGGCTTCAATGCCCAGGTTTTGTCCATCTTGTACTTTTCTTGCACGATGAAGATGACTGGAAACTTATCCATGTTTCACCCTGCAGAAACACAAACTCAGAATACTTAATGTAAATGAGTCCTATGAATTGGACTCATGGTCCGAATCGCCCAAAAGATTACAGAAGAACCCAAGAAAGAAAAGTCCCCTGTGTCATTCTACAATTAGAAGGAGATAGCGACTGCTTGAAAGCAGTTTTTCTTATCGTAGACCCCGCTCCCAGCTTGTTCTTGAACTCCTCAGCGGTCTTTCTTTCCATCCTGCTGGCCTTATCTTCCTCCTCTCCTTTTCTCTCTTCTCTCTCTCTCTCTCTTTCCATCTGGGATGTTTGTTCAGCTTGTCACTGTGCCATTGCTCGAGTGGGACGTCTGTTGCAGAGTGGTCCTCTGCACGGTCCTTTCGCTTGGTTAATCCCCTTTTCAGATGCACAGAGCAGAACCTAAAAAGAATAAGCCAGACATTTTTTTTTTCCCTATTCTTCCAGGAGTGCAGTTCTTGTGCTTGGAGCTTCTTTTTTTTTTTTTTTTCCCTTTTAACCTTTATGTTCTTACATAAATGCTAGACACAATCTAGTCATTGGTTTACCATTGTTTTTTATGTTCGCAGTTACGAGACAGAGCTTTACTTTTTAAACAAGCAAATAGCTTCAGAATGGTGTAACAGCAGGTGTAGACAGACGGCATGAAAATTATTCCATAAACTCCTCAATTAGCTTCCAAGCAACTAATTTTAAAACAATAACATTGGGCATGTTCAAGTTTACTTAAAGGTCAGTGATTAACATATTAAAATTCTGGACTTTGGGAATTAAACCAACAAGATTCCTGCCCTTTTTACTGGGATATTAAGTGGATAGTGTGTGTCAGCATGGAGGGGAAGTGGTCGACATGCTGAAAACACAGCAAGAATACCCCCAGTTTGAGTTGAGGTTTCTGTGCCAAGTTTGCATGTTCTCCTCGTCAAGATTACCTCAAGAATATAAGAAAAGTCCCAGATTATATTGATATGGTACTAACAGTTGTTTAAATTATTATTATTGTTACTCTTGTTTATTTCCTTTTTGTTCTTTGAAGATGTCAACTGTTGTATTTAGCACTCTGGACTTTCTGTGTGGACTTTGCAAGCTCCCCATGCACAAAGTGTTTTCTCTGGTACTCCAGTTTTCTCTAAAGCAGAAATACTTGTGTATTAAGTGAACTGAAGTCTCTAAATTTCGCATAACCATGTCTAAGGATGTAACAGCCGTTCTAATATCAGCCCGTGCGACTCTGACTTATATAGAAGCCGGTATCGAAGATGGATGAATGGAAGGTTGCTTTTTTAAACTGTTTTTGCATGTTTTCATAGACAACACAAGTGTATTCTTTAAAAAAAAGGATTTATTTTTTTTCATGTGCGACAACATGTAGGCATTAAATAACCAGATTTTGCTGTTCACAGCAACTGTGACAAAGCTTTTGGTTTGTTTGTGTTTGTGTTTCCTCGGATGCGTCGCTGACAGTCCCACAGAGGGCAGCCAGGGATGCACTCAGGAATAAGTACCTTGGCAGGACACCTGTTGTGGGGGAGTCTCAGCTCATTGTTTGAGGTCGGGTAACTCCCCCTTCTTCTTTTTAAAATGAAATGAACCCAGAATGTTCTTCACTTTTTTCCCCGTTGATGTTGATTCATCACTGCCAAAATGACTGTAACAAAACTATTGAGGACATTTTTAGCACATTGACCTTTTTCCCTCCTCTCATGTTTTTGCTCATTTAGGGTCACAAAGGGGCTAAAACACCAATCCCAGCAGCCAAAGGGTGATGACTATGTATATGCTGGATATGTCACCAGTCCATTGCTGAGAGTTACACACTCTCACACCTTTTGGAAAAGTCAGAATCATCACCCACAAATCCATTACATTACACATCTTTATGAGTTGAGGTTATCTGAAGCGCTGCTGCTGTTGGTGCTGAGGAGAAGCTAAGCTGCATATGCATTTCCAGTGGATGGAGAGTTGGAAAACACCCACAAGTGGAATGAGTCATCAGACACTGAATGCGCTTTACTGGAGAAGAACAATAGATTATTGTTGTTATTACATTTTCCATTGATTGATTTGGTTTATAGAAAACTCTTGTTCGTCAAATATAAAAATCTGTGTGGGATATGTTCATTAAAAAGAACCAAACAACAACAACTCCAAGTTCATTGATATTAATATTTTTAGTGAACTAAGAGCAGCGTTAAAAAAAAACTAAAAAAGTCTGACAAGGTAACCTGGCCCTGGAAGATTACAGTAACTTTATTCCAGGGAAAGAGGCCAGAATTCTTTGTGAAATTGCATGAATCACCACATCATGTGGGTGTCCCACTGAGACATGAAACTATGTGCAAGTGCAGAAGTACGTCACCACTATGGGAGACATCTCTCTAATGATGCGTAGTGTACTCCGGACAGCCTTTGGCAAAGGAGCACATGTCACATGCTTTCTGCGTCACTTAGATGCAATGATAGCAAACGACTAGGCAGCTTTTCAAAAAAAAAAAAAAAAAGGAGACGAACCGCAAGTACAAAACAGAATTATGAGGTCTACCAGTCTCACAAAACACTGTCACGGTCCCGCCGAGTATCCTCACACACTCGGGCTACCATTTTAAGACTATGTGGAAGACACAACTATCTCCCGTGCAGTTTTCCTGGGTAGCTGTCACTAATCTCACTGGTGCTCCGTCTCTGTCAGTTCTTGCAGCCTATGTTGTGCTCTTAAAGAGATAAGACACATCGCCCCCCCCCCCCCCCCCCCCCACATGCACACACACACACACACACACACACACACACACACACACACACACACACACACACACACACACACACAAGCTAGCTGATTAGCATTAGCATCATGACATATCACCCATGAGGCGCCCTACCAGCACCAACGCTCATTTTGGCATCATTATTAGCATGTTCTCCACTTAGAGCTGTCTCTGCCTGACAGGACCTCTCTCCAGCTAAGCTGCAGAGCAGAGCTGAGATGCAACCCCCCCCTCGCCCCCCACCCTCCCCACTTCCACCCTGTTGAGAACATTCTTCATTCGCCACCCTCATTTGCACACAGCGCTAGATTCATTGTATAATCTGACCAGTGTTCGGTGTCTTGCCTTATTAGTCATTTAACATGCATCAGTGATGTTTTCTGCTCTGTTTCACCAACAGTTTGTGACGGGCCAGAGTTGAAAGTGATGTGAACAATTAGGCAGCCAATACATCAAATCTGTCTTCGTCTCTCTGGTGGATTTGATCCAGGTCCAATTTGGCAAAAGTTCACCTCATCGCCATCTCTTACACCTTCTCAGTGAACGAAAACATAGTGTGAAAGTGATTACATAGCATCCTCTTTAGAACCAGACAGACAGGGTAACAAAATCAGAAATCAAAGAAAGATATAAGCTTACAGAATGTTATGAAGAGGTAGCAGAATGTGGTTGAGTTGTTTTAAGACAGCAGCAAAGCCTGCTGCTTCCAGGCGGAAGAAGTTCAGGCCAGGCTGGGGATGTCACCGGAACACTGGAGTCGATCCCATTTGTCTATTTGCACTAAAGGTAAACAGCGAATAGGTCACCAGTCCATCACAGAGCAAATGCAGACACACACACCCATGCTCACACCTCCAGATACTTTAAAATCCCCAATTAACCATGTCTTTGGACGGTGAGCGTGAAACTTGCATCACCTGGTGAAAATGCCCGGCATAATGCTCAAAGGAGTCTTCTAACGCTCTTGTTATTTTTCTCTGCGTCCATCAGAGAGCCTTTTCCTTTTCCCGTTGTCCCCTCGCCCCTTTCCCAGTGGTGGGGTCGAAGGCCTGTCCTCTCCACTGGAGCTGGTTGGAGTGATGAATGGCAACACTGCACTGCCAGCGGCCCGCAGCACAAACAGTAAACAGAGTGAGGGTTAGGGCGGAGGAGGAGGAGGAGAGAGGAGGGGGCGTGATAAGAAAGAAGAATGGAGACAAGGAGAAAAATGACAAAGAGGAATGAAGGGGCTGGTTGCAAAGGATGCACACGAAAGGTCAGAAGATCTGCAGGGTGATCTCTGGCTGAGGCTGGTGTGTCTATTTTTGAAAAAGCCTGTTGCTAAGATCTGATATGTGCTCACATGTGGTCTTTTTGTTTACTAACTGGTTTCCAAAGATAGCCTCAAAAGGGAGAACGTGTGCTGTCTGTATTCTGTGTTTCGCCGGTTTATGGTTTCCACCGTGGACATCAGTTTTATCAGCTCTGATCCTGACCCTGGACTCATTTTGTCTGGATTTGCCAACACGCTCGCTCTCAATTACACTTATCTCGGTGTCGCGTGAGGTATTAAAAATGCATTAGGCTCGAGTGCAATTATGATAGCTCTGCCAGTGGTGAATAATACATATTTAATGGTGAGTAATACAGATTAGTGCAAACTGTTTAATTGCGTTTTAATTCCCCAAGATCTCCTCTGAAGGAAGAGGGTGACAGTGAAATCATTATCTTCATTACAAATCCACCCTCACTCGGCCAGGTGTGCCTGCCGATAAGCAAACAGCATGGCTGGGACACCGGTCAAACTTCGGTGACGCTGTCTGGAGGGGAGATTGTTGAGGGATATTTGCGGATCACCCTGTGTCTTTGTTTTGTTTATAAGATGCCAGCACTTGATTCTTATATAAGACTCTGTCTGTCTCTCTTGGCCCTCTCTTTCTCTCTGCCTGTCTCAATAAATCATCTCCCCAGGGCCAGTCATTAGCATCATCTGAAGTTGCCACATCCAACATTCCTTTCCTGATATGCCACTCTGAGAAGACAGTATCGCTTTGGGAATCTTGCAAGCCCAACTTGAGGGGGGAGGGGAAAATACCCAACAACAACAACAACAACAACAAAGTAAATGAATGAGAGTGGTTGACATTGTGAGGACTCTAGTTTGAAGCAGGTGATAGTCGTGCTGCTCTTCAAACGCACACACACACACACACACGCGCGCGCACGCACACGCGCACACGCACACGCACACACACATATTCAGCCACACATGGACACACACATGGACACACACACTGTCTTGTCGCCACCCCAGCCATCACTCCGAATGATGTCAGTCAAATTAATTGCTGTTCTCATCCTGTGGCACGCTTGAGGAGGTTTTCATAAAGACAAGGACAGTCCGGTGCCCAGAGAAAGTGGACTTTAAAGGACAACTCTTTATGTGCGTGTCGGAGAGTAAAATAGAGAAAGCGGAGGAATTGATGGTGTTCATACATCGAATAGGCATAAACTTGAGTTGATTAAAAGTTCAGTCTTTTGAGACCGCGTAATGTGAGCTGTTTATGGCTTTCTCTTGGAATTTAAAATACTCATCTAACAAGACAAAGCAGCTATTTTACGTTTTAATCCATCACATGTAGATCGCTGTGCCCGTGGGAGACCAGGCACATCTACACACATAGTAATTCCTTTAATGAACCCACATTGAGTGCCAAAATCAACTTGGACTTTGATTTATCTTGGAAGATGCTGTAGGCTGTGGATGGTGGTGTTTAACTTGGTCTAACACTATAAAATCCATCACATGTCCTCGTCGCTGCACTGCTCTCCTTTCACACTCCAGTTGCCCCGATTTCCCTCTCGCTCCCCATGCCAGCGTCAGAATAGATGAGGGCCTCGTGAAAGGTGTG
Source organism: Lipophrys pholis (assembly GCF_963383615.2). Taxonomy (NCBI): domain Eukaryota; kingdom Metazoa; phylum Chordata; class Actinopteri; order Blenniiformes; family Blenniidae; genus Lipophrys; species Lipophrys pholis. The sequence continues at coordinate 21,083,925 of NC_137629.1, forward strand.
TCCTCAATATATTCAAATTTACTGAACCACGAAATACTAAAATTCATAATCACATTTTTCTCCTTGTTGCACCAACAGAATAAAACAGGGAGAAGCGGGCCACATGCTTAACTGTGAAGTATTTCTTCAAGATTAGGAGAGCGGAAAATTATGAATGAAAACAAAAAGCCAAAAAGAAGGGATGAATAAGTTCTAAAAAAAAAAAAATGTCCATGCTTTTCAGTTCTGCAGATTGGGCGTTTCACTTTCCTAAACGATGGCGATTCATCAGCAGACTGACACAAACACCAGTTACACTGCAGTGAAATCTTGGCCGTGAAGCACAGCTGGCCACATCAGGCTTCACCCTTTGGACTCTGGTGTGAAATTTTGGCTCCAGGAGGTTTGATGTGTGGAGGTCAAAGTGGCATAACCGGTCACACATACACACCACACAGAGGATTTCATGATGAACGTGGGCATGATTATTGATCAACTATGCAGTGAGATACCAACACAGAGCGGAAACCGTTATGTTGTCACACATTTCCGAATATAACATTTACTGAAGCGAGGGTTCCTTTACGTATGATTAATTGTATAAGATTCATTGGCATTTAGTCCATTACATTATTCTAAATGCTGCATCTCAGCTGCTGTGGAGGATCATGTGCAACTTGCGTTTGTGCTTTGCTCTCTCACCTGGAAACTCAAGAGACCTGATTTTGATTTTACGTAATTTTCTACTCTGTATGGAGTTTACATGTTTTCTTGTTTGTGACAGACTGGTGAAATTCAGACCGCCCTTGTCAGCTGCAGCTTCCATGATCCGAACATGAATAACGAGAAAATGGTGGTGGATTTTGATCCACACCCAATCTGGTGAAACTGACATCAAACTTTCATTTTATTTCATTGCACAGAGCTTCTGTCGTTCATGAAAACAGCTGTAGAGTGGCTGTCTCTCCCCGTTAGAGAGCTGCAGATCTATTTCCAGCCAGTATACGTAACATCATCTTACCTTTCAATGAATTGTCTGCACGCCAGTACGTTTTCTCACCTGTTTTGATGCTTCTTCTTCTTCTCATCTTCATTAACCTGTTTCTGTCGAGAACAGCAGTTCTGCATTGCGGTTTGAGATTATTCTCCTCTAGAGTTACTCGTAATATGGAACTGAAACTGACCAAAATAACGTCTGCAAAATAACATTCGACTTCCAGCAAACTGAAGTAAGTTAAAGACTCATGCTGAGTCAAATGAAAGTGTGTACATGCACACTACTCACACATCTCAATTTAGAGAGACAATTAAAAGAAAAGCTGATGTGACAATTGTACTCAAGCACAACTTTGAATTCTGAATGACATCCTCACTGGCCTGAGGCGTGTCAAACAGCTTCTTATGCGATCAAGGATCATTAGATAGTCAAACACATGTCATTTCCGTCTGTTCAATTCAGTCTCCGTTGTTGCATTTTTATTGATCATTTACCTGTTCATTCAATAGTGTTGTGTAATGTCATAAACTGTGAACGCAAAGGCCAAACTCATGAACGAACAAGACCCCAGACAAACTTTGAGCAATTTACTTTAAATCAATTCAGATGTAACAGAACGAGGTACAGTTCCATTTGAGCTCTGACCACAAGTCCAACAAATCCTCTATTTGCGGTATTTATCATTTTCAAGTAAGCTGAGTAATCAGCTGCTGTGTATGAAATATACAGAACACAAACAGTAACATCACACACTCAACCAAAACAATACTTTGATGGGACAGACGATGCATTTCTCGAGGTGTCTCGTGAGTAAATTTGGTTTCAAGTTGTTATGAGTTTACATTTGGATGACATATAGATTACAACTCTGCACCCGACTTAGCAACACACTTTAAGCTTTGTTCTTTTCCATGTGGGCACAGTGTTACTATTTCCATAACATCACAGATCACATTTTTCTAAAGCTCGCCTTCCCCCAAGTATTTTTATTAAACATGTATGCCCTGAATCAAATCTGGTTTCTCTCTTGCTGTGATATTAAGTCAGTGGTGAATGTATTTTGTCTGTACCCACTGCAGATTCTGCATGATTTGGTTTGACACTTAACCGCAGGAGTCCTTTCAGAGCCTGAAATTTTAATGGAATGAGTAACAGTATTTCTGTGTGCGGTCTCGTAATTTGTTGTAGTGTGCATGCTGGGTGCGACTGTTTGAAGGAGCATGTTTTGACACTGTTTTTGTGTCTGAGTGTGTTTGATTGTATTGAAGATAGCAGTGTGTGACGGCATTAGGGTGGGATTATCTATCCCTTGAGTATCCCACATCCCTGGCAGAACAACAGAGAGTCTTAATCTCAATCCAAATCCCCACGACTCTTAGGGGAGCTTTTCCCATTTAAATATAGTGAAGCTGACTGTGAACGTCCGCACAAAGGCAGGCATCCCACCAAATGCAAGCACAGGTACAGAGAGGGGTTCACTCCACCTCTTGACGATACAAAGCGTTACCACAGAGAGCAGCATCCTCATTCGAAGTCGGTGAAACCCGCTGCAACAGGAACTCTTTGACTCTTGGGATTAAGGGATGAGTCAGTGTTACGAGAGAATCGTGAGTCATTTCTTGTTTAGACTGGCCGTCTCTATGTTGTGGCCTCCTGGATGCAGTCTGTGGCAGCCCAGCAGAATGGAGAAGGCCTTGCGGAAATCGGCATTGAAGGCATAGATGATGGGGTTGAGGGAGGAATTAGCCCAGCCGAACCACACAAACACGTCAAATGTGGTGGGGCTGATGCAGGGGAACGCTTCTCCACCGCTTGACTGCTCGCAGAAGGGCACCATGCAGTTGAGGATGAAAAATGGGAGCCAACAGCACACAAACACCCCCATTATTACCGATAGCGTCTTCAGCACCTTTGTCTCGCGCTTGAAAGTCATTTTGAAGGAACTCTCAGACTCAGCGATGCTCGAGCCTCCACCCATGCTATCGTGTCTGTTTTTGGCACTTTCGGCCGCCCGCTCCAAGGCAGAAATCCTCCTGATTTGTCTGTGGGCGATGCGGTAAATTTGAGTGTAAGTCGCCACCATGATGGCCACAGGGATGTAAAAGCTTATGAGAGAGGTGGAAATGGCGTAGGTCCTATTCAGGCTGGAGTCACAGTTCTCTGGGCTGTGGTGAGATGTCACATTTGATCCCACAGAGGCAGAGGATCCAGTGAGAGGGGTGTAAGGTTTAGCTTGGGCCTTATGCCAGTTGAGCTGCACGGGGATGAAAGAAATAAGGACAGACAGCGTCCAGGCCACACTGATCATCACGTAAGCCACTCTGGGTGTCATTTTCCTCTCATAGCGAAATGGACTAGAGATGGCCCAGTAGCGGTCTAGGCTTATCACACAAAGGTTCAAAATGGATGCAGTGGAGCACATAATATCAAAAGCCACCCAGGTGTCACAGAAAGAGCCAAACGGCCAAAACCCCGCAATTTCTGTCACTGCCTTCCAGGGCATCACCAGTATGGCCACCAACAAGTCAGACACAGCCAACGAGATCACAAAAAAGTTTGTGACTTTAGAACGCAGGTGTCGAAACTTGGTGACAGCCGCACAAACTAGTGTGTTCCCCAGCAAGGTAGTGAGGATGAGCAAGGCGAGGAAGCAGCCGGTGAGGACGCGACTCGACGACGCATCATCCAGAAACCCGCTGTCGATGACCGTTGTGAAGTTCATGAGATCCATCCCTGGACATGCGTGTGTTGTGGAGCACGCATTTATGTCACGCAGAGGAGTGGTGTTACATTTTATCTGCCGGATTAGAAGAGAGGACGCTCCCGGTCTCTGCCCTTGTGAAAAATCTCCATTGTTGCATCGTCTGATAGATGAGGAAAGATGAGATCTTTGAGGGGAAGGCGGTGTGGGTCAGACATCTGCCCACAGGCTTTGTAAATTGAATTTGACATCATCTGAGCCGCTGAGATGAAGAGGTAGTGGTAACTTAATTCCTCAGTGTAATGGAGGATTCTCTTGTGGGTGCCCCAAACCACTGACATTACAGGAATCATCTGTCTGTTCACTGAGCCCGTCAGCAGCCCTGTGGATTCCACAGATGAATTAGTAAAACACAGGGCATAGTGTATTGCTTCATTCAGCTTCACAAACATGCAACATTGTTTCAAATAAATCGTTCCTGTAAATGTATTGTTTATGTAAAAACTAAAATAAATTAAGCCAATTAGATCTAATATGGTGAGTTCAAAATGATCAAAGACTCAAATTCAATGTGGAGATTGCAATCAATATGTGTGACTCTCGACCTGCACAGCTCTGATCAGGAGTGACATTTTGCACGCACGTACTCTGAAGTCAGTGTCCCTATTTGCACGTTTTCTCATCGGTTTCACTTCTTACCCACAGAGATGCGGCCATCTGGAGCTTCATCCAACGCTTAAAATCAGCCATCGCTTCCATGCGAACTTCACTGCGTAAAGTCTGTCCAAAAGGACATCCGGTCTGCAGTCCATCCAAAGAGCACAACACAAAAGACGGTCCTGCTATGTCCTTCGTGCACACCACAATGCTCTGAATGAATATTAAGTCTCCACAAGGTTCAGGTGACACTCCAGAGCCACCCGCACTCTCGCCGCTGCGTCCTCCTGCAGCCACAGCGCGCGTCTGCGGCCAAGACCCCCAAAGACCAGCAGCTCCACAGCGGCGCTGTGACGCTGTCCCATTCAAGAGAGAGGAACGGGGAATGAATGCTTGTGACTGTGAACCCTTTGGCGACCGAGCGCCTTACTGTACTGACTGAGCCAGGAGATTCACGCCTGCAGGAGCGCTCCTTTTACGCACGACAGTCCTTTGAGCGAAAGTCAAATACGGCATCTTGTTATCGGTTAAACTTCACTCCGCCTTAATTTAACTGGTTATTGATGTAGTTTTGATGAAATAAAGTTGCATGTTATAAAATCAAACACTGATGTGCAGTGGGCCGCTGAGGCCACCCAGTGGGAAAAGGGAATAACTGCATCTGTGTAGGAGGCGCTCACATGAATGGGACTGACACTTTAATTTGAAAGACAGGTTCGTGCACGAAAAAAAAAAGGGAGAAAAAAAAGAACCGAAACTTGTTTTTACTTACTCATGCCACCCGCGGCCATCACTATTATTATCTCCACTGAAAGACTGCTTTGACAAATCCGTGCAGTCAGACTTGGTCCCCCTCTTGTTGTTGTTTTCTCTGCCCAAGCTGGTATCTCTCATGCAGCCCTCATGCATCATGGGATGCAAGAACAATCGTGACATGCCAGCTGTCACCTCACAGCGATGTTAGTGTTTGTGACAGGGAGAAAAGAAACAGCTTCTACTATTTTTTTTCTCTCTTTCCCAAACAACTCATGTTTAAAAAATGGTTCGGCAGCCATAACATAAGATTATCATATTCTCTCACATTTATCACAATCAATCAATCAATCAATCAATCAATCAATCAATCAATCAATCAATCAATCAATCAATCAATCAATCAATCAATCAATCAATCAATCAATCAATCAATCAATCAATCAATCAATCAATCAATCAATCAATCAATCAATCAATCAATCAAGCAAGCAAGCAATCAATCAATCCTGTGATGAAAATCCATAAATTTAAAACTACACACTTGGCTGCTCCAATCAAAAAGCAGCATTTTCCATGAGTGCGCCCATCAACTCAGCTCTGCTGCTCATCCCACAAATGCATGTTTCTTACAAATCATCCTACATCGCTACCGCCTGGTCTAACCTGTAGCTGAAGGCCGCTGAAGTGAATCCCAGTTCACCACACACTGAGAGGCAAGCTGCACACTGGACAGGTTACCAGTCCAGAACAAGGCTCATACACACTCAGACGATCACACACATTCACATTCACAAGACACTGATTCATCTGATGTATGGAGAAACCCATAGAGAATGTATGCAACCACAGTGACAATGGCAATAGAGCATCCCCACATGGTTAAAATTGAACCAGGGACAGTGGCGATGAGACGAGAATAAAAACTGTTATATTACCCCAAACAAAAGACATACCAAGAAGAAAAAGACGAATCTCGAGCACTGATTGTGTTTCTTTAATCTTAATAAACAGGCTTGTTAGAACTGATATGTGTATTGAGTTTACAGAAAGGCTCCCAGGCCTGGAATTGAACCAGAGGTAGTCTTTGTGTGAGTGCTGACAAGCACATCATTGTTCGTTCAGAACAAAACGAGATTTAAGGTCCAGACACATTGTGAGCTCAATTTACCACCCGCTGCTTTCCTTACAATTTGCAGTGTTTATTTGTATTTCTTTGGCGCTTTAGTTACTCTCTGTTCATCACATTCCCTCAGTTTAAAATTGGCACCAAGTCCTACAAATGTGTGTCCTTTTCTCCCTGTCTCACAGTGATGCGTGTTGTAGCTGTCAATCCATATGTTCTTCACTCTTTAATCATTTCCTGTAGGCGACAATAAGCTCATCCCTTCGGTTACTAATGATTTTTCTATTTTTCTTTCTGTGACTCAGACTCAACTGTGAGTGCCGCCTCTCCGCCAGGACGTGAAAGAAACAACAAACCGCTCAGGGTTGTAAGAGTTGAAAGGTCAGATGATAGTCAGATGAGGCGAGAAGCACCATCGGCCGAAATTTCCACCTGCCTCCACTGCTGCTGCAGGTTCTGTGTCTTTCAAAGGGGCAGCTGCTGCTCTCCTGACTCATACGACTTTAATGTTGCATGCCACTCTTCCCTTTCGCACTGTTGTCAGGTTTTCTCACGAATGACAATTGTCGAAATCTTCGAATTGTACTTTCTGGCAACAAGTCATGTGCAATTTGTGCCTCAGACACCTGCGCTGTTCCTGAAAAGATGCGCGAGCAGATAAAGAAAACAAAATAAATCAGCAGTTTTCCTTTTCACTGTCTCTGATCAGAACTCCGGCGTGGCAGTTAAAATCTGCGGCAGATCTCCTGATTGTGCTCGGTCTGATGTGGTTTGACAGGTACCGAGATGCATGCAAAATGCACAAATGCAATGACTAAGACGGCTGCAGGCAGAGAAACAGGCTGTTTGAAGAACCACCAACCCCAGTTGGCTTGTGCATGTTTAGAATCCATGGAGGTCTATTTGTGTGCCTTGTGCACTGGAATGCAAACATGTCAACTGTCACTACTCGATTGCTAGTAGATAATGGTTAACAAAAAATAAAAATAGACACTGTAGTGCGTACGTGCATTTGTGTTTCTTCCTGTAGAGCCATTTGTGTTACACTTTGGTTCAGAAATCAGAACACCTTATTGTCATTGCCATAAAACAACGAAACTTTGTCGGTTGCAATCAGACGAACAAGATTCAGAGTCTCTTCCGGCGGTTGTTCTTCTAGAATTGGTGTTAATGAACAACACTGAACACAAAACGGTGCTCAGATCTCTGTACTGCTTCGGCACTATTGCGCTGTTAAATATGATTCATGGGTTTTTGGGAGTACAAAGTCAAAACCTTATGTTATTTAAAATTGGCATCAAGTCTTTGGCTAGTCAAGCTTTAACCTGCAACATTCCACATAATACAGGTGGCATGAGGTGTGACCACAGGCCAAAACAAGCCCAGCAGAGGCTCCAGTCCAGCCAAGTTATTATATTAAAAGAATGCAGAAAAAAATGCAGAAAAAAAAAAAAAAAAAAACTAAATAAATAGCAAAGAAGACCATATCTGCATTTTCTCAATTAATGTAACTACTATTCTTAAAATCTGCATCTTTCTGTCAATATTACACTTTGTTGGTCATACCTTCACATCTTCAAGCAACCTGGAGTTGCCAGTTAAATTCAAAAGCATATTTTTTGACTAAGAGGAAACTAGGGTGCACATAAAAGACCAAGGAAACCTGCATAGGGAGAACGTGGAAACTCCTCTGAGCCTTGACTTCAATTAGGGAGCTTGTCACAAACAGGCAAAACACTAAAACAATGGGAATGCGTTTGTGACAACATGCAGAGAAGTTTCATTTTTTCAAATAGGTTTTAGGTTGATTGACATATATATATATTTTTTTTAAATGCATTAAGTACGAAAGTTCTGAGAATATTCACATTCTTAGCGCAACTAGAACAAAAGTGAATATTTTTTAATTGTTTCTGTTGCACATTTTGGAGTCAACCTGTGGGCTGGATATTCACATAAATTCTTTCTTTTTTTAAAAGTCCCCCAAAGTAATCAGAGAAATCAAATAATGAAAGTCGTCAATTTATTTGAGGAGAGCAGCAAAGTACATACAAATCCTATATATTTTTTTCACATTGTGAATGTTATGTGTCATTCATTGGGACAAAAAAAAAAAGCCACCAATAATATGGACGTATACATTAACATGGTTTCAGTAAGAAAAATAAATAAAATACATAAATAGAAATAAATAATTCAAATAAATACATTCTGACCTGGGTCTGCACAAAAATGCATATTCATTCCATCTTTGGTAAAAAACTTTGCCTCGACATTACTGCTCATCAGTTCTTCAGTGAGGGCTGAAGAAGAAAGCAGACTGGCTTTCCTCTTCATCATCTGCTGTTTAGTTTCTGGAGGAATTTTCTGTACTGCAGAAACGCTGTTTTGTGGTCTTGGGGTTCCATCGTGCAGTTGGTGTCACTCTGGAAGAGAAACATTGAGTGTGTGAGAATGTGTGTGGCCGATCCAGCCGTCCTGGAGGAAGGAGGCCTCTCGTGCTGTTTGTCTGATACATTTGGCACAAGTTGATTCACGTCGACTCACCCCGGCGTGGTGTCCGAGAGCCTTCAGGTTCCCCCGGAGTTTTTTGACAGTGTTCTCCACGTCTTTGCACACAGTCACAGAGTCCAGCAGATGCCTCATCTCCACCCTGAACACACCAACGCAGGAGCGCTGCGGCGGATAAAAGACAGGATCCAGTCAGCTATTGTGTGAGGGTGAGTTACACACTTCATCATGAATTACTACAACTACTATTAAATCAATGGTTTCGCAGGTGATGGGAGGAGGAGGGTCCTTTAGACAGTATTTGAACCACAAAGGTGACATTCATAATGACAAATAAACATAATGCAAATACATAAAGTCTGCTTTTTCCCCCCATTAAATTCCAAGCCTTAATCCTAATGAATCTTTGTGATAAAAGCGCTCAAACAAATGAGGATGACATTTCTGTGCCCCTCACGATGATGAGAGATGCTCATCCTTTGCCAGGAATGTGAAAAGGTGTAATACTTACAGGATTCTTGTACATGTGCCTTCCTGGGGCGGTCACATTTTCAGGCTTAGAGGGAGAAAGAAAGAAAGAAAGAAATCGATATCAGTGACAATCTACAGGATAATCCTCAGTGTGGAACGGCGTTGACTTGTGTTTGAGAGAAGGTCCAAACACGTGGCTGCAAGTGTCTGCGCAGAGCAAAGTGCGATCATTCAAAGCCACCATACTCACAGACGTGAAGTGGACTTTGTTGACCTTGTAGAAGCGGATGAGCTCTCCCAGATTTTTGATCGTCTCACTGTTCAAGCTGGAGTCCAGGGTGGCACTGTGGCAGAGATGTAACAGGACAAGAGCAAACACGCACTTCTTCATCATTCCGCAGCGTCCTCTTTCTCTTTCTCAGCAGCTGCTTTTTGTTGTCTTAAGAGTGAGCTCTGATGCCATCAGTGTCTGCTCTGTCTTTTTATACTCTGAAGTTAGCCATGAAAAGGAAGTTGTGCGGTTACGTCATAGAAATGCAATTGTCACCTTTTTTTGGGCCATCGTGTAATGATAACATTACTTATTTGAACTTTGCATACGGGGGGGGGGCCTACAAATGCACCAAACGCCTCCTCCAAGTGTTTATCTTTGATTTCATCTCCAGTGCTGTAATGGAGGTGAATAATCTTGATTCACAGCATTCGGTGAAATGCATCGATGAGATGATAAGGCTGCATTTACACCTCACACCTTGAACGTCTGACACATAATGGCTACGTTTCTGGTGTCAGTCTAACAGTTCATTGTTTTAAAGTGTAAGCAAATAGAAGGGGGGGGGGGGTCCTCTGAATGTGTCTAATTGTGCTCAGTACCGTCACTCTCTGTTGCACGTGGTCCTGAAGTGATAGTTTCAGCGTGGAGGTTCTGTGAAACCTGTTATCTGCTTTTTTTTCTTCTTCGTTTTACATGATTTCTGCAAAGGTCGATTAGTTCAAATTCCTGTTGTCTGGTTTTTTGTTTGTTTTTTTTGTTTGTTTGTTTTTTTTTGCAAAGGAGAAATTGTGGTCAGGTTATTTCTCTGCTGACATCACCATAAGGAATAACACATTTGCTCTCATTGACCGCTGGATTCCACATTTCGTCACTCATTTTGCAATTATGTGAATCTAAATTGTGTAGCACATATTGTGTTAGCGCAGAAGCTCATTTATAAACTGAATGGACATAATGGCCCAAAAGCCCAAACATCTTCGAAGAATAGTTACACATCGTTCACAAGTGGAAGCTGATATGGTATGTTGTGAGTAAAGGGAAGTACTTTCTTGAAAAGTAACCCTCCTGCTTTATTAGTGTGTCACACAGGATATTTCTAATCTGAGCTATTTTCGGAAGAGTAAAGTTTTGGTGATGTCATAGTTTCTGTTTTAGTTTCCCGTGCACGTCATGCCAAGAATGGCCATGGTAATTTGCTATTCATTAACAGAAACTAAGATGGTTGTGCGCGAGGAGGAAACTCTAGGGGGAAGCTTTAGTTCATGCATAATGTGCATAAGGTGCATCATTTAAAAATAAGGTTTTTCCACTGAAGGCAATTCTCTCTAAAGTTGAAGGCTCAACGATTAGGTCCTCGGCCACCTTGAACCTGATGCCATCACTTGTTTCTTTAGTTATTCTCACGCCCACTCATAGTATAACTTTAAGTAAAAACATTTCTTTTCTTTTGGAATGTTTTGCATTTCCATTAGCTTGGATGCTTCTCCGTGTCGAGTTCACATGTTCTGCCAGGTGTGTGCACCTTTCCAGGCACTACTGAAGATATAAAAATCTACTGTCCAACAATATTAAAAATAACACGCTTGTCTGTCTTGTGCTTGCCCTGTAATGGACTGGGGCTCCGTCCGGGTGCATTTGTTTGCATTTTGTTTCTCCAGTGGTCAGCATATTACTAAGGTTAGATCTGACAGGCTTTTTAGAAGCATACGTTAAAAAAAAAAAAAATTTTAAATCACTGATGACTTTTGGAGGACACACACATAAACTCAGTGTATTGTAATACCATGTCAGCAAACACCGGATGGGTTTGGTCTCCCATTACATCACAGCGTGGTCAAAGTGGCTCAGTATTGAGGGAAACTCCCCAATATGTTAAATGCTGGTTGGCCACATTTAACCCGTGGGCGAACATTTATTCTAAAAATAGGGGCTGAAAATTGGCCAACTGAGCTCACTTGCTTGTTCAGTAAGTTGTGATGATGCAATATCCTGGAAAGACACACACACACACACACACACACACACACACACACACACACACACACACACACACACACACACACACACACACACACACACACACACACACACACACACACACACACACACACACACACACACACACACACTCACACATACATAGAGGTATTCGCAGACCTCCAGGAGCTTCAAGGATGCTCTTTAATTTTGTCATACGACAAAATGACAAATCCTTTCTGGATTATTGGTGGAGGTGGTCGTCTTCTAATCCCTATTCTGTGTGGATTGAACTCCCCACCTTGCTTTGTCCATACTGTTTGTTGGGTTTGTAGAATCTCAAGCAGAGATTAGAATCAAGTAAACTGTATATATATTCCCTGGTTTTTGACCAAGTCAGTCTGGTTTGATTGTTTTTCATACTGGAGTTCACATAATGGACCCCGGAAAGGGTCACCAGTCTATCACGGGCGAACACAGACTGTCACACACTCACGTTCACTCTTAGAGGCAATCCAGTAACGACATAAAGTGACCTGTTCACCAGAAAAAACATATTTTCGAACTGTGGGATTCACACATGCGCTTTGAGAGTATGGAAATGGAGAAAGGCTCCAAAGCCCAGAATCAAACTGGGGATATTCTCACTGTGAGGCTAAATCGCTAAAAAACGAGCCTCAAAATCAAAATCTCTTCATATGACAGTGGGTAAATACATCAGGTAAGTTTTCAAAAGAGTCTTTTTTTTTTCCTTCTGATGGTGAGTTCAGGAGCTCAGACGCACATCGCTGTGTGTTTCAGCTCCTTTTGACTGCGTTAGAAACGTAACTCCATTGAAATGCAAATGTTGCTGCTCTCGGCTCAGCTGTACTTTTCAGTTAGTACTATCACACTCGTATGTTGGCCTTCTTAAATGGTGAAAACTTGCCATGTCTCACAGAGTTCTATTATGTTTACAGGGTAACTGTGTGTGTAGTGTTATTAAAGTGTCTCTACAGTGTGACATTATTTCTGAAAATAGACTTTGGTACTTTCAGCTCAGTTACACTTTATTTGGAAAGAAAAAAAAAACCCAGGATTGGCACACCGGCTGCTTCTTGTTGTGCTTTTCCTCTCTTCCTAATTAACCCAGTGTGTTTGGTAGTTTCACAATCCATGATATCTACACGGCTCTGATGACACTGAAATGGTGTTTTGTTGCAATACAGGTAAGAACTAGGCTAAAGGACTAAATACAACTGCAACAGGAGCAATCAGAGACTTCTGACGTCCCACAAAGGTTGACCTGGACGAAGAAAGAAAAAAAAGTGTCCGGATCACCTCCATAGTGTCTATCTGCGGTGAACATTTCGACACAATCTGCGCAGTAGTTTTGACGTAATCTTGTTAACAGACAAACAAATATACACCTATGATTTTATTACGTCCTTGGAGGGACGGAATAACCTGTATTCCTTCCAGCTGATGCAAGCATGTGGTTGTCAGGTCTCTGTCTGCAGCTGCCCATGTTTGGTTATTTGGACAATTACCCCTACAATAAACAGTTTTTTCTTTTTCTGAAACTCTGTGAATCTGTGTTTGAGTCCATCCGTCAACACAATATTACTTTAAAGAACTAACAAATCATGAAATGAGTCAGGATGTGGAAAGACAGATTTAGTTTTGTGTTGAGTTTCACTCTATATCATCACAATTCTTTGTTTTTGACAAATATAGTCTGCATGAAACTAATATCAATGGTTGTATGTTCTGTGGCTGCGAGTGGGAGCGTCTCCATGATCCAGCACTTCTATGACTGTGCTATTTTTTTTTTTTTATTATTGTTAATAAGACATCTTTAAATGTTTTGAATTTCCAAACATTTCTTACAGTAAAGCCAAATATAAATGGCTATTTCAGGAGCTCCTGTTTTTATAGTTGCAAAAGATTGCAAAAACTGTGTGTTGGTGGATATTTCTTTAAAAAGGTTCATTTAATATGTCAACACAGCTTAGATCAGCTGACTTAAACAATTTATCGGCGATTACAATGTCGCTCAAAGCCCAGTACTAATATATAAATCCTCTGAAAACTTGGCCAAAGTTGAGAAAATACTTTCACGAAAATATTATTCTATTATGGCGAATTATTACTCACTTACTTACTCTGTTAAAGCAAGTTTGATCAAATAAATGAGTGCAGGAAGGTCTGCTTCATTAGATTCAACACTCATTTAATGACAAGTGCTTCAAACTAACAGGATGAGTTTCGTTTCACTCTCATTCAGTTTCTCTGTCCGGGCGACAGAATCAAAATCAAATCGACGTTTTTCTTAAAATACCCGCTTTTGTTGCTTTTTGTTGCTTATTAAAACACACACCCACACTCACCCACACACACTCACCCACACACACACAATCTCCCAAACGCATTTCTGTTAACTGTAATTTTTCTACAGATTATCTCATTTTGGCGAAGCTGTGACTCATATTGCGCTGCAGCGTGTGAACGCGTTGCCTCGCAGATGTCATCACGGAAGCCGGTGGCAGGCCTTTGTCTTCACACGATCAGTGGACGAGGAATCAAATGAGTGTGAAGGTGTTACTGTGAGGAAAAACTGCGGGGAACATCTGCTCTCTTCTTTTCAATGGAAGGGGAATTCTGTCTGCACAGAGGAAAACTGACATCAACGTTCAAGTTCCACAACCCGTGCGTGTGCTCTTTGGTTTAGGTTGGTTAGAGAACATCTTGACAGCTCTTCATTAGTGGTCGCGAGAAGAGGTTAGAATTACAGCTTTAAGGTTCAGGGTCCGCACGGTTCAGCTCGGTTAAGACTGCGGGTCAGCAGTTGCTGCTAGTCCAGCACATTTAATTCAAAGCTCAGAGGGATCGAAGGTCTCGGGCACCAAGGCTGTGGCAATCCCTCCAGCTTTCTCCATGCAGCACAGACTACCTTTAGTTAACTTGTGTGTTTCATTGCGTCTCATTCTGCACCGTTTCGTGATTTGTGCCTGGCACCACAAATTGCATGTCACTTCCTGTCTTTGTATTTTCGTATAATTTGTTTTTGAGTCTCTTTGGGCCTGATCCAACGCAAATTTTTTTTTAAAAAACTTTTTCAAAATATCTGTAGCCAATGAAACTTTTATTTTCAGGCGATGACGTGAAAGTGGAGCTGAGGAGTTCAGTTTAACATGACCACGATGGGCAGAAGAGAAATAAGAGCCTGTTAAATAATGACTTATTATGCACTTTGATTGCTGTATAGTGCCTAAACTCTAATCTTTAATGAAGACTATGCCATTTATTTTAAAATGTTTTCCATTTCTTTGCGTATTAAATGTCTAGTTTTTGTCTGTTCCTTCCATTTTATGTCATATATGCCTTGATATATTGAAATAATTGATGCCGAGCACATTAGAATGCTTCGTTTATGAAATGTGCATTACAGACAAAGTTGCACTTTCCTTCAACGTGACGCCGGGGTCATGCCCCCGAGGCTTGTTCGATTTGAACACGGTTTAATTTTTGGTTACTTACTCACCAGTAACATCCCCATCAAGAGCTATTCACGGGTCAAGAACTTGTCACCTGTGCGTGGTGGAGATCTGCAGGGGGAAATCTCCACCGTCTCGACATCATAACCTCCACACATCATAACCTCCACACACGCTGACTCATGGAAATAGAAATGTTCATCAACGTGTGTGTGTGTGTGTGCGCGCGCGGGGCACGTGCACGTGTGCGTGTTCGATGTCGTTCTAGAAAATGTAATGTGGGTGAACTTGAGAAATGCTGACGAGAAGCAGGAATAACGTTGGTCAGCTCATCAGAGATCGTGTGCCGATAAACTGTGAATCTTGCGTTTCCGCTGAGACGACAGTTCGCCCTGAACTTGCCACCTTCAGAGCTTCGCTTGTTGCTGTCAGTGTTGAGAATGTGAACATGTTGAGGATAAAGGCCCGTCCCTGCCGCCGGCTACAAAGTCCAAACTGGCCCAACGCGGGGGGCGAACGAATGGATCTGGGTGGACGAAACACAGAGACGGAAAAAGTTCTTTTCTCAAGACACTTTGGTCTAGAAAATAATGCGACGTCATCACAAAACGGTAGCCCCAGGAGGTTAAGATAAATGATATCCAGAGCTTCGTCACCTGCAGAGATAAAACTTGCTGGTTTTCAACATAGACAAGTGTCAGGTCTGATGTGTAAAAGAGGGAGAGCGAGGAAAGGTGTCCCGCACGGCTCAGTCCTTGGGCCTTTATTATTTTCACTATACATAAATATACCTCTCAGATGTATAGGAGCAGACCTTAATGCTTAAATGTATGCGGGATGACACAGTCTTTTTTTACTCATTTTACAAGCTTACCAATGCCTTAACAAAGGTTCAGCTCTGGCTCGAAGAAGTAAAACCGTTGAGTTCTCAATACAACAAAAACAATGTGCATGACATTCACCAACATACCAGAACAGCAGAACAACCTTTCAGTCTCTGTAGATGGAGAGGTATTTGAGCTGGTCTCTCAGTACCTTGGAGTCGTTCTGGACTCAAACCTTTTCTTCAAGAAACGTATAAAAATGGTTGTCAACACTATAAAATTCAGCTTCCAAAATTTTAAACAAATCAGGCGTTTTATCTCCACCGCTGCTGCTAAATCTTATCTTCATTGTATGACAATACTCTGACACAGAGTACTGTTTGACTGCTTGGTCATTTGCTGGCATCACTGCGCTAAAACCTGTGGAACAGCTGTAAAAAATATTTTTTTTGAAAAAAGCCATCAAAGTTTTCGCCCCCTCAAGAAGACCTACTCCTCTGCCCATTGTCCAGTTTTAGAGAAATATCATCTTTTGATGTCTCGTCTACAAATCCCTCCATGGAGACTTTTTTATTATCGGTTGGACTGGATTTACCAATACGGTTGATATTTAGAAGGAAATCAGAACAGAGTTAAAACAAGCTTAGAATTAGTTTCAAAGTGCAGAGCTTCAGTTGACTAAATGCAACATAAACCAAAAGCAAATATATACTGTGTATAGTGATGTTGATTTATTTCACCTTTGTTTTGAAGGTTAAGGTGCAAGAATGCTATTTCTGAACTATAAATAACGCAGGCCCCTGGAAAATAAGGTATATTAAAGTGTGTATCATTCATTTAAATTGAATTATTTTTGTAAAGAAATAAGAAATAGTGCTTTGTGCTGCATAGATCTCGGACCTCATTGTTCTGCACTCGTCATGAACAACATTGATTGCATTGAAGAATCACATAAATGTGCCTGAACAGGACTGTTAATCCTCTTTAGTCTCTCTGAGAATCATTCAGTCTCTCACTTCACAAATGAAGCGGTTTAGGAAAAAAAACAACTAAATCATTTCACCCTCAACAGGTTCCTTTGTTTGGCACCGAGGTCCACTGCAAATGCTTTTAGCCCTTTTCCTTCAACGCTTTCAGTGTGACGGTCAATCCTCCAGCATCACGGAGGAGAAACTCCTCCACCAGAGCGTCATCGTGTGGCGGAGGAGGAGGAGGAGGAGGAGGAGGAGGAGCAGCAGCGAGGACCGGCTCTGCCTCTTCTTCAGCATCCTCTGTTTTCTCATCTTCCTCAAAATCATCGGGATACTCCACCTGCTCTGAAATGTTGGCAGCGTCTGGAAATACTGCAACAGGAAACAAGCAACAACTTGATGAAACCAGAATCACATGTTGTCATCCCAAGAAAAGAACAGCAAACAAAGAACTGTTTTCCCTGCAACCCTAATCAATCGTTCATAAAGCTTCCAGCTCTTCAGAGTGATCACTGGTCTCACTATCTGCATTTCGACCTCTCCGTTACCTAAAGACTCAGCAGAGGTGCTCCTGGTTGATGACCCTGAGGGTTCACTGTGAGGAGACGACCTTCCATCGTCGTCAAAGTCCTCAGGGTAGTGCCAGTGGCTCAGTTCTTCAGTGTTTACAGCGGCCTCAGACTCGGTGCTGCTGGTTGGAGCCTCCAGCTGACAGTCAACATCTGGCACCAGGGTTTTATCGATGTCTGTGTTGTTTTCTTCTTTGTCAGAATCGGTCACAGGACTCGAATCGATTTCTTTCAGGATGCCCTGGAGATGGTCTTGTAGACAGGACGAGCTGAGTAAACAGGAGGCGCTTGGTCTCTTTTCTGGATGGAGGCTGAGCATCCTGTGGATCAGCGAGGACACGTCCGCTGAGTAAATGTCCGCCACAGGCTCGAACTCTCCTTTGGTGATCTTAAAGAACAAACTCAGAAGGTTTGAGGCTGCAAATGGAGGCCTGAGGCTGCAGACCTCATAGAGGAGACAGCCCAGGGCCCAGATGTCAGACTTACAGCTGTATGGGACATCCTGGCACAGCTCGGGACTGAGGTAACTGGGTGTCCCAACACATGTGGACGCCATATCAGCAGTGTTAGTCATTACTTTGGAGATGCCAAAGTCCCCTAGCTTCACCACG